>NC_063346.1:37588750-37774363 GCF_021869965.1 Rhincodon typus | reverse complement strand
AGTTCTAATCAAAGAATCCACAAATATTACATTTTCCTCCTTGTGCAACTTATGGGATCACCCGCATTCCTTGCTTTGGGCATTTGCCTCAACTGTTTTGTTAATTCAACCGATGCCCACTCTTACTACTGTGAGATAATATTCAGTCATAAATGTGCTTTCTCAACCACGTATGTTTAGTGGTGCACCAGTACTTTGGAAGATCAGTATCTGCATTCTAGAAATAAAATAAGTTATGTATCAATGTTTGGAAAGAAGAGCTGATGGCACCACAGTAGTTACATTCAAAGCACCCCAATCATGTTTTATGCTTTTGGTTGTTTTGCAATGAAAAATGATCTGCCAGGGTGATCAGCAAGTAAACCCTAATTGTCCACCCCCAAACAGTATGCTGCCATCCGTATATGGAAGCATTGTTGAACTCAACTGGTGATGATTGCAAGGCCTGAGAGAGATGGAAGTAGAGTCATGCCATAAGCTGAAGAACTCTGGACAGCTTTGGCATAACCTGATCCCTTACTGTTCCTGCTTGCATGTTGCATTGCTGGCCAATAAGGAGCATACCATGGAGTGTCACAGATAGTAACCCTCTTTGTAAACATCACCCCCACTGCAGTTTTCCACCACGTGTGGAGTGCAGTGACAGGCTGCTGTGTCACTTACCTGCAAATCATATCTGTCAACTTAGTTTCTTCTGTCTGTTATTTCCTGTCTTCTTCCTCTTTAGTGTTGACAAAAGTTGGGAGAGCTTTTGGACCTTCCTAAATTATTTGGAATGATTGTTGTTTGATATCTTAATCCCATGACAAGTGTGTTACCTTCAACTGTTGAAATCTGAAGCAAGATTAATGGGCTGACCTCAAAAAGCTTAGATACCAGCAGCAAGTGCCCAGAATATTTAGCTGAGGACCTGTCATTGGAAATGGCTTGGGTATCTTGATCACAACAATCATTGGGCAAGTGTAGTGTAGTGTTTGCCTACCAAGCATGCACTCCATTTGTACACAATTACCTTGGTCCCAAATCTAAATCGTACAGATTTGGCAAGCAGACCTTTAAGTTTACCCATCCACAACACGCAGTGTATACACCCAGGACCAGCTGGTTTGTATTATGAGAAACTGTTTGAATCCCAGGGGGCATATGAAGGGCTACTTATGTCCAACTAATTTTTTTTTCCAGAACATTAGCAAAGGCAGATGTATAAAGTCTCTTAAGTTTGATGTATTGTTGCTGGAAGACTCGAGGGGAAATGTGTATAATGACCTCAGTAGATGCTGGTATGACTCATGGTCCCCATTTCGCCATCGAATACTGGTTGCTGACAGATGTTATTAGATGGGGTCACCCTAAGCCAAAATGTAAATTTATATCCCTGTTTGATGCTGGCACATTCTGTAGTCAAAATCAAAATAATTCAACTCCCCACTGTCAGCGTCTTGTAACTCCATGCTCAATTTTCAACTTGCCGCAGATATTTGTTTGATATTGTTGTTTAAAAGGGAGCATTTAACCCTTGATCTTCCACCCATTCACTGTGCACAAGTGGGTAATGTAATCCTTCCAATGATAAAGTTATTTGCCTAAGCACCAAAGGCTCTCATGACTACTAAATTCACAATTTTAGTTTTATTTAATTCACATGTCTAATCAAAGTAAAAGGAAATGCTTGGAAAATAAGTATTGTTTTATTGCAGTCTGAACTATGAAGTTCTAATCAAAGAATCCACAAATATTACATTTTCCTCCTTGTGCATTTCTAATATCAGAATGACTAGTCTTGCAATGTTATGGGTATATTCTAAACAGTAGATTAGACGCTGCTATGTGATTTTTACAACTTACTCTATAATACATTGACGGACCTTCATTAAAATGCTAATAACTTCCTATTAGCTCACTGCTGTTGCTTCTAAGAGTTTTGTTCCAATTCAGTCTGACAAATTTGATATGCCATTTTTAGTGCAATTTCTGCTGCTTTTGCATTTGCATTCTATAAATTTCCAACTCCAGATATTTTATGATATGCTAGCGGTTCTTTTATACCTCCCCAAGTGAAAACATATTCATAAAAAAATCCACAACTGTGCAAAAAATGTATGAGAACACTCCTATTTTAGTTAAAAAGAATCCATTTCTTAGTTTGCTCTTTGCTCAGATTGCAGATTGAAATAGTGCCCATGGGGAAATATTTTCCTTCAATTGCTAATTCTGTTCCCTGCTTTATATTCACATTCATTTTTGTGCTAAAATTAGTGAGGGAGGAAAACATATTCCTTAATTAATAACACAAATCCTGCAAACCTCAGTGGAGTCAAGCTTCTGAATTGTATTTATGCAAAAAGGAATCTGAAATTCTCAAAAGGTGTTACGATGTCGATTCCCAATTTCGCACTGTGCTGCACCAAATCGGTCAGTGCTAAAGCTAGAAAAGGAAATTAAATTGTTTTGTCTAAGCTGAAATGTTTGAGTAACCTTTGTACCATTTTATTCATGGCATCTGTTTATTTTCTACTCAAACATGTGCCACCAGTTGAAATGACACACAAGTGTTCTGATCTTTATTTTTTTGCCTTCTCAGATGTACAAAGTGGTGGTAATAAAATCCGGCACCTACGATGGTAGCCAAGCTTATGTTGAACGGCGATACTCAGACTTTGAGAAGCTCCATAAAAGTATCTTGAGAAATTTTAAAGAAGAGATAGAAGGAATTATATTCCCAAAGAAAATTGTGGCTGGGAACTTCATGCAAGAAAAAATCATTGAACGCAAATTGGCACTCATGGACTACTTAGGGCAGTTGTATGCAATCAAAGACATCCGTGAATCAGATGAATTTATTGAATTCTTTTTCCTACCAGAGGTGCAAGAAGGATACAACTGTCTCAGAAGTGGACAGTACACCAGAGCTTTGAACTGCCTTCTGAATGTTCTTAGCTTGCAGGAAAAACTGTATATGCGTTACTATGATCGGCTTGTTCTTACACTCAGTGCTATCAGTGTGTGCTGCAGAGATCTGGGTAATATAGAAGATGCCTACCAATTCTGTGAGAAAGGTGGACTTATTTTGCCTAATCACAGTCGCCACAGGTACCTTATCCCTTTGCTGAAGGTTCAGCTAACTCTAGGTAATGAGCTAGGTAAGGACATGAGGCACCTCCAAAAAAAGCTGACAGAATTAGAGGAACAACGCGGCTGTCAAAGCAACCTGCCTTCACTGAAAGAGCTTGTGGTGCAGGAATACATTCAATAAGGCTTATGTCCCCTGTTTCAGTAAGTCTCCTCCCAAACAGTCAACTAAACTGCCAAATTGGTTATTGCCACACTTTTCGTAAAATATTTTCCGTGCATTTTAAAAAACACATTGCACTTTAATTTTATCAAAAAGGAGTGATTTTTCCAATAAAATTCCTGTTTTTTTATTTGTCTCTCACCAAAGGGAGAGGGAGAGAGAGAAAACAAAAGGGTAAAAAATTCAGTGAAATCTGCAGAGCGCAATAACCATAAAATCTGCAGGTTCCCCATACATGGCCTGACTTTTCAATGTCACAAGTCACAAGGCACCAGGTTATAGTCCACCAGGTTTATTTGAAATCACAAGGTTTCGAAGTGTTGCCCCTTTGTCAGGTGAAGTGAAGAAAAGCATACAGGCACAGAATTTATAGGCAGAGGGATCAAGGGCAGAGAGATTAAAAGATCAAACAAGTGGTATGAGTGGAGTGTTGATAGGCTGAATAATTAGTCTCTGTAGATGAGCAAAAGTGCCAGATGGACTACACCATATTCTTTGCATTGACGATAAACATTTCACCCAGATCATCCCTATGCCCCCACTTCTCACCTTCAATCAACCGTCAAACTTTAAACGGACCACCGTTCGCAGCAAACTACCCAGCCTTCGGGACAATGTTGACCATAACACCACACAACCCCGCCACGGCAACCTCTGCAAGACATGTCAGATCATCACACGTGGAAACACCACCCACCATGTATGTGACAGATACTCCTGTGACTTGGCCAACGTTGTCTATCTCATACGTTGCAGGCAAGGATGCCCAAAGGCATATATTGACAAGACCATGCAGACGCTATGAGAACGGATGAATGGACACTGCGCAACAATCGCCAGACAGGAATGTTCCCTCCCAGTGGGAGACCACTTCAGTGGTCAAAGACATTCAGCTTCCTGTCTTCGGGCAAGCACCCTCCAGGGTGCCCTTTGAGATACACAACAATGCAGAAGCTAAGTTCCGTACCCATGAAGATGGCCTCGACTGTGATCGAGTTCGTGTTGTGCTATATGTAACCCCACTACACTGTTCTGTATCTGTAAAATCTTCTTTACTAAGCTGTTTTAACACCATTACCTTGATAACTTGTTATGATCTCTCTACCTTAATTAGTTTCTACAGTTTGGATTATTTGTTACTTTGGTTAGACCCTCGGCATATGTTATTCCAGCTGTTTGGTTTGTCTCCAGCACCACCTTATTTTTAAACTTTTTGTAATTATCTCTTTGCCTCAATTAATGGGCCATCCCCTTCACTTACTATCCAGCCGGTGACACTTCAATCACACCGTCTGACACTTTTGATCACCTGCAGTGACTTATTATTCAGCCTATCAACATTCCACTCATATCATTTGTATGATATTTTGATCTCTCTGCCTATAAATTCTGTGCCTGTATACTTTTCTTCACTTCACCTGACAAAGGAGCAGTCTGAAAGCTTGTTACTTCAAATAAACCTGTTGGACTATAACTTCGTGTTACATGACGACTGACCTTGTCCACCACAGTTCAACACTGGCACTTCCACATCATGACTTTTGAATGATCTATATTCCAGTTTCTGGTCTTCATAATTTAACAGAAGCATAAAACTGAGCAGTGGACAAATAGATATTACTGATCCATCTTTGGATATGTAAATGAAGAATGTTTGATTTGTATTGTTCGGTCTCCAAACTCCAAAGCCTCGCTTGCTCTCTATCCTGTCAGATTGATCAGCACCTGTCTGAGGTGAGACTTCCATCTGAATGAGAGGTAATAGATACATCTCGAGCCAATTAATAATTTTAAATTGCTTTTAGTGCTACTGTGGTTGGTGGGGATGCATTCCATTGTAACTTTAGGTGGTGGGACAGGAATCTCCTCCATCCAGAAACTCCTGCCCATGGCTACACAATGAATAATGTTGGGAAATGAACATTTCAGGGTTCACAATATTTGAAAAGACAAGCAGAATTGAAAGGGAGGAGGCTTAACCCTGATAATAAAGGAAGACCTAAGGACATTCATGGGAACAGATCCTGGATTAGGAAATCAGTGCGGGTGTAGATTAGGAATTGTAAGCATCAGGAAACGCTGGTGGGAGTAATTTACTTGCCTGTTAATAGTGGTTATATTATTGAACAAAGCATTGAACAAGAAACTATTGGAGATTACCACAGGTAATGCTTTAATTGTGGGGGACTTTAGTCTTCATATAGACTAGACCAGTTGAATTGGTAAAGGCAGTCTAAAAGATGAGTTTGTAAAATGCTTTTATATAGTTTTCTGGAGCAATATGTTATGGAACCGACCAAGGGTAAAGATATTTTAGGTCTAGAATTCAATGAGGCAGAGTTCATTTGTAATGTTAAATGGTCTTCTTCCGGTCCTATGTCTTATGTTCTTATTATCTTATGCTCTTGCAATTCAGAATTAATACCACCAAAGAAGCAGAGAGCACCCTGATCATGCTCTGATCATAGTTAAAAAAAATGGTCTTTTGCCCTCAACTAACCACATTAAATGTGCAAGATCATAAGTTGTTAACAGTTTTATATTTTAGTTGTATGTTTTCATTTTATGACAAAATATGAAATTTAATTCAATACATGTACTGCATTGACAATGTGCTTTAATAAATGCTGAGTATTGATAGCGATGTCAGTAGAGTATATGCTTGAGGCAAGTGACATCCATCAATAGTGTTAGTTTGTCACTTTTTTTATTCGCTGATGCAATGAGAGTGCCACTGGCCAATCCTGGAGAACACGGTGGTGAGCTGTCATTCTGAAGCATTGCTGTCCTTGGGCTGTGAGGGCACATGCAGTATTGGTAGGAAGGTTTTTAGGATTTTGATCCAGTAATAGTGAAGGAATGGTGATGTCATTTCAAGTCAGAATGCTATTTGGAAGGCAACTTCTCTGCAAGCTGCTGAAGCCGGAAGCAGGAGGGATATGGCTTCTTGTTTAAAAAAAAAACTTTACAGAGGTATCTTAGGAATCTAGAAAATTCATCCTGACATGATTTGTTGTGAGGAGGTAAGGATGAGAAAAATCATCAGATCAGGTTCACTGCTGGCAGAGGATTTGTAAAACTCTCTGAAAATTGAGAGAAGATCCTGGAGACAGTCTAGAAATGGAACCCATTGGAAATTGAAGTGACTGTGCACTGCTTGCTATGATGACTGTTTGATACGTTTAAAAACAGGAATGTTCTTTTCTATAGTTTAACTTCTAAATCATCTGTGGAAAGAAAATGTAATGTAGTCTATAGTATCCTTTAGTCAGCTTTTGCAATAAATGTTTTAAAATGTAAAATGTTGTCATGTCATCCTTTTTAGATATTAACTGCAAGTTCAAATTTCTTTTTAAATGTATCAGTCTCTAATGTAATTATAACACAGTCACTTGCCAATGTTTTCAAGAACTATGATTATTGGAGGCAGAATCCTTTTTAACAGCAAATAAAACAATTTACTGTAATTTCAAAATAATTGTAACCAATATATTCAAGATTGCATTACCAGAATGTAATCCTGAAGGAATGTACTAAACCAAATGTATCAAATTGATAGGTTATAGGGTCTTTAGCAATCATGAAATATGTAGCTAGTAGCGTCTGGTCTAAATTACAAATTTTTGTTTACTCATTCACAGGAAATGGACATTACTGACCAGGCAGTATTTATTGCCCATTCCTAATTCATCCAGAGGGTAGTTGAGAGTCAACCACATTGCTGCGAGACTGAAGTTATTCAACAATAGTACATATATATATATATATAAAAAACAGACCCACACATCAATTCACATACAGTTCCCTGACTAGCTTAGCTGGAAACATATAAGGCATGAGGTGCAAAGTTTATTCCCTGATTTGTGTTGAGTCTGTTAGTTTTAGCAAAGGTAGAATATTCGGACATGTTTAACACTGGATAGGGAAATATCCAGCACAAAGATATCTTTTCCTGACCTGCTTCCAAGAAGCATCTGGAAACAAGATGTTTAAGTTTCGTTGGGGTTCATCACATTTGAATAACCATCTGTCCTCTGGCTCACACACTTGTACGAGTCATCAGAGGCTCATTGCTGCCCTTCCAACTGTAACCCACCATAAGTCATGAGGCTTACCATCTATCCCACTCATCGTATTGATCAGCTCACACATTGTTATCAGAAACAAAAACAGAAATTGCTGGAAGACTCAGCAGGTCTGGCAGCATCTGTGGAGAAGGC
Organism: Rhincodon typus; assembly: GCF_021869965.1. Lineage (NCBI taxonomy): Eukaryota > Metazoa > Chordata > Chondrichthyes > Orectolobiformes > Rhincodontidae > Rhincodon > Rhincodon typus. Next base: position 37,766,851 of record NC_063346.1, on the reverse strand, counting down.
AAAATTAACATTGAGACCATTGACCCTTCGCAGATTTCCAGTATCTGCAGTTCTTTGGTTTTTTAAATTTTCTTTGGGTTTTTGTTATTGTCACACATTATTATGCTATCTATGAATTATCAAGCCAGTCTATTCATGAATTGTAAATCTGACTGAGACTTCTTCATGATATATTCTATATCAGCAGCCTCTCCCAGCAAGATGTGGAGGAACACTGAAATCAATTGTTATCTCAAGGTATCCTCAATTGGACCTTTTCCTGTTTAGTTGCACATAGGATAGCTGAGTTTTGCAAAGTACAGACCATGTTGCATGTGCTGCCCATTAAAATAAATTGCTATCACGTGTTTCTGAAGAGATTCACCATACTGCGTGTAGTGACCACTTCTGCAACTGAGACGAAATAAAAAGTCCACTTGTACAATCTAAATTAAAACTTCTGAGATTTCAATCCCGATCGAGGCCAATAACTTTTCAACATAAATTCAAACTTACTGTTAAAAGCTGCAAAAAAGTTTCTGGTCTTCTGAAGATGCACTTATTTCTCACATCAGTTTGATGCCTCATCATTCTCTATAGCCCTCCCTTTGCCTTTTGCTGTGGGACACCCGCATCATGTTTTTCACTAGCTCCCGCTTCCCCCCCCCACCCCTGCTGTTTTTACAGTATAAACCCAACTCTTTACCAGCTTCAGAGATAGCAGGAACTGCAGATGCTGGAGAATCTGAGATAACAAGGTGTAGAGCTGGATGAACACAGCAGGCCAAGCAGCATCAGAGGAGTTCCGTAGGCAGGTACTAAGAAAGGTGATGTGGCTGCGCTACATGATTTGCTTTTCTGAAGAATGGTCTAGGCCCGAAACGTCAGCCTTCCTGTTCCTCTGATGCTGCTTGGCCTGCTGTGTTCATCCAGCTCTACACCTTGTTATCTTTACCAGCTTCCTCCAGTTTCAAAGACTCAAAACATTCATTCTGGGTGGAATCTTACAGGGTCCTGAATAACATGGGCAATGGCAAGACATGTGACAGAATTGGGTGAGAAGTCCAATAAGAGCAATCTTGCCATTGAGGACAACTTGCTGCGCCTTTTATGCTGGATGGGGTGAAGAGTTTCATGTTAGGCAACAGCGAGTTGTCATTTAAGGAGGCTTTATCTGCTAAATAAAAACAGATGTTGCTGGAAATCTCAGCAGGTCTGGCAACATCTGTGGAGAGAAAGCAGAGTTAACGGTTTGGGTCCAGTTACCCTTCTTCAGAACCCTCTTAAATACCTGTTAAACACCTTATTTATGTCAAAACTCACCACATCAGTATTCAGCTTCCTACTTCCAAAATGCACTGAACATGCTAGACATCGAAAAGTCTCAATGTGGAAGCCAGAGCAGCTGCTTGGTGACTTCAGCTCACCATTTTTTCTAAAGGATCTCTATATAGGACACCGGGGCACTGACGTCTCAACGAACACTCCATGGGTACGGGCTACACACACCCCACATTCACCAGCATGGCATTTGACATGTGTCAGCCTTGAAGAACTCACATGGCACATCTCCAAACCAATGGCAGGACGCTTCTTCATCTCAGGCTGCACCAGTAACTACCATTCAGCTTCTGACCTCATTAAAGCCTTGGTTCAAAATGGACAAAAGAGCTGAATTTCAGAGATGAGGTGAGAGCGATGGCCCTTGACATCAAGGCTGCAATCGACAGAGTCTTTTTTTCAATTCATTCACAGGATAAAGATGTCGCTGGCTAGGCCAGCATCTATTGCCCAAACCTAACTGCCCAGAGGACAGTTAGAGTCCACTGCATTGCTGTCAATCTAGAGTCACATGTAGGCAAAACCAGACAAGAATGGCAGTTTCCTTCCCTGAAAGGACATTAATGAACCAAATGGATTTTTCCGACAATTGACAATGGATTGATCGTCACCATTAGCCTCTTAATTCCAGATTTTTAAAAAAATTCAAATTCCACCATCTGCTGTGCGTAGATTCAAACCTGGCTTCCCAGACAGTATATGGGTCTCTGGATTAACAGTCTAGAGATAATAGCACTGGGTCTAAGACCAACTAGAACAGAACTAAATTTTGGATGTAAATGAAATAGCTATTCTATTAAATGACTACTTCATCCAAGTACAGTATTTGTTAGGGAGAAGGAACAACTTACATTTCAGAACTAGTGATAATCCAGGTTACTAATCAAAACGAATAATATAGAGATGTGAGATAGCCTGTAAAAGACACAAAACAAGTAGCATTTATCATAAAAGACAAAAGATGAGATTTACAAGATGTTGTGGTAATAATGAGTTGTTTATAAATGCCAAGACTTGTTTTTCAATTGGAAGTGGGCAATGTTCACATATAACATAAAAATAAAACTACATTTTATTTAACCTCGCATTCACACTTAGTACAGTAACAGATTGCTTTTATGATAAGAAATGATCAAATATCAACCAAAATATTTTAAGGCTTTTCCAACCAAGGGAAAGTTGCACCTTGACTATTTTGAACATACAGATATTGTACTTTCAACAAGGCAAGCATGACAAAATTTGCCTGAAAGATTGCTACATCAGGTTAAAGTGGCATGGACTCAAAGTAAAAACAGTAAATGAATAAAAAAATGAATGATGTGTAGGATTGAAATGATGCTGATTACAAGAATGACACCAGGCTGGGAATAGGGTTGGTGGTTTGGTAGTTGCCCATTGGAGTTTCAGAATTGTTTCCAATTTATTGTTAACTTCTTGAAGTCAGAAGCTTAATAGGAATTATTCAGATCCACTGGCACTATGGTTAAATAGGTAGTTAAATCTGAAGAGATTTTCAAAGGCAAACCACTTCCTTAAAGCTTTGCCTCAAGTTCCTTCGCTCTAAACTAAACCAATTAAGACAGGTTTGTGGAGTTCTTGATCAGTTTAAGACAACCTGCACAATATTTTGCCATTTTTTATATATCTGCTACAGCTTTCAGCTGACTTGATTCTACTTTTTGAAACTTTTTGCCAAGTTTTATTACAGTTCTCTCCTCCTTCAAATTCCTTTTCAAACTCCACTTTTTAACCCCACATCTTTAACGATTTATCTAATTTTCCTTTATGTTTTAATGCTTTCTTGGCAGCAATTTAAATATTACAAGCAATGTAATAAATACAAATTGATATAATTGTCAATGTACATTCAAAAATTTGTGAAGATATTTGTGAAATCAATAGAATCCATCTGATAAATTTGGACCAAATCAAGGCTTTTGGTGACGTAATGTCAAGTAGGTAAGACACACTACTTTTAAAATAACAAAAGTTTCAATGACTATCCTTGCAAGAAGTTTAAATTGGAATGCTAAAGGAATACACATTCTAATGCAGGGATCAAAAGCATTTTAAATGCATTGTTTTATAATCCAGATTAAGGCTAATATATTTCACTCAATTCATAGAATCCCGACAGTGTGGAAACAGGCCCTTTAGCCCAACAAGTCCACACTGTCCCTTGGAGCATCCCACCTAGACCCATACCCCACCTAAGCTACAATTCCCTGAACACTATGAGCAATTTACCTAACATGCACATCTTTGGACTGTGGGAGGAAACTGGAGTACCTGGAGGAAACCCATGCAGACATGGGGAGAATGTGCAAACTCCACACAGACAGTTGACTGAGGGTGGAATTGAACCCAGTCCCTGGTGCTTAGAGGCAGCAGTGCTAATCACTGAGCCACTGTGCTGTCCCCGCCATTTTGAAAAATGTGTGTACCTTTACTAAGCAAGTTCTCTTCTCTGCACTAAATTTACTCCTAAGTATAGATTTTGCATCCACTGAGTAGGAATCAATGGTATATTTGGTAACTGGTGTTATAATTTTCAGCCTGCTCCAGTCATTAGTTTGCTGGCATTTGCCATTATCCTGATATATCCCATATACACCAGTAGATGGCGGTGACATATTGCGAGATGCACAACATTAGACCGAAGTGTCATCAGAGAATTATTTAAATATTTTCTGCTCTTAAAAATCTTCGAATACAAAGAATAGTCCATAACTTCTGGTGAGCATTATTAGTAATCTCAACTATTCACGGGGGAAATATTGCTTGAAATATATATTTCCTAGTCACTGCAGACTGTTATAAAATTAAAACTTTATTCATTCTAACACTCATATCTGGACTGCATTTTAGAATGCCCAAGAGCAAAGATTTCCTTGAAAACAACAATTAAAATATCAGAAATAAAGTAAACTACAGAGCTGGTCAAATCTTATGGTTTTCTGACTCAGTAAGAATAAACTGCTTTTAATTACATCTTTATGAAGAGTGATACTATAAAATTAACATTGCATCAAATCTTAAAATTCAATAGTGGATGAATCAAAAACAATTCTATTTGATGATCTAATGACTCATCTGCATATGGATAATGTTACTTTACTGCAGGGCATTATGCAAGCAGCAATTAGAAAGTCTGCAATGTGGAAGCATTTCGACACACTATAGGCTTGGGAGAACAAGTCTTTGGACTTGATGCACCGACTACGTTGAGACAGATGGGAGTAGAGCAATGAAAAGACAATGCAATAGAGAAAAGGCAACGAATCAACCAAATGCTGCAGGCAGGATGGAAGAAATAAAAGGCTTGACTACTGCAATTAATGTAACATTTTAAGATTGAGTTGCTACACAAGAGGGAAGTAACACAATTAAATAATATTGAATAGGAACCACAAGAGTCCTTGATGTTATGAGACACCCTCACTGCACAGAGATTTCTTCAGGTTCCTGAAGATGTTAAATGCACTGGCAGGTACTGCTGGAATCAATGGACCAGATCCCCTGTTTAGAATGAATGCAAAGTCCCCAGTGAATCGGAGCTCTGTAATGCAGAAATCCAACATTCCTCTGCAAGTTTCAAACAAGTGAGTCTGGGAGCTAGTCTCACTTCACTAGACTTCATCAGACATTTTATCCATCCAAGTTTTTCCAACATATTTCTAGCGCAAATGCTTACTTCAGACTCAACAGTATGCTGTTAAATATTTTGGGAATTTTAAGTCGATATTGGAGGTACTGATGGAGATTCACTGTTTGAAAGCTGCGAGTGCTACGTAACAGAATAGTGAAGAAGGTGTTTAGTATGCTTGCTTTTGTTGATCAGTGCATTGAGTAAAGGAGTTGGGAGGTCATGTTGCTGCTCTACAGTACATTCGTTAGGCCACTTTTGGAATACTGTGTGCATTTCCAGTCTCCCTACTACAGGAATGATGTTGTGAAACTAGAAAAGGTTCAGAAAAGATTTACAATGATGTTGCCAGGGTTGGAGCGTTTAATTTATAGGGAGAGGCTGAATAGGCTGGGGCTATTTTCACTGCAGTGTTGGAGGCTGAGGGGTGACATCACAGAGGTTTATAAAATCTTGAGGGGCATGGATAGAGTGAGTAGCCAAGATTTTTCCCCAGGGTAGGGGAGACCAAAACTAGAGGGCGTAGGTTTAAGGTAAGAGGGGAAAGATTTAAAAAAGGGACCTAAGAGGGTGATACGTGTATGGAATGAGCTGCCAGAGGAAGTGGTGGAGGCTGGTACAATTACAACATTTAAAAGGCATCTGGATGGATATATTAATAGGAAGGGTTTAGAGGGATAAGGGCCAAAGGGAGGCAACTGGGACTAAATTAATTTAGAATATCTGGTCGACTTGGACAAGTTGGACTGAAGGATCTGTTTCCATGCTGTACATCTCTATGACTCTATGAATCTAACTCAGAAAAATTATACTTTCTACACTCAAGCTGCATTCAAGCTAGCCACAAACTCAAAGTATCAGTTTAATCTTTATTTGCCATTGCATATTCTTCTTAACGTCATTTGTTGATCCAATATTTATCTAAATTATAATATCAGTAAGTTACAATGGTGAGAACTCTCGCCGTTTTTTGAGACAGTGGCAAAAGATCCTGGGGCTGCTGTTTAAAATCTCACATGACAGTCCTCTGACTGTCCACCTCTGACAGTCCCCCAGTACAACACTCAGTCTAGATCTCACAATCAATGGATCTGAAATCCACATTATTCTGTTTCAAAGTGAGAGTGCCGCCAGCTGGGACACCATTAAATCAATGCATAAGCGTTCAAAAACCAAAATAACTACACAAACTATTGGGAAAAGGAAGAAAAAGATTCACATTTATATGGTACCTTTCATCAGCTCAGGAGACTACAAACTACTGCAAAATCAATTCTGCATCGTCTTTTGAAAGGGTGGTCAATGATGTTATTAGCCATGAGCCAGACATTGTCGGAAAGAAAAAGGTTTGGGTGTGGATAGAATCTGCTTCCATTTTTATCAATCTAATAGCCAGAAAAGGGCTGCAGTAACTTCTTTTCCCACTCTTATACAGTTATCTTTAGGTTCCCTCAGGGTTGAATTCTCGAGCCCCATTTACTCATCTATGTACTGCTCTCTTTCACCATTTGGATGTGATATCATCTAAAGGGACATTAGATTCCACAGTTACACTGATGATGCCAGATTTACCACCACCACCCCATTTGACTCCTCCACAGTCTTTAAACTGTTGGATGGATTGTCTGATATTCAACATTCGATGAGCAGAAATTTCCTCCACTTTAGTATTGGGAAGAGTAAAGCCATTGTTTTCATCCATTCCACAAACTCTGTTTCCTAGTTAACTAGACCTGTTCCTCATCCTAATGACCCTGAGAGGAGCAACAACCACATATCCACACAATTACTTATATTGTTCAGTTCCACTTCTTTAATATTGCCCAACTTCACTCCTGCCTCAGTTCATCTGCTGCTAAAACCATTTTTCATGCCTTTGTTACTTCTAGACTTGACTACATCTAGGTCATCTCTGTACACTCCATAAATTTGAGGTTGTCTAAATGTCTGCTGCCAATCTCGCAGTCCACATGTAGTCATATTCACCAATTGCCTTTGTGTTCATTGATATATATGTCAGTTTCTAGTTAAGCAATGGCATGACAAAAAATGTCTCATTCCTATGTTCAAATCTGTGTGTGACCTCTCCTTTTCCTATCTCTTTTATCTTCTCTAGATCTATGATACTTTGAGGTGTCTGCTCATCTAATTCTGGTCTCTTGTGCATCTTGATTTTAATCATTTCTCCATTGGTGGCCATGCGTTCAACTTGCTATGCTGTAAACTCTGGAAGTCACATCCCAAATTTTGGCATCTCTACCTCTCTTCTCCATTTTAAGATGCTTATTAGTATGTGCATCTTTGGTCAATCTTCAGGCAAGCATCTATAGAATCTTTCTATATGGCTTGGTGCCAATTGCAAATTAATACCACTTCTCAAGCACCTTAGGGCTTTCATTATGAGAAAGGCATTATATAAATACAAATAAATAGGTAGACACAAATAAAAATAAAAATTGCTGGAGAAACTCAGCAGGCCTGGCTGGATTTGTGAAGAGAAAAGAGAGTTGATGCTTTGAATCCAGGTGACGCAAAGGGGAAATGTTAACTCTGTTTTCTCTTCACAGATCCTGCCAGATTTGCTGAGTTTCTCCAGCCATGTTTGTTTTTTGTTTGTTTTAGAACTCCAACAGCTGAAGTTCTATATAAGTGAGTTGCTGCGGTTCTTAGCCTTGATCAGAACTGTAGTAGCCATGTGTAGAAATCACTTTTATACAGCTGTCAGGGATCATCTGTAATAATGAAGAGGTAAAATTCTGAAATTGACATCTGGTTTATTCCTCTTTTTGGTACTGAGGAAGCTGCTCAGTACAAATAAGCTTCTCACACTTGGAGGGCAGAAAAAATTTTTAAAAGAGGAAGATGTTGGATAGACAGAGGATAAGATATAAACTTTCATCAGCAGCCATTTAACATCTCCCCCAATTTGGTTTCCATTGACATTCATGGACATAAGTCCAGGAGAGGTGAAAATTATTTCTATTACGTTAGGTCTACCGTTGTCTTCCAATCAAATTGAAGTGGATGAAAATTCTGATTTGATCAACGTGCTCCACATTTATGCAAAAGAAAATCTTCTTTCATTTTTTAAACACAACTTCAAACCTGCTTGAGGGCTACTCTTGAACAATCATCATTTCCATGCCATTCTGTACAAAATGATCAGACGTATAGATAGAGTAGACAGCCAGAGACTTGTTCCTCGGGTGGAGGTAGCTATTACAAGGGGGCATAGTGGAGGTAGATATAGGGGAGACGTCAGAGGTAGGTTCTTTACTCAGAAAGTGGTCGGGGCGTGGAATGCATTGCCGGAGAGGTTAGTGGAGTTGGCCTCATTAGGGGCATTTAAGCGGCTATTAGATAGGCATATGGATGATAGTATAAGGTAGAGGTGGAGGTTAGATAGACCTTAGGTTTAGGGAAAAAGTTCGGCACAACGTCATGGGCTGAAGGGCCTGTACTGTGCTGTTATGTTCTATGTTCTATGTTCTATGTTCTATTCTGTGTGCACACGTGAGTGTGTATGTGCATGCACGTGTGTGGAGAGTGGTGGGGTTGGGGGGTTGGGGGGGAAGCGGTGGAGGAATGATGCAGATGGGTTTCCCCAGGTGAATTTTTGTTGTACATGCCACTACCTGCTATGGAGCCATTCCAGAAAGCTCTTTCTCTTTTCAGTCACTTGAGTTGACCAGCAGGTAGTCAGATCTGACTCAATGGTTTCCATAATGGAAACAAAGTTGACATTTTAAAAAAAAAAGTCTTTAGTATTTGAGATAATTAATGAATAGTTTTAGCAGAAAGATTTTTTTTCCCTTTAACTGGATCTTAAGGCTGCTTATTCCCAGAGAATGACTGCTCCTTCACAGTGGCATTTTTACACACAGAGCATGATATTACTTCCATTTAGCCTTTACAGTCTAGATTTCATTATAAATGCAAATGGTTACTGATTGGTTTTAGCGGGAGACCCAAACTGTTTGGATTCAGGATTCTGCTTTTGGATCTTTTTTCAAAATTTCAGGTGTAGGTTTAAACAGGTGCATGCAGCACAATACTTGAAGAAATAGAAAATGCTGTGTAAATGAAATCTAAAGGAAAGGGAACCATTAAAAAGATTCAACCACATGTCAACCCTATCATCAACCTTTAGAAAATGGATGGAAAAGGGGACTAAGAAGGGATGACATGTGAAAATAAGGGGGCCCCATATTACAATGACATGTAAGTGATGGAGCTCAGTTTGACTGCTGCTGAAGTAAAGGTATTGATCATAAGGCGGGTGACCTTCTTTGCCACTCCACGACTATAGGTCAACATTGGAGTGTGGCTACATGAAGGCAGAGTCATGTTTCAAGCCATAGATGATTTTTATGGTCACTGGATGTCACAATTCTGTGATGCACTATTATAGCAGTTGTTCTTACAGCAGATAGCTTAGCTTGGCACCTGTCTCCCTGATGTCCGAGACACATTGAAAATTGTTTGCAACTATCTTTGCTGGGGAATATGCTATGATCCACTGTTATGATTGGTGCTATCTTGACAGGTAAGGCCTATTCTTGATTTCTGGGACCTTGTAATGAAAAAAACAATTGTGGCATTTACTTACATTGATAATGACTATACTGTAAGTAATTTCACTGTATGTGGGGTATTTTTAAATGTTTTTGTGGAACACTTGGCGAGGTTTAATTTTGTACAAGTTCTCTTTCTCTGCACTAGGAGAATGCAACAACGGAGTGAACACAAAATTTACTTTCAAAATTAGCATGTTACAAAATATCAACGTATCCACCTGATAATGAGATGGGAAAAGTAGACTTTTTAAAATTATGTGGATATAATTAAACATAAACATGTTGCCCGTCAAATTGTGGATCAAGAAACATAATTTTCCGCTAAACATTAGCATGCCACCAGTTAAATCTCTCTGGGGCTTAGTTCAAGTATCAAAAATATTTCAATAATTTAATAGGAAATGTTAAATGCTAAGATAATATTGTGCTTGCTGTTCCTAGTACCAGAGGAGGAATTTTTATTTCCACTTTGCTTTGACGAATGCTTTCAAGAAACATCAAAGATAAAGTTGACTAGGTAAATGACATGAACACTTTCTTTTAACATTGAAATTCAGGAGGAATATATATTAGAATCATTTTACTGACTTCCTTATTGCTCAGATCTGTTAAATACCAGTCTTGCTTTGATTTCAGTGTTTAAAGGTACTTGGTTGTACAATTATATTTGAAGCAACAAACAAGGCAACAGTCACTGCAGCAACAAGTCAGATACAACATGCTGCTCAACAAATATGTATTCATTCTGATTATAATCTTCATACATTCTTCACTCAGATATAGTGTAATGTCATCTGGATTAAAACAATCTTTATTAGGGTATTGTAATCCATGTAGGACAGTAACCTGAATGGAAAAGAATCCCTAACAACACCAACAAAAGGAATTGATGGACAAGATTTTAATTTTGTATAACTTTTGCTGCAAGTCAACCTAAAATCAAAAATAAAATAAGCATGACTTTACAGACAAATAGAATTCCAGTAGAAATGAATTTCACCTTAAATGCTAAATACAACAAAGATATATCTCACAAATGTATAGTACATGCATTCTCCTTTAACATGTATGGCATTATGTGACTGTGCAGTTCTACAATATGTTGTTCTTTATTCACATGGGTAGATCAGGAATTCTATCTGATGACAGCTTTCACCACGGATTCTCATGGGTGTGACTATCATTAACAAGGCATATCTCAATGAATGGGGAGGTGATGGCCTAGTGATATTATTACTAGGCTGTTAATTCAGAAACTCAGGTAATGTTCTGGGAAACTGAGTTTGAATCCTGCCAGGACAGGTGGTAGCATCTGAATTCAATAAAAATCTGGAATTAAGAGTCTAATGATGACCATGAAACCATAGTTGATTGTTTGGAGGAAACAAAAAAAAAAATCTGGTTCAAAAATGCCCTTTAGGGAAGGAAACTGCCATCCTTACCTGGTCTAGTCTACATGTGACTCCAGACCCACAGCAATTTGGCTGACTCTTAACTGCCCTATGGGCAATAAATGCTGGTCTGGCCAGCAATGCCCTCATCCAGTGAATGAATTTTTTAACAAATCCTCTCTCCTGCAGGTCACGACAGTAATGATGGTGTACCTTTCCAGAATTCCTTTGCAACCAACCATTAATACTCAGTTTGCAGTCTGGTCACTTTTGATAAAAACACCAGCCCTTTAGCATCCCTGAGCTATTGTTGCAGCTTTCCAGGTTTGCTCTTAAGCCAGCTCACACATCATCTCCAAGAACTCCTGTCTCCTTTACTGCCACACAGAAAACTGATCTTCACCAAAGAGAATTTTGTTACCTTTCCTCATCATCTTATTTGTGTTCAGCTGCTGACCACAATCTGTAGTCCAAAACCTAAAACCCCAATTAGTTTTCCCTCATTTTCAGAACAATCCAGGAAACAGCCCAATTCATGACTTGCATCTTCTCTGAGCCCCATTTCCCAAGCAACTGGGAGTCAGCTCAATTTTGCAGAAGTTCAATGGCCTCATAAGCAAGAATTTCTCTTAAAACCCTCTTTTCCAGAATTCCCTTATGTCATAGAGTTATAGGGGTCTACAGTGCAGAAAAAGGCCCTTTGGCCCATTAAGTCTGTACCAGTTGGAAACAACTAAATAACTTTTCCCATTTTTTAGTACTTGGCCCATAGCCTTGTATGCCTTGACATTGCAAGTGTAACCTTATTGAATGTAATTTAACCTTGGGAATAAAGGATTATCTCACAAGTAGAAACTTTTTTGCAAAGAATTAATCTCATACAGCTTGAGTCAAAATTCAGAAGAAGAAAAGACCCATTGAGATTCTATGAGAGAAATACTGTTCCTCTGTTCACAAAGTTTCTGTATCCAAAGGTACAATAACCCTAGTTGTTCAGTGTAAACTCTTTGTCAAAATCCACCCTCTCTGCCTTTCACTGTTTTCAGAAAATAAAATGGTCTGGTCACAACTGTGAAAGACATCTTTTGAAAGCAATCAAAGGCGTTTTTGCTCTCTCTGCAATATATTGTAGACTGTACCATCCTCTTGCATAATGTTTCTTCTATTGTTCTTCTTTGTAGGACATACTTTGCCCTGTTTCAGTGCAAACATCACAGCCGTACGTTTAATAGTTCTTAACCATATTCAGAACGAAGTAGTGCACATCTACTCCTCGGCTAAACAATTTATTACCAGCTGTATAGGCATCAACAATAATCTGAAGCCAAGTGAAGGCTTGTACTGCGAGAGTACATTAGAAGAGAGCTCCTCCTATTGGACTTGTATCATGATGGCCCTCTTATATGAGGATAATGGTTACGTTACTCCTTCATTTTTCACTTCCTGTCCATCAGCATCCTGGTCTACTTTCTGGCTGTTTTACCTATCAAAGCAACAGATGGACTAAGAAGATGGGTATGAACTTTTTACTGTACTGTCTTTCTCTTGGAAGTTTTAGCCAGGATATGATTGGCTGTTTTCAAATGAGGTCTTTTAGCTGTACTCACTGCGTTTCACCTGGCTAGCCTCCCACCTCCCACCTACCTACAAGCATCAACAGATCCAAAATTCTGCTGACCTAATTTTATCCCACAGCAATCCCAGCACAGCTAAAACTGCCATCCTCGCTGACCAACAGTGATTTCCAATGGTTTCAATTTAAAATTCCTACTCCCATGCTTGAATACCTTTTGGCCCCACCCCTCCCTATTGAGATAACTTCTGTTCTTCTGATTCCTTTCTTGTATGCCACACTCCAATCTTTGCCTCATCGTTGGTGGCCATGCCTTTAGCTCTCTAGCACAACACTTAGACTTTCAATAGGAATTTCATTCTTTTAAGCACCTTCTCCTCCCTCAAGACCCACTTGAAAGCCCACCTCTATGAGCTTTGGATCCATCTTAATATCTCCTTCTCTGGTTCCTCACTAATTCTGATTATGCACCTATGCATGATCTCAGGATGTTTTGGTTCTGTGTTAAAGATGTTGTCTAATCTTTTGGTGGGAGGTGACTCAGTGCACATTTGGAATATATTAGATTCCAAACAGTCTTTGAACTCTGCTAACCCAGTTGGAGATTCCAGATAGTAACAATGGATATTTTATGCTGTAATTGATTGTGTAGTTGTTGAGGAATGCAAGTAGGAAATGTAGCCATTATCCCAAATTGTCCAGGCTTTAAAGAAAACAATTATCCTTTCAGAGCAGGTAAAAGATAGAACAATCAATCTCAAAATGAAGCAGGGCAGTGGGGGTGGGGACTATCATGTCTTGCTTCATCTCTCTGTAGGATATAATTAATTCATACTGAGAGTGTTTCAAAAGAAACTTTCAGTGGGAAGATTTGTTTTTGCTAAGCTATAAAAAAAGTGATTAGATAGCTAAAGTTCAGCAGCACCCAAAGGGTTCTGAACAAAGACTGAATAAAAAGCTCAAAAAATTGTCTCTCTTTGACCTTGGAAACAGATAAAATTATTCAAAAACGAGGTAGCCTTTTAAGTTTTGATCTGTGAATTAAAACTTGTTTCTGATGATATTTCTTTCCTTTAATAAACAATTTGTAGCTTAGGCTGAAACATATGGTCTGATATGTGGGTAGAATTTCCTAAGTGGAGAGAACAGGTTCAAATACAATTCGCATCTGGTATTCTTACATTGGCTGTCACCCCAAATTCAGTGGATGATTGTCAAAAGTCAGAGGAACATTGAAAGTGGTTGTTTATGTTGCTACTCTACTGTTTCCGTTGATCTTCTGTCATAATTCTGGCAAGAGATGAGGAGAAACTGTGTGATAAGTCTATTCCCTAGTGATTCTCAGGAGTGTGTGGTGAACATCCCACACTGTGGAGTTGATTTTCTTGGTGCAAGCTGCTGATGTACAAGCTTGGCCAGCAAGATCTGATTTCTAGTATATCCTAGTGGCAAGCCTGTGGACATAGTACATCTTTTTAACTCTGCACATATCGTTACATTTTGGTTCAAAAAAAATCATGGTTTTTTTTTTAATGGAATCTGCCTTCACTGTGAATGCAAGCAAAGCGTGTGGATGGACAGATCATATTAACTACCAGCATTTTGAATAAAAGAAAAGCAATGGTGTTGTAGAAATGTAATTTGAAGTTAATTACAGTTACATGTGCAAGCATAATTGTTAATTCTTAGAAGAGTATCCTAGTGAGCAAATTATTGAAATTTGACAAATTTTAAACTGTGTTAAGCTCCCATCAATTTCTAAGCCAAATTCCCAATTTGAATTTTATAGATCATTAAATTTGAACAGTTGTATCTTCTTAAAACAAGGGCCGCACTTTGAGAGTTTGCTGCTGATATGTAGTCAGACATCGGTGAACTGAATCGAATTGACAAACCCACACAATTTCATGACATACATCATGAGGACAAAATAACTTGTTCAGGAGTGAGTTACTTTACAACAAAAAGAATGTGTTTGGAAAATTATCCCGAATGACAAGTGACCGTTTTTGTTCAGTGTGCTATGCTTTCACTAATGTAAGGTTATTACATAAATGTAAAAGGATGCGTTCTGCTAATGAAGAACATCAAAAATATTTTGAAGTGATTATTTTTTCCAAAAGCTTTTCCCCATGGTGAGATAATTTAGCAAGTATAGCTTGGAGACCACCTGTTCTTTGAAAGCTTCTTCAAATAACACAGGCTTGGATATAGTGGCAGATGGTTCCCTCAGGAAAGGCTTTAAATGCACATTAATGCTGCCAATCAGTTTGTGGCACATCATCAAAACACTTCTTTCCCCAAAGTCAATTCCCAGTCAGAACCTATTAATTTATCTTAGAATATCCTGAACTTGTTGGATGCAAATTTGGGGCAACGCCATGGAGATCTGCTTGCCGCTATTACACAAGCATGATTGAACCAAGGAATTGTGGATGTTCTCATGTATGCTCTTAGGGATCATCTTTTTTGTTTCAATCATTTCTTTATAGAACAAAATATATTTATCTTGTAGTTTTCAAACATATATAAAATTGCAGCTTATATTTTTTTCCAATGGCTGTTGATTTATGTTGATCACAGTATAATTGATTTAATTCAAGAAACAAGGTGCATTTCAAATAATTCACTCTGTGGCTGAACGTAGATTCAGTAACTGGAGAATCCAAAGGAAGCTGACAGAACTCAGTGAGCAGAGGGACAGTCCTTGCGATGAGTACTTGTGCTGGGGTGGTTGAAATGAGAAGCATAATTGAAGCCAGTCATGCTTACGCCTGAATATAAAGCCTATTATTCTTTGTCTGCAACATTTTCTGAATTCTAGGGCCAACTTTTCAATCACCCTTGGATGGCATTATCATTCTTCTGACACCTCTGAGAGAGACTCGGACCTGCCTGAGGTCTACACACTAAGAATGGAAACAGCAAGTGTCTAAGGCATGGTACTGCACAGCTATTGGGAACAAAATGCAAACCATCACCATGGCCACAGATTTAAAATCTTGAGTTGATAAAGAAGGGAAGTTAAATTGAGGTCTTCGTGCCATCGCACAAAGTTGCTGATACTTGAGCACAGCAGAATAAGAATAGGATGAGCGAGCATCTGATCACTTCTGCCATGAGACTCCTTGTTCCTCTGCTCTCCTGCCTAGTTCAATCCTCAAAGCCTGTCATGTCTCCTGTCTGCCTTCAACAATCACCCTCTAGAGCCAGTTCCAACCTCCCACCAGCACTCAGTACCATTGAGTGAACATCAACATTTCCTCCATTCTACTTAGGGTCTTTGAATGTCAAAATAGCAACTTGTCACTCACCTTGATACAGCACAGGATCAGGATCTAGAAATGATCCAGGAATTGGGAACCCGAACTTGTGTTGAAAGTCTAACCCCCATACTCTTTTAGATGACACCAAATGATAGATGAACAATTAACAGATATTTCAAACAAATGAACCAATTTACTAAACTTACCCTACTGGGTCTTCTAATCAAAGAAAATTCAGGTTTCCAAATCAACATTTTAGTAACTAGTCGTTAGTTTAAGAATTGCTCCCCCTTGCTCACATTGGTATTGAATTAATTCAGATAATTGTTTAATTTGTACATTTTGGGCTGGAATTTCCCCTGCTGCATCTGCTTGGAATTGTGTTGGGAATGAATAATACAAAGTTTACTGGGACAACATTTTAAACTTTTTCCTCCCTTACCAACCCATGCGATTTTCCTTTGTCAAGAAACATGTTCATCTGCAACCTCACACTCATGTTCTATGACATCAAGGCCAACATTATAAAGGTCTATAGGAAATTTGAATTTCATTCCCCATGTCATTTCCATTGCATTTGCAGAGATTTGGAAAGCTGTGGAAAACAAGAGCTAAGTCAGTTTATAAGCCTTGGAGGAAGTCTGCTGAAGAGCTAGGAACATTTTGGCAGTTAAGTTTAAAAGGTCTTACAATGCTTCCTATATCTCCCATGCCCCTTCATAATCCCAAGGCATCCTTATATTCCCCACATGCCTCTATGACCCCATACTTCCTCCAATCTCCCATTAATGATTATTGGAGTTCAGCCAATTATAATGAGGACACCTGGAAAAACAGATGTTTGGACTTCTGGTAGTTACCAGATGACCTTAATATGAATCACTGGCTAAACTCCAAGAATGGCTAATGAGTTCAACTCATTTTTATAAACAGCTTGAAGGAGAGAAATGTCTTGTTTGATTACAACCTCATTAAGCTATCAATAAACTATTTCTCTCAGTGGCTTTCCAATTCCTGTTTATTTATTTAGATAACATTTACAATAGTTAAGATAATTTAGACATTTGTCACTGATACTCTCTGAATTTGTAAGATGAGCAATGAATTTCAAAGGAGATTTTCAAAAATTGTGTCAGTTTCAGGTGGATTTCAAAGACTTGCCTGGTTGGCCAATGGCTTATTGTTTCCATATTGAGAGGAAAATGTAAGAGCAAGTAAAGAGGATTCACAGACATATGGAAAATAATGTGAGTGTATGGAAGGACACTGGAGAGATATGAGGAGCATTGAGGAATATAAGGCTGCATGGTGGGTTTATAGGAGAATAGAGGTGCTATGGATGAAGTAAGTGGTTGCGGACTAGAAACCTGGGGAACCATGTACAGGACTGACTTGGTATTCCAAAGAACCAAAGTGGATCTTCAAACATGCCCAATCTCTGCCTCTATCACTGCCCCAAGCCTGCCTCAGGAGTCAGCAGACCTGACCCTTAGCTTTGCACGTTACACAGAGATGGAAATATTGGGAGAGTGGGAAAAGGTGATGAATTTGGGATCGGGAAGTCAGAAAACGCCAATCTTGTGTTTTCTGACACTCAGGGGAGGCCCAAATCCTACATATCTCTGTAAATGGAGTGAAAGCAAAGCTACATTTTAAACCCCATCATGCATCATAAATTAGCAATCTGTTGTACTTTTTATTCCAATCTAAATTGTGCCGTTCAATCCTGCAATGTATCAGTTTCTATTTTTTAGTTTAGGCAAACGTACAACTCAAAAGACTCAGGATAAGTAAATACAAATCCATTTGAGGACAATAAGGAAAAAAAATAAAAAGAACTGTTTTAAACTTTTACTATATTATTAATGTGCCACATTATTGACAAACAACTTATCACTTCCATCTGTACACCCACTTTCCCATTACCTTCTCATGTACCTTACCTCAAGTAACAACAATTATCCTGTTAGACATGAACAGTGCAAAAATCCTCAGATGCCAATGTTTTCCACAGCATCAAAGCATTAACACGTGTTGATCACTACCTCCCCTCTCCTGTGCAATTAGGAGGAAGCTACCAATCTGGGAAAGCTGATGCCCTAATTAACTTGTAATTAGTGAAACATGGAAAGCTTTAGTCATACCAAACAGCTGCTGATGTGCTGCTGTGTGCCAGAGGCATTCTCAACACCTGAAGGCCAAGAGCTTCTAGGTTTTGATGTATAATGAGAAAAAGGGCTTTTGTTGTGCAGCGATAGCATCCCTATGCCTGGACTGAGAGACCCAGGTTCACGTCCCACCTGCTCCAGCGGTGTGTAATAGCATCTCTGAACAGGTTTATCAGGAAAAAATAAATGAAAAATATTGAGGATGAGCTGTTGTGGTGCAGTGGTAGTGTTCCTATCTCTGAACCAGGAGGCCTGGGTTCAAATCCACTTGTTCCAGAGGTGTATAATAACATCTCTGAGCAGGTTGATTAGAAAATATCAACTGATTACAAACTGATGTCACAAGCCTGTTGACTTTTAGAGCAGGTGAGACTTGAACAGGGTATCCTGGTCCTGCAGTAGGGACATTACCACTTCAAGAGCCCTCTGTGTTTTGCTATAGTTTATTTTAATTAACCTGCTCAGACAAGTTATGACGCACATCTAGAGTAAAGGACTTCAAGCCAGATTTTCTGACTCAGAAGTACACTTTTGACCATTGTACCACAGGAGCCCTAAAGTTCATTTTGAACCCTCTTCACAAAGTACAGTATAGATACGTCAGGACACATCACTGGAGCAGGTGAGACCTGTACCAGGCCTTCTGGCTCAGAGGTAGAGATACTACTACTGCACCACACAGCCCTCTATGTTTTGTTCTACCCTTCCCTAGACCAAGAACATAGAACGTAGAACAGTACAGCACAGTACAAGCCCTTCGGCCCACGATGTTGTGCTGACCTATTATCCTACTAAGATCAAACTACCCTGCATACCCCACATTTTACTATCATCCATGGGCCTATCCAAGAGTCGCTTAAATGTCCCTAATGTATCTGACTCCACTACCACCACCGGCAGTGCATTCCACACACCCACCACTCTCTGTATAAAGAACCTATCTCTTACATCTCCCCTAAACCTTCCTCCAATCACCTTAAAATTATGCCCCCTCGTAATAGTCATTTCGACCCTGGGAAAAAGTCTCTGGCTATCCACTCTATCTAAGCCTCTCATCATCTTGCACAACTCTATCAAGTCACCTCTCATCCTTCTTCTGTCCAAAGAGGAAAGCCCTAGTTCCCTCAACCTTTCCTCTTAAGACCTGCCCTCCAGTACAGGCAGCATCCTGGTAAATCTCCTCTGCACTCTCTCTAAAGCTTCCACATCCTTCCTATAATGAGGTGACCAGAACTGAACACAATATTCCAAGTGTAGTCTAACCAGGGTTTTATTGAGCTGCAGCATAACCTCGCAGCTCTTGAACTCAATTCCCCTGCCAATGAAAACCAACACACCATACGCCTTCTTTACAACCCTATCAACTTGGTAGCAACTTTGAGGGATCTATGGACATGGACCCCGAGATCCCTTTGTTCCTCCACACTGCCAAGAATCCTGCCATTAACCCTGTATTCTGCATTCAAATTCGACCTTCCAAAATGAATCACTTCACACTTTTCCAGGTTGAATTCCATCTGCCAGTTCTTTGCCCAGCTCTGCATCCTGTCAATGTCCCGTTGCAACCTACAACAGCCCTCCACGCTGTCCACAACTCCACCAACCTTCGTGTCATCGGCAAACTTACTAACCCACCCTTCCACTTCCTCATCCAAGTTACTTATAAAGATCACAAAGAGCAGAGGTCCCAGAACAGATCCATGCAGAATACCACTGGTCACCAAGCTCCAGGCTGAATACTTTCCATCTACTACCACCCTCCGTCTTCTATTGGACAGCCAATTCTTTATCCAGACAGCCAAATTTCCCTGAATCCCATGCCTCCTTACTTTCTGAATGAGTCTACCATGGGGAACCTTATCAAATGCCTTGCTAAAATCCATATACACCACATCCACTGCTCGACCTTCATCAATGTGTTTTGTCACATCCTCCAAGAATTCAATAAGACTTGTGAGGCATGACCTGCCCCTCACAAAGCCATGCTGACTATTTCTAATCAAACTGTGCTTTTCCAAATTATCATAAATACTATCTCTCAGAATCCTCTCAAATAATTTGCCCATCACAGAAGTAAGACTGCCTGGTCTTTAATTCCCAGGATTATCCCTATTCCCTTTCTTGAACAAGGGAGTAACATTTGCCACCCTCCAATCATCTGGTGAGGGGGACAGTGAGGGCCTGTGGCACATGTCCAATTCTCCTTTCTGTTAATTTGTCTCAGGCACATTATGTCAATCCAGAACATGGCACTCAGGGAGAATAAGTCACAAAACTCTCTATGGCAACAACACATAGCTCAGTTTGCTATATTATGTCCCAACAAGTACCAGAGCTTATTGGAGAGACATTTCAAACATAAAAACAAGGGTGTAATTTAACTTCCAAACTAATTCGGTTGATATTAGTTAAAATACCCTAACTAATCAAGAAACTATCAATCTCTGCCTTAAGTACACGCAATGACTTGATCTCTACAGCCTTCTGTGGCAGTGACTTCCACAGATTCACCACCCTCTGGTTGAAAAAATTCCTGCTCATCTCAGTTCTAAAGGGCTTTCCCTTCACTCTGAGGCTGTGCCATCTGGTCCTAGTCTTTCCGATGAGTGGAAACATCTTCTCTGCATCCACTCTAACCAGGCCTTTCAGTATTCCTGCTTCCCAGAATGAAAGTTGGATGCAATGGGTTTCTTTAAATCCAGGTGGAAATTTCCCACGTCAGGAGAAAAAAACCTGGTCTTTTCTGTTTCAACTTCAAATTGAAAAAATTAGTAAGCTTATGTTGCAATATTTCAAAATCTGCAGGCTCTAATTATGTGCATATTTTTTATAGAAAACTAATTAAAAGGATGGATTCTGGATTTCAAAGAAATATATCGCACGGGGCCTGCACTATGTTCAGTTGTGAAGGTCAAATTAGTGTATACAGACCAAGAGGATTCCAGATCTTCCCACCTGTGCCAAGATTGTGTGAATTGGGATGCTTCCTATTGTTGAATAGTTAGCTAGTATTAATTTTTACATAAAAAAAGACCTTGTTATTGAATTGAGGAATGAGATAAGGACCTGCGCAATGGGACTCCAGCGTTGGCCGGTCATCAGGTGACAGTGAGAAAAAATGGTGAGAAAACTGACAAAAAAAAATGTATTTTTCTTCTGATTTTTATCATCAGAATGCAGAAGGTGGCAATTATCCTGCTCCCGATTTATATATTCAGATTGTACTTTCCGTGTGCCTTCACACAAACACAGCACTACTGCTGTCCACATAGAGCTAGATTTTCTTGGAGCTGAGGCAAGTCCACGGAAGGGGGGAAAACAGTGGCTAGGACTTGATTCCAGGATTATCGACTCCATCCCAAGGGTTTCTGTTTTGCCACTGCCTTTGAACGGTGCAGATGGGTGGAACTCATTGCTGCAGAAGGCTCTAGATGCCTAGTCATTGAGTGTGGATAGATAAATTTATGTTAGTAAGGGGTTCAAGGGTTACAGGGAGAAGATAGGAGCATGGGGTTGAAAAATATATCAGCCATGATCAAATGTTAGAGGGATTCAATGGGTCAAATGCTTAATTCTGCTCCTATATCTAATGGTCTCATGGTCTCAGTATCCTGTTCTCACTTTCTCAAGAATAAAAATCCTACCTGAATCTTGTTATGTGTTCAGCAAGGCCAGGTAAATGAGAGAATTCACACACTTGTTTCTCTGTGTTTGTAACTTTCACTCTGTTTCTTTATATTTATATTATTTATTTTACTTCATGGTACTGTACACACATTTATGTTCATTTATTTATCAATCTGTAGGTGGCGGTGTCTGTCTTTATCAGTGTAAAATCCTGCAATAGAAAATTAGTGCCACTACAACATAGGGAATTTACAGCACTGTATATCTGACCTCAGTTTATGATCCTTGGATTATTGTGTTTCCCCAAAAGTCTGAATAAAATCCATTTTAATGGCATTCTGAATATAAAGTAATCAGCAGCGCTGTGGTTATGGCTAGTGTCTAAAGGGAAAGGTAGCAATCAAATAGCTATTGGCTAAAGCTGTACAAAGTGCAATTCAGCACCTTTTGTCATCTTTAATGTAACTAGGGAAACTGGGCCTCATCATCTTGGATCAAATTTCTTCTAATTGCACCACATATCTTTTCCACCAGTTTCTGCAAATCAGCTTTTCACATTGAATGTTTTCCTATCATTTCTACAATACTATTGCCATGATCACCAAGAGGCCTTTCCTTTCACTCAACTCCTGATAAATAGTAAAACATGTTAAAAGTGACTAATGAGAATTGCCTCGAGCTTCCTTCTAGACCCTTTTGAAGACAGCCCATCAATCACATCAAGTTCACCGCTCTCAAAAGGGAAAGACTAAACATAAAGTACGAACTGATGGTGAGGAGAGACTAACGCTTATCTGGACATATAAACCATAACAGTTAATCATAGGAGATGAACTCAAATGTATAGTGAAGAAGTTCATGTGGGCCCATTTTTGCTGCACGAGCAGCGTACATTCCAACTGAGAGGCCCAAGGCCAGCTGAAATTGAGCCTCCTGTCTCATTTCACATAATGAATGTAGAGTTGGTTGCCTCTCTGGCAGCAGCAGTCCTAGAGAGTTGCAATGATAATAGATGCTGGGTCTGGTCTCTAAGGCAACGGAGTCGGGTGAGCACTTTAGTACTTCCTGCCTCCTTTCTTCATCTTAGACAGTCCTTCAGAATTTGTAGATGGATTCCTTCCATTCTGATGTTATTGGTCCTGAGGTGAATAAATAATCCAATACTGGATCTGCAAATCCTGCTGCAGATGCCCAATCCTGATTGCCTGGAGGGCAGTTAAGAGTCAACCATATTGCTGTGGGTCTGGAGTCACGTGTAGGCCAGACCAGGATGGCTGTTTCCTTCCCTAAAAGACATTAATGAACCAGATAATTCATTCTTTCCTTAAAGAACATTATAGTAAAATATAAAGTTATTTTTGTCCAATAATCAACTCATGGTCATCATTCAACTCCTAATCCCAGATTCTTTTTATTGAATTCAAATTCCACCATCTGCTGTGGCAGGATTTGAACCAGAGTCCCCAAGACATTTTGTGGGTTCTCTGGATTAACAGCCCAACAACAATACCACTAAACCATCCACTCCCCAATATTTCCATCTGCTTCTTCTGCTCCTTGTACAAGGTCTCCGTCAGGACTTATTGGAATCACTCAAAATAGTTGGCCCTTTCATGGATGCTTCTGCTCCAGTGTTATGATCCCAGCTGATGCTATTACTTCATCAGATTTCTGATGAAGGGTCTAGGCCTGAAACGTCAGCTTTCCTGCTCCTATGATGCTGCTTGGCCTGCTGTGTTCATCCAGCTCTACACCTTGTTATCTCAGATTCTCCAGCATCTGCAGTTCCTACTATCTCTTAGTTTTGATTTGTTTTGATTTTAATGAGGTGGTCTCTCACTGAAGCTTAAGCACTTAATATTAACAGATTTTGTTTTGATAATAAAAGAGAAGTTTATTAACCAAAAGAAATTGAGATAAAGCTGAAGAAACCAAACTATTTATTCAGGGCAGTTCAGTCAAATAGTATACATATTCTTCTGAGTTTTGGCTAAAACCAACCAAATCATTGATGTAAGACAAAGCAATTAAAAAGTCCTTTAATTACTTTACTGTTTAATCTTTGGAATGTTGCTACTGCATTTTTCACTCCAAATAGCATGGCTTTGCAATGATAAAGTCCATGTATGTTACAAAAGCTGATATTTCTTTTGCATAAAAACTGAAAGAATTGCGGATGCTGTAAATCAGGAATAAAAACAGAAGTTGCTGGAAAAGCTCAGCAAGTCTGGCTGCATCTGTGAAGAAAAAATCAGAGTTAACATTTTGGGTCCAGTGACTCTTCCCCAGAATAGTTCCGAGGAAGGGTCACAGACCCAAAACTGAGCTTTTCCAGCAACTCCTGTTTTTATTTCTTTTGCATCTTTAATTAAAGGACCATGCTAATGTTCTTTTCAGTGTGTTGATTTTTGTGACAAATCAGGCATGTCCAATTCATTTAATACAATCTTTCAGTCTTGGTGTAGGATATAATGCCACTTTTGTTAACGTTTTGACTTTATGATACTCAATACAGAACCTCTATGACTCATCTTGTTTTGGCACCATTATGATAGCTGAGCTCCAGCTACTTTGACTTGGTTCAAAAATATTATTCTCCATCATGAACGTAATCTCTTCCCTCATACAGGCTAATCTCTCTGGATTGGGTCTGTGTGCATGTTGCATCCTCCACATCAACGGTATGAACAGACAAAATCAGTTTTCTGGCCTAATCTGATAAATTGGTTTATAATTTTGTATTAGTTTTTATAAATGACCTAAATAGTTTTATTTTCTGTAAGTTAAGGTGTTACGCTAGCTAAGCCTTTTAAGTACCTGCGTTTCCCACTCTGATTGTTGTAATGATCCACTGGGATAGCATGCCATAAATGGATAGCTGCTTATTTCTGGAGTTATATGAAATGTTAGCTTATTGTTTAAGGTATGCACAGTATCCCAATTAGCCTGACTTTCAAACCAATTTTGATAGAAAGTGTGGGCAAGATTTCCATGTAGAAAGAATGATCTATTATAAGTAATTTGATTGTAGCCATAAGTAAACAGATATAAACCATTGACGTATGGCACCACTAACTAAAATTCTAATCCCTGTACAAACTCCCCTTAGACACACAAACACAAACAAATAGAATCTTGGTGGAGATAGGGAAAAACTGTCTTTTCTCTAGTGGTCTTTGCTTCCCAATTCTGATGATGAGATGATCTTTCTTCAGCTAGCCATGCCCTTCATGTTCAGTTGGCTTTCTCGAGATGCTTCAACCGGTTTGTCTGCAGGCCAGAGTGACTGACTCATTCGGAAAAAATTTTAACTGATTTATCAAGTCAAAAGTTACAACTCAAAGCAACATCTGCAAGTAAAGCAACTGGTTTTCTTTAAGTTTAAACAGAAAATTTTGCTGTAGAGAACAGGCAGCTTCTGCTGGACAGGACAATTGCGCACACTTTTGTGAATTTCCCTCTCTGTGTCTGTGTAACTTGCTTCCAGTTCCAAACTGCTCAAGCAATTGAGACCCAGCAGCTTCACTTGCGGACTCTCCCTGGCTCCTGATTGTCTGCACTTTGCAGGAACCCACTGCCACAAAAAGAGTTTGCAATATATATCAAATTCCGTGCTATGAAATTATGTAGCCTTTCTGATAAATCCCTGTGTACTCTTGAAAAGCAGTTCCTTCTTGTTGAGGTCCTCAGTTTTTAATAACACAAAATAGAAATAATGGTTCTTACATGTCTCTGCCCATAAGGAAAATGAAACACCACTTCAAAAATGTAATACATTATAAATATGTAATACACAATAACAAAACAAGACTTACAACCATTCACTCTTCTTCTCCCATGCCCTTTATACAAACTTACAGTTTTAGAACTTCTTAAATATTAAAATATTTTAACGTTTTACATTCAGGATAATGTGCCCAGAATTATATCATCTTTTCCATTAATATGAGCAATTTTTGCATTCAATGGTGCAACAACAGGGTCCCTCTGAATAGTCTTACATTACAATTTTTAAACTTTTCAATGAGGTCAAATGGATCATAATCAGTATAAATTAGCATTTCCTTGTTTCCATGTCAGATATTGACTTCAAAATATCGAAGACCTAACAATAATCCCACATAGAGTACTCCTTCTGATACTTGTTCAGATTCTTGGAGATGTACCCATTAGCTTCTCCATTCCCAGCTCGTCATCTTGGAACAAAACAGCACTCAGCCCCAAATCACTAGCATCAGCTGTTCATTCTGAGAAGTCTGGAAAAACCAGGGGCAGCCAGCACTGGTTCATTTATCAAGATTGCCTTCAGCTTCTCAAATGCTGCTTGGCATTCTGCAGACCATACCACTTTCATTTGTTTCTTTAACAAATTTGTACTGAAATCGTACTGAAATTACATCCAAATTTCTGTAAAATTCAGTCCAAAAAATCCCATGATATCTCATTTTGTTTTAGGACTAGGAAGTTCCATTAAAACCTTCGTTTTTGCCAGATTCATCAGCCGTGTTCACAAGATAGTGCAGAACGTCACCCAAGCACAATGCAACACCATCCGTGCTCTCAAGACCAATCGCAACATTGTCATCAGACCAGCAGACAAAAGAGGAGCCATTGTCATACAGAATAGAACAGATTGCTGCAAAGAAGCATACCAACAACTGAACAACCAGGAACACTACAGACAACTACTTGCCAATCCAACCAAAGAACAACCCATCAACTGAACAGACTGATCAAGACCTTTGTTCCAGACCTTCAGAGTATCCTATGCACTCTCATTCCCCGTACTTCTACTACTTTCCGAAGATACACAAAACCATCGCACCTGGAAGTCCCATCATATTAGGCAATGGGACCCTGTGTATGAACCTCTCTGGCTATTTCGAGGGCATTTTGAAACCCATTGTTCAGGGAATCCCAAGCTTCTGTCGCAATGCTACAGATTTCTTGCAGAAGCTCAGCACCCACAAACCATTCAAACTAGAAACATTCCTCGTTTGGCACTCTACACCAGCACCCCCACAATGACAGCATCACTGCAACAGCTTCAGTACCAACAACAGCCAATTTCCAGATGCCATCCTACAACTCATCCGTTTCATCCTCGGTCAGAACGTTTTCACCTTCGACAACCAGTTCTTCATCCAAACACATAGAACAGCAATGGGGACCAAATGGGCACCCCAATATGCCAACATTTTCATGCGCAAGTTTGAACAAGACTTCTTCGCCACACAGGGCCTCCAATTAATGGTATACATAAGATACATTGATGGCATTTTCTTCCTTTGGACTCATGGTGAGGAATCACTGACTACATAGTGATATCAACAAGTTTCATCCCACCATCAGACTTACCATGGACTACTCTTTAGAATCAGTCTCATTCTTGGACACAAGCATCCCCATCAAGGACAGACACCTCAGTACCTCACTCTACTGCAAGCCCATGGATAACCTCACGATGCTGTACTTCCACCCTAAACATAAAGAAGCCATCCCCTACGGACAAGCCCTGCACCTACACAGGGTCTGCTCAGATGAGGAGGAACGTGACGAATACCTAAAGATTTTGAAGGAGGCCCTCATAAGAACGGGATATGATGCTCAACTTATCGATCGCCAGTTCCAACGGCCACAGTGAAAAACCAACGACTTCCTCAGAAGACAGACACAGGATATGACTGATAGAGTACCCTTCATTGTCCAGTACTTCCCTGGCGTGGAGAAACTATGCCATGTTCTTTTCAGACTTCAATATATCATCGACGATGATGAGCAACTCACCAAGATCATCCCTACACCGCCACTTCTCACCTTCAAACAACCACCAAACCTTAAACAGACCTTTGGGACAACACTGACCAGAATACCACACAACCTCTGCAAGACATGTCAGATCATCGACATGGACACTACCATCACACATGGGAACATCACCCACCGCATACACGGCAGATACACATGTGACTCGGCCAACGTTGTCTATCTCATACGCTGCAGGCAAGGATGCCCCGAGGCATTGTATATTGGTGAGACCATGCAGACGCTATGACAACAGATGAATGGACACTGCACAGCAACCACCAGATAGGAATGTTCCCTCCCAGTCGGGGAACACTTCAGCAGTCAAAGGCATTCAGCCTCCAATCTTCAGGTAAGCATCCTCCAAGGGGTCCTTCGAGATACACAACAACACAGAATCACTGAGCAGCAACTGATAGCCAAGTTCCATATCCATGAAGACAGCCTCAACTGTGAGGTTGGATTCATATCATGCTACACGCGATCCTACCACACTTCTGTATCTGTAAAAGCTTCTTTATTGTCCGGTTTTGTCACCATCACATTGATAAATTGTTATGATCTCACTATCTTAATTAGTTTCCACAGTGTTGGATTATTTGTTACTTTGGTTAGACCCTCAGCATGCGACTCTTATACTTATCATGTTAGTCCGGTCATTTGGTTTGTCTCCAGCACCACCTTATTTTTAATTTTTTGTAATTATCTCCCTGCCTCATTTAATTGGATTAAAGGTCATCCCTTCGCTTGTTACTCAGTTGTTGACACTTTACTCACACCATCTAACACTTCAGATCACCTCTGCAGGGACTTATTATTTGGGACTCCACTCATACCATTTTTATGGTCTTTTGATTTCACTGCCCATGATCTTTCTCTGCCCATAAATTCTGTGTCTGTGTGCTTCTCTTTCACTTCACCTGACAAGGGGGCTACGCTCTGAAAGTTTGTGGTTTCAAATAAACCTGTTGGACTATAACCTGGCATCGTGTGACTTCTGATTTTTTTCCGCCCCAGTCCAACACTGGCACCCCCACGTTTATTTTTGCTGTCTTTGGCAACACTTCACCTTGTTCAGCAACGTGTCCCAAGTAAGTTAGTCTTGCTTTCGTGAATTCACTTTTGGCTAATTCATCACTAAGTCAGTCAACCATAACTGCTTAAACACATCATCAACTTGCCCCAGTGCTCTTCCCAAGTGTTACGAAAAACTACAACATCTTCCAAATATACGACACAGTTACAAACTCCAAGTATCTCATGACTCATAGGCCTCTGGAATATAGATGGGCCATTTCTTTACACAACTGGTATCAGCTGACATTGCTAAACCCCATTTGATGTCAATGGCACTTCAACAGATCAATCTTGGAAAGGAATGAGGCAGTTCAAACCCTATCAATGCAATTCACATTTCATTAATCTATGCAAAATTTATGGATCCATCCAATTTAGGAACCAACACTCTCGGTGAACTCCAGCTGCTATGAGTACATTGAATCAAGTGGTTTTCCAGCCCACTCTGAATGTCTGTTTCCACCTGAGCTTGTTTTTCTGGGCTTAGTCAATAAGGATGTTGTTTTATTGGTCCTGACTCTCCTATGTCTGCATGATGTCCAGTTAATGTAGTACATTCAGGTTTATCTCTACAGATGACCTCATACTTTCTCAGTAGTCTTACAAAATCCTCCCATTGTCCTTCCTATAAGTACAAGAACACAGTGTTTATCTCTCTCAATATTTCTGTATTGGCCAGTCAAATTGTAGGAGGTTCTCTTTGAGAGCTGACTTCCTCTCCTCTTTCTCACTCCCATTATCTCTCGTTTTCCACTAATTTTACCACTTGATATAGTTGCTTCTCCTTATTTTCTTCCCTACGATACCTTTTCAGCATTTTTATGTGAAATAACTGATTCTTCTTCCTATTATCAGAAGTATGTATCAAATGAGCCATTTTACTAACCCTTGTAACTATTTTATATGGGCCACTGGATTGTGCTTTCAAAGGTTCACCTTGCAGAGGCAATAATATCAATATTTTATCTCCCACATGAAACACTCTAGTTGCGAAATGTTTATCTACCCGTTCTCTTATTTTTGTCTGTGAAAGTTTTAAATGTTCCTGTGCTCCTCATGCTGCTGTGAGTCTTTGCAGAAACATGGGCATGTAAT
This sequence comes from Rhincodon typus, assembly GCF_021869965.1. Taxonomy (NCBI): domain Eukaryota; kingdom Metazoa; phylum Chordata; class Chondrichthyes; order Orectolobiformes; family Rhincodontidae; genus Rhincodon; species Rhincodon typus. The sequence goes on along the minus strand of NC_063346.1, from coordinate 37,737,303 downwards.
CCAACACTGAGAATTTGTCTTTCTCTTTCAGAAACTTCTCCCTCAATTTTAATGGACCTATAATCTCATAACCATAAACCAATTCAAATGTGCTAAATTCAACTGACTTATTTGGAGATTCTTTCATAGTAAATAGTGTAAAATCAAACGCTCTATCCCAACCCTGTGGGTATTTGTAACAGCATACTTTGATCACGGTTTAGAGAGTCTGATGGTGCCTCTCCAAAGCTCCGTGTGTTTGCAAATGATATACAGTTGACTTCAATTGTTTTATTCCCAAACTGCTAACAATTTTCTGGAAAACTTTTGACATGTTGTTCGATCAGACTGTTCCTCAATTGAAAATCCATAACCAGCAAACAATAAACTGGTACAATTTTTCCATTACTAGGTTAAAAATCACTGTAAATTAACTTGTTTTGTTCAACTGCTTATATACATTTAAGTTTTTGTCAACTCTAGTAAGATGATAAAAGTGAGGGTTTTGAGGACTGTGTGTGGCTTCTATCTTTTCAATAATCAGTTGGTGGAGATGGTGGCTCATCCAAAATTAGAGGTTTTGAGAGGTTGTAGAGAGGTTCCAGCTGGATGCCATCTGTAAGCAACATAAAGAAAAGAAAAAAGCACCTGGGATGTATTCTTGTAGCACCACTGAGCTAACGATAATATGCTAGTGATGTGTGATGGTAAGCTGTTTGTGGAGATCCTTTTAATATTATGGAAGCAAGTGAGGGCAAAGCCACCGACTTGGGCAACAATACATTGAGGAAGTTGGTATGATGGGATATAGTAAAGGCTGCAGGGAAGATGAGGGAGGCCAGGGAGAGATAGTGCATCATACCCATAGACACAAAGAATATAATTTGTAACTTCAGGAAGAATTGTTTCAGATTTACAGGAAGGATAAAAATTAATTAGCAGGGCAGAGGTTCAGAAGAATAGTCAAAGAGATGAGCAAGATGCAGAACTCATAATTAAGGGAACATAAAGGAATATATTGCAGATGTTGCAAATCTGAAATTAATACAGATAGTTCATGCTTTCAGTTTCTTCTGTTTTAATAACATACCTAGGAAAATTGGAGTGGGCTGATGATTTATAAAGTAAGAAGGGTCAGATGGGTTTTTTGAGGATATGATTATGGTTTTGAAAGTAGCTAATCATTTACAAGTCAGGCCAGCATTGGGGCGAGGAAGCCACGATGGGTGGTATAGGTGGTAGGTCAGTAGTTTAGTAGAAATAATGTCAAGGGAGAATGTGATGTATTGGAAATGATTGGAAGGACATGGGCAGCAAATTTAGGAAGGCTGTCAGGGTTGATGAGGGCGGATGGAACAAGAGAGAGGTGGTTGATAATGAAGAAAAGAATTCAGGTATTATCTTTGTTCTTGAAATTAATTTTACATCAGTGGGCAGCTTTCCAATGAAAAATGAGGTCGGATGGAATTTGACGAGAAAAGGAGTTGTTCCCACACCATTCATCAATCAAATGGTGGGTGTTTCCTTATGTACATAAAAATCTGTGTGGTTTGGGAGCTTTATTCTGAAAATAATACTCACAGTTGAATACAGAGCTCATTAGAATTCTTGTAACCATTTTACCTCATGAAGCTACAGGATCCCCATGTTAAACACATTATATTTAAGTAATATTCACATCATATTCTCTGGTTGTTGATTGGCCATATTCTAACATCACAGTTAAGTTGCATCTTGGAAGTTGGATCGTACACCAAATTAGTTGAAATCCAGCATCAAAATGCAAATCATCCTGTCATATTTGCACATCTTGAATTGGTGCCAGTTCAAATGAGGCCCAGGTTAGGGAGAAGTTTTGTGCCAATGCCAATTCGAATGCATGCCATTCTAAACTTAGCAATGGACCAATTACTCAATACCCTGCTGGTCTAGCCACTAAAACCTTCAAACACCAGAACAGCATGTAGCATCTGCCAAATCCTTCTATCATCTGCTGTGGCTGGCACTTTATTTTAACCCTCTGCTGAAGAAATGTGAAGAATCACTTGCTGGAAATAAATTGCCATGTAGGGCAATTAGTAATGCAGGCAAGGAAGGCCCAAGTTCATTCTCTGATCTATTCTTTGTTTGTTGATCACACCGAAGGCAAAAATGGGGGGTCTAGATTGAGCAATGGAGATGAAAACTCAGCTGGAGCTCTTACTCCTTACCTCTAGCCAATGATCATGGCTGGATAAAGTACAACTGTTTGAATATCATATGATAGGTCAATCCAGCCAGTGTGTGAATGACTTTAATACGTTCTCAGTACTTAATATCAAGGACACCAGATGCTCTATGAAAATTACCCCCAAACACTTTCTACTTCATCCCTCTGTGTGGATCTCACAAACTCAAATTATACTGTTCAGTTTAGCATTCTAACACAAATAATAATGATAGAATAGATTGAAATGTTTCCCTTTTCCTGTAAAGTTGATTTTCCAAGATCCAATTTTCTGATTTAATTGCTTTTATTCATTTTACTAGTTGACAATATGCACAATTTGAGCCTTAAATTTGATTGCATTTCATTTTGAAACAGATAGTGAGGGTATAAAGGATAGTGCTGAGTTTCCGTAGGCTGCAGGAGCCAATACAAAGTTGAATATTTCTTAAAGTGAGTTTACTAGATACTCAAATATCTGGATTGATTTGTTCAATGGGTTTCATAGGTCATATCAGATGTATTTTTAAAGTTGTTTGTAGCAAATTTCAAATACTGTATTTCAAACATGGGTAAAATAGTTATGACAGTACATAAATAAATTATACAACGGGGACTGGCATTTTAAATAAAAGAAACCATTCTTGATAGGAAGATGGTTGTAACGTCACTGGGCTAGTAATTCAGAATTTCAGGCTAATACTCTAGGGACATAGGTTCAAGATTCCCACCATGCTAGATGATGAAATTTGAATGCAGTAAAAGTCTGGAATTAAAGCTAGCCTAATGGTGACAGTTATTCCTTATAAAAACCAATAAATTTTGGCCTAGTCTGTAATGTCCATATCCAAAAAATGACAACATGACATATCTATATTTTCAGTGCTTCCAAACCTGTGTTTATAAATCTATAACCTTTCTTTCTACTTTAATATATTGAAGTTTTATTTCTGGCATTCCTGTAAACCAAATATTTTTGGATCATTCCAATGTATTTCATATAGCAGTTACTAGTAATATCCACTACAACATTGTGTATACACATTCTTAATTTCTCAGTATCAGTCAACATTATCAGTGTAATTTTGAGGAAGTAGTAAACAATCTGTGTGAGACATTTAACTGAATTAGCCCGAGGAGAGTATCAAAGCCAGCTCCAGCAGCATCAAATTCAGGCTATTCTCCACATTCTGTTGTCCACATCACATTAACGTTGCTTCTGCTCATTGACCCTATGCTGATTTATTCTAATGGGATTTGACACAATCCATAGTGTCGGGAAAACAACTTTTTAATGAGGTGATATTAAGAAGGCAGTATGTTTAAATTTCCATCTTATCAATGAAAACAAGCAGTGTTGGATTTCACAAATAAGCTCCAATGTTGTCGTAAGGGTTTAAAAAATAATTTTGTTGATATCAGTAATAGGATGTATATATCCAGAGTCATCCTGAGTGGCGGTGAGAGCAGGAACATGCAGCCCAAGGTGATGAGAATGGGAGCAGGCTGCAAGGAAACAAGAGCAGGTAGTCTGGGGCTGTGGCAAGGGTGAGGTCAAGTCCTTGTGAGGAGTGTGAGCCCAGCATGGCCAGGTGCTTATAGTCTGTGGTGTTGAACTGTTAACTGTGTTTCTTTGTTTTTCTACTTTTTAGTAAGAAGGACTGTAATATTTAACTTTTTAACTTTGCTTTCTTTATTTCTCTGCTTCGTGCCAAAATTCGGTACCAAGGTACGTTTGTACTAAGATGGTGCCATAAATGGTGACTTGTAAGCTTTTCACTGCACTCATGTGAATACATGTGATAATAAACATAATTCAATTCAATTCAATTCAATATTGAACTAAAGTCTGCTCAGCATTGTTTGCTTTTACTTTTTATAGGAACCTTTCTGACCTGACATGGTATCCACGGCAACCATGTTAAAGCAGCTCAAAGGTACCTTATGTTAAATAAGCCTAAATATAATTTAAATTGACGTTATTATTCAGTGGACAAATATAACTTGTACTGGGAATTTTTTTTTAAGATCAATGCACTGGATATTGATTCATAGAAGAATGTGATGGTGAGGTCTTGTTGCAACTATTTTGCCTATCCCCCTGTAGAAGTGCATACATATTATAAAATAAAGGGTTTCAGTCTCGGCAAAAAAATCAAAACTTTTATGAGTTTTGCCTCAGCCAATAAACTGGCTAAATTATCCAAACCATCCTTGGTTTTGGCAGTTGATACCTAAGGAGTAATACTGCCAAAAGTAGTTGTGAAACTGAAGGTTATGAATGTTTTAAAATTCATCAAAGGGTGACCAAGATATTGATACATAGAGTCATACACCACAGAAACAGTCTCTTTGGTCCAATTCTTCCATGTCAACCAAATTTCCCAAACTAAACTAGTCCCATTTGCCTACATTTGGCCCATATCCCTCTAAAACTTTCCAATTCATGTACCTGTCCAAATGTTCTTTCAATATTGTAATAGTACCTACAACTACCACTTCCTCTGACAGTTCATTCTATTCTGTGTGTGAAAAAATTGCCCCTCAGATCTCTTTTAAAGCTTTCTCCTCTCGCATTAAAAATATGCCCTCTAGTTTTGGACTCCCCTACCCCTGGGGAAAAATACCTTGGCTATTGACCCTGTCTATGCCCCCTCATAATTTTATAAATCTCTATAAGGTCACCCTTCAACCTCCTATGCCCCAGAGAAAAAATGTCCCAGACTATCCACCTTCTCCTTATAATTCAAACCTTCCAGTCCTGGTAGCATATTTGAAAATCTTTTCTGTACCCTTTCCAATTTAATCATCATTCCTATAGCAGGGCAAGCAGAACTGCACACAGTACTCCAAAAGTGGCCTCAGCAATGCCTTGGACCACTACAATATCTCTGAGCAATGAAGTTAGAAACCAGAGAGGCACCAGAAAACATTAGCAAGTGTAAACTGGCAGTTCAACATTTCCTGACAAATAAAAGCTATACTAGATACCATGGGGCAGACATGCCTCAGTAAAACAAAAGGCCAGGGCATATTCTGGGTGCAAAAAAAAATCCAGACACCCAGGTCCCAAAGGAGACACATAGAAAGGGTACACTGTTAGCAAGCCATCGAGAGGCATGAACAACATTTTAAGGTGATGAAACCAATGGACTCAATTGGTCAAGCCGTTGGAAAATTTGAGAAGGTTGCTAGGAAGGGATAAGAACCCAGTCCCTGGCAGGGGTCTGGGGAAACCCCACACTCTCCAGCCGAGCGAGAGAGGTGCGTCTGGATGCAGCTGAAACCAGAGCGTATCCAGGGAAGTATTTTAAGTTTCTAAAGAATCAGATAGTTATAAATAGAGTGGTCAAAACTGTAAAAGTTTAATTCTTGCTTTTGTTGTCTGCGAATAAATTTGCAGCCCATGGCCTCATGCAGTGTTGTCACCTTCCTTGACAGAAATAAAAAAAAGTGAATATAACAGCAAACTAGCAAGTGGTATAAAAATAGATTGTAAAATATTCCTTAAGTACAGTGCGTAAAAAGGCAGGTTAATGTCAGGCCCTTAAAGGCAGAGACAAAAGAATAGTGGGAATAAGGAAATAGCTGATGCATTAAATAAATACTTTGTCTTTGCTTTAATGGTAGAAGTCACAAAAACATTTCAGAAACAATGGGGAACCAAGGATTTAGTGAAAATGAGTAACTTAGGGGTATTGTTGTTAGTAAATAAATAACATTAGAAAAATTAATGAAGCTTAAATTTACCAAATCTCCTAAACCTGATAGAGTTTTTAAAGTGGTTCCACTGAGTGGGGATGTGTTAGCTTTGACCTGCCAAGATTTGCTAGATTCCAAACCAGTTCATATTGAAAAAGTAGAAAATGTAACCTTGCTATTTGCAAAAGAGAAAATAATAAAACAAGGAACTTTAGGCCAGTTAACCTGATATAAGCATAGAGAAAATGCTAGAATCTATAAATAGAAATGTGGTATTGGGGCATTTGGAAATATCACAATACAATTTGACAAAGTTCATGTGGGTTCATGAAAGGGAAATAGTGTTTCTCAAATCTATTAGAGTGTTTTGAGGATGCAACAACTGGGATGAATATGGGAGAATGAGTAAATCTAGTGTATTTGGATTTTCAAAATACATTAGTTAAGATGCCACACAACAAATTGAGATTTGCAGGATTGTGAATTATATATCAGCATACATGATGATGGATTAACAGACAATAAACAGAGAGTAGGAATAAATGGGTCATTTTAAGGTTGATGCATTATAAACTGACAGAATATTGAATCAGTACTTGGTCCTCAGCTATTTACAATATATATGTAAGTGACCAAAATTCAGAATATGAGAGGGCTCCAGATGCTCAGTTGTTCAGTATGCTCAAAACTAAGATTGTGAGGATAATATGAAAAGGTGACATTCAGGTAGAAAATCAGTAAAAACAGTAGAAAAGCAATTGTAATGAATGGCAGAGCAGGCTTGTGTGACCTTTCAAGATCATATTTCACATGTTCCTATGATTTAAATTCAGATCCTTAGAAAATTACACAAATGCCAGATACCTTCACTTATCTTTGTTTCAATTATGTACCACAACTACATGAAAATGATTTGACCATTTCTGAACAAGAAATTGGATTTTAAAAGTGGTAACTTGGATAATTGGTGCCTTGAAAGCAATGACTATTTTAACTGATTCCTAGTTTTTTTTTGTCAGTTGTCAGGAGAGTTAAAACTAGTGTGGCAGTGGGGTGGGAACAACAGCAGTAGGTCAGTAACTGAAATGACTAAAGAGGAGTTAGAGACTAAGGCCTGTAAGACTAAGAGGAGAGGTTACTGAACATGATGGGACTGGTGGTCTGAGGTGTATTTGTTTTAATGCAAAGAATGTGACAGGTAAGGTTGGTGAACTTAGAGCCTGGATTAGTGCATATAACTACAGTGTTGTAGCTATTATAGATACTTGGTTGCAACAAAACTGGCAGCTTAATGATCCAGGATTTAGATGTTTCAGGCAAGATAGAGAGAGATGTAAAAGAGGTGGGAGAAATTGCTTTACTGATTAGGGAGAATATCACAGCTTCACTGAGGGAAGACACCTTAGAAGGCTCATCCAGGGAGGTCACAAGGATATAGCTCAGGGATATAAAGGGTGCATTGATGGGATTGTATTACAGACCTCCAACAGTCAGTGAGAGATAGAGGAACATATAAATGGACAGATCATGGAAAAATGAAAAACAACAAGATTGTTGTAGTGGGTTATTTTAAATTCCTATATATTGACTGGGAGTGCCTTAGCACCAAGGACTTAGATTGGGTGGGGGGATGGGGTTAAGGGAGTATGTCTATTAGGTATTAGTTGTGTCTAGGAGAGTTTCTTGAAGCAATGTGTAAATATTCTAAATCAGGACCAGATTAGATCTGGTATTGGGGAATGAGCCCAGCCAAGTGATCGAAGTTTCAGTGAGGGAGTATTTTGGGAACATTGACCATAATTTTGTAAGTTGTGAGTTATCTATGGATAAGGATAAGTGGAGGAGAATGTAGGCGATCTGATTAGCATGTTTGTAGATGTCACAAAGATTGGGGGAGCTCAGAGGAGTGAGGAGGATTGCCAAAAGATACAACAGAGTGTAGCTAAGCTGGAGACTTGGGTGGTGAAATGGCAAATGGAATTTAATCCAGACAAATGTGAGGTGATGCATTTTGGAAGGTTTAATGCAGGAGACCTGTAAATGGCAGAACCCTTGGAAGTGTTAACATACTGAGGGATCTATGCATACAGGTTCCCCGAATGTGGCAACACATATGGATAAGGTGGTCAAGAGGGTATATAGCATACAAAAACAGAAGTTGCTAGAAAAGCTCAGCAGGTCTGGCAGCATCTGTGAAGAGAAATCAGAGTTAATATTTCGGGTCCAGTGACCCTTCCTCAGAACAGGTTCCGCAGTTCTTTCAGTTTTTATTACAGGGTATAAAGCATGTTTGTCTTCATCAGTTGGGGTATAGAGTATAAAAATTGGCAACACATGTTGCAGTTGTATAGAACTTTATTTAGGCCACATTTGCAATATTGCTTGCAGTTTGAGTAGCCACACTATTAGGAAATGTGGAGATTTTGGAGATGGTACACAATATGTTTTACCAGGATCTTTGGAGGGTATTAGCTATGAGGAGAGACTGGAAAAACTTGGTTTGTTTTCACTTGAATGTCAGGGGCTGAGGAGCAACCTGATAGAAGTTTACAAAATTATGAGAGACATAGACAGAATGGATTGTTGGAGTCTCTTTTCCAGGGTAGAAATATCAATTTCTCGAGGACATAGGTTAAAGGTTAAAGAGGGAAACTTTAAAGGAGATATGAGAGGCAGGTTTTTTTACACAGAGGATGGTAAGTGCTCGGAATGCGCTGCCAGAGGATGTGATAGAAACAGATACAAAAGCAATGTTGAAGAGGAAGCTTAACAGGTATTTGAAAAGGCAGGGAATAGAGGGATACAAACAGCATAAAGGAAAAGGTTTTTAGTTTAGAAAGGTGTCATGTGTCAGCGCAGGTTTGGTGGGCTGAAGGGCCTGTCCTGTGCTACGCTATTCTTTGTTCATTTGTTCTCTGCAATCTGTATTTTCACCAAATGGCATCCAAACAAAAGGTTTTTCTCATTCTGATTCAGTTGTGCAATATTTATAATTGAAACCTTTAGGTTTTAAAACTCTATAGAGTTAATAAACTCCAAAGCAGTCATGCAATATTTCTAGTTGCTATTCTTTCAAAGAAATTAAGAGTTATACAACTGTTTAACAATTTGCATGATAGCATATATTTACGAAGAAAATCAAATCTCTTTCATTATATGCCTTACTTCCAAACTTAGCACTCACACTGGCTGCAAGATCTTATGCTCTCGTTATTTCCTGTGCTTTTATCTTCTTTGCTGTGAGCCTGGCTTCTCTGTCTATGCAGTCCTCCTTTACCTGAGCAGGTGAGATGGACTTTGTAGGGAGCATTAAGCTAATCAATATGTACTGACAAGTGGCAAGTTTTATGGGGGAGTCACAAGTCTCCCTGGTTTCTTTGTGTTCTCTGGTGCTGGTCACCCACAGAGAACTAAATTAGATGCACAAAGCCAAAGTGAGGGGTTGCCACAGCCTGGTAACTATATGTGGCAACCCATGCGGCTCTTGGCATCAAGGGAAAAAGTTTAGAATTAACAGCTTGATTATAAAAATTGTTCAGCAATAAGGTGAAGAAAAGAAGGCAAATGTGACCTCTATTGGGAAACGTATTTCAAAGTAATAAAGGAGATAGGTAGATAATCATAGAATCCCTACAGTGTGGAAACAGGCCCTTCAGCCCAACAAGTCCACACTGACCCTTGGCGCATCCCGCCCAGACCCATCCCCCTATAAGCCACCTAATCTACAGACCCCTGTACACTACAGGCACTTTAGCTTAGCCAATCCACCTAACCTGCACATCTTTGGACTGTGGGAGGAAACCAGAGTACCCAGAGGAAACCCACACAGACACAGGGAGAATGTGCAAACTCCACACAGACAGTTGCCCGAGGGTGGGATTGAACCCAGGTCCCTGGCTCTGTGAGGCAGCAGTGCTAACCACTGAGCCACTGTGCATGTTGGAGTGAGATTTTATACAGCCTTCAAAAGCAGGAAACATTCCATATAGGGTATTGAATTAGACAGGGGCCAAACATTTGATTTCCTGATGGTGGTTTGAGATGCAAAGATTAAATTGGGGGCCTAACTATGGCATGACAGGCTTCACACAGTCCTGTGGTGGGTTCCTACCTGTAATACGTTTATATGCCATGAATACTCAGTAACATGAAACATTTTATAATGCAACCTACTTTCAAGGTACACAAGAATCTTATGGCACACGTTCACATACAGTTAAACAGAACAACATTTGATTTTATGCAGTAGTATCTGAAGTCAGTGGCTTTACTTGTTGACCACTGTGGCAAAGGGGAAGGGAGCAGGAAAAAGACAGCTTGCATGGAGATTTGGGACCAGCAAGGATCTGGGGTTCAGTGGTGACGTTGGCGGGGGAGGGGGTGGGGGGGGAATGATCTGAGTGGCATTGACAACATGGAAGAAGTGGTATTCAGGGAGGTTCGAAGGTCGGTCAGAGGTATGGTGGAATGAAATGGGAATGGTCTGACATTCTGAATGTGATGAGGACAGGGGTGCTGGGAACAGTCAGTTAAGGTTAAAACAAAACTGAGTATCCGAAGGGGAGTGTCAATACTATTCAAATGCGTGTCTATCTCAGGTGGTAGATTGGCAGAGTCCTTATGGGGATTTGAGTTTACTTGCAACATTTCATTTATTCCCACTGAGAGTATCTCAGATAATGTCTTTTACAATGACAGAAGGGAGGGTCAGCTGAGCTTGCAAGTATAGTTATCTCCCACAGTGCGGCAAGTACAACAATGGCCACTGACATGAGCATGCAATGAACAGTGATTACAAAAACACCTCATCATTCCTCCCACAACAGACAATTATCCCTAACTTCCCTGTAACTACCAATGCATGCCAACCATGAGGGGTGCCAATATATATTGCTGGCTGACTAAATTGTTCTGAACAAATAATAATAATGTACACATACATAAAATGAAACCAATGTAAAGTGAAATATTTACAAATAAAATTTAAATTTGAAAGAATGTCCATGCTGCGTTGGGCAAGAGAGTTGTGGCAATGATAAAAGGCCTTCCTGCTTGTCCAAAATACTCTTTTCCAGCCCATCCATTGGTCAACTGGCAGCAAGATTTACCACTGAGAAACCTCCCCCACCAAGCGGCTGCACATGTTTCATACATATCATTATCACTTTACATTTTAATCACAATTATTTGGAAACCATCAAAAAGCAAGAGAATGAAAGTATTGCCAATTCAAGTTGTACTTGTGGGAACCTGTGCCATTGTTAAATATGTCCCTATGGTGTGTAACCTGCAGACAAGGCCTTTAAGAGTATAGCTAATTTTAATGTCACTATTGAATATTTATCCAGGAACAAGTAAGCAAATTTTGATAGCCAGTTGGTGAAGGAGGAAATGAGAAGTTAATCTTTACTCAGATTTAGATTAGTCACAGAGTGAAACGTGTATACCTCCTAACCCTACAACTAGCCTGTGTCCTCAGTGTTCCATTTGCTTAGAAAAAAATATTTTAGTTTTAAGACAATTGAGGTTCACTGAGTATATTGTACTTGTTATTATATTATCTATGTAAATACACAGCGATACTGCTTTCTAGTGAACTGTGAATAAATATGGATTGCCAACAGAACATGACAAACCAAACAAAGAGCATCATTATTTAGTGGCAAAAAAACTGCTCACAGAAATTATCGTCTGTAATTCAAGTTTTTACATGATTAGGTTTTTAACAAAAATATCAATCGTTATCAAGCTTACTTTTTATGAAGAATTATTTAAATGTGCAAAACATTTTTCCCTAAAAATACTTATACAGTAGTTAAGGAAATTGCACAAACAAGTAACATTGCCATTTCTGGCAACAGTGTTTCTTTATACTATATGTGTTTAAGTATTTATCCAGCGAGTGTCCCTTACCTGTATACACTTAATATTAATATTTAAAACAGGGAGCACATTCGATGATATTTGGTGATCCAAATATCTCTGGAAAATATAATGGACGCTGGCTACTTTAAGGTAAATGACTGTGCCGAGTGCAAAAATCTTTTCAACACTTAGAATGCTGAAAAAAAGAGTGCTGAGGTTTGAGCCAGACTTTCAAAGGTTATTTGGAGAAAAATAAATGACAGGCTAAACAAGGTGGAGGAGTTGAAATGCGGTATATAGGCAAGTAACAGGTCAGCACCAAATATGGTTTCAATTTCATCGTTGATGAAGTGAATGATTTTCCTCCTTGCTGTAGCTCATTGCAACCAGCAATGAACACATTTTATATTTTCATTGTAAGTAATTAGTATTATCCTACTTGATTAGTAACTTGTTTAGCAATCATGCTGGAAAATTGAAATTGGATTCACTTTGTGATATAAAATGCAATTAATTCACAACCCTTTTCCACTCTACAGTTTATCTACGCAAGATTACTTACATTCATTCTTGGACCTGAGAAATATTTGAAATATTTTATTTATCAATTATGGATATACTACTTCTCAAGCTATTTTAAAGACAGGTTGATTTTTCTATTTAAATGTTTTCTGTGTTGTGCTTTGTAAGAAAAATATGCTGTTACTTAATACAGAAAGTTGTATTTCTGTTAATAATCATTACAGTTTAATATGTACAATATGAAATTAGTTTATTGATGGAGAATAGAGATAAAAATTAGTGGAGATCTGTATACTTTGTGAACCGGCTGCTGGAAAATAGGAAGAGAATACCAGCACAATACAGTAATCTGACAGTCAGTATCATGAAAAACTGTAAGCCATCTAAACACATTCATTGTTAAGATTTTATTTCTTATTTAGTCACAAGGCCGAGTAACACTCACAAGACTGTATATGGTAGCCATTCCCTCTTTCCTGGATCTCCTCATTCTTCATAAAAGCTTTAAATTTAAGCCATTGCAACATGCCTACTGATGTAGTTAGAATATAGTTGTGGTGTCCTTATATCTGATTGTGAAATTGACAAAGCACATCTTCAAATTTAAAATTATATTATGTAGATAATTCTGCTCTTTATTCAAAATTCATGTTAGTAAGACAGATAATTGCACAGGTAACAAAATGGTATTTGAATAAATAACTTCTATTAAATCAGAATGTAGAATAAGTTGCACCAGAAAAATGGGAAGGTAGAATTTACAAATATAAAAGTTAAGTGCAGGAGTAGGCCACTTGGCTCCTTGAGCCTGCTCACCATTTACTAAAATGATGACTGAACTGATTATAACCTCAACTCAGTACATTCACCTCCCCTCACCCTTTTCAACCTCTTGTTTATCAGGAATCTATCCATCTCTGTCTTAAAAAATACTGAAAGGCTCAGCTTTCACAACCTTTTGAAGAAGACAGTTCTTTTGAAGACTCATTCCTGTCTGAGAGAAAAATGTTTTCCTCATCTCTGTCTTAAATGGGTGTTCCCGTATTTTTAAACAATGACTAGTTTTAGATTCTCCCAAAACAGTAAGTATCTTTTCAATATCCAGCCCCTGCCAAGAGCTCTTCAATCGTGTATGATTCAATCAAATCATCTCTTACTGTTCTACTCTCTATAAGATATCAGGCTAGCTAGTCCAACTCTTCCTCAAAAAGCAACCTAACAAATCATTCTTTAAATTGCTCTCATTGCATTTACATCTTTCCTTAAATAAAGTAACCAATGCTGTACACAGTACTCCAGATGTGGTCTCACCAGTGCCTCATATAACTGAAGCATTACCTCACTACATTTGTATTTAATGCCCCTTGCAATAAATAATTCGATTTGCTTTCAGAATTACTTGTTGCCCATGCATATTAAATTTGTGCAATTCATGCACTAGGGCACCCAGATCTCTGCATCTCAGAGCTCTGTAATCTTTTTTATTATTTCTGCTAAATGAACAATATCACATTTTCCTCCATTATACTCAGTTTGCCAGATTGTTGTCCACCCACTTAGCCTATCTATATCCCTTTGTAGCTTCCTTATTTCCCTCCTTATAGCTTATTTTTCTACCTACCTTTGTGTCATCAGCAAACTTAACAACTGTATCTTCAATCCAATCAAGCAAGTTATTTATATAAATTATAAAAAGTCGAGGCCTCAGCAGTGATCTTATGGTATACCACTCAATACATCTTGTAACCAGAAAAAAACCCATTTATGCTTACTGTCTATTTCCTGTTATCCAGCAAATCATCTATCCATGCCAATATGTTGCCCCTTACATCATGTGCCTCTATTTTCTGTAATAACCTTTGATGTGGCTCCTAATAAAATGCCTTTTGGAAATCTAAGTACAGAACTGATTCCCCTTTCTCCATAGCATATGTTATTTTTTCAAACAATTCCAATAAATTGGTTAAATATAATTACCCTTCCACAAAACCATTTTGGCTCTGCCTGATTACCTTAAACTTTTCTAAGCTCCCTGCTATAACTTCTTTAATAACAGTTTTAACATTTTCTTATGATAGAGGTTAAAATAACTGGCCTGTGGTTTCCTGCTTTATCAATCCTTTGCAATTTGAATAAGGGAGTTGAATTCATTGTGTTCCAAACTAATGGAACCTTCCCCAGTTCTAGGCATTTTTTGGAAAATTAGAACCAATGCACCAACTATCATGCAAGACACTTCTTTTAAGACCCTAAGATGAATCCGTCAGGATCTGTATACTTGGAAGCCCACATCTCCAACAGATAGGTCAGCACTACTAGTCTGGTGATTGTAATTTTGTTTATTCCTCCCTCCCTTCCTGGTGATACAGATATTCCTGGGATTTTACTTGTATTCAAAACAGTGAAGACCAATACAAAGTACCTGGAGTTCCGAAGAAGGGTCACTGGACCCAAAATGTTAACTCTGCTTTCTCTCTTCAGATGCTGACAACCTGCTTAATTTTTCCAGCAATTTCTGCTTTTGTTTCTGATTTCTAACATGTGCGGTTCTTTGGGGTTCTTTTCTGTTTAATGTTTAACTCACTGCCACATCTCTTCCAAGTATGCCCACCTTGAGGAAGTTCTGCTCCTCTCTTCAACATGATTTCCATTCTAATCTTTTGTCGTTCCTTGTGTTTGAAAAGGAATTTGCCAAAATTTGCTTCCACAGCCACATCACGTTCCTCAGTGACTGCCTCCAGCTCAGACTCATGTCACGTGGATTCCAACTCGAGTTTCATCCTTCATGTTTTGAATCCGCTCAGGATCATAGGTATCATTGTGAGATACAACACTCCTCAGGCAGCTGCTGTTGCCACATCCTTGGATCCACACTCGATGCCATACATCACCACATGCCACTCGACCTCTCTCTCCAACAGCATCACCTCACTCTGGGTTAGAACAGCCCGGTTCCCCAGTTCCATTTCTTCATTCCGCTCATTCAATGTTTGAGTTCTGAAGAAGGGTCCCTGGACCTGAAACATTAACTTTGATTTCTCTCCACTGATGCTACCAGACTTGCTAAGTTTCTGTTTTTAATCACTTTGTTAATTTTTTTCCATTCAAATAATATAGAAATCCTTACTTTCTGTTTTTATGTTTCTAGTTAGCTTTCTCTTATAGTCTAATTTTCCATCCTTATTAACCTTTTATTCAATCTTTGATTTTTAATATTCTGTTCAATTTTTTGCCACCCAACTTTGTAAAAACAAATGCTTTTTATTTGTGTTTTAACACTTTTAGTTAACTGTAGATGGTGGGTCCTGTCATTGAAATTTTCCTTTTTTGTTGGAATATATATATTCTGTTTATTTATATATTTTTCTTTATTCATTCATGAGATGAGGGCATCACTGGCTAGGAAACATTTATTGCCCATCCCTAATTGTCCAGAGGGCAGTTAAGAGTCAACCACATCGCTGTGGGTCACATGTAGGCCAGACCAAGTAAGGATAGCAGTTTCCGTCCCTAAAGGACATTAGTGAACCAGATGGGTTTTTCCCAACAATTGACAAAGGATTCATGGTCATCATTCGTCACTTAATTCTGGATATTTTTATTGAATTCAAATTCCACCATCTGCCATGGCATGATTCAAACTCAGATCCCCAGAACATTATCTGGGTCTCTGAATGAACAGTCCGGCGATAATTTTTTTTTTTCCATTCATTAACGGGATGCGCGTGTTGCTCACTAGGCAGCATTTATTGCCCATCCCTAATTTTCCAGAGGGCAGTTAAGAGTCAACCACATTTCTGTGGGTCTGGAGTCACATGTAGATCAGACCAGATAAGGATGGCAGTTTCCTTCCCTAAAGGGCATTAGTGAACCAGATGGGTTTTTCCTGAGATTCGACAATGGTTATCATTAGATTCTTAATTCCAGACATTTATTGAATTCAAATTCCACCATCTGCCATGGCAGGATTTGAACCCCGGTCCCCAGAACGTTATCTGAGTTTCTGGATTAACAGTCCAGCGACAATACCACGAGGCCATTGCCTCCCCAAAATATCTCCTTAAATTTCTGCCACTGCATCTCTATTTACACATCCTTTAACTTGATTTGCCCCTTCACTTCAGCTAGCTCTGTTTTCACATCTTCAAAACTACCTTAATCAAAAGTTAAAATACTGATCTTGGAAGTACTATTTTCAATAAAACTGAATGAACTTGACATTGTGCCATATTGCTAATTGCCTTTACGTAAGTAAATTGTAACTGAAGCATATTTCCTGACAATCATTTGATTTTGCTTATAACAAAAGTGATTTTATAATGTGTAGCTATTGTCATTATCCTTTATCTATTTAGATCCATTCGAGACGGTATAGCTTTACATAGTTCACGTGGCTGACCTATGAGAGATAGATTCCACCACAAGTGCCACTAATCAGATGGCTATCAGGTATTATTATGGTGTGCTGTTTTTGGTATTGGTGCTTGTTGTCAAGTTGCTGTAACCACTGATTACCTATGGGTTAGAGTGCGTCACCATGACAATGATGCTGTTTCCCTCTGTGTTCGGCCAGTCTCCACATCTAAAAATCAATGTTTGGAGCTTTCATATTACATTTGTAGTCAAGGGCAGGCAGGATGGACTTTGGATGTCCCACTGGCCGTCTTGTTCTAGCTACTTCGTCATATAGAAAATCCTAGGGAATGCATTTGTCTTCAATCTCAAATGTACTTCTGCCAGTGAAGTTGCATCAATTAGCTTACTTAATGGATTTGCCTTTGAAAGAACTGTTCTTCATGATTTTGCCCTTCCCTGAGATGCTGAGAATGTGCCACAAATGTCAAAGATGTACTCTTGGTAGGTGCAGGCCATCCATGTTTCATAGCTGCACAACATGGTGCTGAGAATACAAACATCACAGATGAGCATCTTTGTCTCAGAGTCAGCTTATTCTTTATCCATGGCTTTTATAGGAGTCAGATATAGGTGACGGCCATATTCCCTTAGAGTACAGCTATCTGTCATGGTGTTTTCAAAAGAGCAGAATTTGCCAAGCACTTCCCATGGATTGTTGTTTAGTCTGATCCAGGACAGAGATGTGACATTCTGTTTTATAATCACAGTTTCCTTACGACTTTAGTTGTGGGTGATTTACCAGTATGGAAGACACAATCCATAAGTCTTTTTTAGCTGAGTCTCTGTGTGCAACTAATGCCAGTTTATCAGAGTAGAGGAGTAATCTGATCAAGACATATTGTATTTTCACTGAAAAACAAAAAAATGCTGGAGATCATAGTGGATCAGGTAGCATGCATGGAGAGAGAGTAATCTAATGTTTCGAGTCGAGAGTAATCTAATGTTTTGAGTCTAGATGACTCTTTATCAGATCTTAGATGAAGAATCATCTAAACTCAAAACATTAGCTTGCTCTCTCTACATGGATGCTACTTGACCCGCCGTGATCTCCAGCATTTTTTGTTTTCAGTTCAGATTCCAGCTTCTGCAGTAATTTGCTCCTATGTTGTGTTTTTACCTTTGCTTTCAATTTGGGTGGATTGTAGAGCTTGCTGTCTATCCTAGTATGTAGGGAAGGCAAAGGTCAAAAGCATGGTGAAGAAAATACCAAGTAAGGTGGCAGCATGGACTCATTCTTGTTCCATTCCACTCATAGCCTTGTAGCTGTCAGAAGTAGAACTGTCAAACTATACAGTACTGTGTACGTTGCTAAGGTCACCATTAATCAACAGCAATTTTTCACCAAAATCAAAGTGCTGCTCTGCTAACAATGTTGAATACTTTCAAGAGGTCTGTGAATGCAAGGAGGAGAGGTATGCCTCTTTTGTTGTAGCTGGTATATGAAAAAGGACACTGACTATAGATTGGGCAGCATGGAGACGATACTGTACACCAAATATACTCAGACCGAGAATTAATGGTGTTTTTTCAGTATGACCCTAGGAAATGCCTTCTCAGCGATACCAAGAAGTAAGACCTCCCTGTGGTTGTTGTAGTCGCACTCTATATCTCCTTTGTTTTTACACAACGTGATGTGTTTTGCCTGGATCCTGCCCTCTACAGAGAAGGAATAGGTGATAAAGCTATGAAATTAGATGGGAGTGCCGCTGAAATTCCCCACTTCCCTAATACCTTTCTACTTATAAGGAAACATTAACCTTTTGAAGCTCAAGTGCTAAAGGTTCTGTACATCACATTCTGTCAAAGCAATGATGTCACTGTGATATATTAATGTATATAAGCATATATAATAATGTATAAAATAAACAGTCAATTTTAATGGACTGATTTTTTGTGTATTAGTAAAGAGTAACACTGGAATCAACAACAATGGAATCTTTTGTCAATAACGCTTATAATAAAATTGACTGTCTAAAGAAAGAAATTACATTTATATGGTACCTATCATTACCTCAGGTTGCTCCAAATTACATCACAGTTAATGTAGTACTCAAGCTGAAATTTACCAAAAATTTTCAAAATGTCAATTTTGTGGTGTTTTGTGAGCTTGAGTGAATTATCATTTGCAGTTCTCACTACATATCATCTCACTACATATGCACATTCGTTTGCTCATAGGATGTTCCAGCTATTGAGGGAGTTTTTTTTCTATTTATTTTTGTGAGATGTGGGCATTGCTGGCTGGCCAGCATTTCTTGCCCATCCCTAGTTGCCCTTGAGAAGGTGGTGGTGAGCTGTCTTCTGGAACCGCTGCAGTCCTCCTGCTGTGGGTTGACCCACATTGTTATTTGGGAGGGAATTCCAGGATTTTGACCCAGCGACAATGAAGGAATGACAGTGTGGAAAATTGCCCAAGTATGTCCTGTACACAAGAAGCGAGATACGTCCAACCCAGCCAAATACCGCCCCATCAGTCTACTCTCGATCATCAGTAAAGTGATGGAAGGTGTCATCAACAGTGCTATCAGGCAGCACCTGCTCAGCAATAACCTGCTCAGTGATGCTCAGTTTGGGTTCCACCAGGGCCACTCAGCTCCTGACCTCATTACAAGCCTCTGTTCAAACATGGAGAGAGTGGTGAACCTGTGGAATTCCCTGCCACAGGAAACTGCTAAGGCTAAAACATTGAAGACTTTCAAGAAAGATGTAGATGTAATTCTTAGGATTAACGGGACAAAAGGATATGGGGAGAAAGCGAGAACAAGCTACTGAGTTAGATGATTAGCCATGATCATATTGAATGGCGGACCAGGCTCAAAGGGCCGAATAGCCTACTGCTATATTCTATATTTCTATGGCTGTTGATTCTTCTGCATTCAGAAGTAGTGGAAGTGCTTGCCGCCGCCAGAGCCTTCCAGGATTCCTGCTAGCATCACCATATATAAACCCCAGCTATGCACCATAGAATCATAGAATCCCCAAGGGGGAAAGCAGGCTATTTGACCCATCAGTTTACACCAGCCCTTTGAGGAGCATCCCATCCAGACCTGTACCCTGAACCCTATCCCTGTAATCCTGCATTTCCCATGGCTAATCCACCTAGCCTACACATCCCTGGACACTATGGCAATTTAGCATATTCCATCCACCTAACCCGCACATCTTTGGACTGTGGGAAGACACGGGGAGAATGTGAAAACTCCACGTAGACAGTTGCCCGAAGGTGGAATCGAACCTGGTCCCTGGCACTGTGAGGCAGCAGTGCTAACCACTGAGCCAATGTTGCAAAGTTGGGTAGAGTACTTGTGGATTGAAAGGCTGGATGTCAGAATTTGGTGTTTGTAAAATGTTTTTGTTCGTAAAATGCTGTGGGGAAAGCAGTGTGTGGTCCCTTTAAAAGATGATGTTCTTTTTCTATGCTTAGAGATTCAGAAAGGATGTCTGTGGGTTTGCAGGTGCATACAGCACCTGAATTGAAACATTTGTATCAAAAGGCTATACTGTAAGCAGGCAAAGCAGCATTTTTACTAAGACAACAGGTTTTAAATTTAGCCAACTAATTTAAACCAGGCTCTTAGATACCAAAAACCAATTAAATTTAAATCTGATAGTTTTGATAACATAGGATCAATCCTATTGTAAGAAGTTGATATGTCATCAAGGGTGTGAAAGATGAGGGCATTTGGAAGATCGGAAAAGAGCTAACTGCCATCTGAGGGGAGCAAACTGCCATCTGCTAGAGATAACAGCTCTCAGCTCTTAGAGAAAGCACCATTTGTACATAACGGTACTATGGTACTCCTAGCTAATTTTCCTGAAAGGAGAATTGACAAAGGAAGCATTCTTAACAGAAGAATTCACAGAGAAGTTGCTCCTGACAGCACATTTGATGGAGAAGGCACAGAATGTTCTGAAAGGCACGTAACCTGGCTGTAATGTTGAGAGACAAAATTCTATTTTTTAAATTTTATTTTCTATGTGGAACTTATATTTATTGGAACAGCATACCATTATAATCTTGTTTTATTTGGGAATAGTTAGTAGTTAGAAAGAGTATTTGGTTTGTTAACAGTTCAGTTAGTTTGTTCACTATTAGAGTTAGATGAATAAATTCTAATTTGTTGATTATAAAGATAGTGCCAGATAGGGCTCTTTTAACAGATTATAGGGTGAGGAGTTTCGGTTTTAGTTATGGGTGGGGAGGGTGATAACCTCCGCTTTATAACAGCCACCGTGCTGCCCCAGATTAACCACTGCACGCTGGGAGCTGCCCTTCACAAAATGTAGCTGAAAAGTTTGAATGGATATGCTGAGAATGGGAGTTGGCATTCTGCCAACAAGGTGGTGCAGAAACGGACCATTCTTGCCCCTCAGGATGACTAGAGGAGTTCATAGCACCACAGCCTGCCAGCCTGGTCTGAAGTTGCCATTTCGAGCAGTGAGGTGTCCACAGCCCAGCAGAATGCCCTGCAGTGCAGGAAGAAAGTTAATGATCTTCTACACGAGACAAGGTAAAGAGCTATGAGCTTCTCTCTGCTACCTCATACTCACTTTATCTCTGTTACTGCATACACTTCCCACGAAAGTTCGTGGTCTACCTCTCCCAACTGAATGCAGCATCTTCCATCAATCATTCTCACCCATCAAACCCACCCCCAGAAAACCAACCTTTCCTGCCCTCTACATTTCCTACTAACTCACATAGGACACCTTGCTATCTTTCCCCCACCTGCAGCAGCACTGATAACTGTACCAGCTGCTTCCATCTCATTCAATCCCTCCCTTTGTTTTATTCCAGGAGGAAACAGGTCACAATGAGACACAGAGAGACAAAACCAGTGGTACGGTGTCCAACATTCATCTCCTCAATCTATTTTAAGGAAAGAATCTTTGCCTTAGCAGAAGTGGACTTTGAGCACTCATGTAGCAACGCTAAGATCTTCAAGTCCCAGCAACCAAGTAAGATTCATTGTACTGCAGTCCCATTACTGGTCCTGTGAATGTATTCTTAATATTCCCCAAACTTCTACCCCTGTTTTGCAACTCATTCTCTCTCTCGTCCCCTGTAGGCACTAGCAGCATCTGCACAACCTCTGCCCTGAAGACAGCAATCGCTCCTGACATTGTCTCCTCCTCCAACTCTGAGGAAGTTGCCACAGATCCCTCTGAAATTGCACTGGCAATGCTGCCTTCATGTGTGAAATGCCAATCCTGGACCTTGTGCAGGCTTGGAAGGTGATTATGTATTTTGAAACAGGGGTGAATCTTTACAGCTTGTCTGAAATTACTTATTCTTCAGAGACAGTACTAGGAATAATATGTAATCTTGAATAATATGGTCAAGAATGCATCTGGCCTGAATGTGTAGTTGAAGCAGTCAGTCAGTGCATGAGGTCTACATACAGATTTGGAGACATGGCCATTTGATGAAACCCATGCTAGGTCATTCACCATATAAGCTGCTGGAACATGGTGTAGGTGTTACAGTGGCTTGGCACGCTGTTGCCCTGTTGACTGATCACTGCTGGCAAACATGACTGGCTTAATGTCTGTGATAAAAGGCAAGGTGGTACTGCTTTAAGGCTGTAAGTTCTGAATGAGGTGGCAATGTGCACAAAGGCAAATCGGAGATGCTCAAAAAATCCAAACACATGCAAAGTGAGTAAGCACTACTGAACTAGGAGCCATGACATGCATCTTATTCTGATGCATACAATAGGTGCCTGACCCTGAGCACAAAATGTCCTGGGTGCAGCATTACAATCTAAGGTGTCAGTGAGCTCCAAAGAACAACAGTATTGAAGTGGTGAACTGTATCCTAAGTCATATGATAAAGTGGTGAGGCTGGTGTGTGTTCAATGCAAACTCCATGGACGCACGTGGCTGCTACCCATGGAGCATGTTCTGTGGGGATGTTGGGAAAGGCTGGTCACACTGGATGCTCACAGGAGCAAGCTGTGAGCTGGAGCCGCTAAGTCTGTGATCCCACTTTCATGCTGGCTTTTATCATCGTCTACTTTCTCTCTGCCGTGTGGAAGAATGGTAAATTGCATATAAATGAGGTGAGATGTGGTAATAATGAGATTTTAATACATGCAAGTAGGCCTCTCATCAATTACTAGGGAATTCCTTTGATGCCATTAACACCTTGGATGAAATATTAGACTTTTTTTTCTTGACATCAAGAGTATAAATTTTACAATGTCATTGCAGATTCCAATGACTAACTATTACCCACGTCATTCAGAGACTGGGAAGATACCACTGCTTTTTTTTTCAGAAGGGTGAGCCCTGTTTTTAAACAGTTTGATACCTCACATGCTTTGTGAAAAGCCTGTCTTTTTGATACGTGTAATGTTTCCTTTAGTATTAAGATGAGCTGAGATGTATTTTGAAATAGGGGTACTTGGTTTTCTGATTTTGACACTAATAGGTGCCAAGGATTTCCCATGTGATCTGATGTGACTATGGGGATGAAAATCTGAGAAAAACAGGCTAAATAGAAAGCTAACTGCAATGTGTTAGATTTCAGTTTGTCTTTGTGGCAAGTTCAGAACACACCAAGAATTATGAGAGGAAACAAGCAAGAGTCTCCCCAAAGGGAAACATTTTCTTTTGGCAGTTCAGAACAGAACCTTATGTTGAAGCAGGTCTCCGAGAATAGAGCAGTGACTGTGTTGCTGTATCCTTTAGAGCTGGAAAGGACACAAACTGGAGACAGAATGATAGTAAAGTATGGTGGATTGGACAAGACTCATCTGATTCAAGGAAAGGTAGTAAGTTGAATCCAATCCTGGCTCAGTGGCAGGAAATAATATTAACAGTTGATGGCTGTTTTTATGACTGAAAGATTGTAACTGCTGGGGTTCTTTTGGGCTCAATATTAGATCCCTCTGTGACTTGAATGTGGAGGGAATGCTTAGAAGTTTGCAGATGATGCATAAATTGGCTATGTGATTCGTAGTGGGTAAGAAAACTGTAAATTGAAGGATATTTACTGGTCAGATAGGCAGAAAAGTGGCAAATGAAATTTACCTTGGAGAAGTGTGATGTAGTGCATTGGTGTCTCAGACAAAGAAGGGAAGGGAATTGACATTGGCCCCAATTTTACATGATTCTAAGTGACAAAATCTAGTTTTAAGCCAGTGATGTGAGGCATAGCCCTGTGAAGGTCCTATGTGTGCACGGTTAGTGGAATTACCCAGGAAGTTTAAACTTCTGATGGCTGTTTTACAATGTCCCGGATGCTGCAGCTTTGTCTCTTAAACTGATTCAATTCAATGGTGACTTGGGCTAAATGCCCTGTTACTTGCTTAAATTGTTGCAACCTTTAATGTTTGGTGTCACTCAGTGATTAACAGCATAACTTACCTAGCCCCATGAATGCCCTAACCTCCAATCACCTCCTTAGCAAATCTGACCCAACCTGCCCCAGCTCTCTCTTCCATCACTCTCACAACCCAATCTGACACCAGATTTGTCAATATTGTTCTCAATGACAACCCTGCTGTGCAATGTTCTCTTATGACTTTTACTATCCTTCAAAATGACATAATTGTCAATATAGATCAACAGACTTGGTATGTTGTGAGGTTATTTTGGAAATAATTTTATAAAGGATAGTCTGTAACTGAGAAAGTAGAATTGAGTTCTATGCTACTTTTATACCCTACTCCATCTCTCCCTAACACTGCCCCAAGCACTTGTAGTTTCTCTCGTTGTTATTTATATCTCGTGTTAATGCTGATTCCTTTTTACCTTCTCTAGTTCAGACAGGTAGTGTTGACCCTTGATGTGTTTCTCCAGCCCTGAGATCCGTGAGTCCGACAGAATGGCTCTGACTCTCCTTGACCTGCAGCATTTGGCAGGAAGCTCAGGGATATGTTGGAAGACAGCAGGCACGGCAAACCTAGGGATAACAAAGTGACAGTCCTCTGAGAAGATTATCAATCTCAAAACAAATATTCAACATAGCAAATGATTTCATGTATAGGCTTTTAACTGTGGTTTATTTGGTTCATAATTTAGAATTTTCTGGTGGACTTTGTGCACTTTTGTACATTTGTGTATCCAAAATGAGATAGAGGCAACTTCTTTATCACTCACTCAATTCATTGCACTCATTCACTCACTCACTTAAAACTTTGAGACCTCTAAACGCTTTCCTTTATATGATATTTGATGTCATGAGAAAGAGCCATGACATCTGCATTGATCTTCTTTGCTGGTCTCTCCTTGAATTTCTGCATTAAATGATTTCTCCTGGATCTAGTAACTTAACTTTGGAATATATATAAAAAAAGTGGAAATATGTGGATAGTGTTCTATCTTGTCAGTATTGGGTATAATGGCCCCTATACTGACAAACAGAACTGGATAAATAAATGCTAGGATAGTGAGAAATGTAACTGAATAGTGCAATCTTGGAGTGCATTTCCATACATCTCGAAAGAAAGCAGGACATGTTGATATGGTCGTGAAGAAGAATCACAAAATGTTTTCATTTATTGACTGAGCCAGAATATAAGAACAGGAAGTTATATTGGAACAGTGAAAACCAATTTAATGTGGTTAGACCATATGATATGGGAACAGAAATTAGGCCATTTGGCCCATTCAGTCTGCTCTGCCATTCAATCATGACTGATGAATTTCTCAATCCCATTCTCCCACTTTCTCCCTGTCACCTTTGATCCCCTTAACAATCAAGAACCTATCTACCTCCGTCTTAAATATACTCAATAACCTGGCTTCCACAACCTTCTGTGGCAATGAATTCCATAGATTCACCACTCTCTCATTGTAGATGTCTCTCCTCATCTCTGTTCTAAACGGTCTTCCCTTTACTCTAAAACTGTGCCCTCGGGTCCTAGTCTCTCCTGTCAGTGGAAACATCTTCCCAATGTCCACTCTGTTCAGGCCGTTCAGTATTCTGTAAGTTTCAATTAGATACCCCCTCAATCTTCTAAATGCCATCAAGTATAGACTTAGAGTCCTCAAATGTTCCTCACACATTAAGCCTTTCCTTCCTGGGGTCATTCACATGAACCTCCTCTGGACCCGCTCTAGGGCCAGTACATCCTTCCTGAGGTATGGGGCCCAACATTGCTCACAATACTCTACATGTGGTCTGACCAGAGTCTTATAAAGCCTCAGAAGTACATCCCTGCTTTGATATTCGAGTCCTCTCAAAATAAATGCCAACACTGTATTTGCTTTCCTAACTACTGACTCAACCTACAAGTTTACCTTTAGAGAATCCTGGACTAGGATTCCCAAGTCCTTTTGTCCCTAAAATTTCTGAAATTTCTCCCCATTTAGAAAGTAGTCTATGCCTCTATTCTTCCTGCCAAAGTGCATGACCTAGGATACTACATGCAGTCTCACCAATGCAGAAGAGAAAATGATTGTACTTAGAGAACACATGGAAGATTTACAAGAATGCCACCAAATAAGATTCTGGAACTCACTGCCTGTAAAGCACTAGCAGAGTCAAAACCCCTCAAGCCATCTTTGAAAATATTTAGTTAGGCATTTGCAGTGCCATTATCTAAAGAGTTCCAGACCAAGACTTGTTAAGAGGGATTAGGTGGAATGACTTGTTTTGTTTTACTAACAACAGGTATAATGGGCTGACTGACTTTTTTTTATTGAGACGTTATTCTTTATGATTAGATGTGACTGTGCTGCACTGTGCATTGGAATAATATGAAGTGAACAGTCAATATTACCTTGGTGGATATTACCAATATGTACCGTCTATTAAATGTCGTCAGTAGAATTATGGGAAAGTGAAAGAAACAAAGGCTTAGTCACTCTTCACTTCTTTTACATGCCCCTTGCTAGGTGGGGACAGAATGCCATATCTTAAAGAGAAGTGGAGAGATGGACTGGAGACTGTCATCAGCACCTAACTGAGTGAGAGAGAGGAGGCACTCGAGACAGTCACCAGTTTCTAAATCAATGGTTGAGAGGAGGACCCAGATTTAGGATTCATTACTTTCTCAAATATGCTTTGTCCTCGTATTAATCTACAATCCTCTATTCTAGTGAGAACACAGGAATCGAATGGAGCCAGGAGATATTTACCTGTAATGCTTTACTCTATGAATAAATCAATTCTAAGCTAACTCTGATTTTCTCTTTCACCAACTGGCTGTCAGAAAATAACAAGAAATATGCTTATCTACCGATAAAACCAATTGTGGATTTGTAATTTTTGAAAAATGATGTAAACAGTAGATTATTTGCAAGCAAAAGACTTCTGCAAGCAAAGCCCTTTAAGATGGAATTGATTACATCACAAGACATCTTATAAAGGCAGTACTTGATTTTAGATAATTACAAAACAAAATTGAAAATGAAAACATAAGGAAATAATTTGTGGTCAAACAGTGGAAGATCAGTGCAAAGGCATTGGCTTGTATTGCTTTAGACATGTTATTCATTTACCAAAGCACCCAGTACCAAAATATGTTTCCTTGTGCACAAATGGGTATAGACGAGATTAGAAATAATGCAAAATAAGCAGTGGGAAGAAGAGTTAGAGTTTAAGAGAAAAAGTAGCCTCAACATACACAGAATTATAGCGTGATCCTTCTAAGAATTACGGTGAAAATTATAAGTATCAGTACCATATATGGATTGATCTGTTTTCTTTCTGTATTTCAAATAAGTTTGAATGCTGTCAATAAAGTAGTAACATTCCATTATGTCATAATTACACTGATTGATGATTGGAGATTTATACTATTAAAAGCTTCATACCTTCTCTTCAAATCTCTCATTTTTTTTCTCCGATCACATTCACCTTGAATAAAATATGCATGGAGTTTATGAACCTCTTTGTTATTCAGATTGAGACCATCTACAAAGCCAAGCCTTCCTCTTGCCCATTAAATCAGTTCTCCCCAAGATTCCTTCTTACCCTATCCCTAAATATTTCAGGTTTCTTTATGATCCTCCCTTACGTCCCCTAAAGCTCATCTTGTCCATCAGATCCACTTTTTTGCTCCCTTGACCCAATTCTAAGAAAGACAAAAGAAGACATGCATTTATATAGCATCTTTCATGATCACAGCATTGCACTTTTGTAGTCAAGAGGTGATTTTGAAGTGTAGTCCTTGTTGAAATATAGGAAACACTGCTTCCAATTTGTACACAGCTAGCTCCAACAACAGTAACTTGATAACTACTTGAAGGATTAATATTGGTCAGAATAACAAGGATTATCTCACCTGTAGTGCAACAGAATCTTTTACAGCCACTACAGGTGACTTAGGTTTCCCATCTCTTTTTAAACACGGTACCTCTAACAGTGCAGCACTCCCTCCATACTATATCGATGAATCCACCTTGATTTCTGAACTCAAGCAACACAATATTTCAAATAATAGCTACTTTTCCTTGCTCCATACCAATACCTCCGGAAATCCCAGAAATTTGTGATTGGCCACCCCCCTTACTCCTCATCTACATTTTAACGGGCTGGAAATTTGACTCAGAAACCAATTAGGAAGCTGAGATTATGAGCAGTTCATTTCAAACTGAGACAGTGGCTGGAAGAATATCGTAAACAGTAACAAGGGCAAGTCATTTGTATCAGGGTGGGATGGTGATGATTTTAACTTTCACAGTGCATCACAGGAGGAAGTTCTGACACATCTGAGCACCATTCTAA
The DNA here is from genome assembly GCF_021869965.1 of Rhincodon typus. Classification (NCBI taxonomy): domain Eukaryota; kingdom Metazoa; phylum Chordata; class Chondrichthyes; order Orectolobiformes; family Rhincodontidae; genus Rhincodon; species Rhincodon typus. Next base: position 37,708,933 of record NC_063346.1, on the reverse strand, counting down.
TCTGGAACTGTATCATTGTTCTTTCACCTTTGCTAGGCTAAAAGCCTGGAACTTCCTCCCTTCCGCATTGTGGGTGCACCTACACCATATGGACCATAGCGGCTGAAAAAGGAAGCTCATAATTACCTTTCTCAGGGCTATTAGAGGTGGAAAATAAACACCTGCTTTGTCAGTGACATTAAAATCTCAGAAACAAGGCAAAAAAACTGCCAGATATGCATTCTGACAATATAGAGGCAGCGGAGAAGTTGAAAGGATTAATGGTGAGGCTGAGCTTAGTCCCCTGCTTCATTCTCGAGTCTATGGTCTTGCCTTTTCATCATACATTCACCTTATTTTAAAACTTTAAAAATAATTCAAACCTCAAATGCATTCAGTGAAAAGAACAGCTAAAACATCCTGGATTCGACAATGGTGTCACTTGGTCTTTTCATTTGTTCATACTGCTGCCACTGGCTGCTGTGGTCTGAGCTTGTCACCATCCTACTACCCACCATGAAGAATATTCTGAAGATGGTGTAACCATGGACATTTTAGTTTACATGCAACCACTCCAACTCTCCTTACTCTGATTTCCTGCTCCCAGACATCCATGATCTGCCACGTTCACCCTCACAGCCACCCACAGAAGAGGAGACAGAGCAACGGTACAGTGCTATGAAAAGGCTCTATGATCTGACATTTACAGCTACCTACACAGGCAATGTACCCTGAGGCTAGTATAGAGCTGGGACTAGAAATTACTTCTACTTGAAATAAAAGTGGATTGTTAATCACTTGTGCCTTCCTTCAGGCTAAAGTGATGCCAGGGGCAAATGTCTGTTCATGGGGCTGCTTAGTTAGGTTTGATTGGATAGAGCTGGGGCTGAAAATAATGAGTCACCAGGTTTGAGTGGTCTCCAGCACGGCCAGAGGAAAGGCTAGTTTATGTGTCTATTCCCCAGGTTCCTCAGGACTGGGATGAGTACCTCAATGAAGCAGCATACAGGAGAATGCTATTGCACACCACCATACTCTGTGCTCTAGCTGGTCTGCCAGCCAGACTCTTATCACTGCCATGGAGTGCGGCTGTGTCATCTCCAACTTAGAAGAAGGAATTGCTCAAAGTTTGCCTTCTCTACAGCCTCTGACCTATTGCCCTGTGTTCTTGTTGATCCAGAGGCATGGCAATTGTAGCCCTCATACTCTTGCAGCATTTGATTAGACAAATTACAAACTATATTATCCAACCTCTCTATGAAGATGCAGCAAAACTCTCTGCAGATATGGCAACACCCAGCCAAAACATATCCAAAAAGCACTCTGCAGTACTTAAAGAGATGTTCCATGGCAATGATAAGAAGCAGACCAGCTAATATAGTGAGTAACTCAGCATTCTATCGTCACAGAGTCAATATACACATATACAGTATAGTTGAGATTACAAAGACATGGCTACAGGGTGACCAGGAATGGGAACTGAATATGCAGGGATATTCAATTTTTAGGAAGGAGAGACAAAGAGGAAAAGGAGGTGGAATAGCATTGCTTGTTTAGAGGAAATCAACATAATAGTGAGAAAGGATATTAGCTCCAGTGAAGTGGACTCAGTAGAGCTTAGAAACACCATGAAGCAAGACACAATAGTACAGATCCCCAAAGTGTAGTGGTAACATTGGGGGAGGATAAGAAATTAGAGACACAAGCAATAAAGTTAGAGCTATAATTATGGGCAACATTAATCTGCATGTAGGTGGGGCAAATCAAGAGAGTAACAATGGCATAGAAGATGAATTCCGGGAGTGTGTACAAAGTAGTTTTCCCGATCAATATGTTGAGGAACCACATAGAGGACAGATCATCCTAGTCTGAGTATTGTGCAATTAGAGAGGAATAATTGACAATCTAGACATGTAATACTCCTTGAGGAAGAGTGACCGTAATATAGTAGAATTCTTCATTAAGATGGAGAATAACATAATTGATTCTGAGACTAACATCCAGAATCCAAATAGAGGAAATACAATGATATGAGGCATAAGCTAGCTTTGATCAATTGGAGAACATTACTTAAATGGATGATAGTAGATAGGCAATAGCAAACATTTAAAAGAGTATAAGGAGAAAATGCAAGAATTTGCATTCCTGTTTAGTACAAAAACAAAACGAGAAAGTGGCTTGACCATGGCTAACAAGAAAATATAGGGATAGTCTTAGATCCAAGAAAGGGGTACATAAATTGATTAAAAAGAAAGTAAACAACTTGTGAGGCTTTGGGTTTTTTTAAAAGTTAGAACAATAGAAGCAGCTGGAATGGATGGGATCAAGCTCCCTCAGAACCAGCATTTTTAGTTTTAGCTTTCTGCACTTGCAAGGGGCTTGAAACTGGATGTGAAAGTTCTGTTCGTCTCTCTGTTACAGCCAAAAGCTGCGTTCACTTCCTGCTGCTAAAGTTCCATGTAAGACAATCTATTTTACCAAATTTGCCTTTGCGAAGTGTGTATTTATGGAATGTTACTACATTGGAACAGTTTTATATATATATATATTATTTTGTTAAGCATTTCAATCGAGTTACAGTTAAGCCATTTCTCTTGTTTTATTTTTATTTTATCTGTATTTTAATTATAGGGTCAAAATAAAATATGCTTTGCTTAAAGTCAAGTAGTTTGACCAATCGAATTGCATCTGAAATGTAATGCTTTAGACTTCACTTTAAAATAAGAAGAAGTCAGAATCTAGGCTATCTTCTGAATATATTTTGAGGTGGTTTGGTCTGGTCCATGGTAATGTGGAATTCTCTCCCACAGAAAGCGGTTGAAACCAAAACATTGAATGCTTTCAAGAAGGAGATCAAAATAGATCTTAAAGCTAAAGGTATTAAAGGGTATGGGGTGAAAGTGGAAACAGAGTAGGATGAGCAGATGTGATCATACTGAATGGCACAGCAGGCTCAGACGGCTGAATGGCCTCCCCGCTCCTATTTTCTATGTTCTATCTTCCTCTAAAATAGCAAAAGCCACAAATTAGGTGCCCAGTTCTTTAAATAATGCTACTGGTGGACCATTCTTGCAGCTGAATTCATGCTTGTTCTTTGTTAAATAGCCAGCAAACAACATTGGAACCCAGAGCAATGGAGTATATCACAGCCCAATAACTGGGGCTGATGGGTTTTAGGCTGGTCCTACTGTGCTCAGATTGGAGATAGGCCCACTGTACTCAGACCAGGGCCAGGAACAGAAGCACAGCCCACGATTTCTGTCCCTAGTCTGGTCTTATGTTGGTAAATCATATGCCGAACCAGCAAGTAGTTTGGAGGCTTCTAGGTCAGGAGGGATGCCTCAGTATGTGCCTTTCCCAGCAAAGGATGCCATAGAGCAGCATGGAGGTTAACTGGTGTGTCCCTCTCAGCAGATCTCTGTCTTCAATGACACAAATGACTTGCAATATCCAATAGAAGTAGTGATGGAAGTTCATCAATAGTAATTTTTAAAATGAAATTTGTTAAAATTTTGTAAAAAGAAAAACTGAAAAACGGTGTTTAGAAAGTGCAGAGGAATTGAAGTAAATGACCTCACCTTTTAAGATAATGGCAAAACAATGATGGAATGAAATAGACCTTGTCTGTGTCCTGGAATTTTATTTTTGTTAAGAATTAGCTCCATTTATTTTTTCTGAAATATTGGAGATGACTCCTCATGAATGATGAACTTTCAGAATAGTTTATGATTAATAATGCACTTGTATCAAATTTCTCCATCACTTTCATTATTTATTTATTCCATGAACTATTTAAAAAGGAGAAAGCAGAATTTCATATGGAAACAGTAAGCATTTCCACCACAAATAATAATTTTGAGGTCAAAGTATTTGTCACTTTATGTTTACAGAATCAGAGACTATCAGCACTAAAGATCACTTAGTCCATACTAGTCACATCTGTGTAAAATGCATATTGAAAATAACTTTCTTCATTCTACTTGGTTGACCATTGTCCCTGGTCATTAATAGCCTTCCTCTTTGACTATTATTGATTTCCATCTAAAATATTGTAATTGACTGCTTTAGTAGTTGATTCATTCATTTTTAAATGTTACATATCTAGTAATGCAAGAAGGAAAATCTTCCAGACTTCCTTTCTAGTCTTCTTTAATTTGTTTTTTTTTACTAATTCTCCAAATGGTGAGTATACTTTTTCAATACTATTCCTTTCACTTGAGGAAAAATAGAATATGATAGATATTCATTTTTAGACCAAGCTGTTATTTCTCAAGTAATGAGCTAATGCAAGTGCAAATAAGGATTAGAATTATAAACAGTCAAAGTAGGACAAGCTCAGGATCATGGCACACAGAGTGCACAGAAGTAATCTTTCACAGCTTCAGAGCGAGCTAATGTTATGGACTTGGTTCTGAACTACTATTGGGATGTGTTTTCTCCAAAAGTATATTTGTCATTGTTGAGCAGAGATCGCATTGTAGGATATCAGCATTAAGCGGAATTAAAAGAAAAACGTGTGCATTTTCCTTTATTGCCATAGACACTGAAGTCTTTCATGTGTTTCAAATCCTCTTATCTAAAAGTCTGCAGTCACATCTGGCAATTTTTCATCATTTGAAAGCATCTTTTTGATCTACAGAAATAAAAGCAGTTCTAAAAATTAGTGATTTCTTCATATGTGCTGCCAGCACTGATATGGAGCAATAACTGTTCAATTGGCAAGAGTCTACAGAGGGAGTCTTCTGAGGTGCTGGAGATTCCTGCTTTGATGGGTGAAGATGAACCCTATTATGTTTTTGCCAAAGGAGAAAAGCAGCGATATTGACTTAAATACTGGGAAAATTAAAAGAGGCCATATGTTCTCACTTTGTGCTTTGTGTCTAACAGATAGAGAGAGAGCTTTGATGTGTATACTGGCACAGTGGGGTGCAAGCCTCTGTGAAGAGTAGATGGTAAGTGAGGAGGATGTAAGGGGACGTAGGGAACACTCTTAACTAATACTGCAGCAAAGAGCATAGGCGAAGTTAATGATAATGTACATCTGTTCTGGGGAATTTTTAAGCTTTGAACATTTCTGTGTGTAGATAAGTGGATCATTTATTTTTTAGCATAATAGCTTGATTAATTGGACTACTTCAAAGCAGATTGCCTGGATGATGTAAATAGAATTTTTTCACAAAGCTTTTAGGGAAGAAAAAGGAAAGGGTGGAAAAAGCTAGCACTAAGCTGCAGTGCAAATCTATTGTTATTAAAGCATTATAATCTGCCAGTGCAAAAGACAGAAAAGCAAAAAGAATTTGATGAAGATTGTTGATTCAGGAAAAATAAAGACAGCTGAACGCACTTTCATTTTCTATCTGAGCTACTTGCCACTCCAGACATTCCACAGACTGACACTGACATTTATTAAACTTTTCAAATATAAGTGTAGAAATGAATACAAAATGTGCCAAATTTAATAAGTAAAACTAAATCAACTGGATATAACTTTATCCTTCATCTGATTTCTCTCCTGCTACAGAGGTTGTTAAGCTCAATATTGACATTTCAATGACATGCCACACCTTGTATTATTATCTCTCCTATTAATAGATATATACTTACATACATGCAGGAGAGGGAACATTAATAGGTGAGGGGCTGATTGAAAGACTAAAATTTTATTGAAGGATGTCACAGCTGTTAAATTCAATGCTCCAGCAGGTTGAAAACAGGTTATGATATGTAATACGATTGCTCCACCCCATAGTTTCATGTAATGATTCTTTGCTGGCAGCGCAACGTTTTTAAATCCAGCTTAAGATGCTAAACTGTTGAAAACGAAATTAAGAACATAGCATCTGGATCTGAGTTTGAATGATCTGCTCCAAATAACGTTAACTTATTCATTACAGATGAATTATTCTTGTCTATGTAATGCCTTTCACAAGCTCAGGAAACCCCAAGCAGGGCGTTCTGCTATAACGCGTGTTTCTTCAATGCGAATTGGCTTTAACACGATTGAAGAATTTAACTGTTATTTGTAGAACACGAACTTTCCTTACCTGTATTGGCTATAACGTGATTCCAGTCCCAGTAGTTTAAATGGTATGGCTATTGCGCGATTTTCTTATAACATGAGATTGCATGAGAATGGAACTACTGCGTTATATCAGAACCAACTCTCCCTTTGAAATAGAGTCACTGTTGTAATGTAGGAAACAGCACCCAAATTTCTGCGCAGCAATCTCCCCCAGATGACAATGAAATAAATGTGCATACCCTTTGTTTTAGGTGTTGATTATAGAGTAAATGTTGGCTGGAAACCGAGGAGGGTTCTCCATCCTCAGACAGAGTAAATACTGAACAAGTTGAATGATAAAAGGATTAAACCTTTGCAAATAATCCCACATGACCTTAAACCAGTGACTGTCATGGTCTGTAACGTTTAAGTCTAGGGCTATTCCAAGTGTAAAATTTAATTATGGCTAGACTACAAAATTGCAACATCTGCACTGCCTACAATTACAATGTCTTTTTCTTTACCAACATGGATTTTTCATGATGCTCAAATGGTCTTCATATGTGAAACCACAACTGCAGTGAATATTACTTTTCTATTCCATGTGTGGTTAAACCTCACCAAAGTGGCATTCCCTGTTTTTAAATGAGAAGATCACAGCAATGAAACTAATAGATTGTGCTGTGAATAACTGCTAACTCACTCTTCATCTAGCATGTTGTTGCCTGAAACTTGTGAAGGCACCACTGCAATCAAAAGCTTCCCAAATGTTGTAAAATAGAAGTTTCAGAATTCACAAATGGTTAACGAAGATTACATGTCAGTACCTGGAATAAAGTTACAGCTTTTCTTTTAACTGAGAGCTGTGACTGGGGGGATGGGGCAGAATAACACAGTATCAAGTAACTATGCGTTTTTGAAAAGCACAGTCTGAAAATGTTGTTTGATTTTCCTCACATCAAAGACAACTCTTTATTCTTTGAAGTCTCAGCATGGTGTTTAACGTACTACCTGAATGCAGAAATACCAAGTTGCAAGGTGTCCATGTAGTTTATGCTGAACAGCAGAGCAGCCCCAGAGATAAAAGGCAAACGAAAGCTTTGACAATCGATGTCCAACAACTGGTCTGAATGGAAATGACAGAAATTCTCCATTGGATAACTACTTCTATCACCTTAAATCAAATTCTTCTGCCAATGTAGCAACAGATTATTGGAATATAAACTATTTCAACCAATGCAAATCAAAATATGTCAGATGCATCTGTGACCAGCTAGAGTGCTAGAGGTTTTACAGCATGGAAAAAGGCCAATTGGTCCATTGTTTCTGCACCGGTCATTAAATATCTATCTGTTCTAACTTTACTTCCTAGTAATTGTTCTGGGGCCTTGTAAGTTATGGTGTTTCAGGTGCTCATTCATATAGTTCTTAAGTGTTTCGATGCTTCCTGTTTCTACCACCCTTTTAGGCAGTGAGGTCCAGGTATCCACCAGCTTCTGGATGGAAATCTTTTCTTCAAATCCCTTCTAAACCTTCTGCTTCTTACCTTAAATCTGTGTCCCATCTCTAGTTATTGCTCCTTCAGCAAGGGGAAAAGTTTGCCTGCATTGACCCTATCTAGGCCTCTCATAATTCTATACACCTAAATCAGGGCCCCCCTTAGCCTTCTCTGTTCTAAGGCAAACAACCTCCATGTACCCAGTCTCGCTTTATGGCTGAATCACTCCAGGCCAGGCAACATTCTGATGAATCTCCTCTGCACCCTCTCTGATTCAATCACATCATTCCTATGGTGTGATGACCAGAAATAGACACAGTACTCCAGCTATGGTCTAACTAACATTATATACAGTTATATCATAACTGTTCCTTGCTTTTGCATTCTTCCACAAACAGTAATTGATGCTGGATCAGTTGTTAATTTAAAATCTGAGTTAGATACACTTTGTTGAACAAAGGTATTGAGGGATAATGGCCAAGACAAGTATATGGAATTAGGCCACAGATGAACCATGATCTCACAGAATTCTGGAACAGGCTCAAGGGGCTGAATGGCCTACTCCTGTTCCTATATTCAGTGTCTTCTGTGTATTTTGAAATTTATTATCAATATTAGCCACTATACTTTTTTTTAAACTAGAAAGGAGCAGTAATAATTAACTGGCTGATATGTCTAATTGTTCTGTATTTTTAAATCCACTGCAACAATTATAGCTATCACTTTTTGAAGTTATTCTGCTTATGGTTTTACCAGATTAAAGCATACTCCTGCTATTAAACAGTTGCCACAATGTCATGTTACTAATGAAGCTGCAGTTGTTCTTCTGATGCTATAAACTTTTCTATTGATAGTTGGCTTGAAAGAGCCCTATTGCTATGCCAAGTAAACGATGAAAATCTGGCATTTCAAATGAATCAGGAATTATTTTGTTCTTAATTCTTTAAACATCTGCAAAAGTTTCTTCTTCAAATGGATTTTCACCACAAAGCTCAAGTTTGATTGTTATATCAAAATGGTCCATGGTGTGTGATTGGATAAAATCTTTTTGACGTGATCTGAGCTGACAAAGTTTTCTGATGGTCCAAAACTGGGCGGAAGACCAGAACGTCATAGTAATTTTCTCAACTCATTCACCATCTAGGGTCAAATTCTATAGTTAGTTTCAAGAGAAATGAGCCCCTAAAGTGTTTGTTCTTGTTAAAGTCAACATCCACTCTAGGCTCCAATAATTGTTCCCATTTGTTAGCTGGCAGGCTGTAAAATGTCATTTTGCGCATGAATGAATTATTGTTTTACAAGTATAAAAATAATTGAACAAACTGATTTCTTCAGATTCAGATTATTGCTTTTATTTCCTTTGCCTGGTTTTCATACTTAGGTCTCTTCCAAGCCAATTCCCACCTACTGGGTTTATGCCTGAAGCAATAAGCAGTCTAGAAAGCTGCAGTCATGCTGCAGGCCTAGCAGTTTTTAGTTATCTTTCCTTTTAACTTTACATCCACTATTTCACAATCTGAGATTACAGAAAGCAAATCAGAAACCAGGCTTCAGCCAATTACTCTGTAAACAAGAAGGAATCCAAAAGATATCATTCAGGGTTGACGTGTTTTCTGCGTTGTCCAAATTAACTGACAGTGCTGCGTCTGTGTTTGGTGCTTCTTATAACCTGGCTAAGGTAGGTGAGTTCGGCATTGGGAGATTATTTTCATAGACTGAGACACTTTACCACCAGTTTACTTTGTCTGATTATACTGCATTGTAGCCACTCAGTGTTTCAGTGTTCAGTCTTGCAATTTTCCTGATTGGCTTGAAAGCGTTTCTCAATCACTTGATGTCTCATCATGAAGCTGGCTGAAATTGAACCTTGCACTGAAGCCCAATTATGAACATCAGCCCACATTCCTCAGTCTATGCTTAGTAGATAATTGTGCTTCACAAGATGACAAAAGCATCTTAATAATAACAAATGAAATGTATAACTTCAAAAAACCCATCAAAGCTTTCATGGTGCACTTTATTTGTCTTGTTTAATCAAAATCTTATGCAGAATGCCCTCTTTAATGAACATTTTACTCACTAAATATTATGGCATACGAATATGTATAAAGTCTGTTTGAAAAGATGTACCTTTTTCTTATGCCTTCTCTTAATTTGACCTGAGGATACAATGTATTCAATGACCACACTTATTATCCTTTTAAAAACTGATCTCTTTGAAGTAGGACATGAGTTCAGGTTGGTAATATCTATCTTGCTCATTCCAGGAACATTCCTGGTAAGAACACAAGAAATAGGAGCAAGGGTGGGCTAGATTTCCTAGAAGTAGTGAAGATGTGGGGCAGAAATTAAATCAGGAAATAGAAAAGGCATGAAAGTAAGGCACTATTACAATAATCATGGGGGACTTCAAAATGCAGGTGAACTGGGAAAATCTGATCAATAGCAGATTCCAAGAAAAGGAATTTATGGAATATCTACAAGATGGTTTCTTAGAGCAGCATGTGGCAGAGCCCACTAGAGAACCGGAAGATTATGGTGAAGGAACAATGACCATAACATGATGGAATTCAACCTGCAGTTTTTGAATCAGAAGAAATGGTTTTAAAATTGAGTAAAGGTAGTTACAAACACACAAGGGAGGAGCTGACCGGAATTGATTGGCATGGCAGCCTAGCAGGGAAAATGGTGGAGCAGGAACAGCAGGAAGTTAGGTGGTAATTTGGGGGGCACAGCAGAAATTCATCCCAAGGAAGAAGACACATACTAAAGCGAGGACGAGGCAACTATGGCTGACAAGGGACATCAAGGACAGCATGAAAGCAAAATAAAAAAAACAGATAATGTGGGGAAGATTAGTGGAAAGCCAGAGAATTGGCATGGCTTTAAAAACCAGCAGAGGATTACTAAACAACAAGGGGAGAGAAGATGAAATATGAGGGTAAGATAGCTAGTAATATAGAAGAAGTTTGCAAGAGTATCTTCAGATGCATAAAAGGCAAGAGAGAGGCAAAAGTAGACTTGGATGGCTGGAAAATGAGGCTGGAGAAGTATAGTAATGGGGAACAAGGAAATGGCAGAAGAATTGAATCAGTCTCCATGGTGGAAGATACCAGTGACATACCAGAACTTCAAGACAGTCAGGGGGCAGGCAATAATTTAGTGGCCATCACCAAGGAGAAGGTGCTAGAGAAGCTGAAGGGCCTGAAAGTGCATAAATCACCTGGACTATCGGGATAATTGAGGATAATGTGGAGGCATTGATGGTGATCTTTCAGGAATCACTGGAGTCAGTGAGGGTCTCAGAGGTCTGAAATTATAGGCTGGTTAATTTAACACCCCTATTTAAGAAGGGAGGGAGGCAGCAGATAGGAAATTATAGGCTGGTTAGCCTGACCTTGGTCATTAGTAAGATTTTAGAGTCCATTATTAAGGATGAAATTGCAGAGTACTTGGAAGTGCTATAGAATCAAAGAATCCTTCAGTATGGAAGCAGGCCATTTGGCCCATCAAGTCTACACCAACCCTCTAAAAAGCATCCCACTCAGTCCTACACACTCTTCCTTATTCCCCTAACCCTGCATCCTCCATGGTTAATTCACCTAACATACATATCTCTGGGCACTATGGGTTATTTAGCATGGACAATCCACCCAACCTGTACATCTTCGGACTGTGGGAGGAAACTGGAGCACCAAGATGAAACCCATGCAACAGGAGAAAAATATGCAAACTCCACACAGACAGTCGACCGAGGGTGGAAGCAAACCTGGGTCCCTGGTGCAGTAAGACAGCAGTGCTAACCATTGAACCACTGAGCCACCATGCTGGTAAAATAGGGCTGAGTCAACATGACTTCATCGAGGAGAGGTCATGTCTGAAAAATCTATTAGAATTCTTTGTGGAGGTAAAGAGCAAGTTAGACAAAGGAGAGCCAGTGGATGTGAGCTATTTGGATTTTCTGAAGGTCTTTGACAAGTGACCACACAGGAGGCTGCTGAATAAGATAACAGCCATGGTGTTAGAGGCAAGGTACTGGCATGGATAGAGGATTGGCTGTTTGGCGGAAGGCAGGGAGTGGGTTAAAGAGGACTTTTTCAGGATGGCAGCCTAATGGAGTTCCACAGGAGTCAGTTTTGGAGCCATGACTATTCTCGTTATACCTTAACGATCTGGAAAAAGGAGGGCATTGTTGCCAAGTTTGCAGATGACATAAATACAGGTGGAGGGGCAGGAAGTGTTAAGGAGGCTGTAGAAGGACTTGGACATGTTAAGCAAGTGGGCAAAGAGTGGCAGATGGAATACAATGTGGAAAAGTATGAGGTTATATACTTTGGTAGGAAGAATAGAAGCATGGACTATTTTCTAACGGGAAAAGGCTTTGGAAATCTGAAGGAAAAAAGGGACTGGAAGTCCTAATTCAGGATTCTCTTAAGGTTAACATGAAGGTTCAGTTGGCAGTTATGAAGACAAATGCAATGTACTCTAGATCTCTTGTAATGAATGCTAACAAGAGCAGAGATAGATTATTGAGACTGTATAAAGCTCTGCTCAAACAGTATTTGGAATATTATAAGCAGTTTTGGTGTCTATATTGAAGAAAGGATGTGCTGGCATTAGAGGAGGTCCAGTGGAGGTTTAAAAGAATGATCTTAGGGATGAAGGGCTTGTCATATGATGTAGAGAAGATGTTTCCACTGGTAGGAGAGGTTAGAACCTGAGGGCACTACCTCAGAGTGAAGAGATGACCCATTAGAACTGAGATGACGAGAAATTTCTTCAGCCAGAGGGAGGTGAATCTGTGGAACACATTGTTACAGAAGGCTATGGACAGCAGGTGATTGAGTGTATTGGAGACAGAATAGGTAGGTTCTTGATTAGTAAGGGCATCAAAGGTTATGGGGAGAAGGCAGGAGAATGGGATTGATCAGCCATGATCAAATGGCAGAGCAGACTCAATGGGCCAAATGGCCTAATTCTGCTTCAGTATCTTATGATTTTATGGCTTAGTTGGCCCTTTGAGCCTGTTCTGTGATTCAGTTCAATCTTCTATTACAAATCTACTTTCCCAAATATCCAATATCCCTTAGTGCCTAAACTTCTATTGGCCTCTACTCTGAATGCTCAACAACTGTGTATCCTTTGAAAGATCTATATATGAAATACGCTGAAAATTAAATGATGTTCTTACCTGTTTTCAGAATATTGCTGTTCTCTAGTGTGTGATGACAGAATTATTGCTTGATTCTATTTATTTTGAACTGCTACCTACGGCCAAGCTATTGGAAAAGGTAGCAATCAGAGTATGGATGCTTTGTCACAGGGCTGTACTGTCCCACCAACAGTGTAGTGACCAGAAGTTTTAGAGTAGGTCAACACCCTGCCATTTTCAACAATGAATGGTTCATGTCTCCTGGTGAACAAAATACAAGGAACAAAAAGAAACAAGTCAAAAATAACTAAAAGCGTAGAAACAATTCTCATGGAAAAGTGTAGCACCATGTTGTCAGCAAAACCAAAATCATCCCATTTCAGTACCAGGCATATTTGTCTTTGGCTTTCAGCTGAGGAACTATGGATCCACACCAATAGACCCATGTATTATCCTATTTTTTGCCTCCCGCTCCCCCACCACCTTACCCATTTCTGTATTATCTTTCCCCCTTTACTTCCTGGCCAGCATCACCTCTTGTCATCACTCAGAGGTGTTTTGAGTGTCTAGTACTGGGATAATTCAAAGAAAAGCGGGAAATGCCTTTCACCATCTCAGGACCTGCCAAAGCACTTTAAAATCAATGTAGTGCTTTAAAAATACATGACTGAATCTTCTGAGACCTATAGCCAGCCTGGGCAGCAGCAAGAAATCTGGGAGAATATGGCAATTATGAAAATATCTGACTTTCTGCTTTGAGAGAAAAAAAATAGTTCTAATTTCCCTTTAAGTGTTAAACAATGAGATGCAAATCCCACTAGTAAGTGGCGAGCATTTGTTTTCCATGTATTTGCATCTGGTTATAAGCTAAACTCGCCTCATGTGAATTTCCCAGGCACTGGCAAGAAACTAGACAGCAGAATCGTGGATTTGAATGTCAGAGCCATTACCTTGTAGACACAACTCCCCACTTGCTTCTCTGGGCCTCCATCTTCAGGTCTATTCACCAACACCTCATGGCACACCCCATGGGCAGCAACCACCTCCACCCTTCATCCATGACAGTCGGCATTAGCAAAACGCCACCCTCATCACATTGTTGCGGCAGATCTCGGACTAACTCATCATACACTTCACCGCCAAACCTGAGAGCTCAACATGACCTTACATTAATATGGTCCTGGAAGGTTGATCTGTACACAGGGACTTAGACATCCATCTCAATAACTGCATAGAGTGCATATCATAGAATCCCTACAGTGTAGAAACAGGCCCTTCGGCCCAACAAGTTCACACTGAACCTCAGAGCATCCCACCCAGACCCGTTCCCCCAATAAGCCACCTAATCTATATATCTCTGAACACTACGGACAATCTAGCATGACCAATCCACCTAACCTGCACATCTTTGGACTGTGGGAGGAAACCCACGCAGACACGGGGAGAACGTACAAACTCCACACAGACAGTCACCCGAGGCTGGAATCGAATCTGGGTCCCTGGCGCTGTGAGGCAGCAGTGCTAACCACTGAGCCACCATGCCAGATCATTGCCCTTATTTTGTTTTCTTAAAGCTCACTCATTTTCTGCTTACTTAGATCCAGCATCTCTGGCTTGGCTTGCCTGTAAATGCATTGCCACTTCAATGAGAACTTACAGGTCCACAAGAATGTCGGTTTGACTCACTTTTTAGCACAGACAGAAAGTTAGGCAGATTGTCATCCTTGTTAACACTGAACATCAAGGGGTCAACATGTTGCTGGATGGCACCCTGCTACATCAAAATCATACCTACAGAATGGGCCAGCAGTTTATGTGACCCCAATGCACCAAATGACCATGTATGAAAGTTTAAGCAGAGTAATCTTTGGTCAAGTCAAGGGAGACCAGAGTCAGTCAATGGATGCACCACAGTCAGTCAAGGAGATCGCTCAATCTCAGTCCTGGGGGTTGCCTACAGCCAGTTAGCTTCTTGGTGTGATCAAGGTCTGGGTATGAGAGGATTGGGCTATGGTCAGTGCTGTAGGTCAAGTGCAATTAGTTTGGGGATCATAGGTTAATTAGTAAGGGAGCTGTGGAGACATCAGTGTGGGGTCTGAGCCTGCTTATTTAGGATTATTAGCACAAGTCAGTTGCAAAGTGTGAGCCACGGTCAGTCCTGGAGTAATAGACATGGAGTAATAGACTCCACACATGGAGTAATATGGGGGGTAGGGCCATGTCATGACTGCCCTGGCTTCAATGGGCGGACTGTGGATAGCGATAGTGAGTATGGTAATGTGCTAAGCTGAGGACTGACGGGTAAAATTAAAAGAGTTACATGGGAACATTGGGATCCTGAGACCCGACAGGGAAAGATATACAATAGGATGAGTGAAGGTTGGGGCAGGATTCTTGGTTACCGTGCCACTTAGAACACATTCACAACAGGAACATAAACTGGATAATGTACCATCTTTGACCAAACCTCAACTGCACAATAAGGAAGAAAAAAGGCTGTAAACATATTCACAACAGGATTGTGGGAGGGGGTATACACTGTGAAACCAAGCTTGGATGGTATTTGAGCCTTGGTCGTCAGTCATCCTTGAATGAGTGCAAGCTTGTTGTTAGGCACATCGGTGGAATGAAGCTTTGCCTCTAGAGAAGTGTGCTCTGATCAATGATCACATAGTCACACATACATCATGGCCATAAATATGGAACATGAGTGGAGGCAAGGACCTATTACAAAGTATTCACATGGATGAGGAGATCACTGAGATCACTCGGTAGTACTCTGAATGTAAGGCTTGAAGGACCCGGAATCTATACTGCTATCCAGGATACTTCTCAGAGACAAGAAACGCCTTCCCAATATAACTTTGATCCTCCTTGGGATGTATAAAGAGGCTACCAAACTCTGATAGAAAAGCCGCATAACTAGGTCCTACATACATAACTGAAGTGGCAGTTGATTAGATGTCTAACGAAAGAAAGACTGCATCAGATGTGGAAGTATATTTATAATTATGTGCCACTTCTGTGCCCTTTTCTTGTCCTTGCCCTCTCACTACATCTAGGTGCAGCCCTGTGCTCTGCCACTGGGGTGGAGGGAGCCTGCTCTGTCATGGAGCCTGTCAGACTGGAAGATGTAAGCGAATAACCACAGGGTCATTTGTGTTTAGAGGGCCCAGGCACACAAAGTATCAAGTGCAGGTGTAAGCTCGCCCTACTGGGCTGCAATTCTACATCATTAGAGATCACATGCAGGCTAAGGGCAGAGGACCTGGCATCTCTGGAGCCCCCTGAGAGGAGACTTTTAGAGGGTCCTCCATCCATCTGGGTGCCTGCTCCTTGAAAGGAAGGGGAACCTAAGGTGAGGTTGAGGTCCCTCACAGCCCCGCTTGTCTTGCTGCTAATGTCGAACACCAATGGCTAAAGTGGTGGGTGCAGATCTCCATGCAATTCTGGCAGCTGCTGAGCATTTTGCTGAGCTTGGCTCTAAACGGCATCCACCAAGCTGGCCAGGGAGATAGCCAGACACACGCCTACTGGAGCCAGAACTGTACTGATCACTGCCCTTTGATCCAGTTTGCTGTGACTCTCAGGCAAACATGCCTGCTGCTGGTCTGTCTATATATACACTTGTATAAAGTCAGTAATGGTTGATACCATGAAGTCATCTACCTGGGGCTAAGCCGCTGCCTGGTCTCTGGCAGCAGTTGTCTGTGTGTGTGGTAAAGACCTGGAGTGTTTCTTCCTCATCCCACTGTGAGCACATGTCAGTGATGTGTTCACCAGATTGTGCTGCTGATACTAATCTGGGCAAAGCATCCACCGGGATGAAAATCTCTGAGCTGGCGGAGGGTGATGGGGAAAGCCTTGTCAGTGTATCCTACAAGGGATCTGTGGCTTCATCCTGCAAGTTGGCACAGGAGCTGGTCCTTTAAGGGTGGAGGCTGTGTGAGCATTACTGGTTCCTATGAAAGAAAAGGGAGGCCATTAGTTGCGCAATTGGTGTAGCAGCTTGAGCATCATTGGAATAAGTTAACAGTAATGATCCTGACAGGGCAGCGCAGCCCACTGATGCCTACTGGGTAGCGTTGGCATGCCGGTCTTCCAATCCCCATATGGGCACTGGCTGTCCTTTCCAGCCATGTTGAGGATTTTCTCCTGAAAGAGTCTGAGGAGCTAAATGTCAGCCACATCACCACTCATCTTGCTAAGTCAATTTCTCCTGTCATGAGACAAAAAAGAGGAATTGAGTGAGAAGAAAGTGGACGGAAGAATTATTAACTGTGGTACATGAGCAGGAGAGGTGTGGGGCTAGTGGGGAGTGTGGAGCGGAAGAGGGAGTCACAGAGAGAGAGGTCCCTACGAAAGGCAGATAGTCGGGGGGGGGGAGGGAAATATATCTTTGGGTGCAGGGTCAGATGGTAGGTGATGGAATTTTTCTCTTTTTTTACTGGAAATGATGAGTTGTTCTGAGTGAATGAGTAGGAAGTGCAGAGGCTAGGAAGGGTTCATAGCTTTTGAGGATGGGAGTGATGAGAGCCATCCAGTGGAACTGTTGGATGTAAAGGTGAGAAATGTGGACATGAGCCTTGGTGATGTTACTATGCAGTGGCAGAGTTACAGAGAGTGTGAGGAAGTGGAGAGAAGATGGCGATCATTAATACTCTGGTCAGCCTGCTGTGCATTTCTCTTGGTGAGTGAGTAGCACCAACCCAAGACACTATCATGGTCACTATCATCATTTCCAGTAAAAAAAGAGAAAAATTCCGCCACCTAACATCTGACCCCATACCCAAAGATATATTTCCCTCCCCCCGACTATATACCTTTCGTAGGGACCTCTCTCTCTGCGACTCCCTCTTCTGCCCCACACTCCCCACTAGCCCCACAACCCCCAGCACCTTTCCCTGCAACCGCAGGAAGTACTTTACCTGCCGCTACACCTTCCCCTTTACCCCCATTCAAGGCACCAAACAAACCTTTCATATCAGACAGGGGTTCACCTGCACATCCGCTAATGTGGTCAATCGCATCCGCTGCTCCCGATGTGGCTTCCTCTACATCGGTGAGACCAAGCGGAGGCTTGGAAACTGCTTTGTAGAGCATCTGCGCTCTGTTCGCAACAAATGACAGTACCTTCCATTCGCGAACCATTTCAACTCCCCCTCCAATGTCACAACAACTCCGCCCGGAAACTGGAGGAGCAGCACCTCATATTCCGCCTTGGGAGCCTACAGTCCAATGGCCTAAATGTGGATTTTACCAGTTTCAAAATCTCCCCACTCAAGCCCTCATCCCATGACCAACCCTCCCTCTCATCCCCACCTCCTTGACCTGACACAACCTATCCATCTTCTCTCCCACCTAACCGCTCCTCCCACCTCACTGGCCAATCCCCACCACTCGCTATCTGCACTCACCTATCACTATCCCACCTACTTTCCTCAGCCCCGCCCCTCATCTCTCTATTTATTTCTGAGCTCCCTTCCCCCTCCCCATTTCTGAAGAAGGGTCCCGACCCGAAACGTCAACTTTCCTGCTCCTTTGATGCTGCCTGGTCTGCTATGTTCCTCCAGCTCCACACTGTGTTATAAAGTAAAAGCCGAAAGAGCTGACGATGCTGTGAACCAGGAACAAAAACAAAGTTGCTGGAAGAGCTGGTTTGCTCGGTTCTGAGGAAGGACCCGAAACATTAACTCTGTTTTTTCCTTCACGGATGCTGCCAGAACTGCTGAGCTTTTCCAGCAACTTTGTTTTTGTTCCACACTGTGTAATCTCTGACTCCAACATCTGCAGTTCTCACTATCTCTCAGCATTAACTAATGGTTATCATCAGTACACAAGTTCTGCTGAAACAAAAAGTTGTCTGCTTTGATTTAAACTCTCACAATACTTGGAATTCATTGTTAAGATTCCTCTCTTCACATGATGTGTTTTTAACACTGTCACAGGAGGTACAGGAATCTGTAAACATGTCAATCACTTGTTTAAATATATATTGCTGTCTGATTACTTTATTTAACTGAAAGCCTGAACGCATTTTTTGATTTGAAATGGATTCTAGTGTGAACAATACCAATGGGACTGACAGCTAAGGGTCACTGGACCTGAAACTTTAACTCTGTTTTTTCCTTCACAGATGCTGCCAGACCTGCTGAGCTTTTCCAGCAACTTTGTTTTTGTTCCTGATTTACAGCATCCACAGTTCTTTCGGTTTTTCTTTTAGAACTTGTCTTTTTTCATAACAATAATGAACTGAAGGCATTTCTAGGATACAGGATTTTGAAATTTTACTGAGAACCGGTTTCTGGAGAAGGGGCAGTGCCTCTTTGTATTGTAGTATCTGCACATTATAAACTCTTTAAATATTCAAAATAATCTCTAACGTAATATTTTAAGTCTGTCACACCCAACTCATCTGGAAAACTGACAAAGTCTGCTAGGATCTGTTGGCACTTTGATGCAATCTTTCTCTGACTTCCTTTCTTATTCATCATGAATTAAAAGAATGTTTGTGAGATTAAATGGAATAGCTATCATTCTCAGTGTTAGAAGCAGTCTATCAATGCACTTGACAAAGTTTTTTTTGTTACACTGTGTTTGGAACTAGTCCTTGAAATGCACAATTCTTGGCAGAAAGGAGAGAATAACAAAGACCCATGTCGGGATGCAGCACCAGCATCCCCAACCCCGATTTGTGTCCAATGAGAGCACTGGTAAAGTTGACCTTTCAGGTGGCTGCTTGAAACTGGTCCCTTGTAGAAGTAAATAGGGAGCTAATGTCTGTTTTAGATACCCAGAATAAAATTGCTTAGTGAGAAGTGGTACAGATCATGGGCCTGCTGCATTTAAGATTCTTCAGTGACGCCAGGGGGTTACCAAGGAAATGTAATTATTTTTGCCAAAGAAAACCTGTCAGTCCTTACTCCTGTGTGATTGTACACAAGCCATGATTCTCACCAACGAGGTCCATCACAGACCCGTTCTGGGCTCAGTCAGGGTGGATCCTCATACTAACATTCTTCTCCATCTTCCTTGCAGCAATGCTCCATCCCATGTCTATGAAGCGTCCAGCAAAATCAGAAATTGCTGGAGAAACTCAACAGGTCTGGCAGTCTCTGTGGAGAGAAAACAGAGTTGAAGTTTCGGGTCTAGTGACCCTTCTTCAAAAGGCTCAGAAGTTCTGAAGAAGGCTCATTGGACCCGAAACATTAACTCTGTTTTCTCTCCACAGAAGCTGCTAAAGCTGCTGGTTTTCTCCAGCAATTTCTGTTTTTGTTTCTGATTTTCAGCATCCATAATTCTTTGGTTTATATTACCCATGAAGTCTCCTACTAGAGTACAGCTTCTCAGCAGGGCAAGTGCAAAACCTTTCAGTCCAGAATCAACACCACCCCAAACTCTGTTGTCAAGTTGTTTTATGCAGCTGACAATTACACATGCACACATTCAGAGACTGAGCTCCAAACTATCATCAATACATTCACATAGGTATATGACAGAATAAACATTTAAACATATGAAATAGGAGAAGTAGTCCATTTGGGGCCTTCAAGCCTGCTTTGCCATTCAGTTAAGACCATGCTGATCTCTTTGTGTTTTGAATTCCATTTTCCCATCTACCCATCTACCCTTGATAATCCCCGATTACTATGCCTAACAAGGTCCTTCCACCTCTGCCTTAAAAGTATTCAGTGACCGTATCTCCTCCAGCTATTGAGACAGAGAGTTCCAAAGTTGCAAAATGTTCTGAGAGAAATAAACTCTCTTCAAATCTGTCCCGAAAGGACAACTGTTTTTTAGAACAGTACCCCCTAGTTCTGGATTTACACATAAGAGGAAACATCATTTCCATATCCATCTTGTCTGGATCATTCAGAATCATATACACTTCAATCAAATCACCCCTCACTTTTATAAACTCCAGTAGAAACAAAGCCGTCTGTCCAGCGTATCCCCATGAAACAATCCACTCATTCTAAGTATCAATGTAGCAAATGTCCTTTGAACCACCAATGCATTTACATCCTTCCTTAAATAAGGAGATCAAAACTACACACAGTATTCAAGATGTGGTTTCACCGGTGTTCCGTATAACTGAAGAATAACATTATTAATTTTATATTCAATTCCTCTTGAAATAAAGGATGGCATTCCATTAGCCTTCTTAATTATGTGGTGTATCTACGTCCTAACCTTTTGTGATTCATGCAGCAGAACACCCAAATCCCTCTGCACCTTAAAATTCTGCAGTCACTCTGAGTAATTGTCCGCTTTTTCATTCTTCCTGTTAAATTGAACAACTTCACAGCTTCCCATATGATAGGATGAGTGGGCAAAAATCTATGACCATCTATAACTTCCTTACCATAGTACCATGGTGCCCAAGGCTCAACTGGGAAAAGAGAGAGATTCTGGTAGGCAGATTAAAAAGATAGTAGTGGTGGGTTACTCAAAAATTCAAGAGAAGTCTAGTTTGCAGCCAAGAGCATGAGTCCTGAATGATCTGTTGGCTCCTGGGTGCAAGGGTTTGGGGCATAACAAAGTGGCTGGATAAACCTCTGGAAAAGGAGGGTGAACAAACAACATAGAATGGGATAGCCTTGAGGACCTGCAGGATCAGTTTCAGGAGTTAGGGAGTAGGATATGGCAAAGGTACCAAATGAATATTTTGCTTCTCTGTTTATAAAATTAGAAGATGGTGACAATGGGCCATTTGGAAATGTGGGTGTTGAACAACTGAGCAGTATAGTATAGATAAAGAAGAAGTGCTGAAAAGATTGGCATGACTCCAAGTAGAGAAGTCACCAGGCCCAGATTGGATACATCCTAGATTGCTGAGAGATGTAAAGGAGCAAATTGTGGAGTCATTGACAGAAATTTTCCAGGCCTGTCTGAACACAGGATTGCAAATGTGACACTTTTGTTTAATAAAGGGGCAAAGGATAATTCAGGAAACTACATACCTGTCAGCTAGACATCAATAGAGGGAAAACTAATGGAAGCTATAGTACAGGATAAGGTAAACAAGGACAGGTCATGTCTGACAAATTTAACTCAGTTCTTTGACAAGGTGACACAGGGAGTGGATGAGGATAACGTTGTAGATGTTGTATATTTGGACTTTTGGAAAGCATTTGATATGGTGCCACATGGCAGATTTGTTAGCAAATATGAATGTTTGATATTGATATGTTCTTGGCAGCATGAATTAGAAGGTGGCTAAAAGATACAAAACTGAGGACAGTTATAGATGGGCATTTCTCAGATTGGAGACGAGTTGAAAATAGTGTTCCTCAAGGACTGGTGGCGGGACCCTTGTTGTTTCTGATTTATATACACAATTTGGCTGTTGATGGTGAAAGCTTTAAATTTGCACATGATACGAAGCAAAGGAGAATAGTGAATTGTGAGGATAATGCCAAGCAACTTCAGAAATACATTGACAAGTTGGCCAAATGGGCCAGGTACCTAGCTGGTCAAGAAATGAGAGGTAATTCATTTTGGTAGAAGAAACACAGAGAGACAAAACAGGCTTGATGGTACAAACGTAGGGGGAGTACAAGAGCAGAGGGACCTTGGGGGTTCATGTCCACTATTCTCTGAAGGTGGCCAGGCAAGTTGAAACAGTTGTTAAGAAGGCTTATAGTATCCTGGGGTTTATAAAATGCGACTAGTGTATAAAAGCAAAGAAGTGATGCTAGACCTCTACAAATATTTGAAGTATTGTGTTCAGTTCTTGGCACCTTATTTTAGGAAGGATGTTAAAATCCTGGAGAGAGTTCAAAGGAGATTAACTCAAATGATACCAGCAATGAGAGATTTTCAATGCAAGGAAAGATTGGTCTTACTCTCTTTGGAGCTGAGAAGACTAACAGATGACCTTATTGAGGTGTTCAAAATTATGACCAATTTTGTCAGGGTAAAGAAGGATATTCTGTTTCCACTAGTTGGTATGTCAGTAATTTGGGGTCAACATTTCAAGATTCAGAGCTAGAGAGCTAAGAGTGACATGAAGAGAAAATTCTTTACCTAGAGAGTTGGAATATGCTGCCTAGGAGAGGGGTAGAGGCAGATTCAACACAAAAGTTTCAAAAGAGATCTGGATATTTATTTGAAAGTAATGAGTTTAGAGGGCTACGGAGATAGGGCTAGAAAATGGGACTAGCTAGGCAGCTCTTTCGGGAGCTGGTACAAACACAATGGGTCAAATGACCTCCTTCTGTACTGTAAAATTCTATACTTCTATGATGCTATGTCATCTTCAAAACTTGCTTTCCTACCTACCTTGGCATCTTCCATGAACTTAGTTACCATACTTTCGCTCCCCTCATCTAAATCATCGATGTAAATTGTAATAAGTTGAGATCCAGTACAGACCCCTATGTGACTCCACTTGTCACATTCTGACAATCAGACAAAGTCCCATTTAATTGTCCTCTCTGTTTACTGCCAGCCAATTTTCTATCAATGCTAATATGTCATCCCCTACACCATGTGCTTTTATTTTCCACAATAACTTCTGATGTGGTGCCTTATCAAGTGTCTCTGGAAATCCAAATACAGTATGTTTACAGGCTCTCCTTTATCCACAGTGCATGTTACTTCTTCAAAGATCTTCAATAAATTGGTTATGTGTGTTTCCCTTTGAAGAAACTATGTTGTTGCTTCCCAATTACCTTGGGTTTTTCTAAGTATACGACTATAATCTCTTTAATGATTGATTTTAACACCTTCCTCATGAGAGATATGAAGGCAACCAGCCCATAGTTTCTTGTTTTCTGCTTCCCTTGTTTCTTAAATGAAAGGACAATACTTACTACTTTACAGTCTGATTCAACTTTTTCTGAATGTAGAGTGTTTGGAAAATTAGCATCTGGTACTTCTGTAACAACCTCTTTTAAGATGCTGGAATGAAGTCCATCTAAGCCCACAGACTTGTTGGGCTGCAGGTCCATCCATTTGCTTAGTATCACTTTGCTGGTGATTATGATTTCGCCTAGTTTGTCTCCCCCTTCCACTTCCTGACTTAGTTTGTTGTATCCTCTATAGTGAAGTAAAACATTTGTTCATTTCATCCATCATTTCCTCATTATTTTCTATTAACTCACATTCTCACACTCTAGAGGACCAACACTCACTTTACTTAGTCCATTCCTTTTTAAATATCTATGGCTATCTGTTTATACATTCCTAGCTTGCTTCCTCTCATCTTCTAATATCTTCCACCTGATTAACCTTGTATTCTTTCTATGCTGTTCTTTATATTGTGACCAATCATCTGACCTGCCACTCAGCTTTGAGCTGCTATGTGCGTTTTCCTTAACTTTGATCCTTTCCCTCACTTATTTAGTTACAAAAGAGCAGGTTTAATATAACCTGCTCTCTGGTCTTTCCCAAAACATGTGGCTCTATCTTGAAAGCATTCTAAAAACTCTTCATCCAAGCCACTTCAACTACTCTGATTTTTTAATTTTCTATGTACATTAAAATCACCCATGATTACTGTTGTCATTTTATCACAAGCACCCAACATATCTTCTTGTAAACTTTGTCCCACATAATGGTTAATGTTGGCATTGTCTGCAGACCACACGCAAACTGGCGAGTTCATTTCCCTATTAACCCTAGCCTCCACTCAAACAGATTCTATATATTGCACTCCTGATCCTTGCTAATTACACAAATGCCATCGTTGATTAACAGCACTGCACCTTCAACTTTGCCTCCCTTCAATATTCAGGATCCAAGTCTTTTTATCCTGAAACCATGTCTCTGTAATAAATATCATGGCTATTTATTTTAACATGCACTATCAATTTGTTTAGAAAATGAATGCTACCAACCTTCAAATACAAAGCCTTTAATTTTATCTTTTTGTTATCTTTGTAAAATCTCATCTTGTTTGTTTCATGCATACTTATGTTTTTTTTCACTGTCTCATCTTGCCATATTCTGACCCTAATTTCCCCCATTACTACTTTCCTCTCTTTTTTCTCTAACTCTTTGATATACCACATCTTTCCATAATTGTGCCTAATATATAGATTAAAACCCTCTCCACTTTCCTAGTTAAGTTGTTCGCAACAGAATTGGCCCCAGCATGCTTCAGAGGCTGTACCTCCTAATGGTACAGCCCACACTTTCTCCTGTACTGTACACTCCTAGAAACTGGAGTCCACTGCTCCCACACCCATCTTTGAATCATATATTCAACTCTCTAATTTTATATACACTAAACCAATTTGCTTAAGGCTGTAGTGATAATGCAGAGATTATTTAACCCTTAAAATATTGCCCTTCAAGATAGTATCTAGCTTCTAGATTCTTTATGCAGAACGTCTTTCCTAGTTCTACCTATGGCATTGGTACTTACATGGACCATGGCCATTAGACCCTCCCTCACCCACTGTAAGTTCCGTTGCAGCCAAGAGCAGATATAAAAACACTGGATTAGAGGATGCTAAAGGCTAAACTTCTGGAACAGCTCACACCACAGCTCACAACACAGCACTCCAACTAGCAAGATATAAGGTGAGTCATTAGCCAATGTGGATCAATTATGCTGCTTTAGAAGGGTCCTCTCAGCAAGGGCACACATTGACAATGGAACAGAGCATCACCTCCGGTGTGCCAATGCAGTCTTTAGGCCATCTAAGGAACAGAGTGTTTGACGACTTCAAACCCAGCAGCAAGCTCATGGTCTACAGGGCAGCCGCATTCTCAGCCCTCTAGAGTGCATTGGTCATTGCATAACAGATACCTTAAATACCGAGGAAAATATCACCAGCAAAGACGCTACAAATCCTGCAAATCCACTGGCAGGACACACAATCCAATCACAACATTTTCTGTCAGGCCAACATCCCGTGTGTCCAGACTCTTGATTATTGTCAATCAAATGCATTGGGCGGCCCACATTCTCCACATGCCTGACACAAGATTTCCAAAACAACCTCTCTACTCTGACCTTCATCAAGGCAAGGAGTTACCAGGAAGGCAGAGAAACTACTTCAACGGTGTCCTGAAAGTGTCCTTGAAAAAATGTAATATTCCCATTGACTCATGGGAATCTCTAGCCAAGACAACTCAAACTTAAAACTGTCTGATATAGTATATATTTTTCGGTTTTGCATATTGTGTTAGTGACATGTGGATTTTCTGTGTACCTGAAGTTAATAATTAACTTTAAGGGTTTCTGCAGACATGGTGATTTATTTTAAAACAGTTTGGCGGCACTAACAGGTTTTTACTTAACTTAGAATGTTTTACAAATTAGCATCATAAACCATTGTGCTTTAAGGTCTGAAACAAAAACAGAAATTGCTGGAGAAACTCAGCACATCTTCCAGCATCCGTGGAGAGATAATAGAGTCAATGATTTATGTCCAGTGAGCCTTCTGGACCTGAAACATTTACTCTGCTTTCTCTCCACTTCTAGAAACTGGAGTCCACTGCTCCCACACCCATCTTTGAATCATATATTCAACTCTCTAATTTTATATGCTGCCAGACCTGCTGAGTTTCTCCAGCAATTTCTGTTTCTGTTTCAGTTTCTAGCATCCATAGTTCTTTGTTTCACTTTAGTGCTTTGAAATTAATCGAAATTTCTACAGTTAAAGTTTTTTTTTTAAACTTAGGTGAAACATTCATAGCTTCGAAAGGAGAAATGTTTTTTCAGCTTTACTTTGTTTTGGAAAATGCTGTGAAGTCCTTTGATGATTATGGTTATATAGAGCAGGGCTCTTAAGCAGAAGAGAATATATCAAAACTAGTTTACTTGAGAATAAATAGTTAGTGATAGAATCAAATAAGAAGTGTTAGAATAAAACCCTGACATGGTTACTTGAAGCTGAGTACATTTCAGCTTAGGTATCTGATAGCTTCAGAAAGAAGAAGCTATCAGCATTTTTTGTCTAGGAGCTAAAATCCAACCTACTTTAAACCTATCACGGTGTTGGGAAATATTTTTTCTCTGCTGTGAGTACTGTAAAAGGGGTGTTTCATTGTAATGAGAAAGAGATGTTGCTTTTTCATTGGAACTTATAAAGGAGTGTTTTATACTTTTATTGTATTTCAATTCTTTTCATTTATGTTGTAAGTAAATAGTTGGGATTATTCAATTTTATTTTCATTCATTTTGGTTAGTAAAGAGACCACCTTGTTAAAACCGCGACAAAACAAAATATAATCTATCTGATATAACAAAGTGTGGAGCTGGAGGAACATTACAGGCCAGCCAGCATCATAGGAACAGGAAAACTTTCATAAAACCATAAAGAGAAACTGACACAAATATGAACATTCTCAGATTATTATTCTTGGCAGCTTGGCACTCACCTTATCAAAATTGTCCTCTCATTCTGGCTATTTTATCAAGAATGGTTCAGCAAGCAGGTGAGCATCTCATTAACATTCAAAAGTCACACAAATGTTACTTTTCTGAATAAGAGTACTAATCCAAAACATCAGCTTTACTGCTCCTCTGATGCTGCCTGGCCTGCTGTGTTAATCCAGCTCGACACTTTGTTATCTCTGACTCCAGCATCTGCAGTTCTTGCTATCTCATATAATCTATTTGTTCAGGTTTCAGACTGACACCTGACTTGTTCAGTCATAACATTAGCTGGGTCATAACATTTTAGGGTTCTTGGCTGGATTTTTGATTCTAAGAGAGATCTGTGTCATTCTTGTTAAAGTAATGCCTATAGAATAGTTTTGGGTCGAAAGCAGCTGTGTCATGAAGTTTTCCACATAGAATTTAAAGGTGGCTTTGGAAATGGAAGATGTGACAGCAGAAAATTTAAAATCTTTGACTCAAGATTAACTGAGAGAGTTAATGGATAAATTGAAAGTAGAAGGAAAATCAGGATCTCATAAGAATCCCATGCTTCAAGTGGGAAATGGGAGAAAGGAAACCTGAGATTGGAACGTCAAACTGGAATTACCCAAGATGCAGTAAGAAATGAGAACATTGGACTTCAAAACAAATAGAAAGACTTGAAATAGAAGGAGAAATGAGATAAACAGAGGGAGATGGAATTAAAAAGACTTAAACTTCAAAGAGATGTGGAAGTTAAATAAACTTAGTTGGCCACAAAACAGCTTAGGGAAAGGAGAAATCGAAAATCTGTGGATGGAAGAGGAGCCAGTTTTAGAAAACAGATAAAAAGGCTGTCAAATGAATAAAAAGAAGTTGGAACTGAAAAAAAAGTGTAAACAAACGAACATTTTCATTGTAAAAAGATTAAACATACCAAAGGCAATTGCTGACAATTAAGTCGGAGACCAATCACAGTAGTAGGAGTGCGTAACGAATTTTCAGAAAATGAGGTGAATGGAAAGGAAGTAGGTACTAAAATTGTAGCAGTGGTTCAAAGAAAATGTATTTCCTGGAATATACTAAAATGGTTTAGAAGAGTCATGAAATATCTTTTTTGAAGATTGATAGGGAAAATCAGGCAGCTGGAGATTTTCAAGCATTTATCTCAAAACAGGAGGTGTTTCCTTATGCTTTGAATCAAGACAATGAACCAGGAGTACAAAGAGTCCTCTCCCCATCCCACAGACCCCTTCCCCCAGCTCCAACACTCTCCTTCCACCTAGACCCCTTCCTTTGGCTTTTTACCTGCACTCAACCTGCTCATCGAGAACTGTCGACATAATATTGGTCACCTCAATTTCTCTGCCCCCCTCAACCATTCCAATGATCTCCTCCTGAACTGACTATACTCTGTGCTCTCAGATCCAACCCTGACCTTGTAATTAAGCCTGATGACAGTGGTGGCATTGTTGTTGTCTGGCAGACTGACCTCTACATTGCAGAGGTTGAGTTACCCAGCTTTCAGATACCTCCTCCTATCTCCCTTTCGACCATGGCCCCACCATAAACATCAGGCTACCATGTACACAATGGTCACTAACCTCATTCCATCTGGTGATCACTCCCCCACTCCCTCCAAGCTCATTGTCTCCCAACACCGCAGAGCTCGCTTCTACTGCCTTCCCAAAATCCACAAACAGGACTGCCTGGGCAGACCAATTGTTTCTGCCTGCTCCTGCTCCACAGGGCTCATCTATTCCTATCTCAACTTAGTTTTTGCTCTCTTTGTGCAAGTTTCCCACTTACAACCGTGAATTCTCTGACACTTTATGTCAATTTCAGAATTTCGAGTTCACTGGCTCCAGCCACCTCCTTATTACCATGGACGTGCAATCCCTTTACACCTCCATCCATCATCAGGATGGTCTCACAGCACTCCTCTTCTTCCTGGAAAATACACCTGAACTGTCCCCATCCACCACTGCCCTCCTCCACCTCGCCGAGCTTATCCCCTCTCTGAACAACTTCTCCTTTAACTCCACTCACTGTTCTGAAGAAGGGTCACTGGACCTGAAGCGTTAACTCTGATTTCTCTCCACGTATTCTGCTAGACCTGCTGAGTTTTTCTAGCAATTTCTATATTTGAACCAATAAAGGTATTGAGAGACACTGGAGCAAATGTAATGTTTTGGTATTTCTTATTGTAGAGTGAAATGTGAAAAGGACTGTTTTAACCAAGGACTGTGGAAGGGATTGCTTCACTTTTTAAAAGCAAGTTGCTGACACTCATTGTAAACACTGATTATACTTTTGCTCTTTGAGGAGAAGGGGGAGGTTACTACAGATAGGCTGGCACCAGTGGATGTGGACAAAGTGAAATTCAGCAGGCAAGAAGTAGCTGATTGGTCTGTTAAGTGGTAGTTAGTTGATAATGATAAAGCCGACCATTATGATTGGCTTCCAGGTAGAAGATAGAATTTATATGCATTTGGAGAGGTGAGGAATAATTAGGGATGGTCAGCATGGTTTTGTGTGAGGAAAATGGTGTCTCACAAACTTGATTGAGGAAGTAACCAAGACATTTGATGAAGACAGAGCAGTAGACATTGTTTACTCGGACTTTATAAAGTCTTTGACAAGGCTCCGCATTTTACACAAATTAGTAAAGTTAAATTGCATAGGATTCAGGACTAGCTTACTAATTGGATACAAAATTGGCTTTACAGAGACAGAGTGTGTTGGTGGAGGATTGTTTTTCATACTGGATGCCTGTGACCACTAGCGTGCCATAGGGATCTGCTGGGCCCACTTTTGTTTGTCATTTACATAAATGATTTAGATGAGAATATAGAAGCATAGTTAGTAAGTTTGTGGATGAACTGAAATTGGACAGTGAAGCAGGTTAACTAAGATTACAAAGAGACCTTGATCAATTGGGTCAATGGGCTGAAAAGTGGAAAATGGAGTTTAATTTAGATAAATGCGAGGTATTGCATTTTAGTAAAACAAACAAAAGCAGGACTTGTACAATTAACGGTAGGGCTCTGGGTACTGTTGTAAAACAGAATGACCTAGGGGTTGAAGTACATAATTCTTTGAAGTTTGCGTAACAAATAGATAGGATGGTTAAGAAGCTGATTAGCACGCTTGTCTTCATTGCTCACACCTTTGAGTATAGGAGTTGTGACTTTATGTTGAGGTTGTACAGGATGTTGGTGAGGCCTGTTCTGGAGCACTGTGTCCAGTTCTGATCATTCTGTTATAGAAACAGTATTATTAAGCTGGAAAGGGTTCAGAAGAGATTTACTAGGATGTTTCCAGGAATGGACGGTTTGCATTATAAGGAGAGTTTGGATAGGCTAAGTGTAGCAAGTTGAGAGGTGACTTTATAATGGTTCATAAAATCATGAGAGGTATAGATAAACTGAATGGCAGGTGTCTTATCCCTAGATTGGGGGATTTCAAGACTAGGGGGCATATTTTTAAGGTGAGGAGAAAGATTTAAAATGACATAAGGGGCATTTTTTTTTTAAGAAACACAGTGGTTTGTGTGTGGAATGAACTTCCAGAAGAAGTGATGGACATGGGTAGAGTTACAACGTTTAAAAGACATTTAGATAAGTACATGAATAAGAAATGTTTGGAGGGATGTGGGCTAAGCACAGGCAGGTGGGACAGGTTTAATTTGGGATTATGGTCATCTTGGACTAGTTGGATCAAAGGGTCTGTTTCCGTGCTGTATGACCGTATGACTCTATGAATTGCTTTGTTGGTATTTACCATTAGATTCACTTGGAATGAGTTGCAGGATTTAGGACTTTTGAACGAACATATTAACATGAGGTGAGAGGACCACAAATTAATTTTTAAAAAGTTAGTAATCCAAAATTTAGAAACTACACCTCCAATCTCTGCCTTTAATTTCCAAGATCAAACTGACCTGTGCGTGTGAGTTGGCAAAAAAATCACTTGAAGAGAACCCAAGAAATACTGATCACTAGAGCACACAAAAAGATCCAAAACATTATTGCAGGAGACAAAGTGTTAAAGTTGTTATCTGTTTCTTGGGAACCATTAATAGCATGGTTCACTGGACCTTATCACATCAAGAAAGAGCTAAATGATGTGAATGGGGAGGCAATAGCCTAGTGACATTATGACTAAACTATAAATCCAGAAACCCACATAATGTTCTGGGGACATAGATTTGAATCCCACTCTGGCAAATGGTGGAATTTGAATTCAATAAATATCTGGAATTAAGAGTCTAATGATGACCACAAAACCAATGCTGATTGCCAGGAAAAAAAAAATCTCACTCATGTCCTTTAAGGAAGGAAATCTGCAACACTTACCTGGTATGGCCTACATGTAACTCCAGACCTACAGCATTGTGGTTGATGCTTAACTGCCCTCTGGGTAATTAGGGATGGGCAATAAATGCTGGCTTGGCCAGTGACAACCACATCCTATGAAATAATTTTTTAAAAATTATGTAGTGAGAATTCAGGACAAGAGATGTGTAATGTCAATATGTTGGAATGATATTACAATAGGGCTGATAGTCAGGAGAAAAGTGTACTTACAGTGTGATGGAAGTAAGGAGTAAAACAGAAATATTAGATATTAGATTTAATTGATAGTTCAAATATTGTAGATGGAATTATTTTGTAATTAATTTTTTTAAATATAGTAAACAAGTCCATGCTTTCCGTCAATTTTGTATTTAAAAATTAAGGTAAATTGGGGAGTTTTGTGTATTTTGATAAGGCCTTTTTAAAAGATAGAAAAAACATGGTTCATATATTGTTGTGCAATGTATGAACCATATTGTTTTATTTCTTGATCTTTAAAAAATATAGCTGCAAGGAGAAAGAACTGTTTTTTTCAAAATAAGAATTTATCAGGATGGCTGTATGATTTCACAGAAAGGAATTTGAAATCTGTTACAATCTCTGTTTTCTTGTAGCTATGGTTTCCTGCAAAGTACAAATGATCAGGAGCTTAGGAATTGTTTACAAGTGAAGCTGATTGGTTCTCAGCTAATTGAGCAGGTTGGAACTGGAAACAAGTTACAGAGGCGTGGACACACCGAGAGAGAGACACACACACAGAATGATTTGAAACGGTCTTCCACAGCAGATGCTGCCAGTTCTCTGAAGTAAAGCAAAAGTTTAAACTTGAAGAAAACTATTTAACTTCCTTGCAGCAGTTGCTGCAAGCTATAACTTTTAAATTGATAAAGCAGAGACATTTTCCACGTGAATCAGTCATTCTGCATATCTTACAAATCAGTGGAAGCTTCCAGAGAAAGACAATTGAACACCAAGTACCTGGCTAACTGAAGAAGAATCATCTCATCATTGGAATCAAGAAGCAGAGACCACTGAACTGACTTTCCAATTTTTCTGCCAATAATCTATCTCCCTTATTGACAATAGAGTGCTGCAGAAACACAACATGCCTTGAAGCATCTGTTAAGAGAAAACCTGGACCATGAGAACTAGACCCTCATCTTCCCACTGCAGATTTCTTCTCTAGTGCTGTCTAGATGTCTTGAACCCTAGTGCTAGGCAAATAAATGGCCATCTAGATGCATGGTCTTTGCACCAGAGAATAGTGTCAACTCACTGATTATACTGTCCTCTGCTACCACTACATTCCTGTTTCCTCCTACTACTTGAATAGTTTTCTGTATCATA
Source organism: Rhincodon typus (assembly GCF_021869965.1). Lineage (NCBI taxonomy): Eukaryota > Metazoa > Chordata > Chondrichthyes > Orectolobiformes > Rhincodontidae > Rhincodon > Rhincodon typus. The sequence goes on along the minus strand of NC_063346.1, from coordinate 37,676,281 downwards.
TTACTGTGCTTGATTAGATCGTCCAATCTGCAACTCCCCTTCTCATCGAACAAGCTGAAAGAACCTCAAACCTGTTTGAACAATGGAAAGGTTAAGGCTTCTCTGCTCTCATTCCTTTGTGTTACTTTACCTGTTCTACACACAGTTATACTCCTTGTCCAAGACCACTGACCACATCAAAATACTCAATCCAAAAAGGATTTATTTCCTCTTATTTAAAGAATCCAAGTAATTTTCTCCCTCATTGATGCAATCCAGCATGTGTAGTTCAGCCTCCAGCTCATAAATTTTCAGCAGTTTGCACTGGATCAAATTGGCAACCAGGTGGTCCCACCTGCTGCAGCTGTGACACAGCACCCATCCTGCTATCCTTAACATGATCTAATTAGCTACTTGAGCAAATATAACATTATGTAAAATAGTTATGTTTTAATGCATTTTATAACCTTACCACCAGTTGCAATGTTATTTTGAATCTTAGGAACTGAATAAACAATGCATCAATATATTGCACCAGTCTACTGTGCTGGTTATTGCAAAGCAAGCCTATACACATTGCACAACGCTCTTACCTTCCAAATGCAGATTCCTTTAAACTAATAGATATCTATCAGAAGGAACAGCTACAGCAATTAGATCTTAGTTTTATGCATGTTCCATCTGCAGGGAATTGTGTTTCACAATAGTCCAGGCATCCACGGTGTCTGCGAACACCAAAACACTTTGTCAGCACAGGCCCTCAAACATATCTCAGCAACTATTATTATTTCTTCCGTAGTATGGCTTTTATTGCATGAAGCTCATCTCAAAACATACCATAATTACATTGCTTCATAGAAGGGATAAGTATGTTGCAAACACAAGTTTGAAAATATGCCAAAATGTATTGTGTATAGTCAAATAACATAATGTCAAACATCAAGCCATATTATCAGTTTCTCAATACACATTTTGGCAACATACTGCAGCTCATAACCATCTCCACACTTAATGAATATTTCCATATGATGCTGATAATAATGTTGTTAGTACTAAATTGCAAAGAAACTAAGCATAATGCCCAAAACATTATTTTATTTCAAAAATAGAAGCATTGAAGACAGCAGTCTGTTATTTTTTTTACTTTATTCTCTGTTATTCTATTCTATTTGTACTGCAGAAGGTTGGAAGTCTTTGCTGACATATAAATTATGGGGAGTTCGGATCAGATTTCAAAGTAACATCAAGCTCTGAATTCTCCAGAGCTCCAAAGCAGCTGATTTGCATTAAACTCTCACAGACAGCTAATGTGACAATTCAGCTGCTTCCAAATTAAAATCAAACCCCAGGATATATATCAAGCAGGTAATTCAATATATCCCAGTGTACAGGCTGACAGAACTAGCCACATGTCTATCATTTAGACCCTAGGGGGATAGCCTTCAGTTCAAATCAACCTAATACAAGCTGAAAGCAAACTCTACAAGTCTGACACTATTAAAAGAAATTTTAAATTGTTGAAAAAATATAGAATAACGAAACTTTATTTTGGTGAAAATCACTCACTGGACAGACTTTTCACTTGAGCCACAAGATCCCAATGTCAGGAGGAAATGCAAGTCTGGATCCCAAATATGCTAACACCAGGACACCAAGAGTGAGGTATATGGACGTGGGCAATGAAGTGGCTGCCTCCAGGTGTCCAGTCCAATGAAGGAAAGACGACAGTTCTGTGAGGTAGGATAGCCAAGAGGAAGCCATCCAGCAGCAAAAGACAAGCAGCCCGCCATTGGATTTGGGAATTGAAGATATGTGAAGAAGTGATGCCTCAGGATAGAGGTATCCTGTTAAGACTTGTGAAAAACTTGTAATATAAAAAGTAGCCACCATCAGACGATCAATGCAGATGGGAATCTTCTCCTCTGGCTACAATTGGGGTCACCATTGCACTCATGGCCAGACTGTGTTTGGGTGAGTTAGGGGAATAAAGGTCTTTGGTAAATACAACATCTTTTTTCCACTCCATTTCAATTCATTAGCCAGTATTTCCTCTTAGCATAGGGCCTGATTGTTGACAGGTCAATTCCAAACACTGTAAATATTTTGAGTCCAACTGCTCAGACACATTATGATCCACCTGTGGAGCAGGTGGGATTTGAACCCACCTCTGGTCCAGAGTAGGGGCATCATCACTGCACCAGAGGAGCTGTCAGTCATCAACAGTAGATTGGTCTTAATATGCCTCTTAAATCATTAACCAACTACTGCACACGGTTAGCCATCACATTTCTCAACCAGTATCTTCATAAAAATTACCCAAGGGGTGGGGATAGGGACCCTGCTTACACACTGGCTGGTGACCAGAAACTGTGGACCTCCCCTCCTCTTCAGCCATTGAAACAATCAGCACACTGATGAAAAGAGTATGGCACTGCGGAAAACAGCAACCTAATATTGCACTTGTTGTGTGTTCCCTTAACTGCTTCCCCAGTCATGATGTTTCTGTGTGATGGGGCACTAAGACAATATACAGGGGGGGGTCCCCGAATTATAAATGTCTGACTACAAACTCTTATACTTACAAACGTGATCGCATATGGGTGTAATTTTAAATATCAGAAACACGATCATTTCCTCTACTGCAGACAGCACTTTATATTGTTGTGCATGGGATCCTGACTTGCATACAAATCAACTTGCAAATGGACTCAAGAACAGAACTATTTGCAACCTTGGTTCTGCCTGTAGTGACTTTTTTTTTGTCTTATTGCACTCGCGTCAGGAATGTTGGGATATTTTATAACAGTAAAACTGTATATAAATTAAAGTGACTGCTGTTGTAGAGAGCTTTTTTAATGTTATATGCAGTTACCCTTTACTTATTGAGAGAAACAGCGTGTTAATGTTAATTGTTTATTGTTACACACGTCACAGGATAAAACTTCTCCAGTACACTTAAAAGCAGTTCGTGGATTTTTGGCACCAATTCATAAAAGGTGCCGTATAATCCAAGGTATCTTTTAAATTGATATGGGTATTGAATTTTGTTCATTAAACTATTTGGAATGAACAGGAATAATAGGTTTTGGAGACACTGATAAAAGGTTAATGAATTTAGTTATAATTGATTGTGGCTGGAGTTTTAGATAGAATGACACAGTAAACATTTTTAAAAATTAATAATATATAGGTTTAAGCTGTTACAAATTCAGCAGTGAAAGACTAACTTTGATACAGCATAAATAGATTCTTGCTGCTGAATTTCTGCAAAAGGAGAAAATGTAATGAAATTTAATAATATTTTCACATCTATGATTTTAGCAATATATCCATACTACAAATCTTTAAATCACTGTTAATATAATCCTTCATTTCATGGTGTTCAGGTTAAACCACATCCTTTGCAATCCTCAAAGGATGTGATTTTTTTTAAAACAGTATTCAGATAATGTGAGAACTAGAAAAAGGTCACACAGAATGAAACCTTTACCCTTTCAGACATTGCACTGTTTGCAAAACCTGTCTTCAGTTAAGTAGAATTGCTACACAGCAAGATTATCTGAAGACTTACAAAAGATTTAATCAAACTGGTCTGAAACAGGATCTGGAGGGCAAGTGGCCAATTTAAGTTGATTCTTCCTAAATACAAAAAATGTCACTCTAGTTTGGTGAGGTTTTCTTAATGCTCCTCAATTTCCCACTGGAAAATAATGCAATGCATCGTATGTAATCGCTTAGCAAAACAACTAAAAAAGTTGCGTTAACTAGGAACTAATTCAGAATCAAAACTCAACCTCATTATTTAGCAGCACATATTGGATTTGTGTAGATGTGCACTTGATTGGAAGTAAAAGGTGCTGGGTACTCCTGCAATTTGCAGTGCCTTAAGGGAGTTAGCTAGATACCTAGGGCATGGCAAATTTCTCCCCAGGAAACTGGGGTGGATTATACAATCAAGAGGGCAAGTGAGAGATATAAAGATCGTCACCTTCATAGGTCTCCTGGATTAAGTCAGAAGTCCGGAAGGCTGAAGACAGACTTCCCACCTAAAGTCCCATCGAGTCCTGTAAGTGGCTAATTACTTGGGTTTTGGTTTAAATAAATTTTGGGGGGCTTGCTACAAACTTTAATGGGAATTGGACCTTTTCTGATTGGGCAAATTCTCAGGCACAAATGTCACCCCTGCTGAAAATACCTGTCTAACCTCACAATGGCCTCTTTCCCTTTGCCTGGGCCTGATCCCAAAGAACTTGACTGATTGTTCTAAGAGCTCCTCCATTATCATAGACCCTGGGTTAGCTACAATCCCAGCAGTAACCAGTACTTACAGTAGCCCTATTGGGATGGGAAAGCTGCTAGTCCAATGATTGACTGGCAGCCTTTGTGGATGGGCACTACCCTGTTAATGGCAATGGATGCTCCAGTGTCAGGTGGTCATTTCCTGTTGATATTTAATCCAGGTGTAGAGCTGGATGAACACAGCAGGGCTTTCGCCCACCTATCCCCTCCTCCCACCTCAAGCCCCACCCAAATCTCCTACCTACTAACCTCATCCCGCCCCCTTGACCCATCCGTCCTCCCTGGACTGACCTATCCCCTCCCTAACTCCCCACCTACACTCACCTTTTACTGGCTCCATCCCCGCCTCTTTGACCTGTCTGTCTCCTCTCCACCTGTCTTCTCCCCTATCCATCTTCTGTCCGCCTCCCCCCCCCCTCCCTATTTATTTCAGAACCCCCTACCCCCTCCCCCATTTCTGAAGGAGGGTCTAGGCCTGAAACGGCAGCTTTCCTGCTCGGCCTGATGTGTTCATCCAGCTCTACACCGTGTTATCTCAGATTCTACAGCATCTGCAGTTCGTACTATCTCTGATATTTAATCCAGTCAGGGTTTTGGAAATGTCAGTGGTGTTGCCACCAACTGCTGTGCTTTACCATAAATATCATGCATCCAATATCCTGCATTGCCTTGGGTAAATCGTGCGAGTGGCTGGCATTGTGACAAAAATGACAAGCAAAGAGCTCTCACATTTAATTTCTGGATTGTGACAGGATAATTTCTAAGATGTCTATGAATCCTGCCTGATTTTTTGGCTTAAGAGCTACAGAAATGACAAATTAATAGCTCAAAACCACCTCGGAACTATTTACACCCATGACTGTACATGAAATAATAATCTCAATTATTTGCTTTAGAAGTTTAAGATTACTAAGAGAATAAGAATGAAATAATTAGAAGCACAATTAGATCATTTAAACCATGAACCTGCTCTGTCATTTGAAAAGTTTCTTATCCATCCTCATAAATCCTCACTTCCGTGTTGATCAAAAAAAAACATTAGTTCAGTTTTGAAAATATTCGATCACCACAGGTACAGAGAATTCCTTAGACTGATGATCTTCCAAGAAACAAAACCTCCTCATCTCATGCTTAAAAGGGATGTAACTAATTTTAAAACTGTCTTGTGTTCCAGATTCCCTCTACAAGGGAAATATTCTCTCAGCCTCTCTGTTAAGTCCCTTCATGATGTTATATTTTTCAAAAAGATCACCTCATTCCTCTAACCTCCAATGGCTATAGACTTAGCTTGTTTAAATTTTTTTCCTTAAAAGATGGCCACTTCATCCAAGGAATCACACGAGTAAACCTTCTCTGACCTGCTTCTGAGGCAATTCTATCCTTTCTTAAGTAATTAGACCAAAACAGTTCACTGTACTCCAAATGCAGTTTAAGATTGTGTATAAGTGAACAGTTGCGGCAGCAATTTCATACTTTTATATGCAAATCCATTTTTAATAAATGCCAACAAACCATTCACCATCCTACTCGTTTGCTGCTCTACATACCATCTTTTTGCGATTCACGAACAGGAAACCCAGATTCCACTGTACCACAGACTTCAGCAAATTCTCTCTATTCAAATAATATGCTGCTTTTCTATTCATTCTGACAAAGTAGACAACTTCAGATATTCTCATACTAAAATCCATTAGCCAAATATTAACTCACTCACACAACCCTTTTGAATAGAAAGGGATTGCAGAACTCACTTAACCTACCTAAATCTCTGTAGACTATGTCCTCTTGACAACTTTCTTTCCTACCTATCTTTGTGTCATCCACAAGTTTAGCTACCATAAATTTGGTCTCTTTATTCAAGTCATCGATTTAGATTGCAAATAGCTAAGGCCCCAACACCAAAAGGTGTGGCATTTCTAACTAATGCAAAGGGCTTTTGACAAAATTAGCAGAGCTGTCCCACAGACTGGTCAAGCAATACTTTGACATTGTCTGTAAGTAATGATTCCACGACTATCACTATGTTCCAGACACCACCTTCACCATCCCGATGTCTTATCCCAACTGTGGGACAGACCCACCAGAGGTGGCGGAACAGTGGGATATATTCAGGCACAGGGAGTTGGCCTGAGTGTTTTTGATATGGACTCCTAACTCAATGAAGTCTCATGTCATTAGATCAAACATTTACATCAAACTCTTACAATTACCATGTACTGTTCCTCTAGGTAATGAATGAATAGATCAGAGGAAGCATTGCGGTGTCAAGGGCACAAGAATGTATTCTGACTGGGGGATGTCCATCACCAGGCGTGGCTTGTTAGCATGACTACTGGCTGTGTTCTAAAGGATAGAGCTGCTAGACAGGATCTGTCACCGAGAGGAAAATCTACTTGACCTCGTATTCAATCTCCCTCATGCAGATGCGTCTATCCAGAACAGTATTGGAGGGAGTGAACACTGCATAGTCAACATGAAGACAAAGTCCCATCTTCACAATGAGCAGAGCCTTCATCATGTTGGGTGGTAGTATCATTGCATTAAATGGAATAGCCTTCAAATAGATCTAGCAACTCTATGAGACACTGTGGGCCATCAGCAGCAGCAGAATTGCGGTCAACCATCAAATCAGTGGACTGAAGGTCTGACCAATCACTCACTCTACCACTACCACCGAGGCAGGGGATCAATGAAGGCTGAATGAAGAATGCAGGATGGCATGCCAAAAGTAGCATTAGTCACACTAAAACGGAGTGTCACCATAGTGAAGCTACAACATAGATCTACTTTCATGCGAAACAGCAGAAACAGTATGGGATAGAAAGGGCTACGTGATCCCATAACAAACAGATTAGATTGGAGATCTGCAATCCTGCCACATCGAATCATCAACAGTGGTGGACAATAAACAACTAGCAGAAGGTGGAGACTCCACAGATATTCCTAATTTCAATGATGGGAAAGTCCAGCATATCAATGGAAAAACAAGGCTGAAGGCATTTGCATCCATCTGCAGCTAAAACTGCCAAGCTCTGCTCCTATGATGCTGCTTAGCCTGCTGTGTTCATCCAGCCCTGCACCTTGTTGTCTCGGATTCTCCAGCATCTGCAGTTCCTACTATCTCTGAAGCTATTGATCTATTTAGATTCCTCCAGAGATATCCAGCATCACAGGTACCAGTTTACAACTAATTTGAGATGTCATGCTCGATATCAAGAATTGGCAGGAGACAATAGATATTGCAAAAACATTCCATGATAAATCTGAAGATGTGTGCCAGAATTAGTCACACCCTGAGTCAAGCTATTCCAGTACAACTACAATACTGGCATCCATATGACAATGTGGAAAATTGTCCTGTCCACAAAAAGCAGGGCAAATCCAACCAATTATTACTCCATTAGTCTACTCTCAATCATTAGCAAAGTGACGAAACAGGTTGTTGACTTTGCTATCCAATGACAATTACAAGCTCACTTTGATAGTAAACTATCCAAGTGTGTATGTTTAAGGAATAAAGCACTTTTTAAAAAAAGAGATACTTCTCGCTGAACCACTGCATGACATTTGAAGAAACATAATTGGGCTCAGTGGTCAATCAGATCAACTGAAAAGGTGTTGAATGAGTTAAAAATCTCACTATTTTATGAAGGATGCCATCTGCTTATACAGGCTTGGGAGTTCGAGGAGTATTGGGATTGCCACTGTATTCAAGAGTCAGTAAAGTACTTTTTATTCTACCAAAGGGTTCTCCCTAATGTACCATTTGGTTTGTGGATATCATCTGACCGAAGGAGTTACTTTAACAGGCAAAACTGAAAAGTGAGTTACATTTTATCTAGAGGCTACAATGAAAACATATTTTTTTCAAATCTAAACATTGTTAGTGTACATGCAGCTCAGCCCCATTCTTTGGCTCATATACAGTTAAGTCTGTATAACAAGCAGTGTTATACTTGTGTAAGATTTTAGCCTGTTGCATAACTTACAATATAACATACTGCCTTAGGATACAAGTTGAAACTGCAGGTCATGATACAGATTGCCCAGCCAACAAAATTTATAATCTTTGTTAAAGATGGGTCCAACTTAATTGATTGAAAAGTATATAACAGCAATTACTTAATAGCTTAATGGTGATTGAATGACACCATCAGGAATTCATTTGTCCAATATCTATTAAAGGTTTCTTAAATGAATATGTTGTCAGTTTGTAGGAACTAGTTTGGAGAATGGATTGAGAATGATATAATGGAAAACTCGATTCTTATCAGTTCATACTAAACATGTTTGAAGCATTTGCAATAGTGATTTTAATCGATTGTGCTCTCATAATATTAATCTCTCTTTCATACGCTTTCAACCTCAGTAATATCTCCAGCCGGTATTCCTGAAATCATTGGCATTTACTAAAATGTTAAATTGAAAACAGAAGTAGACAAAAGAATACAAAACGATAAAACATTAATTATTTTTTTGTAATAACAGCACTTGCTTTTGATGCTGTATCAACTATTCAAATGTCTCAAATTAGTTTCTTTAATCATTGGTTATATTGCTCTTGGTGAATATATGGTTACCTTATAGCATTAAAATGAGCCTGATAAATCAAATTCTCAAAAACTTTAATTGATTATAATTTATTTATATCTGTAAAATAATTACCTACTTATTGCTATGCACAGTTTGTAAGTGTTACTTTTGTAAACATAATTTGTGTGATTCTGTACTTCCAATAGGTTCCCTTTCACTTAATGTTATTTCACAACAATTACCAATTGCTATGCAGAAACTGATCCAGATACACTTGCAGTCTATTGTAAAGACAAAAAAAAAGACTGATTAGGTGTTGAATTCTGGTTGCTTGTGGGTTCCCAATTTTGATACTTCAATAGACTCAAGTGACTACATTCAAAGAAGCCAATTTGGAACTTTAAGCACTTTCATTATTTATATTTTATATTTATATTTAATACTGTTCAATATTCTCTTCTCAAAATGAAGAACCGGAATATATTTTAAATAATGACACAATACTAAAACAATAACTAGCCTCCAAAATCATAACAAACCTATAAAATTTGGTTCTTAGTAACCATAATTACACTGAAGAACTTTCCTCAAACTCTCCCTGCACCAGATGTATGGTGGCCCTTAAGATAAATCACTACCAGTCATCTCTTTCCCTAATGAGAGAGCAGCTCCATGGTCTGGTAAGACAATGGCGACTCACACTCACATTAGCAGTTTATGTCTTTGATTGACTTACAGCCCTCGTGTTCAAATGTTCCTTTTTTTGCAAGATAAATAATGTAAAAACTTTGTGACTGTGCATACAATATTTCTTATTGGGTCTCATGAGGGTCTGCAGAATTGCCATTGTCAGGTTTGCCTTTTTGCCAAAATGGTGGGCAGTCATGTAGATCAAAAATCACTGGTCCCCATGGACCCATAGTGAAATACTGCTGAACAATGCCAAATAATTAGTCTCTGGGACACAGGTTTGTTGAGGTGTTTGACTAATTTACCTTTAATGAAAAGGGGTTCCTGTTGGCACAGTTTTACTATTAAATAAATAAAGCATTTAATCAAAACCATCTATATATACTATACAAAATACTGAAAAGATATATTCAATTAAAGGGATACCAAAAAAAACTTATTTCAGAAGGGAACATGAATTGTGTTACACAAGTAGCTTTACAACTGAATGGTACAATATGTAGTCAATGCAAATTTAAACACTGTTCTTTTACATGGCTGTCAGAAAACACTACACATGTTGGGAATGTACACAATGTGTAAGATATACTAGTGATGGAAACAAGATTGCATTAGACTTAAGTTTGTTAACACAGGATTGCTAATAATTAAAAAAAACTATAACACAAAAAAACCAATATGCTTAGCAGACATGTCATTTTCAGTCCAATATATATTTTATAAATACAAAGTATACTTAGAAGGGAAAGACCACTACATGAGCAGTGTTTGTAACATACCTAGCATCAAGGTACAACTCTGTCTAAGTCCATATAAATGAAAAAGTTCATGGCCTCCTTAATTCCTTAGTAAATCTGAAAAGGATCCTTGAAATATGCTTAGAATGTTTTCTTCAAGGATGCTGTTGCAATAAAACAGTATATTCTTTAAACATTTCCTTCTATAATTTGAGAGTGGTGATTTCACTGCCCACGGCACTGTCCTTTCACACCTATAGAAACTGGACGTGTCTTTTCCACAGATGTGAAAGAAAGCCCAATTCACACAGCAACTTACTTCTGGTGACATCAGAATAAATGTGAACATGGGGTAAACATACCTACTTCAGTCTGTGTTGTTCTACTCTGCATAACACACAAAGCTGTGTCAGTTTAACTGACAGAGTGTCCAAACAGACTGCAAAGGTTATCTTCCCCAAAATCAATCATTATTGGTAATACATCACATGACCTTAACGGTAACAATAGTCTACCGTGTGATTTAAGTTTATTTTGCTGCTTAATACAAGACTGATTCTCTAATCAATTTCCTATCTGAAAACAAGCATTGAAATTTACTACTAAGCTTTTCCGGAAACAAAACTATGATTTTTTTGCAGGGACATCTTCATTGCTGTGTGTAAAGGGCTGAACACTTAATCATCAACAGCAGCACGTAGTGTTTTAGAATTCCTCTGTAGTACAGTTAAGACACTATACAATTATCAGGATATCTCACTCGTTCACAGCCTTCTTCCATTTGTGCAAAAGACTCACCACAACTAACTCCCAACAGGCTTCTGAATATCATTATGGGTGAGGTATCTTCATTTGATTATCTCCTATGCTAGTTCAATAAAAGTTAGAGACACTACTTGAAAACTGAAGTTGGCTGTATCAAGTTGTGTCCCATCTTCCCTGTGCACCACTCATGAAGAAGTCCATTGTCATTCCTTTCAGAAAAGACTTGTATTTCAAAAAAAAAAGTCAAACCACAGTTTTAAACAAAAATGCACCTGAGATAGAATATATACTTGTTAACTTCTCTGAAATGTGTATAGAGCATTGCACCTTCGGTGTCACACAGTCCCATAACACAGGGTCAACTGTTATGGTGACCTTGAATTTCTCCAGTTGGTGGGACTGGAGTGACAGAATTTCAGTGCCATAATATTGGGGTTAGTTGCATTCATACACATTCTTAGAACTTCCACTGCATACATTTCTGAAATGCATGAGAGTGATTACACCCAAGAACTTTAGACGGTAAGCCTCCAATGTGCAACACCGTGCACTAACTACTGCACAAAGTTTTGAAAAATTATGTGCACAGATAGATTAGAACTAACCTGGGAGACATGCCACTGTCTTTGATATTTCAAAAGAATTCAAACTGGTGTGCAGTCACAAAACATTCAAAATCAACAACTCTTCACCAGAAAGAAAATGAATTTAAACAACCAAATAAAGTACGAAAAAGAATGCACCATATCTCGGCACAAATCTTTCAGAACACTTAGCAGCGTTTCTTTCCTTTAGGCTACATCTCAAAAACGTAGAAAACAATTTGACCCCAGAAGGAAGAATTAAAACTACAGTATTATAACAACTGTAGAGTTGTCAAATATGGTTAACGTGAATCTTAGTACAGAAAATATTTCATATACAGAAATGCAAATGATACTCTGGACAACACAAAAAGGTTACAAGTATGCAGGACATTAAAACCCCCTGTGGCACATTTTATAGGTTAAAGAAAATAAAATCTGAATTAACACAAGAGGTAGCCAGCTGTTCAAAAGTCTTCGAGTTTCACTTCATGTCATTATTATTCACTGTCAAAGTAATGAACTTTGCATCTTATAATTAATATCAACAATACTGTGTGGACTGAAGGTGATAAAATCCAGTCAGAAATCTCTCCTTCAAACTGAATATTGTGGCTTTTAGTTCTTATTGAATGTCCTGGTCTTCTCTGTTCATGTCTGGTAGAAATGATGGTAGTGGTGATGATGTTCATGGTGGTGATGATGTTCATGTCTCTGAACAATCCGACCAACATGGCCTTCGTATAGCATAAGGGAAGGCAAATCCCTCACATGCTCTTGCTCTACTACTCTTGAAGGGGGCTGGAAGGCTTTATACACTTGATGGCTGTCTTTAGATCTTTGCTTGTGTTTCTTGTGACTCTGTTGATGTTGTTGACCAAGCTGCATGGGTAGATATGGAATATTTGGGCTGACTACAACAGGAGTGGAGGTCAGCGGCATGTAGTGGCTCTGTGAAGACTTGTTCTTGCCAACCCTTCCAGCCTGGACTGAAGCCATCATATTTTTGCTCAGGGTTCTCGGCGACTTGACTAAGTGCTTGCTGCTGTCCTGATTACGTAGTCTTTGCTGTAATTCAATCATCCGAGTGTATGAAGAATGATTAAGGTGACTGTGCCCTGCATCCACAGTTTGAGATCTCCTATGGTGACTGTGCATGACCTCAGGATCATGGGAACGGGATCTGGCATGTTGAGAAACTTTCACATGATTTTCCTTTCGAGATGCCACTGGAGGTGAACCTGTGGAATAAACACTTAAGATCAGTCTAAAACTTAAAGATGATGTTTATTAGGGCCCAAATGCCAAGTCTTTCTTTGCATTTTGTTGCTTGCCCTGACTTTATGCTTTTCTCACCCCCACACAATGCTTGCTCTAATTTTGCTCACAAACCAGTGCTTGCGAGGTGTATGTAATAACCTAAAATATACAACGTCCAGGCTATCCTCTGTGTTGTAAAATGTCTCCTATTTGTTCATGTAAGCCGAGATTGTAATCACTTGTACAAGATGTCCCATCCAACCCAGTATGACCACTGGATATCACTGGTCAGACAGACCCATGGGAAATGGGTCGATAGGGACAGAGATAATGCACTCATGAACTGGCTCAGACATCTGATATTGCACTTGCCCAGAGTACAAGAGTACCCATTTAGCGCAGCAGCCAGGCACAAACATGACAAATAATGCAATGGCCCTCGAAGCAAGTAAACTTTCTTTTGGAACAAATGGGGATTGGCTGATGCATTCCAGCCGAGAATCGAAATCTACCCTTGATGTCAAAACACAGAAATAAGTAGCCACATGTCTCCTGCAAAAGAATTACAAATCTTTTTCTGTTCCAATTTAGATTCTTGTACCTGGTCCAAATTTTGAGGTGTAGTTTTCTATCCCTGCCAAGTCAAGGTAATGGTTTCTCCTTTCTATGTTCTCGTCCACACAGTGGCGATGGCAGTTATTTTGCTGGGGATGCTGGTCACTGTTGTGACGTCTGAAAGAGAGTAACTTGATATATATTCATTGCATAGGAAACTTAATCCAGATGGTGTTCAAGTTGTTTTTCATTCAGTTTTTGCAGGCAAAACATGACACTAAGTTTTATAGGAAATCAACATACATCCTTGTAAACTGTGAAGCACTGATGCAATTAATTTTCATATTGTAGGGACATTTCAGTGCAGAATAATAGGGTTGTAAAGCAACATGTGAAATAAAGATCTTCCAACATCATCATAGTTACACGGTAATCACAGAGACTGTCTAAATGTCAGTGAGTTTAACTTTAGAAAAGAAATGGAAAGCTGTTCTTTTATTACCTGAGGGGAGCACGGGTTTTCTTCTCAAAATTCTTTGACTCCTCCGCACATTTATTTTCAGGCCTTTGCCATGAATTGTTAACATCTAAGATGGAGGAGGAAATCAAAAGAATCAGCTCTTTCACTTCTAAACACAGTTCATTTTATAACCAAATATTTATAAGCATGAGAAGTCAAATCAGGAATACGGACAAGAGGGTGAAACTGTAGCTTCAAGTAGCAAGTCCTGAATTTCGGCCAATCATTTCACGCACCCTCTCCCCATTGTTGATCTTGGCCAGAACATTGCGGTGGGTGTGTATTGAGGCTAGTGTGTGTTCTTCAATGGAGGGAGAACGGGGTTAAAGAGTCCAGCAGACACAGCTTCTACCAGATGTGAAAGACGTTCAGGAATAGATAATCTTCCTAACAACATGGAGGAGATTATTTTTGAAGTTTTCTACTCCAAATGTGAATCTCTTATCAGGAACCACGAATTGACCTAGTTCCAATTTGAATATTTCAAATACCTCTATTTTTGCTTACCAACTGGCAGCATATTTAAACTTGAAAGATTGATGCCTATTGATTCTGATTGAATGAACTAAAACCACATGCATACTTATTTTAATAAGCCTATTTAAGTTATATTATGAGAGGGGTCTTTTGGTGCAGTGCTAGTGTCCCTGCCTGTGAATCAGGAGGCCCAGGTCCTGGTCCAATCAGCTCCAGAGGTTAAGATACACGTTTGGGACAAATGGGGAGTTGAAACCAGGACTCCTAGCTCAGAGATAGGGACACTACCCAATGCACCACAAGAACATTAATGCTTAAACAGGGACTTGAACACTGGACCCTCAGATGACAAGTGCTATACTTCACCAACTGAGCTATCCGAGCCCCACGCCACAGATGTATGCTTGGCTCAATTGGTAGCACATTCACGTAGAAGCCAGGAGCATGGGCAGAAATGTTGGGCTGAAAATTCACTGCAGAACTAAACTGTTAAAGGTGACACCATTCAGATGAGACATCACCATGCTTGATCTGGCTGTCCAAGAAGCTTAGTTAGACTCCACCTGGAGGACTATGTGCAGTTTTGGTCTTCTCTCAGGACGAACATTAATGCCCTGAAGAGAGTATGATAAAGATTCACCAAACTTGCTCCCAAGGTAGTGGGTCGGTCCTATGCAGAGAGATTGGGGAAACTGGGCCTGTATTCTTTTGCGTTTTGAAGAATGACTATTTTTTGTTTTAAAAAGTTGAATGCAAATTTCACCATCTACCATAGATGGGATTTGAACTCTCATCTCTAGAACATTAGAGTGGGCCACTGGATTATTAGTGCAGTGACATTCCCACCACAATACCACCTCTACATTGAATAGAGAGCTTGTCATACAATAAAATATTTTAACACATGCTCCCTGCAAGTTACAAGGCCATGTGACAAGCAAAAGTCCAAAGTAGTCTGCACGCAAGGCAACCCATTTAAGTTATGTAAGATCATGCAAAAATATTTAAAGGGGACGTGCATTTAAATGAATCACCTACATATTCTAAAAAATATCAGAGGAGGCATTAGAGCTAATTCCATTTAATTCCCTCTCTTGCCACAATTAAACGTGTCAAGCAAGCACTAGGATGGCAGATTTACCCACAATTCATGGTGTCAGATGCTAACTAGTCATAGGCAAGAAAAGCTAGTGTCCTTTCCTGAGAGCACTGTGTACAATTCTGGTTGCCTCGCTATGGAAGGATATTATTAAACTGGAAAACGGTGCAAAAAAGATTTGCAAGGATGTTACTGAGACTGGATGGTTTGAGTTCTAATTAGAGGCAGGATAGGCCTCTTGGAGTGTCGGAGATAGAGGGGTCATCTAATAAAGGTTTATAAAATCATGAGGGGCATACAGAAGGTGAATAGCCAAGGTCTTTTCCCCAGGGTAGGGGAATTCAAAACTAGAGGGTGTAGGTTTAAGGTGAGCGGGGTGGTGTGTATGTGGAACGAGCTGCCAGGGGAAGTGGTAGATGCAGGTACAGTTAGAACATCTAAAAAGACATTTGGACAGGTACATGAATTGGAAAGGTTTAGAGGAACAAAGGCCAAACACAGGTCTAGTCAAGTTTAAGAAACTGTAGGACTATGGCTCTATCTGTCCTACACGTGAGTCTGGACCTACAGCAATGTGACTGGCTCTTAACTGGCCCTCTGCACAAGTTGTGATGGACAATAAATGGTGACCTGGCCTGCAACATCCGCAACCCATGAAAATGCATATCAAAGCCTGCCATCCTCCTAGCAGTCAGCATACCCTCAGTCTGTGGAAATTCATGGTGCCAACTGCATTTTTAGTCATTTCAGCAAACTAAAGGATGACTACAAGGTAAGACGAATGGTCCCTGATGACCTGGCTCAAGGTTCACTTGAGCAAGCCACATAAGATGTGTGTGCTCCCTTCTGTATGAAAGCCACATTGTAACATGAAACTTGAAAGACCAGACTATTGGTGTGTTGAAACAATACCTCCAACACTTGTTCCACACTAGGGGAGCTGGTCAATGTCTTTTAAGGCAGACAGAGAGACAGAGACAGAGCGAACAAGAAAACGAGAGAGAGATAGGGTGCAAGGGGGGGTGGGGGGGGGGTGAGAGAGAAGAGGAAAACAAGAGAGAGAGGGGGGGGGTGAGCGCGGGAGAGCACGCTAGAGAACAAGACAGAGAGCACACACAATATTCCAGTTCTGCTGTTACAAATCTATGTCTTCTCCTTCTCTGGTGTGAATGAGAGTGAGTGGGGAAGATGGCGTTGGCATTAGTGACAGTGTTAGAGCACGAGCCTTGATGGGAGGTGGGTTCAGTTGCAGATAGAGTGAGCGTGAGGTATTGAAGAGAAGATGGTGGCATTTATGCTGAGCATTTCTCCATGACATTGCCTCGATCTGAGTGGTCTGGTGTTGCTGCCTCCATTACTGGACTTCAGGGGAAGGGGAAGTCTTTAGTCAGCACCACCTCTCCCAGCAGAACTTCTATGCCACTGCCCACAAAGCAGGGCATTAATTTCCCTGTCTTCCAACTCCAGGGCAAACGTCAGGAACCATGCAGGGTTGGCTGACTGTGTTTGTCCAGGTGTACAACAGGTAATTTAAAGATGGTCCAGGCAAGGGAATGCCAGGGAATTCTGGGATACACTGAGTGAATATTGTTACAGAAGGTGGTAAGGTGGGGTGGAAATCAGACATGAGAGATGCCATTGGCATGTAGTATGTAATAAATAAGGAGAGTTTGATCAGAGACATGAAGAAAACCCACTGGGTCTCGCAAAGAGAATCAGTCCAGACTATTCAGCGTGGCTTACACTTAGACCAAACAACTTACAATTCAGCCCAGAGAGTTGGTAAAAGGTGGCATTTTCAGAGTGGCAATCATAATTAGCGACGTGCCACAGGGATCAATGCTGGGTCCACATTTATGTACAACCTAAGTCAATGACTCGGATAACAGAAGTGAATGTATGATCTGTAGGTTTGCAGACGACAAAATAGATGGGAAGCTAAGTGGTGAGGGCAACTGTCCAAAGAGGGATATAAACGAGTGGGTGAAAATTTGGCAGAAAGAACATTGTGGGGAAATGCGAGGTTGTGCACTTTTGCAGGAAGAATGGAAGAGCTAAATGTTATTTAAAAGCAGAAAGCTGCAGCACTGAGGGGTTTGCGAAGTTGGCGTATGCTGTGCATTGTACAGAACAGACACAAGTGAAATACATGTGGTGAAGCCTACACCCAGTTTTGAGACAAGTCCAGCTTGAAAACGGTACTTTTTTAGCCATTTAATTTAATTGCACACACTTTTACATTCCTGCATCTTGAAAGGCTTAATTAATATTTTAAATATTAAGTGGCAGGGGTGCGGGAAGAAGAAATTTCAGAACACCCTTCTTTGAATGCAATCCCTGCCACAAATCAAGAGCTGACACAAAACAAAGTATATTGGCCTTATTATGTATAATTGTTGAAGCAACGATGAATCCAAACCTTTACGAAGATTGCTTACAATCTATTTAGCTGAAAGTGTGATCTTCACAAAGATCTGTCAACTTAAATTGAGTATTTTGACAGAGTGTTCTGGGAATTCACATTACATAATCCTTCATTTGCATATAGGTGTGATAAGCTAGTCTGACCTGTTTGATTGCCTTTATTTTTCTGGCTTGCATCAGGCGTCACAGTCAGCTTTACCCGCAATGTTTTACTGGAACTAGGTGAGTGGTTCACAGATGCATCGACCACCTCATAGATTGTGTGCAGAAGACTAGTGATATCCTGCAAAGATAGTAAAACAAAAGTGGTATAGTCATTTTTCAACCTAGATGCTGCCAAAAATACAGACACTTATAAATTGAGCTCTGTTGAGAGTTTTTATAGCATATGCAACACATTTATGAATGTTAAAATTAAACGCAGAAGAAAATGAGGAATTATGCACTCCAACAGCCAGAAAGCTGCATATTAACTTAAATGCTACAAAACCTAACAAAATAACCTGGCAGGATGACTTCAGTCTGAGAACAGTATTCTTTTACCGATCATGGCAGCATTCCCTGTTTCCATCACTATTGCCTTTGAATGAGACTGTCAATTAAAGGCCAATCTTAGCTATAAACTCAAAATACAAGAATTTATTTCACTCAGTACGATTACAATCAAAGGCAGCATTGTTGAAAGTACAAACAAATACATCTTATTCACACCAAGAACAAATATGGCAACTTTCATGTTGGGAAAAAAACAGAAGACGATGCAATGTTAGATTCGTCATCTTTGGTCAACTAGGAATGGCAACATTGACACACAGTCATGTTGGGTGCAATCTTCCTAGGATGACATCTAAATTGGAGGCAAGCCTGGAAGAGAAAGTCACTTCTGGCCAGGGATGGATTGAGTTTCCTTGCAAAATCACACAGATCTCACCTCATTAAAGATGGATGTGAGCTTCTGCCCACACTAAACAATGAATCTCAGGAGCAGGCAGGACGTTCTTGTCCCAGAAGGGACCAGAGACAATAATAAAGGCCATTTGGACAGCCATTTGCTCACTGAAAGTGTGGAGGATCACTCAGCCTGCGCTAGTCGCCTCCGGGGGATGCTCTCGTCTGCTGTCGTCAGATGTGCAGAACACAGTGACAGAATGTTGGACAAGGGGGACGGTGTATGGCCAGAAACTGATTCTTCTCATCTCCAATCACGGTAGTAGCGGACAACAAAAGGAGGAGAGTTTGCAGCATTTCCCAGCTCCAGCTTGTCCTCTTTTTCCACCACCGTCACATCAGAGACTGAGATCTCCTGAAATGGAGAACAGTGTTCACACTCTGAAGTTGTTGAACTCAATGTTACCTTCTGAACAACATTTGAATTCAACAATTCACAGCCTGAACTACATTCTGATTTCATCCACTTCTCCACTCTGCTTCATTTGTAAATGATCACTCAGCAGAGATCATTTTTTTTTACTCTTCACATCTAAAATTAATACCTATTCTTGAACTTTATCTGTCTCCTCATTCCATTAGCACTCCCTTCGTCTTTCGCTCCAGGCACCCTCACCATCTATTTCACTTGCCACTCCTTCCCTTTAGGCAACAACATCAAAACAGATTATTTTCCAGACCTGTTCAGTTCTGAAGAAGTCATACTAGACTCAAAATGTTAACTCTTTCTCTGTCCACAGATGCCTCCAGATCTGCTGAGCTTCTCTGGCACTTTGTTTTATTTCACATCTCCAGCTGACATACTTTTATTTAAGGTAAGACAGCATATTAAGATAACATACATATGGGCTTGCTCTGGGCAAGGCCCATAATTGAGCTTCTCTCCAGAAGGCCGAGATCACAGGAGTACACAGTGCTGTTCATGTACAGTTGAGAGCAATTAGTGCAAAGACAAGTTTCTATTCACACAGTTTGACTAATGCAAAATGATCATTATACCAGCAGAATCCAAGTTAAGCAGGATGCTTCAGTTAATGAAGCAGAAAGAACTAATGTCTTAAAATGTCCAATGAAGTGTGTCCCAAATAGGAAGCAGCAGACTTGCAACAAGCAGGTTTGTTTTTTTGAAATAATACTCAAACAGAAGAATAGTTATCCGTAGTTCTGTCAGCTCGGAATGTGTTTCCATTGGGCGGTACGGTGGCTCAGTGGTTAGCACTGCTGCCTCAGCGCCAGGAACCCAGGTTCGATTCCAGCCTCGGGCAACTGTCTGTGTGGAGTTTGCACATTCTCCCCGTGTCTGTGTGGGTTTCCTCCGGTGCTCCGGTTTCCTCCCATAGTCGAAAGATGTGCAGGGTAGGTGGATTGGCCATGCTAAATTGCCCATAGTGCCCAGGGATGTTTAGGTTAGGTGTGTTAGACATGGGAAATGCAGGGTGTGGGGGGTGGGTCTGGGTGGGATGCTCTTCGGAGGGGCAGTGTGGAATCGTTGGCCTGAATGACCTGTTTCCACACTGTGGGGATTCTATGATTCATTACCTTTTCCATGAGGCTGTGTGCCTTTGTCTTACCACTGGCCTCTTCCTGCTCTGTAAATGACCCCTTGGCCTGTGTCACAATCATCAACTGCCCACTCCTCATTAGAGGAGGCATCTCTATTGGCACCAGCACTGGGGAAGGATGTTCCAATGGCATGGGCTCCACATGAATCATGACGGGACCAGAGTCGTGGCATATTGCATAACAAGGGCTGTGGATAGTCTGTAAACTAAATAGTGGTGTGGGTGGGTTCAGTTGCATGAAAAACTATGGAAAAAGTTAAAGTGGTGGGGGGGTGCTCAAAAGGTTAAAGTTTCCAGAACAAGTAGATCGGACAGAGAATATGGCATAGGTCAGGAACTTAACTGTTGGCACAGCAGATAAGGAGACAACTATGCAAAGGCAGAAGTCAACACAGGACAGAAGGTGTTGTATTGCAGTGTACAATGCAGTGAGTTTATAATGCAGGCAGTACATGAAACAAGGTAAATGAGCTTGTAGCGCAGATTGAAATGGGTAGGTACAAAGACATGGCTGCAAGAGGACAAGAGCTTGAAACTAAATACCCAAGGATACATGTCCTATCAAGAGGATGGGCAGACTAGGTGGGATTGCCTTATTAGTAAGAAATGAAATTGGATCACTTCTTGCTCTCGATCTAGAGTCAGAAGGCGTAGAAACTGTGTGGGTAGAGTTGAGGAACCGCAAAGGGAAAAGAAGACCCTGATGGGAGTTTTGTTTAGGCCTCTCAGAAATAATCAGGATGTGGGGAAGAAAATAGAAAAGGCATGTAAGAAAGGCACTGTTATAATAATCATAGGGGACTGGAAAAGTCAAATTGGTAGTGCATCTCAAGGAGAGGAATTTGAGGAATGTCCACAAGATGATTTTTTGGAGGACTTAGTGATACCACCAAATCCAGAATTGGCTGTGTGTAATGAAGCAGACTTGATGAGGGAGCTTCGATGAAAGAACCTCTAGGGGGCAGTGACCATCATATAATGTAATTCACCCTGCAGTTTGAGGGAGAAAAGCTGGAATCAGATGTAATGGCATTGCAGTTACTTTCACACAGTTGTAAAGACATTAGGGAGGAGCTGGCCGAGTGGATTGGAAGGGAGGACTAGCAGGGAAGATGGTGGAGCAGCAATGGCAGGAGTTTCTGGGGGTAATTCAGGAGGCACAGCAGAAATTCATCACAAGGAAGAAGACACAGACGAAGGGGAAGATGGGGCAACCATGGCTGACAAGAGAAGGCAGAGACAGCATAACACAAAATAAAAAGCTAACAATGTGGTGGAAATTAGTGGGAAGCCAAAGGATTGGTAACCTTTTCAAAACAAAGAGGATAACTAAAAAAAAAAGCAATAAAGGGAGGAGAAGATGAAATATGACCATAAACTAGCTACTGATATAAAAGAAAATTGCAAATTTTTAAGATATTAGAGAGAGGCAAAGAGCAGCCTAGATCTTTGTATCAAAGGGAAATTCCTGGGATTTTCCAAATCAAATATCAGTGACTTTCTGTATGTACTGGTGAGTCACTGACATCCTCAGTGGAGCCCTGGAACAAGCCACTTGCAAAGGAGCTCAGGGGCCTCGGTGAACTACAAGGCAACTGGTGTACAACTGTCTCTCATTCCTTTCAGGCATAGATCCTTATCTAAGAGCTGCAATATGTACGACACCACCGTGATGAGTCAAAGGCAGCTGACACCTGTAGATTCCGGTTTTGGCCACTGTTCATCATCAGTGTGGTCCCCGGTTAGCTGGATCAGGTTTCTCTGCTGTCTGTGCGGCTTCTTTATCCTCCATTGCTAGTTCTTTCTCAGCTGCACGGTGCTCAGATGGGGGGAATGGGTCGTTGTCTGTTACTCGAGTGTCGGTTTCAGGAGATCTGTGTATACAGTGGATTGATCCATATGGTCATCATTCTCTTTGATGGTTGCTGTTCAACCCTGCTCCATTATGGCACTGCTGTAAACCTAGCATCTCTCCTCCCCTGGCTCCCTCGTCACACACCGTCAGATCCAACTGATGTGGCCTCAGAGGGCAGCTCCTTATAGCAAAATATACATGAGCGTGGAGATAACGTGCAATGCCCAGAACATGTAAAACAAGTCTGTGCACTCTCAGACACTGTGGCGAGCTCTCCTTCAGCCAGGAACAACAAGGAACTCAACTGTAGTCACCTTGCTTTGAGATGAAAGCCCTGTCACCCACTCTCCTTACCCACCACAAACCACTACCCAGGAAACTGGAGCCCCCAGTCCCGAAAACTGTCGCGTTCCGCCATCTGGGCCCCTTAAGGCTCGAATCTTTCTCCATTCCTCCTGGTGCAGCCGTATATTGAACATGATGAGGTGCCAATCAGCTCACAATATACTATGCCTCCATGCCGATGTGAGATCCTGTTGGAACGCGGTGCCATGAGTTCTGGAGTATTGCTGGTTCACTGGGAGTGGAACCCATCCTAATGTGGTTTTCCAAGCTCTATCATTTATAGGATTCCCCTTCAGTCAACCAAAGAAAATTCAAGTGCTAACCCCACACACTGGAATAAAATCCTCCTCCCTCTTTAGATACTGTTTTGTTTCGACACGGATTGCCACTTCATTGCACAGAAATTATCCTCAAAAGAAATGAAACAGACAAATATATCTGATCCTCCCCCAAGTAACCCATCAATCTCTATTTCTTCCACACACACTGCCTTGATTCCTACCATTTGTTACCCTAGAACTTCCTGCTTTTCCATCAATTCCAGCCTTGTCAATGTCGTTTTCCTATTCTCTCAGCCCTCCCCTGCTGAGTCCTGACCCTGATCCCGCCCATTCTCCAAGTGACCTTCACACTTTCGGTGACTGATTTTCCAAACCGTCCAGTAAGAAAGCTCACTGGATCAATCAGTCACTGAAGAGCTGACTGATGAGCTTCTCGGTGAATCACAAGAAATCACTGAAGACCCGCCCTGCCAGAAGTTGCCAGCCACAAGCCAATAGTTCCTGGCTCTTGGAAGTTGCCATTGGATGCCCAGGTTTTATGAACTTAAACAGAAAAATTTCTCTTTTGGGTTTTGTCCCTGATTTACCCCAGTTTTGGGCAAACAGAGGTCTGCCCCAAGTGCTGACTGGCAGATTATCCTCGTTTCCGAACCTAGAAACCTGCTTCTCTCAAACACCTGGCGACAGAGCAGATCATTGGCCCAGCGATAACTTGAGCCCCCTAGGTCACTGTTAATTCACCTCATAATGGGAGCAAGGGTGGGGGGGAGCATGGCAAATCAGGGACGTCACCCATCAACTTTCATGCCCAGCACTTAAACACAATAGGGTTAGGCAGACAAAAAGGGGGGGAAACTCACCCCAATTATTTGCCCTTCAAACCACTTTCATTGCCACGTCTAGAGAGGGGACTATTGTGCTCTTCAACTAAGCACATCAATTTGCCTTTTAAGGTTGGGTAGCCTTGTTGCAAAAGTTTACTCTGCCACTGGGATTCTGAAAATTGGACTCTTGCCCAATTAAGTTCCCCTGCCTGCCTACCTCACCGCCTTGCCTCAAACCAGAAAAGTCTGTTTGCAAAGTTGGATGTCAGAGGATAGCAGTGCTAATTGTTGGGCAAGAATTTCTCTGGTAACTAAATGCAATGTATCTACAACCAGGTTAGAAATGGTTGGGGAATACAAGAACGTACATAGCAACCAGAGGAATTCTTACCCTGAGTAAGGATAGGATCAAGACTGACTGCAATGCCCAGAGTGCATTGGCAGTGCTGGCAGTAACTGGATTCACAAGAGAACAGTCATTTAGGTGTGAAACAGGTGCTGCTGCTTAGTTATGGGGTGCAAGATTGGATTGTCTCTAAATGCTGCCAATTAAAACTTTAATGTTTTGAAGGGCAAAGTAAATTTAGTGCTATACTTTTCATGAAATATCCAGTTGTCATCCTTTTAAGCTGGTGACAGCTATTCTTACAGCATTGCAGATCATAACCTCACAAAGAGAATTTAATTAGGTCAAAACATTTATAATGCAGAGTGTGAAAGAACCCCATACCAGGATGAACAATATCAAATGAACAACAACAACAACATCGATTATTAAGGACTTTATAACGGAACATTTAGAAACCGCTGGCAGGATCAGGCGGAGTCAGCATAGATTTATGAAGGGGAATTCATGCTTGACAAATCTGTTGGGATTCTACGAAGATGTAACTCGTAGAGTTGACAAGGAGGAGCCGGTCGATAATATATTTAGTCTTTCAGAAGCATTTGACAAAGTCCTGCACAAGAGATTATTATGCAAGATTAAAGCACATGGGTCTGGGGGAAAGTGTACTGAGATGGATTAAAAAAAACTGGTTGGCAGAAAACAAACAAAGTGTAGGAATTAACGGGTCCCTTTCAAATGGGCAGGTAGTAAATATTGGTGTGCCACAGGGATCGGTGCTGGGACCCCAGCTATTCACAATATATTAATGATTTGGAGGAGGGAGCAAAATGCAACACCTCAAAGTTTGCAGATGATACCAAGTTGGATGGGAGGCTGAACTGTGACGAGGATGCAGAGATCCTTCAGCATGATCTCGACAGGTTGGGTGAGTGAGCAATGACAGTTATAGTATAATTTGGATAAATGTGAGGTTATTCACTTTGGAAGCAAAAACAAGAAGGCAGATTACTACCTAAATGGCTGTAAATTGGGAGGGGGGAGTGTGCAGTGGGATCTGGGTGTCCTTGTGCACCAATCGCTGAAGGTAAGCATGCAGGTGCAGTAGGTGCTACAGAAGACAAATGGTATGTTGGCCTTCATTGCGAGAGATTTTGAGTACAGGAGCAGGGATGTGTTGTCGCAGTTATACAGGGCCTTGGTGAGGCCACACCTAGAATATTGTGTGAAGTTTTGGTCTCCTTTTCTGAGGAAGAATGCTCTTGCTCTTCAGGGAGTGCAGCGAAGGTTTACCAGGCTGATTCTGGGGATGGCGAATGAGGAGAGATTGACCAGGTTAGGACTGTTTTCACTGGAGTTCAGATGAATGAGGGGTAGGGATCTCAGAGACTCAAAATTCTAATAGGACTAGACAGGGAAGATGCAGGGAGGATGTTCCTGATGGTGGGTGTGTCCAGAACCAGGGGTCATGATCTGAGGATTCAGGGTAGGCCATTTAGGAGGGAAATGAGACAATTCTTCATCCAAGAGTGGTGAGCCTATGGAATGCATTACTACAGGAAGTAGTCGATGCCAAAACAGTGAATGTATTCAAGAGACGGTTAGATATAGCATTTGGGGTGAATGGTATCAAAAAAGGTTATGGGGAGAAAGCAGGATTAGGCTATTGAGTTGGACGATCAGCCATGATCGTGGTGAATGGCCTCCTTCTGCAGGAGGCCCCTCATGCCTGCTCCTATCTGCTATGTTTCTATCTATTTCTGAAAGTATGTCTTTATATTCGAATGATCAAATACGAGATTAGTAGTATGATGCTGGGAGTGCTACACCTGTCAACAAAGTGCTATTTCTAACTGCAAAACATCACAGTGAAAAAACTATTCAAAGTCAAGGTACTATTTTGTCCTTCATAATGTCTACTTTTACGTCCCAGAACCTTATTGTTGCACAGTGCAAACAACCCACAGGCCACAAATAGGTCTGCAAAAGGTACAAATTTGGTTAATTTTTTTTAAAAAGAAGATGCAGGTAGTATATGGAAGTGCTGCTGGAATTATTCCTCATTGCCTCCTCCATAGTCAAAAGTTGAGAAAAGCAGCATTCACCTTTAGTGATGGCAACTTTCTTCTTAGGAGAAGCAGCAAGACTTTCAGATGTACAATATCTTCAATGTGCTCTCATCACAATAACAGATTTAGATTTGGTAGTGTACTAAAAATACAAACACAAGGCTTCATCTGCTTCCAATTTATAAGCCTCTTAAATTGTACAACAAATTACACTGTAGCGACATGCAAATGACCAGGCAATTTTAGTCAGCAACAGATTTAAATCATTTTTAAGAAAACACAGCAGTAAAACTTGTGGATCAAACAAATTAGATTTAATAATTTTGGTTCCCAGTATTTTACGGAGGTCCCTGTGAAGGTAATTACAGCATAACTAATGATTCTCAAAAGACCATAAGAACAACATCAGTTAGGCCTTCAAAAGCTTCCAAAATAAAGAGTAGCAGTGAATGAGATTACCTGTTACTTTTTAAATTCACAAAGCCTGGCAATTTATCTTGGAGCATAACAAAGCATTGCAAAATACTTTTAATTGGGACTAGTCTGTAAAGATGATGTTTCCTAATTAATCTTCCAGGAGGTTAATTTCCCAGTGCTCCTTTTGCTTCCCAGATTAACAAATGAATCTTTTAAAAAAGGAAACTAGTAATTTGGATAAACATTATTAATCAAAAGCCTTTACATCTGTAAAGGGCATTGTCTTAAATGAAAAAAAAGCATGTAACAAAGCTTCATTCTTCATGTAAATGCAAAGTAATGTGGATGATGGAAGTCTGATCTAAAACTAAATATGCTGGCAATGCTCAGCAGGTCAAGCAACGTCTGTAGAGGAGGACAGGGTACCATTTCAAGATCCAGGACCCTTCTTCAGAACAAGATAGAGAAAGAATAGCTTTTAAGGAAGTGCAAAGATGGGAATACAGAAAAAACAAAATAATGGTACACGGGACGGATTAAAAGCTATATTTTCCCAGGCCAATGCAGAGTGGGATGGCAGGGGAGGGGAAGGAATATGAATGACATTTTGCAGTCTTCCTAGCATTCTGTCACTGGTAGGTTTATTGCAGCATGTGCAAAGACTGCCAGTTAACTGGAGGTGATCTCCTGCAGGTCATCAGAGCTGGTGCGTCAGTGTCCCACTGACAAGGCCTCAAGCAGCAATGAACATAATCACAGCCAACCTCGATTCAGTGAGTGTGTTCCTGATCAGCTTGATGGACCTTCTGGGTCTCGATCAAGTTACTGTCAAGGAAAGCCTGCAACATTGACACAGGCAACCTTGACACACCATCTGTTGAGACTGTCACATATCTCCTTCTACAACGTGCCTTTGCAAAGGAAGTCTGGAGAGAAACGCAGTGTTTTTTGTCAAGGCTCGTCCGGAGCAGCTCCGTAATGCAGGAGTCTGTGCTCTACGGTCTGTTCCCCAGGACGCACGCCAAGACAAACATCAACTGCTCCTGAAGGACCATCAACTCACGTGAAAGATGCTCTTTGGTCTGTCCGAAACTTGCTGGTCTTCCAGTTGAAACAGTTGACCCGACTGAGTGTGTGTTGCAGACTGGCACATTCCAAAGTCCAGGACTATGTGCTGAGGGACGCACTAATGCTAGGGGCAGAAGGACTACTGTCGGAGGTCTTTCTGCCAAAGTATAATGAGGGTCCATTCAGTTATCAAACCATCCTGATGCCTCAGATAAAGGCATATAGATTAATTGTAAGTATAGAGAGATCCAAACCCCAATGTTTGTTTTCTTCTCTGTAAGTAATGATATAGATCCGAGCAGCATCATTGAATGTGTACGCACATAAAGATTTTCTTTTATGAATAAAGTATATTTTTGCAATTTTAAAAAAAACTGTCCTTAATTGGATGCCAAGCTGAGGCAGCCATTTTCATGGCCACCTCCCCAAAGATTGCAGAGTCTGTCTTGTTATCATGGTCTGAAAAGCTGAAGTAAACTCAGCCCTCAATCATAGATTTATGATGGTGCAAGGCAAATACTTCCTGGGTGGGGCAAGGAAGAGGCTGCCTGCCAGATGAGTTGGGGATGGGGTGGGGTGATGGAAGGTGGATAAAGAGAGACAAGGCTCTTGTCCTTTCCCACAGACATTGGGACTTCAAGTATGAGTGGGAGTGCATGAGTGTGCACGGGAGAGAGAGAGACACAGACAGTGAGTGTACGAGAGTGAGCGTGTGTATAAGAGGGACAGCGCAAGCGAGCATACCAGAGTTCAAAAACGTGAGAGTGTACACGAGTGAAAGTTGCAAGAACCTGGAGACTGGGAGTGAGCCGACAGATGCACACATCCCACCCACACAGAAATCTATCAATGTACTGCATCAGGAGACGAGGAAAACCCAGGCCGACGACAAAGGATGCTCATTTTTGACCAATTTCTTACGTATTCCATCTGGAGCGTATGCCACTGGAGGAGAACACAAGGTTAGCTTTAGTTCAATGCAACTCTGTAGTTTGGCCCACTGCCCCTCCTCCCTCCCTGATGGGGCACAACTGGGGGCCTGCTTTCTCTCTCAAGTTCTTCTTCTCGAGCAAAAAAGGCTTTATTAGTTTGCTGTATTGTTTGGTAACTTTTGAATGTCATTTTTGGTAATTTCTTAGCTTTTTTATGGCATTCTTTTTTCATGCCTCAATTGTGTTTTTCAATCCTTGTTTCATGCGACAGACCCAACCGTCCCAAAATGTGCATTTTAATCCCATGTGAGAATAAATTTAAATGTGACCCCTCATGGAAGTAGGTTGGACATCCCTGTTCTAAAGGGCACCTTAACAATGGGAAATTTTGTGCTGCCTGCTAAGAGCTATCTCCACCTTCTAACACATACCTCCCGGTGAAGCATTACAAGGACCAGTGCAGCCTGTCCATTTACCTAAAATATATGGACATTTTTGGAAAACTCTTACTCTGCACCCAGAGAAAAAGTTCCCAGGTTCTGCTGAAAGTGATCCACATCAGTAACAGCAAGCAGTTCTCTGCAATGAGAAGCTGCCAGAATATTTTACATGCTTGATTCCTATTTAAGCAATATAAAGCAACCAAGAACTTCTGGGATATTTTTACTGAGATGAACAAGCTCTTCAAGACAAAACCAATGCAATTATGACTCAGCAGCAAGTTACCATTTATTTAGCCCCACCAGTGCCACTATTCTGGTAGCAATTTTTCTAAATATCTGCATGAGAAGGCTCAACAGATCTGTTGGAAAAGAATAAGCATCTTTTTTAAATAGGATGTATATAAAACTGAACAACAGCTTGCCTAACAAGTGTTGGCAACATGATTCAGCTGCAATATCATGACAGGAAAACGTGGCCTATTACCTTATTAATCCACTTCAAAATGTGACAAACTTCAGCTTTATTCCTTGGTTGCTGGAACCCGATAATATATTTGTACACAGCCAGCAGGTACTTTTTATTGAAGTGACAGACTGGAGATACCATAAACGGATTACCAAAATGACCTTGATGTATTCAGTAGCTCAAAGTCTCATATTCAGATAATGGTCTGTTTAAGTTTAACAACTGTCAAACGACAGTCTTACATTTGCAATATTCTACTTTAACATTCACATTCAATTACAGCAGGAATGTTTTAAGACAAACCAGGATCCAAAGAAAGTTATATATCTTTAAACAATAAAAGAACAAAAATGTGGTGAGTCATTTGTTTGGTTTACCTCACGAGTGACTTTCCCATTGTTATCGAAGTCATAGAGTGTGAAGGTCCATTCTTGCCTGTTGTCGTCTTCTACTGAAACATCACATTCCAACTCCTGTAAAACGCATTTTAAGAGCTACTTTAGACTTTCTCTTAGCATGTCTCAATACATTCAACACCAAATTAAACAAAGTTCTAAGGCAAAAAATGGCCAATGTAGAGTAGGGGACAGCTGCTTGTAGGAAAATCTACATTAGAGCAGAAGTGTCCCAAAACGGAAATGGACAATACAGGACCAACATGTACCAACAAAAGGTAAAGGGTAGGACAAGTACATCAAGAGAAACCTAATTGTTGAAGCATGTACAGGATTGGAGAAGGAAAGAAAGGGAACCTTTTTGCATGTAGAGGACTCAAACAGCAGAAACTCTAAAAGGCATAAAGTGCAGGGAATTACCCAAAAAAAAATAATTATGAAAGCAAAGAGGGGCCAAGATAAAATGCGGGCCAGTAAAATAAAGGAAAAGGAACAAAAAAGATGTTTTATAAATTTATCAGCGGCAGGAAGATCACTAGAGAAAGAGTAGGGCCCATTAGGAAATAAAGCGGTAACTTGTGAACGAAGCTAGAAGACAAAGTTAAGGTTTTA
The DNA here is from genome assembly GCF_021869965.1 of Rhincodon typus. Lineage (NCBI taxonomy): Eukaryota > Metazoa > Chordata > Chondrichthyes > Orectolobiformes > Rhincodontidae > Rhincodon > Rhincodon typus. The sequence continues at coordinate 37,645,796 of NC_063346.1, read as the reverse complement.
AATGAGTATGGTGCATCTGTATTCACTACAGTGAAGGATGATGTAGGTATATAAATCAGGGAGAGGGACTGTAACATACTTGAAATATGATGATACCCTTAAAATTAGCATCAAGAGGGAGGACATATGAGCAAATTAACATGCTTAGAACTGGATAAATCCCCAAGCCCAGGTGAGATTTATCCCAGGCTGCTGTGGGAGGCATGGATAGAGATTGCAAGGGGCACCGTCATTAGTTTTCAAATGCTTTCAGGCCTCGGGAGAGGTGCCAGAGGACAGGAGGACAGCTAACGTGGTAGCATTTTTCACGAAGGATGGTAGGGTTATACGAGGAAGGTATGGGCCAGTGAATCTAATGTCTGTGCTAGGGAAACATTTGGGAAAAATTCTGAAGGACAGAATTAATCTCCATGTGAAGAGGCAAATGATTAAATCAAGGATAGTCAATATGGCTTTATCAGGGCAAACCATATCTGACGGTTCTGACTGAATTTTTTTTTTTGAGGTGGCGACTACGTGCATAGATGAGCATAGTTCAGTTTCTGTGGTCTACATGGACTTCAGTAAGGCTTTTGACAAAGTGTCACATGGGAGACTGGTCAAGAAATTAAGACCCAATGGGATCCAGGGTAATTTTCCAAATTGGATCCTTAATTGGCTAGGTGGGCAAGTAAGAGGGTATTGGTCAAATGGTGTTTTTGTGACTGGAAGGTAGGGTCCCGTGATGTGCCGCAGGGTTTGGTGCTGGGTCTCTTGCTGTTTGCAATGCTCATTAATAATCAAGACACAATGTAGGAGCTTTGATCAGTCAGTTCACAGGTGTCAGGAAAAGTTGGCATGGTTAAAAAAAAAGTGAGGAAAGCCTCAGACTACAGGATGATACAAATGGGCAGAACCGTGGCAAATGGAATTTAATTCTGAACAGTGAGGAGATGCCTTTTGGGAAGACTAACAAAGCAAAGGAATATGCAATGAATGGCAGAACTGTAGGAAGTAGGGGATTAGAGGAAACTTGGTGTGCACGCACAAAATCTAGTAAAAGTCATTAGTGTGTGGAATCATGGATAATCTCTCTCTTTTCTTGCTTGTGGATACTGATACTAACTACAGTGTGTACCAGTATCATCCAGGTACAAACTGAAGTTCAAGCCTCTGGCTTTTCTAGTCAGTGTATCTCAGTTCCATGCCAGCAGGAATGCTACAAGCTGAGTTGCTGTTGCACTTTGCTCCCTTATCAGAAATTCTATATAATGAATGAGTGAAATTGATTTGAAATGAAACAATTTTAGGCTTGGACCTAGTCAGTGTACCAGCAGTTAAGTGGCCAACAACATTTAGTGTCAAACTCCATCAGGAAAGAAATCAAACCAGACTGCTAAACAGGATCGCTCCCAGTCCGAAAAGGTTCCTGTTTATGCCAGTCCATATGAGGTGAGTTTAGATCGAAGACAATGGAAAGCTCCATCTGTAGAAAGCCATCAGCAAGGCAAGTAGAAAGGGGCATTGTTCATGCTTTTACATGGCAATCACTGTGTTTTAAACATGACAAAAGGTTCAATAGCAGCTGAGACTCCAGTTTAGGCAAGTGCTACAGTTGAGAATCAATATTAAAATCCAAGACCAGAAAAGATACCAATCTTCAATGTCAGCCAGCTAGAAATGAACTTATGAAAATATGTCTTCCAAGTAGTTACTTTGCCACTGGAAGATCCACTCTGCCTGTCTTCAGAAGACTATTTCCAGATTCTGAAGTCCTCTCTCTCCACAAGTACTACTGATTAGTAATGATGGACACGATTGTTCTACTTTTGCAAGCAGCACATCAAATGCTTAAAACATATTTTACAAATGATTTTTCTACTTCATCCTGGGAATATTTTATATCAAATGTACTTAACACACACAATAATGGACTAATACAACTAAGATGCCGTTGTTATCCATTTTGGTCAGAGGAATAGAAAGGCAAATTATCTAAATGGGAGAAACTTCAGAGTGCTTCATTGCAGAGGGATCTGGGTGTCCTCGTACATGAATCACAGAAAACTAATATGCACGTACAGCAGGTAAAAAGAAAGGCAAATGGAATTTTGGCACTTATTGCAATAAGAATACAATATAAAAGTAGGGAAGTGTTGCTGCAACTGTAAAAAGCATTAGTGAGATGGCACCTGGAGTTTGTGCACAGTTTTGGTCCACTTACTGGAGTAGGAATGTACTGGCATTGCAGACAGTTCAGCGGAGATTCACTAGATTGATTCCTGGGATGAGGAGTTTGGCTTATGAAGTGAGATTAAACAGTTTATGGCCTGTACCCTCTGGAGTTTAGAAGAATGACTGGAGATCGAATTGAGATATATAAGATGCTAAAAGGGATTGACAAAATAGACATAGACAGAATGTTTCCTCACGGGGGGGCAATCTAGAATGAGACATCATTGTTTTAGGATAAGGGGTGGCCGATTTAAAACAGAGAGGAGGATAAATTACTTGTCTCAAAGGGCAGAGAATCTGTGGAATTCATTAACCCAGAGTGCAGTGGGTGCGGGGGCATTGTGTAAAGTTAAGGAGGAGATAAACAGGCTGTTAATTAGTAATGGATTGAAGCGGTAATGGAGAATGGGCAGGAAAGTGGAGTTGATGAGATCAGCCATGATCAAATCAAATGGCGAAGCAGGCTTGAGGGACGACTCCTGCTCCTCTCAGTTCTTATGTTCTCATCTGCTCTCACTGATTTGCACAGAGGACCAAAAATCAAAAACAGAGGAGAAATGTGAAACCAGGAAGTAGTTGCCAAACTAACAATTGGATAGATTCCAGTTATCACTCAAATGATTCCATCACAATACAACAATTTTTCACCCAAGTGATGCTATATCATTAACTGCTTTCCACGTATTGCCAGTTCAGATTTATACAGCAGCTTGTTAGTAGCATTTAGTTTAGATCATACAGCTGGTAAGCAAAACTGCTGTACAAACATGTCAGGATTGATTTTATACACAAATACAAAAGTATTGGTGCCATCTGTACAAATATGTACAAGAGCTCATCCTGAACATCAGTTAAAATCTAACAAGCAATTGTGTTTCTTTGAAATTATGCATGTTCTGCTTTGCAACTTGGCACAGAATTTCTCCACATCTGGCACTAACGCTGCAAGATTATGAATGTTGGGAACAACACTTAATTCAGTCAAGAAAAACTTGCACAGAAAACTACTGGACCTAAAATTTGGGCACAAAATTGGCAGATAAAGTACAATGTGGGAAAATGCGAACTTGTCTACGTTGGCAGGGAGATCAGAAAAGCAGCATACTGTCTGAATAGAGAGAGAACTTTGAGGTACACAGGGGTCTTCTCTGCTATACATGAAACATGAAAGGTTAATATGCAGGTACAGCAAGTGATTACCTCTTTTATTGCAAAGGAAGTGGAATATAAAAGTAGAGATCTGGACCACCATGGCGAGTTTTTTGTCTCCTGATTTAAGGAAGGAGTAAATGAATTAGAAGCAGCTCGGAAAAGGTTCACTTAATGGATTCTTGGGATGAAGGTATTGTTTTACGAGGAAAGCTTAGACCGGTTGGGCCTGTATCCATTGATTTTTGGAAGAGTGAGAGGTGATTTTGTTGAGACAAGAATGATCTTATGGGTGCTTGACAGGGTAGATACCGAAAGAACATGTCCTGATGTGGGAGATGCCCTCAAGAAGGTGTTGATGAGCTGCCTTCTTGAACTATTGCAGTCCTTTTGTTGTAGGTAGACCCAAGATGCCATTATAAAGGGTGTTCCAGGATTTTGAGCCAGTGGCACTGAAGGAATGGCAATCTATTTACATTGGATCTGCTGGGAGATTGAGTGGGCTGCTTTATCTTGAATGGTGTCAAGCTTCAAGTGTTGTAGGAGCTGCACTCATCCAGGCAGGTGGGGAGTATTTTGTCACAGTCCTGCCTTGTGACCTGTAAATGGTGGACATGCTTTGGGGAGTCAGGAGGCAAGTTTCTCATGACAAGATTCCTAACTTCTGACATTTTCTTGTAGCCACACTATGGCTAGTCCAGTTGATTCTGGTCAACGGTAACATCCAGTATGCTGATAGTGGGGTGGTAATGTCATTGAATGCAAAGGCACGGATGGTAGGATTCTCTTTTGTTAAAGATATTCATTGCCTGACACTTGCATGGCATGAACATGACTTGCAACTTGTCAGCCCAAGCCTGGATATTGTCCAGATTTTATTGGAACACAGATACTGAAGCAGTCTGAGTCATGAATGGTGCTGAACATTGTTCACGGATGATTGCACATCCGATTTCTGACCGTATGATGGAGGGAGGATCATTGATGGATTAGCTGAAGTTGATTGGGCCTTGAACACTACGTTGAAGAACTCCTGTGGAAATGATCTTTAGCTGAGATGACTGACCTCCAACAACCACAACCATCTTGTTTTTTATGAGGTATGCCTTCAATTGCTTTCCCAGATACCTACTGAGAAGAATTTTGCTAGGATATATATATTATAAATTCGAACCGGCACAAGACAACAGCGCTTCAAAAGGAGGCTCCACAGCACGGAGGATGTCACCTAGTAAGGGGACAAAACGTCTATCAAACGTCCCAGCTCGACAAACACACCAACATCTACAACCAGCATCGCAGCTACATATCTTCACTCAAACCCTGACTCCAAAGATGTGCAGGTTAGGTGGATCTGCTATAGGAATTGCAGGGTTACAGGAAGGGAGTGCGTCTGGATGGGATACTCTTTGGATGGTTGGTGTGAACTCAATGGGCTGAATGGCCTGCTTCCACACTGTAGGGATTCTATGATTCTATTAGACTGTATTTTCCACAGAATGGTAATCAGTCTATGACTGTCACGCCGCACCGTTATCTTAAAGAGCCCCACATATCTGAAAGGAGATTCAGATTTGGGCTTCTTCAGAAATCTTGCACATGCTTCAATAAGCTCCCTCATTGTGCAAGATAATCGAGGAAAGGCAAAGCATGCCTATTTTTTCACAGCCGTCAGTTGTTGTATTCTGTGATTTGAAGATTCAGCCATGTAGGTAGGGTTAGGGTGGGCTGCAGAAATCAATTCTGAGGAAGGGCTAGTCAAGGGTCCCAGGTGAGTGGATCTTCAGCAGGGGGCAGTTTAGTTGAGGGTATACATAGTAAGTTAAAGGGATCAGTTTAGTTGTTACACGAGAGCATGTGACAGTCTAACTTTTCCTGAGTAACTATTTACTTAATTGCAGTGGAACCCTCCAAACTCTGATTTAAATGGATGCTTTGGCAGGGCTCCAGGCAGAGGCTGATTACCCACTGGAATCTTCAGTTTCCCCAAAAAACTCCTTTAGAATCTGCAATGTTGGGTATTCTGCAAGGTCCTAATGTACAACTCCCATCTACGTTACAGAAATAACCACTTGGCCATTAGAAAATGCAGGCCATTCTGTTTAGGTTACAACACTACAAATACCCCTGGGGAAGTCCTTGCTTTTTATTTCTTCAAGGGTGCCAGCCGGGTTCTGCTCATCTCTAAATTGCCCTTGAGAAGTTTGCGGTGAGCTGCCTTTTTGAAAAGTTGCAGTCCACATGGGGCTGGTACACTCACAGTGCTGTCAGGAAGAGAGTTACACTCAATGTCCTAGGCCTTGCGAGGCTATTTCAGAGGGCACTTAAGAGTTAATCGCACTGCTGTGGGTCTGGAGTCACGTGTAGGCTGGATGAGGTGAGGATGGCAGATTTCCCTCATCGAAGCAGAGCGAGGTGGGTTATTACAACAATCAAGAATGGTTCGTGTCATTCTTCGACCACATTTTAATCCCAGGTTTAATAATAAGTGTCATTGTGTACACTTTGCTCATCCATAACAAAATCTATCTACACAAAAACTCACTTCAAATTTCAGTTGTTTCTTCACACCACTTTGTCCAGTTCCTTCTTTTTCCATTTTCTTTTCAGTTGTATTATTGAAGTCATCAGTGTTCTCTGGAGGTAGGGCAACTTTAAATTAAAAGAGAAAACAAAAGGTAGTTAATGTATTCCTAACATGTAGTTAATTGACTATAAGAGAAGTACCACTACCTCCAGTAACTTATGCACCTAAATTTGATCATTTTGGGGGCGGCACGGTGGCTCAGTGGTTAGCACTGCTGCCTCATAGTTCCAGAGTTCTATTCCAGCCTCGGGCAACTGTCTATGTGGAGTTTGCATGTTCTCCCTATGTCTGCATGGGTTTCCTCCCACAGTCAAGGATGTGCACATTAGATGGACTGGCCGTGCTAAATTGCCCATAGTGTCCAGGGATGTGTAGGTTAGGTGGATTAGCCATGGAAAATGCAGGGTTAGGGTTGGGGTGGGGTGGGGTGGGGGGAGCGGGCGAGGTGAGTGGGATGCTCCTTGTAGACTCAAATGGTCTGAATGGTCTGTTTCCACACTAAGGATTCTACTCTTTGATAAATATATATGTATCCTGAAAACTCTTGAACATACGAACTTTAATCCTGTTTACAAAATTATCACCCACAGTGCTGTTAGGAAGGGAGTTACCAGGATTTTGACCCAGTCATAGTGAAGGTATGGCAATATATTTCAGAGTCAACTTGGTGTGTGACTTAGAGGGGAACTTGCAGGTAGTGATGCTCCCATGCATGTACTGCCCATGTCCTTCAGGATAGTAGTAGTCATGGGTTTCGAAGGAGCTGTTGAAGGAACTTGGTGAATGCTGCGGTGTTTCTTGTAGTGGTACACATTGTTGTCATGGTGTAACACTGGTCAATATTTAAGGTGGTGGATAGGGTGACAATCAAGTGACAGCTTTGACCTGGATGATGTAGAGTTCCTTGAATACTGTTGGCGATGCATTCATCCAGGTAAATAAAGCATATTCCATTGCACTCCTGATTAGTGCATGGAAGGTGGTGAACAGGATTTGTGGAGTTGAGTTATTTGCCTCTGACCCACTCTTATGGCCAGAATACTTGTGCAGCTGGTCCAGTTTGGTTTCTGAACTTAATAATCTTTTCTGAAATTAGCAAAACTAAATTAATCAAAATATTTATCATTTGAAAGGTATTTAAAACTGCTGTCGGAGGTGCTGACTCTGATCCCTTGCAACTACTGTTGCACCCCTCATGTCTTGGATATGCAGATGAGATAGACAGAGATTAGTTAGGTAGTTATTTTGTTTATTGGAAAACCAGTTCCCAAACTGTGATCAGTACAAATAAAATAATTCATCTTAAATTTATAACAGTTATAGACAGCTTATATGCGGTCACTAAAATAAAATGAAAGTATAAAATAATGAAAGGAGAGCACAATTGTGACCATTTCAGTATGTAAAATACTGTAATTATTCACAAAGTGCAGGTCTACTTAGTAAACAGAATTGGAGCAAATTTTTTCAGATTTTTGCATTTTGTACTTGTTACTACACATCACAGGTTGCTGTCATCAAATCAGCAACTGTTGGAGAAACTCAGCAAATCTGGCACCATTTGTAGAAAGTGAAACAGCTGACGGGTTTCTGGTGCAGAGTCATATTGAATTTGAAACGTTAACTCCGTTTCTCTGTCGATGCTGCCAGACCTGCTGGGTTTCTCCAGCACCTTTTTTGATCTTATTTCCGATTTCCAGCATTCGTTGTCTTGTGCTTTTAATTAATATAGATTTGTTGCTAAGTTGACTTTGTTAAATTCTCACTCACTTACATACTAATGAGTTTTTTTTAAACAAAGTGATTTGGATTATTAATAGCTCAAGACTCCCAACCTCCTGCAAACAGTATAGTATTCATTGAGTTCACTAATCTCCTTTAGGGCAGGATTATCTGCCATCCTCACCTGGGCTGATCTACATGCGACTCCAGACTGATGGTAACATGGTTGGCTCTTAAATACCCTCTGAAATATCTTAGCAAACCACTCCATTGTGTCTAACTTCCAAAAAGTTTTATAATAAGGAATAAGAAGTTTAGACAGATCACGCAGCATTGACCAACACACCAGCAAATTTTCCGAAGAGGGGTCCAGACCCGAAACGTCAGCTTTCCTGCTCCTCTGATGCTGCCTGGCCTGCTGTGTTCATCCAGCTCCACACCTTGTTATCTCAGCAGGAACTGCCGATGCAGGATTCTATCTCTAAATGCGTACACAAACCTTGTCAACTCTGCAAAGTTCTCCTTACTAACATTAGGAAGCTTGTACTAAAATTGGGAGAGCTTTCTCACAGATTAGCAAAGCAACAATCCAACAAAATAATTCTTGTGGAATCATGCTGCTATATTATGGCATAGATTCCTAACCAGCCAAGTTTGTACCTTTAAGGTATGATGGGACATTCCAGTATAAAGACACTTGCCTCACCTTCAATTACTCTGCATCATGGAGTCCATATACTGTCAGCAGTCAGTCAATTGTGTATGTAATGTACAGTAACATCAGTAAGCACAGCATCCAGACTGTGTGTAAGGCTGTGATAATTCAGTTGTGTAAATAATTAATTTGTGTTGTAAGAGAACAGCAAGACATCAGTCTCAATAAGAATCAAAATCTGCGGTATATATTATGCCACCTAAAACACAAAGCACATCATATATTACAGACAATGCCCCCGAGCACCACCATCTCCACCTCTGGCCAGGTGCACTTCTGCTAACAGGGCAGACCCACCAGCATTGTGGCATACAGTTGGGAGGGAGCTGCCATGAAAATCCTGAACATTGACCCATAACACAAGACATTTCATGGCAGCAGGCTTAACATGGGCAAAGAAATGTCCTGCTGCTTATCATCCATTGCCCCTGATCCTCAGCTGATGAATCAGTACTCTGTTATGTTGAGCACCACTTAGAAGATACATTGAAAGTGGCAAGGACACAGAATATACTCTGGGAGGGGAATGTCAATAACAATCACCAAAGTGGCTCAACTGCTAGACTGGGCAAGTGGCAGGTGATCAGATAACCAACAAAAAAGGAGAATGTTCTTGATCTCATCTTCACCAATGTATAAGTAGCAGGTGCATCTATCCATGACAATGTTAGCAAGAGCAACCATTGCACAGTCCTTGTGGAGATGAAGCCCTGTCTTCACAGAGAATACACTTCATGCTGTGTGGAAGTAATGCTGAATGGAATGGATGTTCAACAGATCTAATAATAATCCATCTAATAATAGAGGGTAGCCATGAGTATGGATAGTTTGTGCTTCAAACTAGCTATGCTCCTAGCCAAGCTGTTTCAGTACAGTTACAATATTTTCAATGTTCAAAATTGCCTTGATATGTCCTACCCACAAAAAGCAGGACAAATACAACCTAATCAATTACTACCCCAGTCTATTCTCAATCATCAGTAACAGTGAAAGACAATGTCATCAAGGGTGCTAATCAAGTGTCAATTTGGAATTGGGGTTGGGGGGGGGGGTGCAGTGAGGGGGTTGGCACTCACTCCACTCGTCAGACTCACACTTGGCACAAAAGGAAGATGGTTGTATTGTTGGAGTTCAATCCCAGGACATCTCTGCAGAAATTCTTCAAAGTAGTGTCCTTGGGCCAACCATCTCCGACTACTTCATCAATAATGTCCCCTGCATCATAAGTGGGGATATTCAGTGACAATTGCATAATGCACCATTCACAACACTTTTGGATACCGAAGCAGTTCATGTCCAAATGCAGCAAAACCTGGACAACATTTAAGATTGGGCTGAAAAGTAGCTAAATGTTCCCAGCATGAAAGTGCGAGGCAATGACGACATCCGGTGAATGAGCTAATGCAACACTTCCCAACATATTGTAAACAACTTCCCATTCCCCGCACAGGACAATGTCCTAGTTTCCAAAAGATGATCTGCGCTATCCCAAGAGAAACAGAACTGACATTGTAAAAATCCTCTCTTTACTACGGGACTGACTGTAATGGAAGTTAATATCTGAAGGGATTGACTCCCTCATCCTCCCCCAGATATTGTGGTGAGTTGTTTGGGTTATCCATTAGAAGCATCTTTTCTTTCATTGAAAATTAAATAGCCAAATAGTACTGCCAGAAACCACTGTAACTATTTAATTTAGATTTTGGGTCAAATCCCATATTCTGACCTCAGTATTTTTATTTAATTAGGTGATGGAATGCCAAGGAAGTACAAGATGGTAATTGCTAGAGTGGAGGTTTGTTATGGGTCATTCAAATATAGCTGCAGAGAAAGGCAGAAGACACACAAACTATTTAGGAAAAAAAAAGCAAAAGCTTCCCAAGACCACCTCCCCCCAACCCCAAACAAAAAGATTGTCACCTTTGCCGAAATAGAACTTCACAATCTTTCAGTAACCACAAGATAATATCTGCGGCTTCCCACAAACTAAAATGTGGCAACTTAAATGTATTTGCACTATTTTATTTTACAAGTTTATCCTGACAGAACAGTGTAAAATCATGAATCAGTGCCATGGATTTTTCTCTGAAAGATGTTGTTACTATCAATCTTATTAGCTTCTGGAAGATGCATCCAAAGCAGCAGATTTTACTTTTTTTGTAAACAGTGCATCGAACAATAAGTTGGTGTAATCACTGGATTTCCAAATGGCATATTCAGAACACAGTTCGGGCATTCAACGGGCACCAAAATACAACAATGTTTGGTAAATGAAGCTCTGGAGCCAATATGCTGAAAGGTAATGTGCTGCCATTATTGCCTGGTTTTGGATTTGTCTGTAACCTTTTCAATCAGTAAAGTAAGCAAAGTCGCCATAAGTCTTAGAGGACCAGAAGGCTGGTCTCTCATTAGCGAGACAACTGCTGGTGATTTAAACTAAACAACCGGCTCATGATATACATGGGTGGATGAGGGCTTTCTCCATGGAAAATTCAATAGTTGACTCAACTTCCATCTACTTTTCTGTGCTGGAGTCACAATTGGCTTGGTTTAGCTAATGCCCAGCTGGTGAAGATATCGCCATGTCACGCAAATCATATTCCTCTGGAAAGTTAAGCTCAAGAACCTCCACTCTCTTGATCTTGATTGGTCTTGGAAAAAAAACTCAATGCTCACATTCTGTTTTTGTTCCTAGCTCTCTTTTTGCACAACTGCACTCCATGATGATTTTCTACAGTTTGGTGGAATTTTCCACTGTTTGCCCATTTCTCCAGGTCATCCAGACACAGAACACTTCTGTTACGATTTGACACATGGAGAAAATACAAATTTCAATATCATCAGAAAAATGTGAGCAAGATATTTGTTTCCAAAACAAAAAAAAAGAGGAATAGGAAGCTACAAACCGTGCACCAGGGAACTCTGGTCATCAGGCTAATCAGAGGTGCTTGCTGTGCACTCTGTCAATCAATCTGATAATTTCTGTGAAGGTATACTTTAGTCATCGCAGCAAATCAACACCTTTCTGCCAAGCTGTCTTATCTTAGTTTCTGGATGGTTAGCTGGCTGTTTCATCATTGAGCACTGTACTGAAGACCCCTTTCTCCCTTTCTGTCTGTGCTTCATGCAAACTAGCCTAGTGATGTGTTAGCAGTATCTCTAGGCTTCTCACCAGCCATCTGCTTCATTGAAGTGTTGCTACTGCCACCCCTGACAACTGTTTATGGCCTTCCAGAACATGCCTTGCAGGTGACTGGGTATGAAAACCTGCCACATTTAGCCCAAAGATACAATGCTTTAGAGTTCCAGCCTACAGTGATAGCAATCAGGCAGAAAAATGCAATGTGAAAAGGAATCTTTCTAATTTCCCTTCACCACAGTTGGTGTTACGATGGGAAAATCAAGCATGCAGTAGGAGTTAAAGCTCCTGGTAAGTATATTGGGCTGCATTACTTTGAAATCCTGAGTTACAGCCAGCAGCTCCTTGCGTGCCGTATTAACAGCATAGTCTTCCAACGAGGGGTATTTTGCAATGAATATCTCAGGATTAGTATGTTATTTTGAAATCAAAGAGTTTTCCTGTGATGGAGAAGCTCCTGATAAACAGCCCCAGTAAACCTTGCCAACTGGAGTGGTTCCAGGTAAATATGAGCAAAGGTTAATTTTAGCCTAGTCTAGTTCTGGGCCTGATTTACCACCAATTCCAATTACCTTGATGGTCTATAAAAACAATATTTGTTGAACACTTTTAAAATAAAAGCCTCTAATCATTTCATTATTCTAGAAACAAATTAACATATTAGCCATTACTCATTTTTTGTGACTAATTTATCAGAAGGAATGTCTGTTATGCATTGTCTTAAAAAAATACATCATTGGTAAACTGCCGACAAAGCAAGTAATTTTGTAAGATGGAAGCTGTAGTTGATGAATTAGGCCCACCCTTAAATTGATAAAAATCCAACTCCAATCCTTGATTTGCATGATTGAGAAGCTCTTTCGTAACTAATTAAGGGTGACATGGTGGCTCAGTGGTTAGCACTGCTACCTCACAGCACCAAGGACCTGGGTTCGATTCCACCCTCGGGCGACTGTCTGTATGGAGTTTGCACGTTCTCCCAGTGTATGCATGGGTTTCCGCCGCGTGTTCTAGTTTCTTCTCACAGATGTGCAAGTCAAGTGGTTTGGCCATGCTAAGTTGCCCATAGCATTCAGGGATGTGTAGGTTAGGTGCATTAGCCACGTGAAATGCAGGGTTACAGGAAAAGGGTAGGGGAATGGGTCTGGGTGGGCTGCTCTTTGGGGAGTTGCTGTGGATTTGTTGGGCTGAAAGGCCTGTTTCCACACTGTAGGGATTCTATTAACTGTGTTAAAGCTTTAGTTCATTTCATGGTGCATAGCCTTGAGGTGACACTGCAAACACTTGATTATTGAACCTTGCTATTAACAATTGTGCCTATCCAAAATTTGTCAAGGTCATAATTTCAATGTATCCTATTAAGTGTATCTCTCAACATCTATTTCACATTTGGAACAGCCAAAACCAGCCTCTCTCATAGTCAATGAATGATACACAGCCCTCACTGCTTTGCTAACATCATTGCTACACAATGAGAATCTTTACAGGTGATTTCTTTATCTGCTTCCTACTCTATTGAAAACAAAATGTAGAATTTTTTTTAAAATCGATGATCTGTAAACAAGCCTTTTACCTTTGGTTTTATTTCAATATGTGTTAGAAGTATGATGGTTTTAGGAGTCAACATCATTGATATGCTGCCTTGTGATTTTTGTAAACCTTGTCTTGATTCCATTGTACATATCTAAGCAAACACTATAAATGACAACAAATCCTCTTTTAAAGACTAGTATAGTGTAGAATAATTGTTATTTGCTGCGTAGTTGAATAAATCAACACAGTCATTAGTAAATAGAAATTACTTGGATCAAATGAAAATTTTAGATACCTGCTGTGAAAGTTGGTAATGATTAAAACTCCACTTTCTGTAATGGTGTATTAAACCTCCTCCCCAAGCTAGATTTTTAAACTAGCTGCGTAATCCAGTTAATCACATAAATATGGAAATAAACCATATTCCATTTCTACCAGTTTCATTTAATCCTTACTGAAACCTTATCAAAGGACGACAGCTATATAAAAAAGGAATCTGCACAACAGGAGTTCAGAAATATATATGGAACATAAAAGTAATGAATTATATGGAAGTATGACACAAAGTTATTCTGATTTTTCATTAGATTCCTATTGATTTGTGATTTAGAGCGTAGTTATACTGCTGCTTGCTGTGAAGTGAAGGAAAGTAGTGAGACATCACCCATGGATTGCACTGTATGCCTCTTTTTGATTTCTTCCTTTACTTTCAAGACATCAAAAGGCAGAGCTCTCTGCACATCAAGTCAAGTTGCCACAGTCTTACCAGACTGGAATTCCCTCCCTAATGGCATTGTAGTCTACTTACAGCACACAGATTGCAGCAGTTCAACGCGGCATCTCCCATGAGAGAGAGAGAGAGCAAGAGAGAGAGAGAGCAAGAGCCTGGTGGTGATTTAACCTGAAGGCCACCAACCTCGGGTGAGGGCAGCGGTTGAGACGGAGTGTCACTCATGGTAACCTTAGCTGGTGTCGGGAATTGAACCCACACTGCTGGCATCACACTACTTCGCCAGCTAACAGAGCTGAAACAATCTCCTCTCTGCACGTACTTAAGCAACACTCCCTTGTCTCTGGTGATTTGATTGGGAATGCCTTGTGATAGTTCCATGCCTCCATTCATATCCCACATTTATGGCTACTTTGTTTGTGTGCTTATGTGATCATTCGTGACTGCACACTTCCCTGGGGCAGTGCTTCATTCTTCCTACGTGTCGTACAAAGGAAAGCACATTCATTTAAGGATGAGTGATACCTCATACTCCATTAACTCGTAAACTCTGACTCATATCGTATTGGACTGGTGGTAAACAAGGTTTTAAGCGCAGACTGCGTAACTTTAGATGTTGCAGTGAAGTCTACTGAGGCACTCTCCACAAACATTCGCTCACACCCACCACCAACACTCAGTAGCAGCAGTGTGCGCTATCTGTAAGATGCATTGCAAAATTCACCAAATATCCCGAGATAGAACCTTCCAAGGACAAGGGCAGCAGAAACATGGGATCACCACCACCTGCAAGCTCTCCTCCAAGGTGTTCACCATCGTTGGAACTATATTGCTGTTCATTCATTGTTGCTGGGTCAAAATCCTGGAATTCCCTCCCTATTGGCATTGGGAGTCTACTTACAGCACACAGACTGCAGCAGCACAAGACAGCATCTCTCTCCCACCTTCTCAAGGGCAACTATGGATGGGCCAGCCAGCGACACCCACATGCAATGAGTGAATAAATTATGGGGTGGTATGGTGGCACAGTGGTTAGCAGGGACCAGTGTTTGATCCCAGCCTTGGGTGATTGTCTGTGTGGAGTTTGCACACTTTCCCAGTGTATGTGTGGGATTGCTCCTGCAGTGCAAAGATGTGCAGATTACGCAAGCCCCAGGCAACAATGGGGTCTGGTGAGATGCTCTTTGGAGGGTTGGTGCCTCTTCCTGCACTGTAGGGATTCTGAAAAATTCCAGGAGAAAGCGGCCCACAGCAGGGCAGAGACAGCCAGGACAGGTGGCATGGCGCCCAATATTCAGCTCCTCGTCCCCTACGAGAGGATGCTGGCTCTGGCTGTTCATGTGGTGATACTGAAACCCCCATGTCCTGGCAACCAAGAAAGATGTGAGAAAGTGCTGCTCTCCCATTACTGCCACTGTGGATGTACTGTCATCATGCCCAATCTCCTACCCCTTGTTTGTGACACAGTCTCCCTGTTGTCTCCCACAGCTACTAGTGGCAGCTGCATGGTTGTGGTGGCCAAGACAGCAGCCTCACTACGCATCCCCTCCTTCACTTTGGAGGAGGGGCTGCTCGGTATGCATGCACTGGCATCTTTGCCTCCTTCACCCACCGTGAGTCCAGATCTTGATACCTAGCGGGGGTACTTTTTGCTTGATCACAGTACATCAGTCCTCTGTATCTGCAGTGAGAGAAGAAAGCAACACCCCAGGCTTCTGGCACTCAGACTGCTGGAGAGCAGGCACCTACTCAGTCCCAGGCAGTCCCAGAGAAATCCATGGTGTTGGCAATTAACAACTTAATTCCAATGCACAAGCAGATACAGGAGTGGAGTGTCGGAGGCACTGGAGAAACTGACTCAAAGGTTGCAGAGCTGCACCAATGCTGTGTGTACCATGCTGCCTCCAGCACATGAGAGTCTGGCTGCCTCCATAGACAGGTTGGTAGCTGCCATGGAGACCCAAGTCTAGTACCCTCAATGTCTGCTGGATGTACATACAGACGAGCACTCCATCACTCTAACCAGTGATGCACACCACCAATCGCACAGTGCCAACAGCAGGGAGGGAGGGGAGAATCGAGGGACCTACACTTCACAACAGCTGCCCGTCCCTCACACAGAGACTGGGCTGTCCCAGCTGGCAGCCAGCCGGAGGAAGAACCACATACAGGCCCCAGTTCAAGGGCACGACACACTCGGCTGGTTTGCACCCTCTAACCTCAACAACACCCCACCGTTGCTTGACTAAAGCCCTAAGGTCAATGGGCTCCACCATAGGGCATGCTCTCTCCACCCCTGCTGGGGAGCCTGGGACTGCACTCAGTCATGTGGGATAGAGAGAAAGAAGGCGATCTTCTGAAGGCACGTCGATGGGAAGGGTGAAACATCACTAAGTACATTCCCACTTTTGTAAATATATTCACTGTTTCATCATTAGCTGTGTGAGCGAATATCTATCTAGCAGCAACTACAACATTTAAGATATTAAGCTGACCCTTCCTGAACACTACATAAGGTTCTACTGTCCACGATGTGAAGTGGACAACTCCTGCATCACGTGCTGGCTATAGCAACATGGAAAATGTTTGCAACTCTGGCAACTAAGATGAATCTTCCAAGTTGCAATACATTGTTTGTGCAACAAACCATTAGTGGCATTGATACCGGATGCTGCAGGGTGTAGTTGAGTGTTTGGGCCAGGATTTGTGGTCTACGCAGCAGGTTAATGACTAAGGATCACGTACAGTATTTAGTGCGAGCACATGTTTTTCATCTGTCCTCGATGGGTGCCCGTGTAATGCTACTGACCTGTGAAACACCTTACATCGTCTAAAACTGAAGCCCTCTCCCCTCATGAGCAAAACACTGCAGGCTACAGAGGTACAGCACCCCCGATCCTGATCATCCCAAGTGGCCAACTGACCATGCCTAAGCCCATGGACTGATACGGGGGGGCTGTCTTTGACTTACTGTGCCAGAACTCCTGACAGAAGGGTGTTTTCCCTTCACTTGACTGAGGGCTACTCCCCTTAGATTTGCTGGTGCATAGCACATGTACAACATTAACATCAGACAGTGCCATACAGCAACACATCCGTCCCCTTGACTGGTGAATGTGGACAACCATGACTAGCTGCCTCACTTATTAAATCGGCACTAAAAGGCAAGTCACGACAAAAGAACTAGGAACATTTAAGCTCTGGCTGAAAGGCAAAGTGCAAAATGCAAAGCAAGGTATGGACACTACAAGAATCCAAGCAGGTGCAAAGTGAATGAGTGTGAAGAGATTGTTAAGGTAGGATCCCCGAGACGCTGGCAAATAGGTGCCTGTTCCTGGATGCAAAGTGTCCTTGTAGCAGCATTACAATTAAAAGTATCAGTGTGCTCCAAAATGCAGCATGGAGATGAAGAACTGGGTTGCAAGTGGTCAGGGATGTACTAGGAGGGTCGGAGGAGGCTGGTATGTGTCAGATTCCGTGGACTGGGAGGGAAGTGAGCGAGAGCCAATACTGTCCAGACAGTATGCACTGCGAGACTGCTGACTGGTGCCCAAGATGAAGGAGCAAGTGGCGAGGTGGAGTCGCCAGGTAACTGCTCCAATTATCAAGTCAGGAACTGTCGCCACCTAGTTTCTATTTGATAGGTAAGAGAATGGGAAACTGAATATTAATGAGGTGAGATTAGCTAATAATGAAATATTAGTTCATGCTAATGCATGCAAATAGACCTTTTGCTGTTCACTAGTAACAATCTCATTCAACACTTCTTTACAAAATGAGGCATTTCGCTCTTGACATCAAGAGGCTCCTTAATGCCAATTTCACACGGGTTTCCCAACATTCTTCACCAATGCCCATTACATTCAGTGCCTGGGAATATTCCACCCATTTTACACTGTGTTGGTAGCAATAAGCATTTTACTAGGACAATGCTACCAGTCAAAGAGAAAGTGGAGGGCTGATAGAAAGCTTGGCTGAGAAGCAGCTGGTTAGTTCATTATTCTTGTGACTTGGTGTGATGCTAGATAATACGCATTGGCTCCATTACAGCAAAACAGTCTGAGGAAAGTAAAACTGTATTAATTAATGTTCCAAAATTTCCACTGGCTACATCTCTGTTGATCAGTTAACTGACCATGATTCTCCCACTGAAGTACATAAAATCATATCTGCATCTTTGAAATGGTAAACTTTGTGCACACCTTGATCTTTCTTTATGGGTTTAATAGGACCAAGATATGTAGTAAGGATTGCAAACTGTAGCCTGGATCATTCTAAGTTTGCATTGCCAATTCTGTCTTATTCTCTGTTTATCCTATTAGGTAGCAACTGCCAAATTAAATGCTTTATTTCACATATTCACTCGAAACACTTTGATGCTTTATTCTCATGCTAAGAAAATACATTTTGGCCATAGATCAGACAGGATTAAATGCAGTAACTAATTCATTAAGTTAAAATTTAAACACTGTTTCTATGTTAGCCAGAATAGTGAACTTTATTTTGAAGATCAAAGAAGATTCCAACCCTTCAATCACCAAAGCCAAAGTAAAACTATTCCCAGCATGCTTCTTTTCAGCTACCTAAAACTTTGTGATGCCATTGTTTGGAACTTTATGTAAGAAATTGAGCAAAATAAGCTTTCAGGGTTTAAAACTTGTAAATACTTTAACAAGGCACATTCATTTTTATAGGAATTCAGTAATGATGCCCAATCTCGGTTCACACAAATAAACTTTAGATATCTTGGACGGAACCTGGAAAGAGCTGATCAATCTGACATTGGAACGAAACCCAAATGCATAACAGAATTAAAAAGGAAAGGTTATACAATCAATAACACTGGTTTATTCAAAATGTCACAGTCAATGTGACATTACAGAAAATCAAAATCCTCACCCTAACTATCAAAAGTGCTCCTTAAAATTCCTCTCAAAATGAAAATAGTGCCTGCCTGTTTATAATACAAAATATCCTTAATGCCTGCTGCTCCAATCAGGTTCTGAACATTTGTACATGTAGAAATTAGTAATATTTAAAAAAAAATGAATGATGCCATCCCAGTATCATGCTGCGCTCAAAGCACACTGCTGTTATAGCTTCTAAAATGAAACAGTCCCATGACAGTTAACATTAGATTGCTGAACTTCCAACTAGACAGTATGAATATAACAGTCTGAACTATGCTGTTCTAAGAAACATGGAGCTGACACCAGTTCACATTTAGACCATTGCAAAGAACGCTTTAAAGCAAAAGAAAAAGTAAGACTGGTTCCACCCTGTAAAAACAGCCCGATAATTGGCTGATCATAGATCACTATTAATGTTAGCCATGGTTGAGTGTGATTGATGTGGACAGAAGTGAAAAATAAATATAACTATGGAACAGCAACTTGAGAAAAGATGCAACAAGTTTCCTGTCTCTGTCCTCACCAATCTTCTTCACAACTCCATGAAATACAAGTGCTGGATATTCGGCAACAAGAGTTAAACAAATTATTTCTACATACCCAAAACTAGTTAAGAGTTATAGCCTTCAAGCTGTAGTTCCACTGAGTCAGCATTTGCTCACGTGGTAAACATCAAAGTATTGAGCTTTCATTCAAAAGAAATACTAATGTGCCATTTTCTCACCAAATCATTCCTTAATTCAGAAACCTGCCACCTCGCCTCTCTGTTGCCTAAGACTATATAAAAGAACAAATTTTTTTTGTAACTGATCACAATTTCATTCCTGTATATTTCATTCTGTAGAAAAAGACGATCTATATTCATAATTTTTACAAATCAAAAAGAGGAAAACTCCATGCCAAAAAAGGGTTATTTGTATAAAGGTGTCATTTTAATCAGAATATATACTTTTCATTCCAACCAGAATTAATTTTCAACTTAATTTTTATGTCACTTTTCCCCCAGTTTAATGAATTTATAAATTCATCTGGCTCAGATATAGGCGTAGGTTTTCACGGAGTCAGGATAACTTAGTCGTAGGTGGGAACCAATTTCCAGATTCCCAACCCCAATGTCAGGCTTTCTAATTTCAGTAGGGCCTTTTAAGGCATGACTGGTTCTGGTTGAAAGCCTGCACCCAGCAGTCCTAACCTGGCTGGCTCCACTACAAAAGGTAAGCACGACCTACTCCTTCACAACTTTCAACGATTTGGGCCAGTTTTTTTTAAAGGAGGTGTTTCGTGGTGCCATCGAGGGGTCACGAACCACGGTGTGCGTGAGGGAATCATTTGAACAGTAGGCTCAACTGCACCTCCCCATGCACAGCTCTCCTCCAAACACCAGACCAGAAATCCCTAAGTATTCCCTACAACCCATCATCAACCCCCACCCCAACCCACTGCCATGGCTTCCCATTCAACCTCACACCTGCCAGACTATGTAAGTTTGATGCTTATTCACCCACTATACATGTAACGAAACAATGAACCCCGTAGTTACAGTTGGATGTGTCAAAAATGATTTTAAAAAGTAACTCTGACAATGTTAAAAAAAGAATTATTTAATCCAAAAAAAAATTATTACAGCCCAATAAAAGTGGCAATCGTTCAGACCCTTTTAAATTTTAAGAACTGAAACTGCAGTATGCTGAACCCTCTTAACCTTGTTTAAATAAACACTGAAATTGATAGTGAGATCAGACAGCCAGGAGCTACCATTTAAGCAGGACTCAGGTGTTACAAGACCTAAATGGGCTTGAGATTAATTTGTCTCATTGCTGGGATGTAAGGATTAACTTACGTAGATGATGTTAAACAGGTTAAGACTACGTACGTTGGAGTTTTGAAGAATGAGAGGCAACCTAATTGAAATACGAATGAACTTGCAGAGACTGGACAGGATTGATACCCAAAGGATGTTTCTACTTCTGGGTAAGACTAAAACCATAGTACATAACTTAAGAATAAGATGACTCCCTTTTAAGACAGGACAGGATTGACATTTTTTCTCCTGGATCTTCTTTATTGTATGTAGAATTTTCTTTCCCAGAAGACAATGGAGGCTTTAAATTTATCGAAGGCTGAGTTACCTACATTTTTGATAAACAAGGAAGTCAAGGGGATTATATGATGCAGACAAGAAAGCAGAATTGATACAACAAACCAAACTCGTTGAATGACAGAGTAGATTTGAGGGGCCAAAAGTCCTACTCTTGCTCCTAACTCCTATGTTCCCATAGTTTCTGAAGATTTCTAAAAAAATGCAACTGTCGGTATAGGATTTATTGTTTCTACACAAGGATTTCACGGAATACAGAGATACAGACAGCAGAGTCAAAAGGTTCTCAGTTTAGAAAGGCATCATGTGTCAGCACAGTCTTGGTAGGCCAAAGGACCTGTTCCTCTGTTGGTCTGTTCTTCGTACATTCAATAGTAGGTGAATAGGTATCAAAGTGCCATAGCCTCGCATGAGGGGCCATAGGGGTTTTCTGCAAATTTTCTTTGAGTGAGAATTTGTTTTTATAGAATCCATGTGCAGATTGCGTAAAAATGTCCTGACTCGACCTAACAGTTAACCATGCAGTTAATTAATTCCTAGTGAACAATTATCTGACAATTATTAATATGACATGAGGGGTATAGAATGGCATGGGTGGGGGTATTGAGACACCATAGAGAATGGGAGGGATCATGATCTGACATAGGTGGGCTATGGGGTGTGCGTGGGACTGAGAATATAGTGAGGGGTGGAGAGCTTTTTCTCCACCCCTCCCCCATTATGATTGGGTTGAAGTCCCACAACATCAATCAGTAATGGCCCACCTCCACAACAGACAGACCTGTGTTCTCTCCAAACTTTTTCTGTTATTGGCTGGCCCAATGGCAGTGACCACCCCCTACCAACGTAGGTCCTGTTCTGGAGCACACTTTCTCCTGGGGTGAGCATGTCAATCTGGAAGCATCCCACTATGTGCCTGGAGGATGAAAATCCAGTCGAAAAACTGACAACTGGTCAAAGTTTTGCTTGATTACCTGCACTATCGTGTCTCAGACTGGCACCAATTTTCACCACTGCAGACCAGCAATACAAAGTTATACTGCCAGTTTTGGACTCCTGCATAGTCAGGGGGAAGTTCTGTTCATAATCCATAGTTGAAACACACATACAGAACTCTGGAACTTTTTTTAAATTATTACCATCCTTTCCACTACTTAGTCTAAAAAAAAATGTTCTTTTCAAAAAAAAAAATCACCAGATCAAGTTTAAAATATTTACTTCTTATGTTATGCACAGCTCGTGCACAAAAAGCAGTGTGCAACTCTCTCTTTGAATTCAAATAAAATCACAACACTAATTACCAAGCTCATGCCAGTTTGGCTGTAGTTGAACTACATATTCTACATCACTGTGAAGCCCTAAAACTTTCACAGCAACCCAAGGCATGCAGTATTACTGCCCTAGGAGTTACTGTCCCATACACTATCAAATGAAGTCAGGCTGATTCTTCACAGACATTTCCTTAGACTTCATTACACCCCCAACATCCTTGACATAGTTTACAAATCCAAAAATAGAAAATTCATCAATGTTTCAGAGAAGGACTATTTCTCAGATTGATTATACTTCAAGTACCAGGTATAAATTACACAGAAGTAATTTTTCAATCAACTGGCTTGTTTACAGAATCAAAATAAAAAAGGGTCATTTTCCGGCTGGCAAAACATAACAAGTGGTATGCCACAGGGATCAGTGTTGGAGCCTCACTTTCTTCCAATGTATCAAAATAATCTGGATGAAAGGATTGCTGGTGAAGTTGCTAAGTTTCCTGATGACAAAGATAGCCAGGAAAGTATGTTGCGAAGAGGACATAAAGACACTAAACAGATATGTTAACCGAGTGGGAAATATCTGACAGATGAAATGTAATGTCGGAAAATATGAAACTCGCAATTTTGGCAAGAAGAATAAAAAATGCATATTATCTAAACAGGGAGACATTGTAGAGCTCTGAAATGCAGACAGATTCAAGTGTCTGTGCACGAATACTAATTGTTAATATACATTTTCAGCAAATAATCATGAAAGCCAATAGAATGATTTTTTTTTATTGCAAAGGGAAGGGAATACAAAAGTAATGAGGTTCTGCTTCAGTAATACAGACAGCACTGGTGAGGCCGCATCTGATGTATTGTGTACACTACTGGTCACTTCACTCACGGAAAGATGTTAATGTTCTGGAGTCTATTTAGAGAAAGTTTACAAGACTAATACCTAGAATGGGCAAGGTATCTTATCAGGAAAGATTGAACAGGCTAGGCATGCAGCTGTTGGAGTTAGAAGAGTAAAAGTAACTTGATTGAAACATAAAATCCTAAGGAGTCTTAATAAGAAACATCCGAAATAGGACGAACAGTAGGCCATTTGAGCCCCTCTCATCTGCTGCACCATTCAATATAATCAGGGCAGATCTTCTCTCCCAATGCAATATCTTTCAAAGCCTTGAATATTTAGAAATCTATTTCTTTCTTAAATATAATTCAGTGACTTGGCCTCAACAGGACTGCAGTCGAGAATCCCACAGGTTCACCACCCTCTGAGTGAAGAGATTTTTCCTCATCCCAGTCCTAAATGGCTTACCCTGTATTCTGAGACTGTGACCCCCTTGACCTGGACCCCCACCCCCAAGACAAGGGAAACATCACCTTTGCATTCAGTTAGTGTAGGTCCTGTTCAAAATTTTAAACATTTCAATGAGATTCCCCCTAATTTTTCCAAACTCCAGTGAATACACGCCTGGCTGACCCAGTCTCTCCTGACATGACAATCTTGCCATCCTAGGAATCACTACACTGGATGGGGGAAATGATGCTTCGACTGGTGGAAAAATCTAAAACTCAAGGTCACTGTTTAATAATAAAAGGATTCCCCGTTTAAAACAGAGATGAGCAGATCTCTCCCCCCACCCACAACCTCCTCACAAGAGAATCCTGTATCTTTGGAACTCTCCTCAAAACTCAGTGGCCGCAGAATCTTTGAATATTTTTAAGCAGAGATGGAGGGATTCTTGATAAGCCGAGGGCTGAAAGGCGATCAGCACTAAGCAGGAATGTGGATTTAACAGCTGAGCCACAATCTTACTGAGTGACAGAGCAGGTTTGAGAGGCTAAGTGACCGACTTTGCTCCGATTTAGTACATTGGCACATAATTATTTTGAAACCTTGTTTAAAGTCAATTTTACATGCGTAAATTTGTTATAATTAGTATTATTATTCTTAACTCCCTTTTCCAGAACAAATAAGCCATGAAGAGTTCAAAGTCGCAGACTCACAGTTGAAACTGATCAGCAGCAGAAGAAAAATGGTTTGATGTGTGATGCATGACACCACATCTGGTCTTTTCTTCTCTGTCCACCCCAACCTCAAGTTAAATAGCATGAAAATTTTTGCTTCAAACTTTCTGCTGAGACCATGGTGACGACACTTTATTAGGTATGAAGAGAGGTTGGATAATTTGGATTGTCTTCACTGGAAGGACAGAGGCTGACAGGCAACCTGATAGAGGTCTGCAAAATTACGAGAGGCACAGAGAGGGTGGATAGTCAGAAGCTTTTTCTCCCTAAGGTGGAAAGTTCAACTACAAGAGGGTATAGGTTCAAGGTGAGAGGGGAAGTTTAGGAAAAATGTTTTCACAGAGGGTGGTGGGTGCCTGGAAGGCACTGCCAGTGGAGGAGGTGTAAATAGGTACATTAGCAACATTTAAGGCATATATTGATAGACACATGAATGGGAGGCAAATAGAATGATAGGAGCTGTGTATAGGCAATAAGTAGCGGTTCTAAATAAGGACTAGGAGTCAGTGCAGGCTTGGTGGGCTGAAGGGCCTGTTCCTGTGCTGTATTGTTCTTCATATTCCTATTTTAGAGATAAAGAAAAGCTTTGGTTTTATGATAGCAGTGGCCAAGTGTATGATTATACTTCATTATTTAGATGATCATCCGAAATGAGCATTAAGCTCTAATATCTTAATACTCGCACAGACCTTAGATCAAAAACATTGCCAGATTTTCATTATATAGGCACACAGACACAGACACACAAAAAAGTAATATTCACTGAAATGAACCTGAAGGTTTTAATAATGGCACAGATCTTTTCAATAATAATGTGAAATAAAAATAAAAATAAGCATTTTTTTGTCAACATTTTCTAATTTTCTTTAATGATGCACGTTTTGGATGAAGATATCCCAGAATGTTCTCGTGAGTGACTGCACTTATCAGAATAATTAATGGCAGTTACTCCTTTAGGTATGCAGAACTTAGCTTTTACAGCTGTCTCACAATCCAAATCTTCTGCTCATCTCCATTCTCGGAACATATAAAAGAAATCTCCAAACATTAAAGATAGATGAGCCAATGGATAAGTTGTGCAGATGATTATCTAAGCAACAGTTCATTGCTTTTTTCCCCCCCTACTTTAAATAACACCTGACCTTTACTGAAAGTCAGCCTTCTTCCCTAGAGATTTGCAACTAATACAACTGCTCAAACCATTAAAGTCTACAACATGGATTCCCTACATTTTGGCAGGGTCTGGAAAGATCCACTGCTGGAAGACTCCATCTGTCTGACCATGTATCACCCTGAATGTAATAGAGATGAATGGTGACAGCTGCAGAGACTACCTACACCAGATAAATTTCAGCAAGCTGTTTGGCCAATACTTAAGTTACAATTTCAGGACCCGCAGATTAAACTTGGCAAGAGCGATAGTGGGTTGTGGGCTATGCCAAAAAAAAATTGCTCAGGAAAACTGGTGCCTGAGTACAGATGGGAAGACATTCATGTGGCTCGAGTTGCACTTGTCCCAGGAGATAAGCTGGTCTCATGGCTGTCTACACCCGCTACATGCTCAGTCAGTGACAAAAACACAGAAAATACACTCACATCATCACACAAGAAACGAGGAGGAAACGGAGGAAACAGGGCCTTAAAACAAGAAAACAACAAGTCATCACTTCTGACTGGAAGGCTGCATCCGGCAATTCCCAGGAAATATAAATGTCAGGTTGCTTTTCTCGCCCAGTTACTTGTGTATTCTTCCACACTCCCAAACTAAATTGGGAAAATACATTAGTTCCATCCAAAGAAGCACTTTGCAGCTCTTTTTACATGTGCACTAATATACACAACGCTGAC
Source organism: Rhincodon typus (assembly GCF_021869965.1). NCBI lineage: Eukaryota > Metazoa > Chordata > Chondrichthyes > Orectolobiformes > Rhincodontidae > Rhincodon > Rhincodon typus. Next base: position 37,619,858 of record NC_063346.1, on the reverse strand, counting down.
TTCACCTAAGTGTCACTGCCCGTGCTTTGGTGACTTGGTCCACGTACCAGAGTTTGCTGCCACAAATCAATGCAAAAGGTTTCTGATTATAATATGTATTGAAAGCAATTAGTAGAAGAAAGAAGGTATGGCATGTGGACGCCAGATAGAGCAGAATGGATGGCAGGAATAGCGAAGAATATAAGACATGGTGAGGGCACAGCAGGGAAAGAGAAAGAAGAATGGATGGCAGTGAATAAAGGGGAATGTTGATAGCAGCGAAGTTGTGAAGAGGAAATAAAATTGATGGTAGAGAAGAGAGGAGAAACAGGCAGCAACGAAGGGCTGGAAGAATGGCAGAAGCAAAAGAGCAGCAGTTTGTGTTGACGTGGGGACGAGCTGAGACAGTCACTTTAGGCTTGGGAATGAATGATGGAGAAAGAGGAGGTGAGCGCAAAAGTATAAGCATGAAATTAGAGGACACAGTGACAACACAGAGGTGGCAAAGGCAGAAAGCGAAGTGCAACTAGTTGTTTTCACATATCAGCAATGTTGTCAAATGGTTGGGAGCTAAATTTGAAGTTTTAGTCAGCTTTTGCTTTTCTAAAATATCTGGTACCTATCAATATATTTACACATGCAGTACCTCTTCACACAATTAAACTGTTTACAAAGCTCCATTTAACATCACAGGGAAGCTACTGTTCAAAGCAATAAAGATCTGAAGGCTGAATATACTGGAACTAAAAGCACATTAAAGTCTTCACTTCTAGGCAGATTACTGCTGAAATGTTGACTCAACTATATATAAAGTAGCCATAGAGACACATCAATCAAAACAATAATGAAATCCTATGCTTAGTAATACCGAACATTCTACACAACTTCATCAGCTTAGTTATAATAACTGACATTGTGATTTCACAATTTGAGAAAACACTAATGATGTTACTCAGCAAGTTATTTAAAAAAAACCTCCAGTTTATTTAGGCAGCTGTCTATACCAATTAATAGGCAATGGCCAAAATAATTTTTATGACTGGAGGTAAAATAGGCCTGATGAAGTGTTTTTGTACAGTGCCTCTTAGTGCTTTCTAAATCAAAAGAAAATAACAGCAATGTGGAAATGTAATTTAATCCCTTCTAACTATTGAATTAGATTTGATAAGCAAAATATTTATGCCGGTAATTGTTATAACGACTGAGGGACAGGAAAAGGTGTGTTCAATAAAATCGAGGAGATGATAGTGTTGAAGAATGAGTTGCTTGTAAAGGGTTTCAAATACCTGGAGACCCTTTTTACCAGTGATGACCTACATAGAACTGTGCTATATTTGTCACTCTGTGAAACATAATGTGCAGCATTACACTTTCACTGACAATGGACACATCCCAGGTTGTCAATTCATCCACATATTTCAACTTATCTGAAAATGAATAAGTAAGAAGAAATGATACCTAATTATGCCAGCTCTGAAAACTTTACAAATCATTTGTACCTTTTAGACTACATAAAACAGGCAGAAACTGACTGACAATTTGGATGTCAAATGAAATATAAATATGAAACATAACTAAAATAATTTATTCTAAGCATGGCACTTACCTTCTAAAGGATAATGTTCTTCACTGTATCCTTCTCTGCTATATTCGCCAGCTGATCCCTGCAAGACACAACCCAGAGTTACCTTCAGGTGTGAAGCTCTTTTTTAAAAATGAGGTTTTCTATCAGCAAACAGAAATCAAAGAGCAGAATATTGTGGCTACTATGCTGGAGATGTGAAGTTAAAGCAGAAAATGCTGGAAATACTCAGGTCAAACTGATTAGTAAATATGGAAAGAGTTAGCATTATAGATCAATGACAGCACCTAGCTTAAAAAAAAATTGTAGGAGTTCCATTTCTTATAACAGAGTTATATAAACTAGAAGTCAGCAAACACACTAGGCTTACATTGTCGGAGGGCTCTCACACCAGTGGCAGTGCCCCTACCCCTGGAACAGGAGGCCAGGTTCAAGTTCCACCTGTCCTGGACGATTGTAATAACATATCTGAACAGATTGATTAGAAAAGCTCTTTTAGATACTAGATCAACTCTTGGTCAATCGTCAATGATAAATTATAATGGTGAATGTTTTCCAAAACTGTACGTTAATTTTTAATTCTGGTGCCTTGATCCATAACAAATCTCTTTTATGTGGTATCAGAAGGGAACAAGAAAGAAATATGATCGTGTAACTGTCCCTCACTGACCAGAAAAAACTCAACAACAATCACAGATAAGGAAAGCGAGAGAAGTGGGCCCATCGATATACCAAGGACAGGGAGAACTAGACCTTCCTTCTGAAAACAGCAATCCTTGCCTCTGAGTAAAAGCAAAATATGTTCCGGTGAACTGCCTCAGTTTACTTGTTAGGATGGAAACGGACTTTAAGTTTGCAAGTTAGGTCATATGGTTTCCAGCTTCCCCTAGGTACCTCTGTCCTTTTCTGCCAACTTCAAATTACTGCAAGGACCCTACTTATACCCATCCACTAGAGATCAAGCTCTTAATGAGTACATCTGATGTTTGGGACAGAAAAGTAATTCTATATTAATGTGCTTCATGGCTTGCTGTAGTCATGTGACCTCTACCACATGACATCCACTGTAGGCACCCAGGGGCATGGACAGAAATAATTGCGCTCCGTGCTGCTCTTAGCCAGGGGTGTTCCTGCTCCATCTTTCCCCCAGCACAGGGAGCCTTCCCCTCACCCGAGCACAGAAACATTAGCTACGGACCTGAGCAAAGTGCCCCTAACCTCCCAAACGGAGTACAGCAGCACCACACATCAAGAACTAGAGCATAGCACTGCCTCCCCAACACCCCCAACCCTTCCTCAGCCCGAGCACAGCGGGTCCCTTGAAGCCTCTGGTCATGTGTACTGAATCTCTTATGTACCCCATTGTGGGCCCTGCACGTACCTACTTTAAAGCAAAATTAATAAAGGCACAGCACAAACAATGCTGTTGGCCTGTGAGCCTGTAACATGGTGTCAGGAGTGAAAGATTTGTTAATGACCTCTTGATAAAAGTACAGGTCCACTGCTCAATTGTCCTCAACAACCAGTTGGTCTGTTTCCAAGGCACCAAGGCCTACACCTGCCCTTTCAACTCTTCATGTCCCATCATCCAGTGACACAACCACTCCTTCCAGGTAAAACCATCACTTGTTCTTCCTGGACACGGCTCATGAAAGTGGTCTCTTTTCCGTGAGGAACACATTGCGGATTGGGGAACCATGATGCTAAAGGCCCCCATTGTCAATCAGCAAGAACGATTCTGAGTTTTAGATCACCTATTACTGAATTCTGTCCCCCAGTTCCTCTGACTCGTGTGCTCAGCGTCCTACACTGCTGCTGAAGCTTAAATGAAGCTGGATCAATTTTCCATTCTTTACAATCTTCTAAACAGCAAGTCCAACAAGTTTAGATCATTGGGAAACGGAGAGCTCTTAACATCCGATCTCTGGAACTCAACTTTGTAAACAATTAGCTTTGCTGCTTCTCTCAGGCTTCAAAAGCCTCCTGGAAACCCATCTATTTGGCAGTCTTCATACACCCAAACTGAACTGCCTTTGCCCACTGCTAATTGACAATTTCATAACTTCACCAAGATGTGCTTAACTTCAGGGGGGAGCATTTTGAACCAGGTCTTCATCCAATGATAAAGGAATTTATGCAGGGTGATTTAAGTTTAATGGGTGAAGAAGATCATACCAGCCAGAAATTCCTGTATTTAATTCATAGCCTCGGCTCAGCAATAGCCTTCAGTCAGGAGGTACAGTTGGTCTCAGGAGTAAGGAAATACAAAAATAAAGCTCAGTTTCCAACAAATGAATCATAGAATCCCTATAGTATGGAAGTAGGCCATTTGGCCCATCAAGTTCAGACCAACCCTCCAAACAGCATCCCACCCAGACCCACCTCCCTACCCTATCCCCATAACCCTGCATTTGCCAGCACTAATTCACTTATCCTGCACATCCCTGGACACAATGGGCAATTTAGCACGGCCAAGCCACCTAATCTGCACATCTGTAGACTGTGGGAGGAAACCGGAGCACCCGGAGGAGACACAGGGAGAAGGTGCAAACTCCACACAAATAGTGGAACTAAACCTGGGTCCCTGGCACTGCGAGGCAGCAGTGCTAACCACTGAGCCAGCGTGTAGATAGTGTATGGGAACAGAGTCCGGGCTGGCTGCAATGCTTTCTTCAGATAAAGTCAGTTCACAATCAATCATTAAAAATATGGTTACTTGAGGAGATACCAAGGGATTGTTTGCACCTGTGGAATTATACTCCTGCTACAGCTAGTACCTTCAGAAGGCAAGGGAGAAAATTGATGCCCTGTATTTCCTGTGAAATTTGCAAGATGGGGGAAGCAATAACATTCCTTCCTTCTCTTTAAAACACATTTTTTTCCACCATTCAAAGCCTGAGTTTAAAATATGACCACCGCTCAAAAGCCACAGAATATAAACATATCGCGCACTTCTCACATTGACCTCCCACAAACCAAAACATACACTTCTGGCTAGGTCATCAAGGACCAGGGATGTGCTCAACTACCCAGATTTCCGGGGAAAACAAACAAATCTTCAAGATTACAGAGAAGACAGGACATTCCTTTTTCAGGCTTTTCAAGGAAATGAGGCCACATTCACTGCTGAACAATTTTTAAAAAAGCATTAAACATATAGATGCTGCTTTCCCTCCAAATGTCAAAGGTTACTGGACACGCTCTTTGGAGACTAGAGCTACAAATGTGACATCCAGACGCCAGCCTAATGGACAACTGGGCCTAAAATTTGGCAAGTAGTTGATTGTTTAATGCTACAAACAGCCAAGAACATGGAAGAAGCCAATCAACATAGAGGTAAGAGGCCTCATGAGGTAATTGGCCATTGGCGGGGGCAGCGGGTGTGCAACGAGGGTGGGTGAATTCGAGACTGCTGTTGAGAATTTGAAGTGCTTGTGGGGAGCCAAGACCAAGGGGCCTGGGGTCATTGTAAAGGCAGGGGAGGAGCAAAAATTATAGAGGCCCCTTGGTGAGATTCATGGATCCAGAATGTAGCTCAGCTCATAGTACAGGGAAGCAGCAAGGCAAGTTGACCCCAAAACACTCAGTAAAATGCAACCACAAGGCTGACCTACCAGAGAAACATCAGGCCCATGAAGAAACTGGCTAGAGTCAGTGAGGTATTCCTCCAGTCACAGGTTGGATCTCCCTGACACTTGCAGGATAGGTTCCCTCTGAGTAGCACATAAGTGGTTTGATCACTCATCTTGCATTGATTACAATTGGAACTAGATGGCTCCAAGGTGGCCTTTTAAAAAATATTCATTAATGGAATCTGGGTATTTATTGACCTGCTACTGAATGCTTTGCTAGGCCACAGAGGCTAGTTAAGTGTCAACTACATTGTTGAGAGTCTGGAATAACACACAGGCCAGGTTAGGTAAAGATAGCAGACTTGCTTCTCAAAAGGGAATTAATGAACCAGATGTGTATTGACAATAACTATTACTACTTCTAAAATTCCAACTTTTTAAAAAAATTGATGTAAATTTCAGCATCTGCCATGTGGGATTTGAACATATCTCCCCAAAATAATAGCCTGTGATGCTGGATACCTAATCTCGGGACACAATACCCATCACCTCTCTAGATATCATGTTCTTTTCACATGAAACTCTGACATAATTCAAACTCTCCTGATGTCTGGAAATTAAATTCAGATCTAAGGTTTTTTTGTATTTGTCTTTATTTTTGACTATGAACTAAAATGGCAGAAAAGGACTGTTTATTAAAACCAGAGACTATGAAAGGGATTGCTGCAACTTGTTGAGAGAGTTATATTTACACTGCTGTCACTACTTGGAAAACAACGAAGAGATAAGACACCACAACACCAGGGTACGTACAGAATAAGATTCATCCAGCAATAAACTGCTGATTGGTTTGTACAGTTGCAATCAGTTGTGGACGTCAGAAGTCTGGCCTGACCAAAAGCCCGATGACAGCTCTCTGAATGGCTGCAGAGCAGGTGATAAGCTTGGGTGTTTACAAGAGGTGAGAGAAGCCTCCGGATTGTTGAAGGATTAGATGTTGTATCTCTTTCTCTGCACTAAAAGTGACTGAAGTCCAAAATAAAAGCCAGTTATTTCTTCCCAACAGTTACGGTAATCTATTGCCTGTAACCAATAACTCAAAGACTTTATACGTAGTGAACCAAATTACCACGTGCCTCCTGCACAAAAGTAAAAGAAGATTGGAGATCAGGCGGTCTTGGGAAGTGAAAGGAACATCGTCAAATCCTGTAGTCTGGTGCCAGTGAACCTCGTTTCCCTAGTAATTTTTCCTCTACCCATAACACTAATAATTTTTTCTTTGTCTATGCCCATCCATATGTGTGCGCAAAAGTTTTAAAAGAGAGTTGGAGTTTCAACTAGCGGAGTCTTATGTTGTTCATTTGTTTTGCTTGTGGCTAATATTTGTTTGTAATGAATAGTAATTCTTGTTAAGGACAGAAACCTGGTCGACATTTTTCTGTTAACCAGAGTCAATTGGACAGTCAAACTGGGGAGTTTTGACTACTTTGATTTAATCATTAGTGGCAATCCTAGAAATAGTGCAGCTCATGTGTCAGCGCACATTCCCAAGTGGGTCATGACATCGTGGAAATAGGCTGTATCAACAACAGTTAGTATGCTGATGTAACATCCTGCACATGCCATTCGGCCAAAGCTATAGGAATTTCAGAATGTGTACATTTTCTAAAATAGTTACCAAAATGCAATAACCAGGACAGGATCACCATGTTCCATTTAACAAAATAAAAGCAAACAATACATTTGGACCACTTACGTTCTCAGCTGCAATATAAACTTTGATACAATTAAGTTAGATGATGCAAGTCTGAAAATGGAACAAAAAGCGACATTCTAACAACAGGCTGAGTGTGATGGTGGAATCACAGGTTTGGCACACTCTTATCAGATGGCAGCAAGTCCATTTCTTGCCATTCACTCCGCCCTGATTACTGTACAAAAAAGGAATCAGTAACTTGGATCTACATGCATGACCTGTTGAAAGGATCAGAAGACTGAACTGATAAAAGAATTCAACTTGTAAAGCCCGCCTCGAGAGGTTTATCAAAATCCCACAAAAAAGTCAGGCTCATCACTGATCAGATTACTAAGATTTTCGGTACAGTCACTTGACGTTGGTCCCACAGGCTCCTCTCAGTGGGTGGTCAGCCTTTTAACGTGAAAGACAGTGCATTGACCTGGATTCTTTCATGTTTGAACTGTATGGGTTGTCATTTAAACCAATAGTGAATGTTTATTAATAGGATCATGGAAAAACTACTGACACCACATATGCATTGCATTTCTGAGACGATTCAAGCAGCATGCACTGGAGATACTGTGGCCACAGGCTTCTATTTATGAAGGATGAAATTACAATAGTTAAAATCTATTTTGGCCACATGCAAGGACTGAAAAGCAAAACACGTTTAGTATCTTCTCTTTCTACATTCCAACAATATTTCACAAGCCTCGTACAGAATTCTCATTTTATACTCGTAGTAAACAAAAGTTAGACGCCAGGATAAAATAGGAAACACACAGTCTTATACTTGCATCTATTTCTTCACTGAAATTCATGGACAGAGGAAAAGACCATTATCTAGCGGGGAACAGACCAAATTTAAAAATCAAGTTTAAGTGTAACACGAAATGTTTAATGTCCAAGTCATTTATAGTACAAACTAACATGACAAAATATATTATGTTCACTTAAAATCTATTTATACAAAGCATAATTGCCTTGCATCCAAATATTTTACAATTAAAATGCATGACAAGAGGCTATATCACCATTCAGTAATTCTGAGAAAGCACATCAACATAAAGCAGGAAAAGAAATGAAATGAAACATACTGCACTTTTTTTAAAAAATGGGATACTAGTAACTTACTTTTCATTTGCTTTGCCAAAGCATGAGGAATGAGATACGGAAATGAACAAACCCGAGGGCAATTTTAATCTCACCCTAACCACTCTAAATCTACGTGAACTGACCAGCTATGATTTTTACATGTTCAACAGAACAGGCTCAAAGGGTATCCAACCGAAGGACAACGAGGTCCTTTTTTTTCAAAAATAAATGCATGTCAGGTCTAGATAATATTGTAGTTGGGCTCTGATGATATTAAGAACGGGCTGAATGGGAAACAGCCTGCCTGACTGACCTAGAGAATAAGTGAGGCAATTTCCTTACGCAATCAGGAGTAGCGGGTGAGCTCCTTTGTGGAAGCATTAGGCAATGCCTGCCATGGAAACCATACTTCTCCAACCTTGTCCTAGCCCTGACTTTGCAAAGTCCCTATGGAACAGTGCTGGTGACATACTTGTACTCAGTGAATGGGCAGGTGAATCAGTTGGAACAGCATTGATACAAGGTCAAGGAGTTCAAATACCTCAATCCCATATCTCTACACTACTGTTCACAAGTTGAAAATTAGGATGCAGTTAAAATCAGGACCCAAGAGATATACAGAATACCTTGCAAGTTAATTGCTTATTGTGTTCAGAGTCAGGGTGGAGGGAAATGAACAGGCTGGTACAGCTTAGTTTCCATTTGGGAATGACATGAACTAGAAATAAGAAAAGACTGACCAATGAAGGTTAAAGGTTTAAATAGCAATTTAGTCTCACTTTCGAAGTCAAAATAATACGTTTTGAAATAATGAATAGTTAATAGTGCTTTTACTAAATTAGTATGCAACTATCTTTTTAATGATTTACTAGCAATGATAAACATATGCAAACTGCTACGGTCAGTAATACTGTCAGCCTGGACTGTTTGACAGCACTCTCACCTCTGAATCAGAGACTGCAGTTTCAAGTCCTACTTCAGAGATTTAAGCACGTAATCTTTGGTAGCACCTCAGTGCAATCCTATGGAAGTGCAATATTGTCAAAGGTGCTGTCTCTCAGAGAAGCTGAACCATCTGGATTTTTCATGAGTGTAAAAGCTCCAGTACCAATACTGAAAGATGAGCAGTATAGTTCTTGCTGGTGTCCTAGCCAATATGTATTCCCCCACTTTTACCTGCAGTAACAAATTATCTGGTCACTAACTCATTTATGGGGTCTTGTTGTGCACAAATTCCCACATTACAACAGTAACTACACTTCCAAAACTACATTATTGGCTGTAAACTGCTTTCAGATGTTCTGTGGTAAAAAGGCACCATATAAATATAAGTTCTTTCTTTTACTAGAATCCAATTTGCCATGATAAATAAAGGTGAATTTGGTAAACAGAGTACAAATAGACAAACTTTGACTTTTTGGTATGTTTGATTTGACAAATTGGGGTAAATTTCAAATTTATAAAATTTCTAGCTGTGGCAACAGATTCCTACGTGCAACTTTGAAGAAGCAACATTTGGCCAGTAATGTGCATGCTCACTGTAATTGAGCTCCAAGGTCAACATAGCGTGAAAGATCTCTACAAAGTAATCCAACATTCTTGTGTGCAAACCTACAGAGGACAGAATAGTTTCTTAAATAATATAATAATAAAAGGTAAGGGTTTATCACTTTTGTTTGACCATCTAATATCCTCAACCTAATTTTAGTCTGTAACTGAAATCATTGTTTTATTTATGTCTCAATCCCTAAAAGTTAACAGATGTGGCACAGCAAGGTTTAACCACAGCAAAATTCAAATGATGTTTCTTAATAGCTATGTGATCCAATAAGACTTTAACAGCAGTGTCAGAATTTGGATTATGGACAAATATACCAATACGTCAAACACAAATTTTATGTTATACGGTTGATATTGAAAGAGTTGGCACATTTTGACTCTTGATAGCAGTTATTCATGACATTTTGTCTTTAAATCTACCAAGCACAATAGAAAACTTGATATTTCCCAGGAATTTAAAAAGGGAGTTACAAACTTGACCTTGATTTTAAACTCCAAGTAGGTAGCAAGGTGATTTAGGAATTTTGCCAATGGACTGAGACTCCGATTACTTTAGCCCCCGGAACTCCGAGAACCCACTGGGCTACCTCCACCTGTCACGAGCAAGAAACTGGCAGGGAAAAAATAGGAAACTAGACAACTATGTGGCCTCCTGCCCGGACCAGGTAACAATGTGTCAAAACAATGTACCCCTGTTGAGCAGAGAAGGTAAAAGTTCAGAATGGTGAATTCATGCCAGCTTTCCAGTGTATAAACAGATGTTGAGATTTTAACTGTCCACTTGACAGTGTGTTTAAACTTTACGCTGAGTTTCTCTTGATCATATAAATCAGGCAGGTAGAGCTAATATTGTCTTTCTAAAAATATGTTTAAAATATTTTACCTAATTTACAAAGAATCAGATTAAAATCGAGTGAATTGTCTCCATATCTAATAGGTTTTGTCAAGGAAACCCAGGTCGTGCCATCAGGGATGCTGAGCAATTCAAGATGTGGAAAAGCACCAGAAAAACAAAGCAGAAACGTATTTGGAATGTTCAGTACAAAAAAAAAGGCCATACATATTTGTTGAAAAAAACTGATTATATCTGGTTTATATAATTGCAGCATACCTATCTACTACCCTCATTTAGCTATCAGTACTCCATAATGGTGAACATTGTATTAATAGGTGATTATCTTCCAAATAAATTTACACAATAAGACGACTAATTTTCATAATCCTGTTCTAAACCACCTCAGTAAACCACGTGCCAGATTTGAATTTTAATTGCTAGTCCTTTTCCTTTCATTTATGAAATGACTTTTAAGGATGATTTATGATAAAGCAATGAGATAGCTTACCTACCAATGAACACAGAACATAGAACATAACAGCGCAGTACAGGCCCTTCGGCCCTCGATGTTGCACCGACCTGTGAAACCAATCTGAAGCCCATCTAACCTAAACTATTCCATTATCATCCAATGATTGGTGATCATTATTCAACCTGCATGTGTTCAATGTTTGTGGGCAAGTTCTACAGCAGATATGAATAGAATTTCTCCAACTGCTGGTGGGGAATAGATGTGCTAACTGGAACTGAGATAAATATTCCTTCACTAAATTCACTATTTCTCTTTCTCCTGCTAAGTGTTATATGTCATGTGATCAATAAAGCAAGGTCTGATCCTGCAGATAGTTGACAAACTTTCAATCTGCAACTTGGTAAATTAGGTAACTATAAGATTTAAAAGAGGGTCATTGGGTGGAACCTGATAGTGGCTTGAATGACATGAACTATGATAGGAGATGTGGCAAAATGATGAGAAGTGCATTGAGGTCTATCTCAATGGGCAGCATGGTGTCTCAGTGGTTAGCCCTGCTGCCTCACAGTGCCAGGGACCCAGGTTTGAGTCCAGCCTTGGGTGACTGTGTATGTGGCGTTTGCATGTTCTTCCTGTATCTGTGTGGGTTTCCTCCCACAGTCCAAAGATGTGCACATTAGATGGATTGAATTGGTTAAAAATTGCCCATAATGTCCAGGGATGTGCAGACTAAGTGGGTTAGCCATGGTAAATGCGGAGTTATGGGGATAGGGTGGGATGTCTTCGGAGAGTTGATGTGGACTAGATGGGCCAAAAGGCCTCTTTCCACATTGTACGGATTCTATAAATCAATGACATGGACAACTTTCTGCATCTTTTAATTAAGGTCCAAGTGCCAAGCAGTGGGAGATGAGGGCAGTAGCCAAGAGAGACTGAATGAGAGGCATTAGAGAAAAGATGGTGGTATAATGCTGGAGGAGTGGAACAGGTCATTGACCTTCTTTCCTACATGGTCAGGCACTCCTTCAGGCTGAGACTGCAGTAACCTAGGTGGCAACCTTGGACCAGGCTGGCAGGGTCCACTGGTGTGGCCTGCACTGCTGATCCTGGGAGAAGAGGATGTCCCGTATTAGTATCACCATGTCTAGTAGGATCTCCAGGAACCCCTCCTCAAGAGGGGCACCAATTTCCCCTTGTCTGCCACGTCCAGGGTGAACATTACAAACTGTGCGGGGCGGCTCCGACTGGCAGAGCTTGTTCAGGTATACAATCGCCTTTAAAAGATGCTGCCAGGGATGCCATTCCTTTCCAGGATCTCTCAATACTAGTGGGTATTTCAGGTACAGCAAATGGTAGAATGGAACTAGAATTGGACAAAAAGGGTGCAATGTGTGCATGGTGGGTGGTTAATGAAGCAGGTTTGGTAAGATATGATGAGATATAGCACTAAGCTTTGTGGTGAGAAACCATTGACAAAACTCAAGATTCAGCCCCTTGTTTGACCCTGCCAGCCTGGTATAAACAGGCCATGCGGGCAGTTAAATTTATTCAACTTATTTGCTCTCAAATTCTGCCAGCAATTCAACATTCTGAATGTTATGATACTGTACAGAATTTACAGGAATTGTGGAGCAGGGGTTAACATCCCTGTCTCTGAGCCAGAAGCATAGGGTTCAAATGCCACTCTAGTCTTGATATAGGAAAGTGCATTTGTGATGTGGTCCGACAGGTTGCATATCAACCTGCAAATTCTTCCAGCATACCAAAGGCAGGAGCGAAATGGAAAAGATTCCTAATCAGACAGGTGCTGGAAAGAATGTTTCAGCCTCTACCCTCATAATCCATAGCTCCAGATGACGACATATTTGTAAACGTGCATATTGTTCACAACAACTCAGATTCCATAAGCAAACATTACTATCATCCAGTCAGTTTACATGATCCCTACCCCTCCTTTCTTCTTTATCGTATCTTCCTCCTTTAAAGACATTCCTTAAAACCTACTCTTAGGATGAAATTTTCACAGAAATGGTAGTGCTCCATGCCTTAGCCAAGAAATCACAGCATCCCGAATTCAGAATTCCTGCCTCTAATAGCCACCCAGCCTCCAACCCCACTATATCCTGAACCCTGTATCTTCACAGGGTTGGAGGGTGGGGTCAAGTGGGGAGGGGGTGTGTAATTTACCCGCATGTCTTCGATTTACAATTGCGGCTGCCTTCATTCAGAAGCCATTTGCATTACTAGAATTTCCAAAACATTACTCATGATATCTACAAGACTTTAACACCATAAGATATAGGAGCAGAATTAGGCCATTCGACCCATTGAGTCTGCTCTGCTATTCACTCACAGCTTATATGTTTCTCAACCCCATTCTCCTGCCTTCTCACTAGAATCCTTCATCCCCTTAGTAATCATGAACATAACTATCTGTCTTAAACACACTCAGTGACACTGCCTCCAAAGCACACTGCGGCAATGAGTTCCAGAGACACACAATCCTCTGACCGAAGAAATTCATCCTCATCTCAGTTCTAAAAGGTCACTCATCAGTCTGAGGCCCTGCCTTTGGATCCTAGCCTCTCTTACCGGTGGAAACACCTTCTCCATGTCCACTGTATCCAGGCCTCCCAGTATTCTGTAAGTCAAATCAAATCCCCCTCTCATCCTTCTAAAATCCATCGCGTACAGACCCAGAGCCCTCAAACGCTCCTCAGGTGACAAGCTCTTCATCTCCAGGATCATTCTTGCAAACCTCCTCTGGACCCCCTCCAAGGCTAACCCATCGCTCCTTAGATATTGGGCCCAAAACTGCTCACAATATTCCAAATACAGTCTGACCAGAGCCTTATACAATATCAGTAGATTCCTGCTCTTGTATTCTAGCTCTCTTGAAATGAAGGCTAACACATTCCTAACTACCAACTGAACCTATAAGTTGACCTTAAAAGAATCCTGCACTAGGCCTCTCAAGACCCTTTGTGCTTCAAATTTCAAAGCCTTTTCCCCATTTAGAAAACAGTCTGTGACTCGATTCTTCCTACCAAAGTTCATAACATCACACTTTCCCAGATGGTACTGTATTCCATCTAACACTTCTCTGCTCATTCTCCTAGCCTGTCCAAGTACTTCTCCAGCCTCCCTGCCTCTAAAATTCTACCTGTTCCTCCACCTATCTTTGTGTTATCTACAAATTTAGCATCAATGCCCTCACAGAATTCTAACAGATTTGTGAGGCATGACCTCCCACTGATGAAGTCATGTTGATGCACACCCACTTTACCATGAACTTCCAAATACTCCGCAGTCTCATCCTTAGTAATGGGCTCCAAAATCTTATCAACAATCTAGATCAGGTTAACCAGACTTTAACTTCCTATCTTCTGCCTCCTTCCCTTCTAAAACAGCAGTGTTACATTTGCCACTTTCCAGTCCTCTGGGACGTTCACCGACTCCGATGATTCCCGAAAGATTACCACCAATGCCTCCACAATCTACTCGGCTATCTCCTTCAGAACCCTGAAGTGTAGTCCACACGGTCCAGACAATTTAGCCACCTTCAGGCTTTTCAGCTTTCCCAGCACCTTCTCCTTAATGATGACCATTACACTCACTTCTGTCTCTGACGCTTTTGAAGTTTTGGTATGCTATTGGTGTCTTCCACCATGAAGACCGATGCAAAGTGCCAATTCAGTTCCTCCATCATATCTTTATCTCCCACTACTATTTCTTCAGCCTCATTTTCCAGCAGTCTAACGTCTATTCTTGCCTATCTGTTATCTTGTACATATCTAAAAAAATTATTGCAATTTTCTTTTATATTGATATGCAGCTTACCCTCATTTTATCTTCTCCTCCCTCTTATTACTGTTTTAGTTATCCTCTGCTAATTTGAAAGGCTTCCCACTCATCTTCCCTACATGGTTGTTTGTTTGCTTTCATGCTGTCCCAGACTTCTCTTGTCAGCCATAGGTGCCTCTTCCTCCCCTTCATAGGTGTCTTCTTCCTTGGCGTGAATTTCTGCTGTGCCACCAAAATTACCGCCAGAAACCCGTGCGATATTTGAGGTGAACGTTTAACAGTGCCAAACATCTTTGGAGAAGTCAGGAATCCCTTTGGTAAATACCCTTTTAAGATTAAACACAAAATGTGCATATAGAGTGGATAAGTCTGTGGAACTGTCAAACAGTCAGGTTATTTAAACCTGTGCCCTCGCAATTTTGAAAACAGTTTTTAAGTCGTAAAAAAAAGTGCTTGCAATGACAATGCATGTTTATTGACATAAGCCTGAGAACTATCATTAGTCCTAGCCTGCTTTCACCACCTACAAGTGTTACAGTGGGGCTTGAATGTTCACAGTTAAATTGACAACTCCAACTGGTTATGAAGGGATTAGCTGTCTGTAATGATCAGCTATGAATACAAATGTTTGATTTTATAATGGTTAAGTACTTTTAATGACTTTTAAATGTATTGAATGGGTTTTTAAATCAATAAGTGTTTTTCTTAAAATAAATATCATGACGCATAATGGCAAATACACAATATCTATTGTCTAAGTAATAAATACTTAGAACTTTATTTAATTTCTTCTCAGCACAGCTCCTAAGGTCTACCCATAGTGGATGGCTTGGCACGGAAGGTGCAAGAGTAAATGCGGATAGATATGGAACTCGAGACCTTTGAGTATAGGAGGTGGAACATCATGTTGAGGCTGTACAGGATGTTGGTGAGGCCACTTCTAGAGTACCGTGTACAGTTCTGGCCGCCCTGCTATAGGATGGATATTATCAAATTGGAGAGGGTTCAGAAAAGATTTACTAGGATGTTGCCAGGAATGGAAGTTTGAGTTATAAATATAGGCTGGGACTTTTTCACTGAAGCATAGGAGGTTGAGAGGTGACCTTACAGAGGTTTATAGTCATGAGGGGCTTAGACAAGGTGAATAGCGAGTGCATTTTCCCCAAGGTGGGGGAGTTCAAAACAAGGGGGTAAATTTTTAAGGTGAAAGATTTTTAAAAAAAAGGACATTAGAGGAATGAACTGCCAGAGGAAGTGCTAGATGCAGATACAGTTGCAATGTTTAAAAGACATTTGGATAAGTACACGAGTAGGAAAGTTTTGGAGGGATATGGGCCAAATGCAGGCAAGTGGGACTAGTTTGATTTGGGAACATGGGAAGCTTGGACTAGTTGGACCGAAGGGTCTGTTCCCATGCTGTTTGATTCTGAGACTTTATGACATGGCATGATTTGGAATTAAATTGTGTTGGGGTTTTTTAAGGCAGTGGGGATGAGTTGGGTCGGGGTGGGTGGTCATCATGGGTTAGAAAGTATTGATGCTAATATGGTAGAGGGGCTATAAAAGGCTATAGAGATATGGGTAGGAGGGATGGTTTGACATAGAAGGTAGAAGTGACGTGGGAGTGGGACATGAGATGGCATGGAAAATAACAGTGTTTTGTAATGGGGGAGGAGGTGAGGTAGGTGAAAGGGAGGGCCTTACTGTTTCATTATAATTGGGATGAAAAAGGTTAGAGCATCAAAGCAGGTCTTTTAACCAGCCTGCCTTTGCACTCAGCAACGCTTGTTGCTGTTTCCACACTTTCAGCGGGCAGGCAGCCCAATTGGCCCCATTAGCACCCACCTCCCAAAAATAAAAATCCAGCCATTTGGTTATGTTTCTCTTGTGTTGGGAAATTTCCTAATTTGAGCTCTGGGCTCAGGAGCAAGATCTCAAACCAAAGTATTTGGTCATTGATCTGAATTTTTCCTTTTGTGTCTCAATGTCAAACTGCGCTTGATAAATTCTGTGAAGCAGCTTGGGGTTTTTTTTAGAAACAAAGGCCCTATATAAATCCAAGTTTGCTCAAATATTACAGTAGATTAGAAAAACATATTCATTGACATTCACAATGATGAAAAGTAATATCAAATTTGAGCAGCTTGCAAAAGGATAAGGCATTTAATATCATATGAATCATATAACATCGTAACTCAAAACCATCTCTCAGGAGATATTTGTTTCCATTTACAGTCACCACACACATCGCCTTTCTAACTCCCAGCCAGAGTCCATTCCAACAGCATGGGAACTATTAAGGAAACACAGCCAAGGTAGCTAGGGGCCTCGTTGGAAATGTGCCCATTTCAGAGGTGCTGATGGGCTGGCATGCTTTGATATGCACTGGCATATCGATGAAAATTATGTTATCACATACAGTACAAGGCTTTAATAGCCACAGGCTGCCATTTGAAATAAACATTAGTGTGGTTCTGAACAAACATACACTGTAAACGGGACTCATTAACCTCATTTCTACCCAGCGTGAAACCACTTCTTGCTTGGCAATGAAGAGAGCAGTCAAAAAAATTGAACAGTCACCCCATTTGCCAAAACAAACATGCATAAAAGTTACAAGTTGCCTCATCACATGGATGGCAGAAGATAACCAAGAAACATTGGTGCTTTTTTTCTCCTTTTTCATTCTTTCCCCTCTACTTGTTACCTACCTGCACCCCAACCACCCTGCCACTAAAGGGTGACAGAAGTCAAGAGCATTCTGAACAGAACTCACACAGTATCCTTAAGAAAGATCTCTGTTGAAAACTAGAAAGTTGAGAGAAACTTGAAGGTCACAACTTCACAAATGAAATTCTCGAGTGATGGGAGAGTTGCCGGGCATACTGCAATGCCAGGAGAATTGCAGGTTTTATAAAAATCATTGGAATGATTCTGTTCCATATGATTTGTTTCTTGTACTCCAACAGCTGGATGGATAGGACTATCACTTGTTCTACAGTTCAGCACCAGTATGAAGCTCACATAAATGTGACAGTAGACAAGTCATTGAACAGAAATGTTGCTGGTTCACCAAAGAGCAGATTGGGTTTTGAGGGGAGAAGGACGAGGTGGAAAACACCTCTCCTTACATGCACTGTTCCATTCTTTGTTCTTTGTGTCAACAGGACTCAGGCTGGGTCACCAGTCCTGTTGCCACGCATTTCAGTCTGTGAAGGAAAACTCACTGGTGAGGGGCCAAGGCATTTTCCAAATAGATTTTTTTTAAAAGAAGTGTTTTAAAAAAATAGTAAGTATATTAGAAACAGTTTTTCACGAAGGAACACTCTGTGCACATCAAATATACCGTGACATTACGCCAAAACACTGTAAACTGTGGCAATGAGGGTAAATCATGCTGGCACAAGATGCAATTATGTTAATACCATATAAAGGGTAGACTTTTGCCTTTTAGATTAGGTTCCTTTAAAATTGGGTCCAAATGGGGGTCATAAGCCTGCACTATGTGGGAAACTGGACATTGATTTTCCCTGTATTGGTCAAGGAGTGGTCACAGGGTGGGAAACTGTCCCATTAAAGACAGCAGGTAAACAGAGAGAGAGCATACATCTCCATTTCAAGATGCATCCCCTGCATATTTTTTTAAAAATTAAAAACTTAATAACACTTACCATCCTTTGAATATTATATGTACTTTGTACTTTTTTTAATGTTGGCAGCCAGTTCCTTTTCATACTCGCCCTTTGCTCTTATTATTGGCTTTTTCACCTCCCCTCTGAATCTCCTATATGTTACTGTATCTTCTTCCTGACGTGTTGTAAGCACACTTTTACTGCATCATCTTAAATCACTATCTTTTTAATCATCCAGGAATCTAAATATTTGCTTGCCCTATGCTCCCTCTCCAAGGATCATACCTTGGCTGTGCCCAAATGCTCTCAGTTATTTGAAGGTAGCCCATTGTTCAACTAATCTGGTCCATTTGTTAGTTCTTAAGCGAAGGTCAGTACCTTTTAATGAACCTATGGTGCCTGACAAAGCATCAACTTTGCAGAATGCATGGTCTCACAGAGAACTACATGACATTTAACCAATCATTAGTGGCTCTGATTTCTAAACTTGCAATTTTACCAATGGGACAACATCACGATAATACTTAACTGTGTTCATTTGCATGGTTATTGTAAGCTTCGCTGTACGAAATAGAATTCAACACAGAAATATAACAATAAGATCACTTTCTTCTTGCAATGAGAAAAGCAGCTATTCACGTTGATTGGAACTTGTTCTCTCATAATCAGGAAAATGTACGCAACCCAGACTGACTCGTCGTAATCTAAAACATGACTGATTTGTAACTTTGAACAGTTTGCGATCATCACCTCATTTTGGAAAACGTCATTAACATAATTCAGGTCCACCAGGATTTGTCACCCTAACTGACTTGACATTAAAGGAAGACTGAGGCCCAAAAACACGGGCCCATCTTTCCAATCCAAAGCTGATGAATCTACTGTGAAAACCAAACATTTTATGGTTCAATTTGTGCTTTGACGTTTTGAATTTTCAACTATTTCCTTTACGTGTGCAGCACAAGTAGGATTCTCTAATATCATCGGTTTGTTGTGCACTTGGATGTCAAAGGAAGTATAACGAGCACCTTTTGAGATTCGGTGGTCTTTCAATTCAAATCTAAAGAATTATTCCTCAGAACATCAGGTCTGCATCATTCTGAGCAACACAGATTTGTCTAAATGTTATTATACCTCAATTCTAGAGCACAACAAGCGTGGAAGACAAAAAAATGCCCAGGTTTCATTCCCCTTTTCCCAAGGTACTAGTTTACCACCCATGTGACTTTTGAGTTTCTGTGGGTAGATATTATTTTCTGGTTCAACCCATATAAAAGTAATTCCCTGAATCCTGTTGAATAATTTGACTTTTATTCCTTTACATTCTCACGTGCTACAAGCAACAAGACTATCATTTTTCACTGATTATTACCTTATTAATTTTGTTCATTTCAAACACAGATGTTTGCGCTAAATTAATCGAGTCTAAACTTGGCAGTACATCCAGGTCAGCATGTATCTGCGATGGACATGATACTTGGAAAGTAAAGAATCACAAATTGTACTGAAACATACAAGATTCTGAGGGAGCTTATCAAGGTAAATCTGCAGTTCTTGCTATCTCCAAGGTAAATGGCGAAATGCTTCCACTAGTTGGGGAAATCTCAAAACATAAATACCGTTACAGAACTTGTAAAACAGATGCAATGGATTCCCCCGCACTCCCCTCACAGAGCAGGGAATGTCTGGAATTCTCAATCCCTGCAAGTTACAGTGGCGAGATCTCTGAAAGTATTTAAAGAGGAGGGAGATACGTTTTTGAAATATCAGGGATTGAGAGCTGTGCTGAGAGGGCACAAGAGCAGTTCAGGTCTGCAGTGGATCAGCCATGATCATGTCGAATGGTATGGCAGGCTTAAGAGGTCGAGTGGCCCACTTACACTCCTATTTCTTATGTTCTTGTAATCTTGACTTCTTTGTCAAAAGAAAAGTCTGTCCTGCTCAGCCTCTTCCGCTGTGAAAGAGGACTCTGAAGACTAACACCCCTCAAAAGGAAGTTCCTTACCACCATCTAAACTGGGAGATCTTTTCGTTAAAAAAAAACTGTGCCCTCAGGAGACCAAACATCCTCTCAAACTATTCTAACAAGCAACTTTAGAATCTTATATGTCCTTAAATCAGAACTCATTCTTCTAAACTCCATTAAGTAAAGGCCCAACCTGTTCACCCTCTCCTCATAAGACAAGCTCCTCATTCCAGGTATCAGCCCAGCAAACCTTCTCTGCACTGCTTCCAATGTAAACATATCCCCTTGTCTAGGAGCCCTCAGAAAGAAGGACGACGTCTGTCAGGTTAGATGAATCTTCAGATGACCCAGGAGCCCAATTTTGGATCCACACTTTTTTCCGCAGTGGGGCCACTTTGTTGCATGGGGAAATGGAATTCACAGTCAGCTTCCTTTTCCTTCCTCTGCCACTAGTGCTCCACCTCACAGTCAAGTTGCTGAGCCTTGAAGTGATTTGTGCCCTGACAGATCAGGAGAAGCATGAAGATGCTGCTGCCACAACAATGAGAAGTACTGCAGATACTCAGCTGTTCTGCCTATGTAGGAGGTGTGTGGGTTGCTCAAGTGACCAGGTCAGCGGCGGGGGGGGAGAAAGAGGTGGGGAAGGGTGACGGAGAACCTTCTTCTTGCTGATTTTTAAATGACAGGCCAAGCTTCAGATAGGAGGTTTTGAAAAGGTTCAGCATCCTTTGCTTGTGCTGTGTGAAGTGGGTCATCACGCACCAATCATCCGCAAACTGAAGATCACAAATGTCAAACGGTGGGGAATTTTGCTTTTGCCCAGAAGTGATCGAGATTGAAGAGCTTGCCATTGAGACAGTATGGGATGCTGACACAGAGTGGTAGGTCATCTTGGAGGAGCAGGATGACTACTCTGGTGGATAATGTGACCAAAACTGTAAGAAGTATTCTAGGTGGAGTTCCATCAATGCCCTGTACAGGAAACTTTGATGTTCTATACTCCACCCCAGCTTGGAATAAAAGCCAACATTCCATTTGCCTTCTTAATTACACGCTGTAACTTCATGCTGACTTTGCAATTCTTGTACTGCAATGTTTGTATTACCTCTACATTTGAATAATATTGTTTTTCTATCCTCCTGCCAAAATGGACATCACCACATTATACTCAGTCTAAATCCAAATCCCTTTGCTGATTCATGGTAATCTCCTCATAACTTGCTCCCTGTCCATCTTTGTATTATCAGCAATTGGACTACAATACAGCTAATCCCTTCGTTCAAATTAGTAACCCAAAACAAAAATACTGGAAGGCCAAGCACTGAACCCTGGGGCTCTCCTTTAGTTAGTCTGCCATCCTGAAATTGAAAATTATTCATCCAGAAACTCTATCTGCAGGCCTATTCATGCTAATATCTGATCCCATGACCTCCTATCTTGTGGAGTAACCTTTTAAATAGCACTGTGTCAAATTCTTTCAAAAATATCTAAGATATGCTGCATCTGTGATTCCTCTTTTTCTGACCTACATGTTACACACTCAAAGAACTCTAGTTAACTTGTGAAACATGATTTTTCTGTCACAAAAAGATGTTGACTGCCTAATAATTTTATGACTTTCTAAATGATCTGCTACTACCTTCCCAAAGACAGGCATTGGGCTAACTGTCCAAGAATTTCTTCCTTTCTTCCCCCGCTTCTTTCTTGAAGAAAGATATTTAATTTTCAGTATCCCAATCCACTGGGACCGTTCCTGAGTCTTGGGAATTGTGAAAGATTACAACCAATGCATCCATCATCTCTTCAGCTATTTCTTTTAAGGCACATCTCCAGAAGACTTGTCAGCCTTAGGTTCATTACATTTTCCAGTACCTTTGTCTCTCATGACAGTGGTTGCCTCAGTTCCTCTCTTCCTTTTACCACTTGATTTTCTTCTTTTTGAGCTGCTCTTTGGGTCTTCTACAGTGAAGATGAATACAAAATCCTTGTTGAAAGCCTCTGGTATTTCCTCATTTCCCATCTTTAACCCCCAGCATCACTCACTAAGAGACTAATATTTTAACCACAAAAACACATTGCTGGAAAAGCTCAGCAGGTCTGGCAGCACCTGTGAAGAAAAATCAGAGTTAAAGTTTCGGGTCCAGTGACCTTTCGTCAGAACTGATGGTTGTTAGGAAATTATTGGTTTATATGCAGGACACAGGGAGGGGGAGGGGCGGTAAGGAGAAAACAACAGATGGGGATATAACCCAGACAAAAGAGCAATTGGATAGACAAAGGAGTTGATAACGATCTGGCTCGGAGGGTGAATAGTTGTTAATGGGGACAGTTAGTGACTAACAATAGGTAGTGTGTAATGGCAGGCTACGTGATAACAAAGGGCTGGTGTGTGGGGGAGGGAGCTAGGACATGGGAGAGTTTAGGCCCTAAAATTATTGCCGTTGTAGACTGTTAGTGCATTCTACCGCCTCAACACAACAATGTATATTCACTATTTTTATAAAGCACCCTGTGGGGTCAAAATATCATGTGCTATCTATTTGTAGAAACCCACAACTCATATTGCATCTTCTGTTAGTTGGGGCGTGAGGGAATGAAGGAACAGTCAATCAGGATGCCCTGGAGGGAATGGCTGTTGCAGAAGGTGGACAAGGGAGGTGGGGGGGAATGTGTGGCTGTAGGTGTCCCAATGGAATACTTTAAATACATTACTTGTAGAAGCTTTTACTGCCTTTTTACATTTCTGGCTGATTTACTCTGGCTGACCACAAATCTTCACAGCATTGTACACTTTTTAGTTTAATATAAACCATCCTTGATTTCCTTGGTTAGCCACCATTGGTGCATTTTTCTGGTAGTCCTTTACCCCAGTGGAATCCATATTTGTTGAATGTTATGAAATAACTCCTTAAAAAGTCTGTCACCACTTCTCCAGCACCTTCCCTTTAATTTGCTTACCTAGCCTACTTTAGCAAACTAAAACTTCACAATCTTCCAATAGTTCAATCAAGTTCAAAACATTAGTTATGGACTCTTGCTTCTCAAACTGAAGCCAAAATACTATTGCATAATGATCACTCTCGCCCAATCGTTTACTATGGGGTATTTATATTATCCGGTCCCAGTATATATTACCAGGATCAAAGTAGCCTATGTCCAAGTTGGTTCCAGAATATAGATGCTGCTTGGCCTGCTGTGTTCATCCAGCCCTGCACCTTGTTGTCTCGGATTCTCCAGCATCTGCAGTTCCTACTATCTCTGGTTCCAGAATATATTGCTGTAATGGTGTGACCTGAAGGTACTCAATGAACTTATCCTTCTATAACTTTGCCAATTTGCTCTGTCCAATTGACATTACAATTGCAGTCATCCATAATTAATGCAGTACTTTTTTTGTAAGCCTCAATTCTTTCTCGATGCGTACTCTGCCGCACTACATAGCTACCTTTAGGAGACCTACAAACCACTTCCATTAATGACCTTTTTCCTGGATGAAATAATTACACCTTTATTGAATCTTGATTCAAATACACTTGGAGCACTGTGTATGATCCTAACCATCACATTATATCAAAGGCACTGTGCAAAAGTGTATTTAAAAGATGATACCAGAAATCCAAGCTTACACCCATAAAGAAAACAAATAGGAACGACAGGAAGGAGAGAGACAGAAAAAGAAAGAAAGCAAAAGAAAGAAAAAAGACATGTGGATAGGGAGCAAGCAAGCGGGGAGGGAATGAGAAAGTGGGTGGGGTGGGGGGGGAAGCTGTAAAAGCGGGAGAGTTGGTGTGAATTCTGAGACTAAGCTTTAGATGCTCACTCCCTCCCCAGAGGCCTATCCATAAAGCAGGCTGGGAGAAGAGAAGAACCTAAGCTGAAGGACAACCTGCTCTTTTTTGAATTTGGGAAGTCCATCTCAGGCTGTGCACAACCAGAGGCAATAGCAAAGTCATGTCACTTAAAACTCCTCATCACAGGCCCAGGATGACCAGGACATGAGACCTGGTCTGTCTCTTTCTAGCTTGCTTGCTCCCTATCCACATAGGAATCAACATGGTCAAACAATTAACTAGTTTAACCATAACATTTTAATGGTCACTTTTATTAACTACTTATTAAAACGTTTCAATTTATTCATTGAAATGGAGTGTTTTTCTGACATTCAGGTTTGTTGTTCTCCCAAATCTCATCTTTCTGAAATTTACTCACTGGCACCCCTGAGTGAGAGAAAAGTTGAAATGTGGCCTCCTATACACAAGGGTTGGATAGTCCTCCTTTAACAGATATCAGGGTTAGCTTTTGGATCTTTTCCGTATGATTGCAGAAAACCAGAAATGTCCAATGATATGTCTTGACACCGAGAATCCAAACCAGCACTGCTCATTTCAAATATTTAAGATTATGGACGAGTAACCAAATTAAAAACATGGTGTGTCAACAATACACATAATTGTTAAATTAAGATAATTGATTTCACTTGTTCCAGCACATGATAATGTTAGAACAAAGAGACATGCAGTTGTATGACCTAACCGCTTCACTTTCTGCAGATATCCAAAAATATGACTAAACAGAAGATGCAATAAGAGTTGTGGGTTTATACAAATAAACAACACATGATATTTTGACCCCACAGGGTGCTTTATGAAGTTGGAGAAAATAGTCATAAACATTGTTGCATTGAGGTGGTAGAATGCACTAACAATCTACAATTGTGCACCAGAATATTTCCTGATTGGTTTGTTTTCATTTTCCATGACAGATCTTTGATGATAGCAGCCTTTATTGTTCATTCTCTTGTATTTAGTATAGAATTATACATGTTGGCAAAAAAAAGGTCACATTTGTGCACAGTAAGTCCCCTTCCTAAATTTATGTAAAATTAATATTTTTGTATACAAGTCAGCTTTAGTTCTCGGTCTTTAATAATAATGGATATACCTGCCCTTTATGCTTTGCCAACGTAGAATAAAACAACTGCTCAAATAATAAATTATAAATCTTAAAGCTACCTTTGGTCACAAACCTATTACTTTAGAAATAGATCTTTCACTGAACAAGGTTAAATAACATACCTTTCGTACACTTTGGAAAGATTAAAAGGACTCAAACATTTAAATTACTGGAAGATTATTTCTAATTCTGGACATATCTAATTCCAGATTAAGCACTGAATAAACAATACAGCCAGAGATTTCAAAAACAAATACCAGTGCTGGCTGCTCTTTTCTCAGCTCCAATTCCCTATCACGTGCCAATTGTCATAGCTGACTTTCCTGCATGATATGTACCCTACCCCCAACCAGCACATTTTTTCAACCATCTGTGTTTCTAATCAATGTGTCAGCTACAGCAAAGCCCAGATGATGAAAGGGAAACATCTTGACTCCAAAAACCTACTGGAAAGGCCGCTTGACTGATCAAAGCCCAGAGAGTCATTGCTGCTTGCACTGTATTAGCTTAATGAATGCCAGCAAGTGCTCAAAAGATTTGATAAACATTTTTTCTCTGATTCCACAGAGTTCACAAATGAAATTTAGATTTGCATCCAGAACTTAGGTTCTGTGCACATACAACATTGATGAAAGAAATCCAAAGCTTTAGAAGCAAAATCAGCACTAGTTTATTGGAGAACAGAAAACCACTCCTAAATAGGGTGGATGAGACTTTTCTACATTTAGAAGCACTGGAGTTCAAGAGAAGAAAATGCATAACATCCTAAGGCATTAAACTGCTTGTTCTCCTATTCTCTCTCTTTGCCCTCCAGTGCTCTAAACTGTCAAAACCATCAGCTGTTTCTAATACCCTTAGGTATTCTCAGACAGGTCAGAAGACAGCTCAGATCAATTAAGAATGAGCAACCTTTCACCTCCCAAGAAAGGAACAAAACGATAAATGAAACAAGCTTCGGACAGGGGAATAGTCACAACTGCAAGAGCCCACTGCACCAAATAAACACATGCCGTAAAACCAGGGCAAAACCCATTCCAGCAAGGTTAGAAAAATATAACGCAACTTACCATCAAGATATTTCAACATAAATCATATTTGCAGAGCACATGAGCAAGTTTGCTAATCATGATCTTTAGGAATAAATATTCACAGAATATGTCTGCTTCTTCAGAGTTTCGTTGCAGTCGCTTTACCAGTACCCAGTATAAGTGCATCAATACAATTAAGTTAATCTGCTGTTTGCAGATCGAGAACCAAAGATTGGCTTACTTTAGGGCTTATAGCTGGTGTTGACAAATGAGGACACTGTGCAATTAGCATCATGATCATTCAGGATTTTAGAGGGCAATTTTAACTGTACCCATCTATGTCATCTGGACATGTGTCATTTAAATTGTTACATGCTGAGTAGAATAGTAACTGGAACTCATTTTAAATTGCTTGATTGCTGCTTAATCAATCAAGCTTCTTTACGTACATTACTATCAGGACCTAAGACATCAACGGTAACCTTGCAGCCTGGTAGAGATGTATCACTGTAGCTTCTCTACCAGACAAGACTGGGATAAAGAACCAGGGTCAAAAAGTGCCCAAAATTTCATTTTGGGATCAGAAGGGAACAGGAATAGCCTTCCAGACACTGCAAGAAACATTGAGGCTTTCCCTTTCAGACACCCCTAGCACCATTCTCAGAACGAAGTAAGCCAGTAGGATTTAGATGATGCCCTGAAGTCAGAATTGCTCAGTTTCTAATTCAGGTGACCACTCAGGTGTCCAAAATCTTCCAGCGTTTTTAAACCACAAATAAAAACAAAATTGATAACAGAACAATCAGTAATTTTAAAAAAAACTCAACGAATGGAGGGGTATATTACTCTTATTAAATTCTGCTCTTCATTTATCTACAATTTATGAATTCTATTACAACCTATTGACCTACAGTCATATTCCAGGGTCACTATTTTGGGCCTAATTAATGGCATGCTTACAAGTACATTGATGTATGGGCTAAGTGCCAAAATCATTGAAGTTAAAAAGTTAGCGTTTTGGTATCTAAAGACCAGTGGGTCAAATCTGTGGACATGAAAGATGGGCAATTCATAAAGGGTGATAGCAAATGAGGAAACGCTGACCGAAAAATATAACCAATCATTATAGCTGAATGAAATCCAAACAAGTAATTTCCTTAGAGTTCAGGGCCTGTTATATTTCCATTTCTCAACTGGGATGGTGCTGCATGAGAATCAAAACTCCACTACCTTTTCCTCTCATGTACCAAGTACTGCTCACTCATCAATCCTTACCTTCCTGTTCCAAACTGCCTCCAAAGCATCATGTTTAAACTCCTTCATGATCTTGCCCCCAATTGTTGTAGCCTCTTTTTATAGTAGCACCCTCCCTCACAGAACTTAGCATTCCTGAGACTTTGGATTCATTCATCTCTGCTGCTCTGTCACTTTCAATGGCATATCTCCTTCTGCCAAATCCCACCTTTGTGCAACATTTTTTGCCTACATTAAAGATGGTATATAAATGCAAGTTGTTGTTCTGGGTTGGTCTGAGTGACCTTCATTGTGCAGCCATGTGAAAGTATTTAGCTTTTAAATCAGCACAAGTGTGTAACAGTTTCATTCTGTCTTCAACTCACTTTAAAATATAAGTTAACTGTTTTCCAGGTATACAAAATGTGTACTGCACCTACAACACTGATGTGTTACAAATAGGATTCAACTTGCCATAATAGTGATTAGAAAAGACAATGGGTTTTCAAATTCCGTTTTATAATCTAATTAAAAAGTAACATTAAAGTTCAGAATTCAAAGGACAACAGAAATATTTGCTACTGCTGAAAATACAGCGCATCTCATAAACAACTATGGTCTTAGGTTAAAAGCTTTACACCTCAACGACAACCCAAGGACTCAAACTGTCCATTCATTTCATCTTCCTTTTGAACTGAACATTATCCTTTTTCAACTTTGTACGTATCATGTGGAGGTGCTGGTGATGATCTGGGGTGGACAAAGTCAGAAGTCACAAAACACCAGGTTATAGTACAACAGGAACAAAAACAGAAATTGCTCGTAAAGCTCAGAGGTCTGGCAGCATCTGTGAAGAAAAAAAAAAATCAGACTTAACGTATCGGGTCTGGTAACCCTTCCTCAGAACGAGGGAAAAACTTGTGCTTTTGTTCCTGATTTACAGCATCTGTAGTTCTTTCGGTTTTTATTATAGTCCAACAGGTTTATTTGAAATCACAAGCTTTTGCACTTCAGGTGAAGTGGAGAGAACCACAGAGGCTACATCCTGGTGTCATGTGACTTCTGATTTTTCTGATCATGTACCTTGTGCATGTATGTTTAAAGTCAGAACTCACATGACACCATGTAAAACAGGTATATTTGAAATCGCAAGCTTTCAGAATATAGCTTGTAATTTCAAATGAACCTGCTGGACTATAACCTGGGGTCGTGTGACTTCTGACTTTGTCCACCCCAGTCCAACACTGGTACCTCCACATCATGTGTGTTTAGTGTGGGTGTTCATATATTTTTTCCTCAGGGTTAGCAGACAATAAAATTGTTCTTTCCATCACTCAAGAAAATGTGGCAATAAGTTGTTTCTGGTGAAATAGTTAATTACATTTTAGTTGGAGCTAAAGCATCATGCTGAAAAATAATCTTTGTTGCGCCAGCCAAGCAAGTTGGAAAGAGAAGAGTTGATTCACTCCATTTCACCTGGTAATACAACACTCGTTCTAGCACTCCAGCAAACAAGGCCTTTTAAAAAAAGTGAACTGCATTGTCTTTAGACTTAAAAGTTGCAACTGAGTCAAAGCAAAAGGGATTGATCATAGGGGGAATTTAAAAACAAAAGAACTGGCTATAATGAGATCTGATTGTAACTTCTCCTTTGATCACAAGCCTGCACCACAGAAATATCCTGCATCCCTTTTGAAATTTCTTGCACTGCATCAATGGATTAGTTTTATGTCATTCTATTCTACACTCAGTGGATAGGGTTAATTGGTCGACAGTCTTGCAAAACATCAAAGAAAAGACCAGACTATAATCACAGCAAACTCAGCGAAGATCAGAGGAACTAATGGCTCCTCCCTCTTCAACCAAACTATTCAGAAACGAACTTAGTGTCTGCGTTTTACAATCATATGCTTTCCTTAATGCCTACTCATTAAACAATGAAGCCCCCTCCTTCACCATTAACCCCTGAAAAGAATTATATAAATGGAGAAGAGTGCACTTTTTCACCAGGAGGTGTGAAATTTCAGTTTAAGTGGCTGGATTTTCACATTGTACTCTACAGCTTCCCCAAATCCATGCTTCTTAGATCTATTTACCCAAATTCATGCTTGCAGCATTTTTTTTGTGTTACATTTCTACCAGTCGTCATGCTATACTTCTAATCATCACAAAATATAACTGCAAATTAACTAGGGCAAAAGGCCATTTTCTTCTTAGCATGCAAAAGTCACAAAAGTAAGTATAATAACTCAAATAAATTTTTCACCAGATTAGGTCCATTTGTTTTCATTTCTTGTCCATTTAGTTAAACCATTAAATCAGTCTCGAGTCACTGCAGTCACTAACTTCTCAACTGGAGAAAACTTCCGCAATTCAACATAATCTATTGCCGGAACAAATGCAAACTGCTGTTTTGAAGTTCCTTTTTAACTTGTATTCTGTTATTTGTGGGTGTAATTAATATAAAGTTAATCCTTGGATAAACGTTAAAATTCATAAAAGATAACAGGATTTTCTTTTACTTTATCTGCATTTGCTTTTACATATTAAACATTTCAATGAATCAATATCCTTTCCCAAAGCATATTCCAAAATTGACAAATAGCATCCTATGGAAGTAGAGGGCAGGCATTCTGTGCCTAGCTTCATTAGATCGGAGGTAAAACATCCACGGAATTCTCCAAACATGTCCATATACAAACTTGTGCAAACAGTGCCCTCAACACACGGAAATACTATGCACTAACGTAGTCAATGCAGAGAGAGGGTTAACAGGTATTGTATCCCAAGTAATAATCCATAATCCAGTGTCACTTTACAAAAATATAAACTTCTAACTGTCTCCACAGAGAATAAAGCTTCAAATTAAATGAAAATCTAAGAGACTAGTCAAATCTCTTAATGAGTGGAGTCTTGGGATTGTGCAATACTGATCTTAAAGGGGAAAAATCAAACGCAATTAGAAATTTTTCTGTACTAACAAGATGTGGCCTCAGTAAACTAAATGTCTAATTACGAAAAATCCTTCGGAACCATTAAAATGGAGCATGGTGGTGCCATTGAATGTCCCTTGTGCATTTGCAAAATAGATAAAATGAACTTGCAATCAGACTTTTCACGTCCTCTTCAGGAATATCCTTCCAATCAACAATAAAAATTACATTAAAAAAATCAATATATTCACTGTGAAATAATTCTGTTTCATGGATCCAGTCTTTGTGCCTTAAGCTTGTGATACATACTGTTGATTCAAAGTGAACTGATGATAAATCCATCCTATGCATCAAATTCTACATAAACACTTATCACCAAGTTGCATTGTTTGCCCAGTGAATGAATGTACTGGATTGTTTGGTAACAGAGAACAAACGGGTTCCAGATTTTAATCCAGGTTTGTGCTAAGGTAGTTGCTCTCCAATCAGGGAGTGACGTAGAGGGAATGCAAGCTCAGAATCAGCAAAAGAGAGCAGCCCAGGCCTGATTCCTGCTCCTAAGAATTGACTGGTGACACCAGTTGGAAAGACAAGATCCCTGCATTATGTCCATGAAGAAGTAAACAGGGAGGCTGACTGGCTTGGCTCATTCATGAGTTAACAACTGGAATTGTCAACATTCATGAAACCATGTCCATGCATAACAATAGTACTTTGGGAAAGAAG
>NC_063346.1:37580133-37588650 GCF_021869965.1 Rhincodon typus | reverse complement strand
GGAGGCAAGCGAAGACCGCGAGGAGGCGGGGGGGGGGGGGAGCGAGGGAGGGGAAGAAAAAAAAAAAAAGGTGTTTCACGACAATAATGCCAGAAAACGTCAATTTAAAATCATTTGCACAATTGCTCCAACTTTTCTTTCCCGAAGACACATGTTTATGCTATGGGATTGTCTCACTGGTGCAAGTTGCTGTCCAGTGCCTTATTCAAGTGGATAGTCTTTATCCATGAACTGGCAGAACCTGCTGCCAGCATCTAATTCACAATGTTCATGTAAAGAATACCACAGCTGCCATTGATCCCATTCTAACCCAGCATCCACAAATGCGCATTTCCAGTAAGAATCAAGTAATGGCAGTCCAAAAATCAAAGCCACCCCATGTTTCTCCTGCACACAGCCTATGAGCATCACAGACAGGTTGTCGCAAACAACTGGGTAGTACTGGGCATCTTCCAGCAACGCACTATTCAGTTGCACATCAGACAGTAAATTTACAAATGGAGTTTTATACCAATGTTTTTCTAAACAATTCAACTTAATTTACAAACGTGAAACCAGCACTTTGAGACATTAAGTTTGACACTATACACTTCTGAAGCATCTAATCTTCACCTGCAATGCATCAAGAAGTCAATTCTCCAAAAAGTATCATCCCTCAGTGGGGTAGTGCGCTGGAAATCAAACCTTGCTATTCCCAGAGTCATCACAAAATTTAAACATTTTATTGTAGTACACAGAGTCCCTAATTTACCTGTTCGATAGACTGGGTTCGACAGAAAATCATGGACCAGGTTTCTGGACTTAAGAACTACTACTTAGTGCAAATAGATTCTAACCACAAGTAAACGATGAACTGTTGACATATAACTGTCCTAGACAAAACTCTAAATGCCTTCCAAAGCACCATATACACACATGCAGTCAGAAATAAAATTGGTGCTTTGAGTGGAGAGAAAAATAAGTTAATAACACCAGCATTCAGGATTCAATGGGGCTGTTCCTTATGTTTTCCCTCTGATCTTATCCTCAAGATTATTTCACTTCCTCAAAGGAGGCACAGAGTCAGAGAGTCAGTGAAAAGCAAATAGTTGACAGCAACTGGAGGCGAGAGAGAGCGTGCGAGCAAAAGGTTTCTACTGTATTATTCACAACCAGAAGCTGTTCAGCTGCTCAAGAACCAGAGTTATAGTCAGGCATCCACAAACCAATCAGCAACCTGTTGCCAGCTGAATTACACTTCAAATGATGTCATGCCATCTCCTCTTACACTTTCCCACATAAAACTTTCTTTTTTAAATTCATGGCAGATATGACTCCAACCAGTGGAGAGTTTGCTTCTGATACCCATTGATTCCAGTTTTGCTAGGTATTCTTGAACACTCCGATGAATGCAGCCTTGATGCCAAGAGCTATCACTCTCACCTGAAATTCAGCTCTTTTGTCCATGTTTGAATGAAATCTTCAATGAGGTCAGGAGCTGA
Source organism: Rhincodon typus (assembly GCF_021869965.1). Lineage (NCBI taxonomy): Eukaryota > Metazoa > Chordata > Chondrichthyes > Orectolobiformes > Rhincodontidae > Rhincodon > Rhincodon typus. Next base: position 37,587,169 of record NC_063346.1, on the reverse strand, counting down.
GTGGCCCTGGCGGAACCCAAACTGGGTGTCACTGAGCAAGTTATTGTTCAGCAGGTGCTGCTTGATAGCACTGATAATGACCACCTTCCATCACTTTACTGATGATTGAGAGCAGACTGATGGGGTGGCAACAGGCTGAGGTTGGGTTTGTCCTGCTTTTTGTGTACAGGAAATACCTGAACAATTTTCCATATTGTCAGGTAGATGTCCACATTGCAACTGTACTGGAAAAGCTTGGCTAGGAGAGCAGCAAGTTCTGGAGCGCAAATAGTCAGTACTATTGCCGGAATGTTGTCAGGGTCCATAGCCTTTGCAGTATCCAGTGCCTCCAATCGCTCCTCGATAACATATGGAGTGAATCGAATTGGTTGAAGACTGGCTGGGGGCCAATTTAGGAGGCCAAGATGGACCACCCAGTCGGCACTTCTGGCTGAAGACTGATGTGAATACTTCAGCCTTATCTTTTGTAATGATGTGCTGGGCTCTTCGATCATTGAGGATGGGGATTTTTCTGGTCCCTCCTCCAGTGAGTTGTTTAATTGTCCACCACTATTCATGACTAGATGTTGCAAAGCAAAAGTAAACACAACTTAAAATGATTTTCAGTAGCTTTGTTTTTTGAAAGCAATTCCTTCCTCAGTCCTTTATTATTAAATTGTTATTTTCCTAGTTCAGGCCACAATCAAAATGAAATAAATAAAAATGTGGTTTTTGCAAATGATTCTTCATCTGAACACAAGCTTGTTTTACGATGTTCAAGACACCACATCATCAGCTGATATTCCAAAAGGATGATACGCCAAATACATAACACGATAACATAAAAAAGGGCAATGATGTTCATCTCAATTTTGCAAATTTTTGTAATCTGAGATCTTGAACTAAAAACTGTGCAGATGACTATTTCAAACTGACAGTTTTGTTTGCAGAAGTCTGGAATCACTTTCATGTAAGAGGAAAATGTAGACAACATCCAGACATTTATCTCAAAGTTTACACTGTTAACTGTTAGCATTTTTCAGATGTTACGAATTATCGGGGTCAGCCAAGTACCATGGCTCTAAGTACAAAAGCTCCAAAACGACAGTTTCTGCACTGGTCAAAATCTGGAGAGAAGCTAGTGGAATAATGCTTTAATGAATAATCTTCTTAAATAACAACTGTTCAACAAAACACCCATTATAAGACGAAGCTATAGCAACTTACCTACCTTGCAAACAAATAATAATTTACTACAATGTGCAGGATACAACCCGTAAGCCACGAAATGCACTGGTCGTAATCTTCTAAGAATTTTTAAGAGTAGGCAAAAGTCCCAGAAGATTGGAAAACTCACATTCAAAAATGGATGGAGACAAAAAAAAACAGGTAGCTATAGGCCAGTTAGCTTAAGATCCATTATTGTGAAAATGTTAGGAATCTATTATATAGGATACAATTGCAGAGAATTTAGAAGCACATAATATGAACAAACAGAATCAGCATGGCTTCATGAAGGGGGAAATAATGCCTGAAGAAATTATTATAGCTCTTTGATCAGGTAACAGGCAGAATAAATAAAGAGGAACCAACAGACATGAAACAGTTCTGAGGAAGGGTCACCAGACCAAAACGTTAACTCTGATTTTCTCTTCACAGATACTGCCAGACCTGCTGAGCTTTACCAGCAACTTCTGTTTTTGCAACAGATGTGATATATTTGAATTTCCAAAAGATATCATATGCATTATGCTACGTAATAAGTAACAGTCCATTCTGTTGGGGAAGGGTATTATATCAGCAAAAAGGATTAGCTAACTAATAGAAGACAGAATTGGGATAAAAGGGTCATTTTCAAGATGGCAATCTGCAACTCGTTGAGTACCACAGGGATCAATGGTGAGGCCACAAGTATTTAAAATACATGTTAACGACTTGGATGACAAAAGTGAATGTACCAGTTATTTACTAAGACTATGAACGTACTAAGGCAAATACTGAAGATGACAGAGTCTACACAGGAACACAGACATGTTCAGTGCGTAGGCAAATAAACTTGACAAATGGAATATAATGTGGGAAAATTAGTTTATACATTTTGACAGTAAGAATTGAGGAAGTGAATATTACTTAAGTAGGTAAGAAGGCAGAAAGCTACAGTGCAGGAGAATTCGGTAGCCCTCATGCATGAATTTAAAAAAAAACTACTATCCAACTTCAGCAGGTAATATTTCACCTAATCCTATCTGAATATTCATTAATTCCTTATTCGCAAAATCCAGGTCCCCCGAGATGGTTTTACTCCAGGACACCTTTAAGTGATTGACAATGGGACTTGCATCTCCATCCGAGAGGAAGCGCTCTCTTACAGAACAGCTAGAGATAACAAGGTGTAGAGCTGGATGAACACAGCAGGCCAAGCAGCATCAGAGGAGCAGGAAAGCTGACGTTTCGGGCCTAGACCCTTCTTCGGCTAGCCAAATCTGAATGGCCATTAGCTATCTCGCCCCGGCCGTGCCGAATTCTGTTTTGGCCACTGCTGGGACTATAAGCAGTCCACAATGAAGGGTCATGGCTCCCTGACCTCAGACACATCTGGAAGTTTAGACAGTCCAACGTGGCTGACCCCAGTGACAGGTGGGGTTAACACTGGAATATAGAACCCCTTAGGAGGTTTAGAGGGGTGTAGTAAGGGGTAAGACTTCAAGACTGTGGCAAAAGCCCCTGATAGCAACATGAAACATCCTGAAGGAGAGATGCCCTTTCTTGCCCAACAGCAGCCTGTGTATTGCAAGTTGATTGGATGCCTACTTCCTGCATTTAAACTAGCAGAGCAGAGATGAAATGAGACTCAGACACCTAAAGCAAGCATGCTGCAGGTATCTTCACTGCCCGTTGTAATATGGGAAACAGGTCAGGGGGCAATAGAGGGCAAGTCATCAGTTTTATCTTATAACAAGTCCTACATCCTCCAAGCATAGAAGATAAGAGAAAAAAACATTCCTTTTTATGCTGTGAATTCTTTAAGAAAGTGCGCGCGTGAAGTTTGAACAAGGATAGAATTCTGCTTGGCTGAGATGCCATTACTCCACTGTAGGATACTCGACAAACTCACTTCCTAGGCTAACACAAACATTCCCCTGGGATGCCAGGCACTTGTCCTCCACCATGCCCTAGTAAGAGTCACAAAGAACAGTGGACAAAATTGGAAAGGCCTACAATGTTTGGCTCCTTGTATCTGGTTATCACGGACATATGAAAGATCATAAATTCTTTTGCTTCAGGTGGAAAAGACCCATATTTCATGATCACTAAAGCTGGAAGCAGAATTTAGGTGCACAGTTATAGAGTCATACAGCAAGGAAACAGGCCCTTTGGTCCAACTCGTCCATGCCAACCAGGTTTCCCAAACTAAACTAGCCCTATTTGCCTGCATTTGGCCCGTATTCCTCTAACCTTCTCCTATTCATGAACTTGTCCAAATGTCTTTTAAATGTTGTAATTGTACTCACCTCTACTAGTTTGACTGGCAGTTCATTCCATATATGCACCACTCACTGTGTGAAAAACTTGTCAATTAGGGCCCTTAATCTTCCCCCTCTAACCTTAAATCTATGCCCTCTAGTTTTGGATCGCCCCACCCTTGGGAAAAGACCTTGGCTATTCACATCTATGCCCCTCATGATCTTATTAACCTCTATAAAGGTCATCCCTCAAACTCCTATGTTCCAAGGAAAGAAGTGCCACTCTATCCAGCCTCTCTTTATAACTCAAACCCTCCAGTCCTGGTAACATCCTTGTAAATCTTATCTGCACTCTTTCCGGTTTAATAACAGCTTTCCTATAACAGGTCGACCAGAACAGTAAGCAGTATGCCAAAAGTAGCCTCATCAGTGTCCTGTACAACTGCAACATGATGTCCTAACTTCTATACTCAATGCTTTGACCAATGAAGGTGAGCAAATGCCAAATGACTTCTTCACCACCCTGTCTACCTGTGACACCACTTTTAAGGAAATATGTACCTGAATTGCAAGTCTCTTTGTTCCACAACACTCCCCAGAGCACCACAATTATCTGTGCAAGTTCTGCCCTGGTTTGTCTTGCCAAAATACGACACTTCACATTTACCTAAATTAAACTCCATCGGTCACTCCTCAGCCCACTTGATCAAGATCCCATTGAACTCATATCCTTCTTCACCGTCCACTTCACGACCAATTTTCATGTCATCCACAAATTTACTAACCATGCCTCCTATATTCTCATCCAAATCATATACATAAATGACAAACAAAAGCGGACCTTGCACTGATCCTTGCGGAACACTGCTGGTCACAGGCCTCCAATCCGAAAAACAACCCTCTACCACTACTGTTTCCTACCATCCAGCCAATTTTGTATCCAATTGGCTAGCTCTCCCTGGATCCCATGTGATCTAACCTTATCAACCGGCATACCATGCAAAACCTTGTCAAAGGCTTTACTAAAATCCACGTAGACAACGTCTATCACTCTGCCCTCGTCTAACCTCTTGGTCATGTTCTCAAAAAAAAACACTTAAATCAAGTTTGACAGACACCATTTCCCATGCACAAAGCAATGCTAACAATCCCTAATCAGTCCTTGTCTTTATAAAATGTATTTAAATCTGGTCTCTCAGAATCCCCTCCAAATACTTAGCCACTATTGAAGTCAGGCCCACTGGTCTATTGTTCCCTGGCTTTATCTTGCATCATATCTTAAAATAATTGTTGAAGGCAAATCAGAATATCTTCCAAAGTTATAACTATCACATCCCCAGTATTGCCCATCCCACTGCGGAGTTTGGGATTAGGATTCTGTGTGATCAATGTAATTGCTATCAACAAAATGTGTGCAGGTATTGATCCATTTTTCAGACTTGTGTTTTAAAAGTATCTTTCTTGACTGAGAGGAAAAAAAGCTGTTACTGTGCTGTAAGACAGTTTTAAGTAAAGGAAAGCATTGGGTATTCATTGGAATTTGAATACTATTATTGAAATAACCGTGGAGAAAATTTCTTACATCGCCGCAACATTTCATTTTCCTTGTAGTAAAACATTATTAAAGGGACAACAAAAATAATAAAATGAACACACAAGTGCATCATCTACTTCCTTAAAGAAAAATACAGACTTCTGTAATGAAGAAAACTGCAATAAACCAGATCTCTTACAATGCAGGAACTGCTGGATTTGTATTGCAATACAGATTCCACAGCACATATGGCAAGCAACAATGTTTTCACAATGGATGCTATTGCCACTGCAAGAATGAGCTCGTTAATTAGTTCTCCATGGCTCCACAGGCAGCAATACAATCCCATTTACAAGGCAGGCAAAGTCAAGACTGCAGTCAGCAGCTGCACTCTATTACAGTACTGGCCCATCAGTTATATGGCCAATATCATGTATTAATTTCTAACAGTAAAACTTATATGCATTTATTAACATCAGTCCATTGGGTTTGGATACCAGCTGTTCAGATAATGTGTATAATGTTCTTTCCCCCTTGCACTTTACAATATTGGACTTCTTTCTCAATCCCCCAGGTTGTGCTACTACCTTGTAATTTCATCCCCTAATATATAGTTTTATGTTCAAAGAATGCTGTTCAACTTTTACTGAAAGTTCACACTAATGAAAGGGGAGAACCTCCAGCAGAAATTATGCAAAACCTCAACAGAATAGTTAAAATGCCAATTTCAAATGAACAAGCTCTCAAAACATCCAAAATCCCTGTCAATGTAATTAATTTCTGCTGCATATCTTCTACAAGATGCAAGTGGTCATAATTACTGAATATGATATGTTTTAAGTCAGCACTAAACCAAGCAGACCAAATGTAAATTCTAACCCACTGGTCCATGAAGACGTGCGCTTCCCTGTAAAATGCACAACTCAGCAACACAAGAGCTACATCCTTTCTTCTCTTCAACTGAGGCAACACATTGTATTCTTGTGGTCCAGCTATTTATGCAGTCAACAGCAATCTCAACAAAATAGGCCACTTGACTGAGGAATTCACAGGTCTTTTAAAAGTTGTAAACACAGAAGAATGGCTTTCACAAGCGCAGCTTTTTTTTGCACAATGTTGTTTTGAATTTGAACGAGTACCAGCTGTCCCTATACAGTACACAAGATCAACCAGTAAATATATTCCAATGAAATTGGTAAATCATAGCTTAAGCGAAGAAAAAGTATTTCGGTATTAAAAAATTAATTTCACGGACTTGCTGACAAGAAAAATGTACGGGGAACATTATCAAGCAACAAATTAATTAATGGTTTATTTAATGGCATAGGTTTAAGGTGAGAAGGGAAAAGATTTAAAAGGGAACTAAAGACCAGCTTTTTCATGCAGAGGGTGGTGCGTGTACAGAATGAGCTGCCACAGGGAGTGGAGGAGGCTGGTATAATTACAATATTTAAATAGTATCTGAATGAGTAAATAAATTGGAAGGGTTTAGAGGGATACAGGCCAAATGCTGGCAAATGGGACTAGATTAATTTAGGATATCTGGGCGGCATGGACGAGTTGGACGGAAGGGTCTGTTTCCATGCTGTACAACTCTGACTCTAATGAAAATATTGCAAAACTCTCCATCTTCAGAAAAATAGGTCAAAATGTGCCAGTACATGCACATTACATACAAAAATAACAGCATTCCGAAGTAAATTATACATAAAAAGTTTAAAAATTTACATACTTTCTCCTTGGGTATTTGGATTGCAAGCAGGAAGAAAATGTCCTTAAATAATGGTTTACATTTATGTGCGAGTCATTGCTAAAATCAGTTATTGGATCAGTCCCTCTAATACCTCACCCAAGCCATCGTTCTTGATCAAAGAGTCTGGTCACAACATGTCAGCAGGTAATCTTATTTAGGAAGCATCACAGCTGACCCTAGTCCTACACACATTAGCCGAACTCGTCCTCACACTCAACAACTTCTCTTTCAATTCCTCCCGCTTCCTACAGACAAAGGGGGTAGCCATGGGTACCCGCATGGGCCCAAGCTACGCCTGCCTCTTTG
>NC_063346.1:37568882-37579733 GCF_021869965.1 Rhincodon typus | reverse complement strand
CCACCTATCCCCTCCTCCCACCTCAAGCCGCACCTCCATCTCCTACCGACCAACCTCATCCCGCCCCCTTGACCTGTCCATCCTCCCTGGACTGACCTATCTCCTTCCTAACTCCCTACCTACACTCACCTTTCCTGGCCCCATCCCCGCCTCTTCGACCTGTTTGTTTCCTCTCCACCTATCCTCTCCTCTATCCCTCTTCTATCCGCCTCCCACTCTCTCCCTATTTATTTCAAAACCCCCTTCCCCTCCCCCTTTTCTGATGAAGGGTTTAGGCCCGAAACGTCAGCCTCTCTGCTCCTATGATGCTGCTTGGCCTGCTGTGTTCATCCAGCCCTGCACCTTGTTGTCTCGGACTTTGAACATACACTTTTCAATTAGGATTACTGGCCCTTAATAACAAGTGCCATTTTAAAAATATAGTCAAGAAACACAATTCACAGTATTAGCTTCCACCCGTAAAGCCTTTATGCACTTAACATCAATCCACTGGGTGAGTTTCAACGTTGTCAAAAGTCAATATTGATGAAAAACAAGACAGGGTCACATTTCTGAAACAGTTTGAAGATTATACAAGAAGTTATTAATTGAATGACTACTTTCACACAAAATACAAAATTTAAAAAAAATAAACAAGTCATTTAATTACTATCAAAACTGTTTCCGATCAATGAAGTTTGGGAGTTGCACAAGTCCTTAATAAGTAGCAAGCTGCAATCTCGGAGACTAGGAACTGAAAACAGGAAAAACTGGTTATTTCCACCACTTCATTCATTGCACTAAAGCAATGTAATCAACTGCAGCACCCCCTACCGGTATCCCAGTTCAGATCAGAAGTCGGAACCCGAGATTTCCTTTACAAAACTGGCAATTTTCCATGCTGTACAACTCTATGACTATATAACGAAAAATTTGCAAAATTCTCCATCTTCAGAAAAATAGGTCAAAACCTGCCAGTCATGCACCTTACATACAAAAATAACACAGCATCTTAATAGCTTTCAATGTACACATAAAGCCATGGTGTCGCTAGAATAAAGCAACACCTAAATAAACAAATAAGTATACATCTTGGGTACAGAGTTTTCTTCAAATGAGTTCTATCCCTGAATGATTAACTAGTCTCTTTTGTCCACAGGAGCTATCTGACCTGATGAGTGTTTTAAACTTTTTCCATTTCTATTTCACACATTATTTCTTATATTTTTAACTCAAAGTAAAACAGTCTGAGGTTAGAGTTTAATTATAATAGTGTGCATTAATGTTACATCGACACATTTTTATACAGATGTGGGAATATGGAGAGACCAAGTAAACAGTAGAAACTCCCTTTAATATGATTAATGCAGGAGAGAAAAAAAGAACATTATAATTTAGGCTACATTTCAATAACTATTTATTTAAACTTAGGTGAATAATCATCTAATGGTTGAAAATGATTGATTCTAACAGGTAATTAATTTACCATCAACATGTTCAAAGTCTATTCAAGCGAGTTGAATAATTCCTGTGTTTGTTCTGTCTTATGTCAAGAAAACTTAGCTGCAAGTTAGCTTCTGTGGTGACACCCAGTATAACAGGCACCCAAGCTACCAACTGTAACAAATTCTGAGAGTCGACTGAAACCTCAGAACATAATTGGCAACTTAAAACGCACAGCTAAAATTTAAAGTCAAAACCATTGATCTTAGTTTGCCATTTTACTGAAGCTGGACTTCAGACATACTGATGCAAAGAGGATATGGGAAGAGGAAGAAAAAAATATACTGCATTCCCAAAGGTACATTAGACAGGAAATGTGACTTCATTGGCAAATGTTTCAACCACCAGAGAGATAATTCTGTGTAGCTCACAAAGCAGTAATTCTTCCATCCATTTAAAATCTAGCTTTTAAATCTCAAAACAAAAACCTAAAGGAGGCAACAAGTTAGCACACAACTATATTCTGTTGTAAAAGTGTTTTTTTGAAAAAGGAACAGATAGCAGTGATTCCAGTTCCCATCAGTGTACATTATGCTCTAGATCTGCCCATAGTAAATAATCTTGAAATAAGCATTTCTTTTTATTTCTTTTACAGTTAAATTCTAATATTTTATATTTTAGGTTTTAAATGGCTAAAACCAAACGGAAATGCATTTCCAGCTGTTGCCCTTCATTCCAAGGAAAATGGTCTTTGTATAGAATCTTCTCAGCCGTACCCTGTGCATTTTCAATGTGGCCCCAGCTCAAGGGACATAGCTTTCACTGAATCCCAAAGGGAAGTGCAAAAAAAAGTTGTATAATAGTCTATATCCTGCCTAAAAAGTTGGCAGAGATTTCAAATTGCAAAATGTCCTTCTTCCAAAAACAAATATTCTTTATGCTTTTATATATTTCAATTATCAGTTCATTGCATCAAAATTCTGAATACTTTACAAATTCATAACTCTCTAGTTCTGCAGAAACCTACACACCATTCAGAAGTTGGGAAGTCAAAACAAATCTCATTGTCTTTCTTAAAATTACTTGGAACCTGAATGCTCATGGCTTAAAATAGCTAGAACTATGCCTGCAAAAGCAGCATCTGTGTGATGTTACCTGTTAGTGCTGTTTATTCAAGTGTTGGAGGAGGGAACTAGTTCAAAGTAGCAACAAAAGCTGCAGTCCTAGTGAACTGTATTCTGAAAGGCCAGGTTGTAAAGGAAACATGTCATCTTCCACATATACATTTGAATTTCTTTTTCCTCTCTCACCATCAACTGTAGCTCAATTCTGCACAGGAATTTTTATTTTAAATTGACAATTCAATGAAGATTTCCTAATAAATTATCCTAGTAGAATTCTATAGCTGCCAGTCTATTGGGTGTGTTCAGTGATCATTCTGTCAGAAAGGTCAGGGTTTTCCAGCTTGTCAAGAGAAGAAACTCCACACGGTTCAGCCTTTCACAAATTTGTTTGTATGTATTAACAGTGACATCCCTACCTAGCGGCACTGCGTGGTCACCTTCACCATACAAACCACAAGAGATCAAGAAGGCAGCTCAACATCAGCTTTTGAGGGCAACTGGATTTTTTTGAAAACAAAATAGTAGACATTTGCATGGGCTTTTTTTCAAATGGTTCAAAACCACTGCCCGACTGAAGAGAGCTGAGAAACAACATTACCCAATTCATTGATCTGTGCTGGTGGTGTGATACAAAGGTCTTACTGGCTCGGAATGCCAAGTTACAGGTGCCAATATTTTTTCCCAGACTAAAGACAAGAGCATTTTTGCTAGTGGTTGGATCTTTTACGGTGTGTGTTCTTTTAAATCAGAAAAAGCAAGAGAACCCACACTAACTAGGAGGTGGCTACCTGAACGTCAATATTCACACATTAGTTTTGATTGTTACTGTTTGGAAACAGAATTCTAACATCAGTAATGTTGGGCTTGTAAAACTAGGATTCTGATCTCTTATGAGCATCCACTGTGCCTTGCTGATACCAATCCACAAGGCATAAGTTTCAAAGAATCAGCATAGGAAGAGCCCAGGCAGACCCTCTGAAAGAGCTATCCTATTAGTTGCACTCCCCTGCTCTTTCCTATATGCAAATCGTTCTTTTGGAAAAATATTTCCTTTCAGAAATCACAATTGGAACTTCTCGCAAAACATTCTCAGGCACTGAACTCCAGATCTTTACATGGCTGTGTAAAAACATTTCTTATACTCCCTCTGTTTCTGTTGCCAATTATTTTAAAAATCACTGGGTCTTCTGACTATCAACCACCTGCAGTTTCTCCATACTCATTCAATCAGAAGCCCTCAAGTTAAATATTTTGCACAGAAGTACTTTATATCAAAAAGTAAACTGATGGGACCATGACACTGAGCAGTGGGAATATGAAACTCACTGGCTCATGAAGCAGAGACCATGAATACATTCAAGGCGAAGTTTAGTGCAAACATAAAGGCAAAAGGACTTAGAGAATTTAGGGGCTGGAAGACAAGAGTTAAGTACAGCAAGGTAAGCACATGGAATACTAACAGTGGAATACAGCAGTTGAGCTGAATGGCCTGCTTCCTTACTGTAGATTTAATATGAATTTACACATGTATTACCAAACAAAACTTAATAGTTAAACTCCAACCTACTTTCTATTTTAGGACATAGTTATTCAAGCAGGTTGAAGAAGAAAAACTGCATTAAAAATGTTGCTTCTTTAGAGATGTACAACTTGAAAGCATGTGACAACAATATATCACTTAAAACATAAGGTTTGGAAATAAATGTTGATTTCTCCACTTCAATACATTATACTCAAGGGAATCGAGATCACAATGCTCATTTTTCCTTCACATAAAAAATATGATAGACAAGGAAGACTATTTTAATCGATATTAGTTTATCACCCAGAAACCCCTACTATAACTCTTTTGCAACATCTAATCATTTACCAAATCCAGGGTTTTTGCTTTTGCCACTCTCTTTAAGAAACCTTTGAATTTCATAATCTTAGTCCTAATTTACAGTTTAAGTCCATGACATCATTATCCCCCCAAAACACCTCTCCACCCAATCCACAATTTAAAGTAATATTGAGTTAAGTTTACCTTTTCCATATCATTTACCATTTCATTCCTGGATTAACGTCCATGTTCCAACTGTATATGGAGTTTAATTGTTCAAATGCAAGAAAATTATTGGCACTTACAGACCTATTCATTCAAATGTTACACATGCTCTGTTCACAATATATCTGAGGGAAGAATGTGCCAAATTGTGATTATTACATTTAATATGCTTCTGTTTTGGACACAAGCTCAAGTGGCTGTTATTTTCTTAGTCAAACAAAGTATTAGTCTAAACCACCTCATGCTTCCTATATCGCAATACAACCGATTTCAGAGATGCAGATTACCAATTACTAACTAACATTTACAACTTTTTTTTTAAATGATCTACATTGCTTATATATTGCACAACTGGGTGTGGTGAGTATTCCGTATATCACCCACAAAGGATCTATGGCATTAGCATTCACATTTCCTTTGCGTATTTGCATTATATCTCACTGTGAAGTAATAAACATAATTTCTACATTTTAGGATCTGCCAATAAGTTGGACAATGAGCAACTAGAAGAATAATAGCATTTGCAGGAAATCTTGAAGAGTGCATTAACATGTACAGTGAATGGTCAGATGGAAAAGTTTCACAACAAATACTACATAAAAACTACAGATTCAATCCATAATCCATTGAAACATTTAACGTTATCTAGCTGGACATTTGCATTTTCAAAATTTAAGGCTTCCATCAACCAGTTTCAGTGCTCAACTCAAGACAATTTAATGTGGAGCATTTAGGTCCACTTTATCTGTGCAATTACTTGAAGAGGAAAAATCTACAGAACTGTGGCAAAAGCAATTGGGAGTGAGAATTAGATAGCTCACGGCACGATGGGCTGAACAGCTACTTCCCATAATGTATCATTCTTTGATTCTAGATTAGTGCATAATAAATGAACAGGAAATTCTTTATTTGACATAAAGTTCCCAACTGCATTTTCAAAATATATTTCAATGCTATCTAATTATGATGAATTCAACATGATATTAGGAAAATGCAATTTTATAGCAAGTTATTGGGTGGTACTAATAAACTAATGCTTAATAATTTTAGACGAACTAATCAAATGTGCAGCTTTGGGTAAATTTTAGTATTACACACATGTACTCTACACAAGCTGTAATTTCACATGATGTCCAACCTTCCAAGTTCAATTTACACATTCATCTCCACTGATGTAAAGTTGCCACAAGACGATTTTACTGCCATTTTGCAGGCACTATTCATGATCTGAAAATCTATTCTCTCTTTAAATGGGTACTACAGTTTTGCCTCTGCCACTGGACACTATAGCAAATATAAACTCAATCTGGTTAATCCCTTTGACCTTTCAGCAAGGTTGGTTAATGGGTTTCTACAAAGAAACCCTATGTAAGACATGCGCCTGCTAACAGTTTGATCATTTGAGTAAATAAAAGCCTACAATTTCCAGCCACGTTGAGTAACAGAAGTACCCAAAGTTATTGTTAAGAATTGATTATTTTGTTTGTGGGCCACTAAACTGCACCCAATATATGAAACAATAAATAATTTGAACAATGTTATCCATCATTCTCATTTATTTAGAATAGTCAGCTGCAGTGCCATAATGCATCAAGTATTTCAGAAACAGGAATGCGGAAAGTAGAGAGAGAATGCATTATTAAATAAAAATTCTCTCTTCTCACTTCCAAACCTTTTATAGCAGAATATTTCAAAGGTCCTTGTCAAAATGCTCTCTTCAATGACCCTCACATTGTGATGCAAATAAAATGCTTCACGGAAAATCAGCAGTGATCAAATTTCCTCCAGCAGATTATAAAACTCTTTGGGTCCCCTTTCACCATACTGTGATCATGTAAGAGTCTCCAGTGAGTGAATTAAAGATTTTTTAATTAATTCATGGTACAATTAAGAGCCAAACTTGAGCACAAAAATTAAGTCCAAAACAGCAGTGAGGGAGTTCTGCATTGCTAGATGTGCCATTTTTTTTCAAAAGTAACATTAAACCAAAGCTTTATGAAGCCTCTTAGGTGGATATAAATGTTTGTCACTCTGAAGAAGTGGAGTAGGGTATCTCTATTGTTCTGGCCAATATTTAACATACAACAAAGATCACAAAAAACGATCATTTGATAGTGCTTACTGTGTGTAGACTGATTGCAATGTTACATTGCAACATGGCCACACTTTGAAATTACTTCATTGGTTGTGAAGTGCTTCAAGCCTGTGCAGTGGTCATGACTGCTATATAAATACAAGTCACTTTTTCACTTTCCTAGCAACATTTCAGAATGAAAATTTCAAACTGTAAATAGCATGTCTCCTTTCTCAGTCATCCAATAGCACAAATGCATGCAACATAACTCCAATCTGCTTTACAGAGAATAGAAGATAACGAAGTTAAATTGTTATATCATTTACACTGTTTTTGAAAACTTGCCAGTGAAGTCATCTGGAGCTTGAAATAAATTAAATTGAAAATTACAACATTTCTGTATTTTTTCATAACATTATCAAGGATTAAAGGGTCATAAGTTAGACACAAGACAAAAAAATTGAGCTTGAGAAATATTTAATTTTCATCATTTTGCCATTGGTTGGCCAACACCTGAATTTGAAAACAAATGTATTAATGAAAAACTTTTGAAGGAGGACAAAAAAAAAGTGAAGAAAAATGTGCAACGCAGTGCAAACTTCCACCAAAACCCAGCTGACACTTCTGTACAATTTTTGCAGCTTACCCTATCCAAAAAACCCTCACTGGGACAACAATGTACCATCGAAAATGCTTTGGTCACTTGAAAGCAAATGTCATTGTAAACCTGTACAAATGCACAAAGCTACATAAAAGGCAGCTGTAACATCTCACAATATCCATTTGGAGTGTGGGTTGGGATAGTGATAGTTATAGTTTTTGACACCTTCCCCACAGGTGTAGGCTATTCAGGCTCGAGCCTCCTCTGCCAGTGTAGATCACAACTAATCCTCTGCCTCAATGCCACTTTCCTATGCCTCCCCACACCCTTTGATGTTGTTAGTATCTGTTTATGGTTCAATCTGTCGCACCTCTCAATATACACTACAAACCTGCCATTTCACATTTTGGTAGTGATACCAGGATGGTTTAGAAAAGATCTTGCTAGAGATGTAGTCAATGCAAATAGAGTTAAATAAAAAAGTTGCCAAAACAAATTATAAAACATTTCTTAAGAACTGAATGACTATGGCACTACCACTTATTTTTTTAAAAACAACAGCAAAAGGGACCTGTGGCAATCATTAGAAATCTAATTAGTTTCTAAAAATGGTGAAACAGCACTTCAATATTTGTACAGTTACATACGTGTACAGTCACTTGTCCTGCAATGCACAGTGAAAGTAAAAATTACAATCGAGAATTTCCACCAACCCAGTTGTTATAAGTTCAGTTCAAACCACACTCATGAGTTAGTAATGGTGGTGTCATTCCAAAGCTGCCTTACCAAAAAAACGTTTTCTTTTTCAGACACTGAATTGTGACGGGGTGATTCCATAAACAGCTTTCACTCTATTGAACAAGTGGCAATTTTCGTGTCTTAATATCACCACAGAATTCTGGTGGCTATTTGATTACAAACACAATGTAACCAACTCTGATTCTGTTCAGACCCACCATCTAAAATGACAAATTTCCAATTGGGTTGTTTGACCAAAATTAGAAAAGAAAACTTCACTGATTCCCTCCATCCGTATTTCCCAACCCAAAAACAGAGACAATTTTATTTGCTCTCCCAACCCACTCCCACCACCCCCACCACTCCCATTCCCACTCCCTCAACCCACAGCTGCCTCAGCAGTGATCAGCAAACCCAGACTAGTGAAATCCAACCTGGGACCTTCATGCTCTGCATGCCCCAATACTACACCAGGTGGTGTAGATTTACTCACTTGAGCCACTAGGGAGCCATACAACAGCATTAAATAACAACACAGCATAATAGTTTTTGACACCTTCCCCATAATTTTTATTCCATAGGTAACACTGACAAGCCTCGCAGAATTATAACAGTCTGCACTCTGGAGTGGAATCCAAGTTGTGCAAAAGGTCTCATAGTAGAGGCATTCAGATCCAATTAGGAATGTAACCTTTTGTTTCTGAGAACATTTTTAGTTTGAATTCCTAGCTTTCGATACCCAGGATAATGAAACCTATATGATTTCTAAGGGGTATGTGATTTACAACCTACAATTAAAATGCATCAGACATCAACGGGTGGAAAAAAATACATTACACTTAACACTGATAGCCAAGTTTAACAAACTAAGGAATGGAATCTGCAGACTTACAGATCCCTTGTCAAGAGGCAATTGGAGTTACACGGCTTCTGTTACTTTTCATCCAGCACTCTGCAGGAACTCAAGATACAGTTTCATTCCATTCACAAGAATCCAGCACAAGCTGATGAATTATTTTCTCCTTTTCTTTCCTTTGTTAGTGGATGGGACAAGTTTGGGGGGCGTGGGGGGTGGGGAGCTGGGGTGCAGGGAAGGGGCCTTTAAAAAGAAAATGCTTCTCCCAGTAGTAAGAAAAGTGCAGCAGCCAACAAAGTCTTGGCTCCACGTGTGGATTCGTCTCCTGTAATCCATTAATTCACTAAGAAGGAGACCAGATGCAGGATTAGAGAAAATTCCAAGCTGCCTTATTACAGCCAGCATTCAAACCCAGCTTTATCAACAAATTATCATCATTCTGGGTAAATTCCATTCCATTAATTTATAAAAAGTAATAGATAGGGATTTAGATGACATTTAGGTGCGCCAGTTTTAAATCTCCTAAATCCATACTAACTACTATTAAACAATACAAAGTGCAACCATAAAATAGTCACTCAATGGAAAAAGCTGTCCATTAAATGTTGACATGCCTGCGACAGGTCTGCTTTGTAAGCAGCACATACAGCAAACAGTTAATGTACTTGAAATAACTTGTAATAACTTTTTCTTTGATACCACATTTGTCAATAGGCTTACACAATTCAAATGTATTTTCCAAGTTTCCAAAGGATTAACTGTAACCACTTCAAAGCTTTGCCTCAACAATGACATCTGAATTGCAGCCTCATCACTCTCTCTCTTTGCACAGATAATGACCAAGCTCTCTTTTTCATCTTTCTTTCAAGTTTTCAATTACTTCAAAACAAATGATGTGCACTTAGTCAGATTTTGATCCAAAATGCTTCAATATAAAATGCAGCATGTGCCAATATCCCACTGCAAATTTACAAAGGGGGCAGAACATTTAAACAAATAAAAAGCGATGACAAAATTACTACACGCTCTGGACATTCATGCAACATCCCTGTCTCAGGAAAACACAGATTTTAAAAATCAAATTTAGTACAACACAGAGCTCCAAAGAGATGTGGATCTCAGAGTCACAGGCATCTTGCCAGAATCAAGCTCCTTTGATGTAAGAAAAATATCCTCCAGTTTGAGTACACTTGTAAAAGTGCAAGGCAAGAACTTTAAATAATATTTTCTTCAGTGATCACCTGGACTTTTCCCAAACTACTGGCGCCTGTTTTAATTTTTCAAACGATCCTCTCTTCATCTTCCACCCCATTCCCCCAAGAAAACTAAATCGAGAGAATTGGCTCCAGACCTGACTCCCCATGAAAACCTGGGTCAAAGAATATTTCAGGCATCTGCACACTTTTTTTCTGGGGTGGTTGGTGGAAATGAAAAGAACATCTTTCAGATCACACGTCGGCTCTGAGCTTGAGCAGCTTGGGCTGTTAAAAAGAAACAGGCATGCACAAATGGGAATTTCTAACACTTTCCATATGACATCTGAATTGCGGCTGTTATAAAAAACTGTACCAACTGGTACCACGCAAAAATACCCCAAAAATCTACCCAAAAGCTTTTTGTTAAAAAATCCATTGAGGGAACATGCAGTCTCCAGAGTTCCATCAGCAGAACTGGGTAACAGTTATTTGTACTGCCATTTATTTCCAAAGATGTTGGAAGAGTGCAAGTTAATCTCCAAGAGCTAAATATATTGGTGACTGGAGTTCAACTACCTAACCTCTATCCAGCCTCATTTCCAGGTTTTCTAATGAAAGCACAGACCATGGAAGACACCTACCCTCCCTTTGATAAAGTGAAGGCAAAGTAAGGGGAACAAATAGGAGTGAGGTGAAGAGAATGGGTGGAGGAGGGCTGGCGAAGGAGAGGGGCGCTGCTGGTGGGTGGAGGAGAGCTGGCGAAGGAGAGGGGCGCTGCTGGTGGGTGGAGGAG
>NC_063346.1:37557067-37568782 GCF_021869965.1 Rhincodon typus | reverse complement strand
AGAGGGGGGATGGTGAGTAGACCCTTACCGCGGTAGAAAGCCTCCAGCCTGCTCGCTGGGAGCCCGAGTTGTTCCTATGTTTGACGATCCAGTCCTCCAGCCCTTTCCGGCTCAAACAAGCGTTCACCACAAAACTGTCACCTAGAGTCAA
This sequence comes from Rhincodon typus, assembly GCF_021869965.1. Taxonomy (NCBI): domain Eukaryota; kingdom Metazoa; phylum Chordata; class Chondrichthyes; order Orectolobiformes; family Rhincodontidae; genus Rhincodon; species Rhincodon typus. Next base: position 37,568,631 of record NC_063346.1, on the reverse strand, counting down.
GACCAACAACAAAAAAAAAGACCCGTGGGGATTTTCTTCCAAACAGAAGCTATGGCCAAACATGGAGGAAACTTAAAAACTCACGTAAAGTTTAAAACTTTAAAATAGGAGAAAATGCCTACCTTCGGGACTTTCTCTGGGTTTGCAAACGGCGGCTGTTCAGTAAGAAGATGGAACAAAATGGGGAAAAAAAGGTTACTATGAGGAGAGGGTCTTTATTTTACAGTGAAGCGTATATTATAAAAAGATAGGTTGTAATGTCTTGGACCGGCTTACCATGTTTGGAGTGAAGTTTCCCCATGTCTACTGCTCTGTCTGCATCGGGTTGGGTTCCGGGAACATTGGGAGGTTTATCCCGGGGATTAGAAATCCATGGTTTGGGTTCGGGCTAAGAAGGGGAGAGGTTGACTCTCAATCCATGCTGCAGCTCCGCTCCTGCTGCAGCTCCAGCTCGGAGTGCCCACTTCCCCAAGCCCTCCCCCTCTCTCTCTCTCTCTCTCTCTCACACACACATACACACAGAGAGAGACACAGACAGGGAGGGAGGCGGTAACAAGGAGAAATTCACCCACACCGCCGGATGATTGACACCTCATTCAGCTCACTGCACCCTAGGGCCCCCGCCTCCCCCCTTCTTTTATTGGTTGCTCGGCGGGCGGCAGATGAAAGGAAAATTGCGTTTTTCTACACTTCTACCAACCGCCCCCCCCCCACCTTACCCCTTCCCCTTGGAGTCTCCAAAATAAAAGCACTTCCATCAACTCACTTACAGCGGCAACCAAAGATCCAGCAACATCAACACAGGCAGCACGCTTTATATTCGACAAAATCTAAACCCCACTCAGAAACAGGCTGTAAAGATTCTTCAAGACAGCCCTATAGTGCAAGGGGTAATGTCCGTACCTCTGAGCCAGGGTTCAAATCCCACCTGTCCCGGGGCTGTGTGATGAGGGCGCTGAACAGGTTGTTTAGGAAGTAGTTTTATAGACGATGGGGACCGAGTTGATGTTTTAGTCCTCGCATACCCTGTTCCCTCCTCTCTAGGATTGTTCAGTATCATTCGGCAGTGTCCTTCAGCTTTCAGGAATTAATCAATAATCTCCCCAACAAATGCTCCGAGCAACGCATAGGTACATTCATAAAAATAAAGTGTTTCATTGTTTTCACATTTTGATGTATTAGCTGTTAAAATCGCAGAGATCTGGGCTTTATCTGGATTGTCGGAGTGGTAGATTATGCTGCACAATTTGCACGAATACATTGAACCACAGTTGGTAATCTCAAAGGGTTCCTTCACTCTGTTCCTCATAACTTTCCATTTCGTTCTTTGGCAAAGTCACACAACACCAGGTTATAGTCCAACAGGTTTATTTGAAATCACAAGCTTTCTGAGCGCTGCTCCTTTGTCAGATGAAGTCCTTTCACAGGATATGGGAGTCACTGACTAGGCTAGCATTTATTGCCCATCACTAATTGCCTTTGAGAAGATGTTTGCGAGCTGCTTTCTCAAACTGCTGCAGTCCTTGGAGTGTAGCGACAATCACATTGCTGTTAGGAAGGGAGTTCCAGGAACTCAACGCAGTGACAGTGAAGGAATGGCAATATAATTAAATGCAATCAGGAGTTAGGCCATTTAGGACTGAGATGAGGAGAAACTTCTTCACCCAGAGTGATGAGCCTGTGGAATTCTTTGCCACGGAAAGCGCCTGAGGCCGAAACAATGAACATTTTCAAGAAGGAATTAGATATAACTCTTAGGGCTAAAGGGATCAAAACGTATGGGGCGAAAATTGTGTGGAACAGCCTAATGAAGATCCTCATCCCTGGAATTGTTTTCATGTATCTGTTTTGCACTCTCTCCAATGTCTTGACATTCTCCCTAAAGTCTGCTGCTCAGAAATGGACACAATCGTCCCATTGAGGCAGAGCAAGTATTTAATAATTTATCATTTACGCTGGATATCTGAAACAGACACTGAAATGTTAGAGACACTTAATGGGTCAAGTAGCCTCTGTAGATAAAGGGGCAAAATAAATTGTTTCGGAATGTTACAGATGAATAGCTGAGATGAGGAGGACCAGTGAGGTGAGGAATACTGCCCTCAACATCAAGACGTTTAACTGAATGCGGCATTACGGAGCCCTAGCAAAGCTGGAGTCAATGGCAATCAGGGGAAATTCCAACAATGAAGTCATACCTAGCACAAAGGAAGATGGTCATCGTTGTTGGAAGTCAATCAGCTCAGGCTCAGGATATCTCTGCAGGATTTTTTCAGGGTAGTGTGCTATACCCAGCATTTCAACTACTTCATCAAAGACATTCCTTCCATCGTAAGGTCAGGAGTGGGGAGGTTTGCTGATGGTTGCACAATGTTCAGTACTATTTGCTACTCCTCAAATACTGTAGCAGTCTGTGCCTATATGGAGCAAGACCTGGACAGTATTTAGGTTTGGGCTGATAAGTGACAAATAACTTTTGTGACACACAAGTGCCAAGTGATGACCATCTCCAACAAGAGAGAATCTATCTAGTTACCCTTGACAGTAAACGACATTGCAATTACTAAATCCCTGATTGATCAGAAACTGACCTATAACAACCATATTAATACGATGACCTGAGCAGGTCAGAGTCTGGTCATTCTGTAGCAATTCACCTCCTGACTGCCCAAAGCCTGATCACCATCCACACACAAAAGTCAAGACTGTATTACAATACTCTTCATTCGCTTGGATGATTGTGGTTCCAACAACATGCAAAATACTAGACACTATCCAGGACAAAGCAACTCACATACTCCATTTATCAGTTGAAACATTTACTCCCTCCACCACCAATGCACAGTGGCAGCAGTGTGTATCATCTAAAAGATACACTGCAGCAATTCACCAAGACTCCTTTGACAGCTACTCCCAAACCCATGACCTCTACTACCTAGAATGACAAGCGAGCAGTTAGATAGGAACACCATCACTTGCAAGTTCCCCTCCAAGCCACATACCACCCTGACTTGAATATAATATCAGGAGTAAGTCATTCGACTCTTTGAAACTTCACTTTTCAATATGATCATTGCTGAGACTCAGTGCCTTATAGACTCTAGTGCACAGAAATTTGGTTTAAAATAGCACTGCTAGCATCTGTAGATAAGCATCTGCAGTGGCTGACTTTGTACATAAATGCAACAACACTTGTACTCCAGTTTTGCTGAAATATATTTTTTATGTATTTGTTTTGCAATTACAGCATGAAAGACTCCTGTTTGGAAATTTTAATTTGAGAGATGTGGCACTGGGGTGATCTGCAGGTCTGTCGGTAGATTGAAGAGGCTGAGCTGTTCACCTTAAACAGAAGACATTTATTAGAGAGAAACTTTTTTCTTTGACAAAAGGACCAAGAACCAGATTTAAGATAAATGGAAAAACAATCAGAGGTGATATGAGAAAAACCTGTTTATGTAGTAAGTAGTTAGGATTTGGAATGCACTGCCCAAACATGTGGTGGAAGCATGTTCAAGCATGATTTTCAAGTGGATTGAATAATTATCAGAGGAGAAAGGATTTGCAGGGATACTGGGAAAGGGTGAAGGTTTAGAACTAGCAGAGTTGATCTGGCTGCAAGCCAGCATGGATACAAAGGGCCAAAAGGTCATCTGTGTTGTAACCATTCCATCAGTATATGATTCACTCCTACATTTAAACAGCTCCCCTCTTGGCTAGGCAGCTGTTAGCAGTCCCCTGCATACTTGTAAAAAACTAAGAAGTTGTTGTCATATGAAAATGAAAAGTTTGTGAGGGCTGCCAAGGCGTTTATTGAAGAGGACCTCTTTGATAGTCTGCTTTCCAGCCTAGCAAAGACTGCCATCCACAGGTCAAATGCTTAAGATCTGCAGACAGAGGGGGAGATCTGAATGTTTGCTATTCTTTCAAGATGATTTGTGTGATCAGATGTTTGCGTATTGCCCAGTAGTACACATGTAGCCATTTGTGCAAACTGTTGAATGCAGTTTGCTTAACCATCAATGGAAATCAAAGAAAGTTTCGTACATGTATGGCACCTGTTATTGGCCACAACAATTTAAAATACTTTTCAAGCAAATAAAGTACTTGTCAAGTGTAGTCACTGTTAGAATATAGGGAATGCAGAGCTAATTAATATACACAACCCCCTACAGTGATGAGATAATGACTAGAAAATCTATTTTGCGATAGAATCACATAATCATACAATTTACAGTACAGAAGGAGGCCATTTGATCCATCATGTCTGTACCAGCTCCTGAAAGAGCTACCCAGATAGTCCCATTCTGCAGCCCTGTCTCTGTAGCCCTTTAATTTCATCACTTTCAAATATACGTCCAGCTCTCTTTTGAAACCTTGGAATCTGCCTCTAGCACTCTCCCAGGCAGTGCATTCCAAATCCTAACAATTCTCTGAGCAAAGAAGTTTCCCTTCACCTCACTCCTAGCTCTCTTGTTTTCAATCTTGAAAATGTGATCCCTAGTTACTGACATACCAACTGGTAGAAACAGAATATCCTTCTTTATCCTGCCAAAATTGTTTATGATTTTGAACACCTCAATAAGATTTGATATAGATGAGTGGGAAATATTGGTCAGTGTACCAATGATAACTCCTCTGCTGTTCTTCAAAATGTGGCATGTGATCTTTTATATCTAACTGAGAGGGCTGAAGGGGGCTTAGTTTAACATTTCAGCCAGAAGGTAACACATCCAACAGTATAGTGTTCCTTCCATGCACTGTCATCTCAGTCAGATTTAATCCTTGAAGTGAGATATGGACCCACAAGCTTTGACTGAGATGTGAGCATGCTACCAACTCAGCCATAGCTGATGCCCACCAGATATGGATCCAAAACATATTTGTTGGATTAAGCCAATTGTATTAGAGGTGATTTTTTCTTGGGAATTATAAAGCATGTTTTTGCCTTGATAGCATTGGCAAATCTTAGTGCCATCCTATTAGCCATATTGCTGTTCAATCCAACTAACACTGGTTACTGCAGGGCAAGAATGTAAAAATCACTGAAAACTGTCACAATTATCAGCGCTCATAGCCTGACTATCGATCTGCCTACAACCCACATCTCTCCAAGTTTTGACTCATTTCCTGCCTGGCCATGATTCCACTTGATGATTCGACCCAGAGCCCTTGATGATTTCTACCCTTCTATCCTGCAGCAGAAACCTGTGATCTGACTCAATAACTTACCTGTGGAGCATCCTACCGCAGTGCCATGTTCCATATCCTGATGTCTGAGGTCCAATCTCCCCAAATCTCACTGTTATCCCAATATGGGCAATCTTGAATTTAACACCCCGGCATTCCTGGGCATAAAGCAACATAACGTGAATTATATCATTTTGTTTCCTGTTATAAATAAATTGAGTTTCTGGAACTATTTCCACAGAAGCGTATAAGTCTATGGAGAATAATAAGTCTATGAATAATTTTGCATTTTGAAGAGTTCTGCTAGGATGAATGAAGAAAGCCATTATGGAGTCAGTGGTAAAGAATCATCAATCTACAATTGCCAATTAAAGAGCAAACAGTGATTGGGAAACAAAAAGCATTTATACAGTGAATTGTTACAGTAAGGGCAGTTTTCAATAAGCAATGACTGAAACAAATACGATTTGGTTTGTAAAAAGAAGAATTGATAAACTTTTGAAACAGTGATGATTTCGGGCTATAGAGAGACAGCTAGCCAGTGGGATTATTTTTGAATTGCATTAGCAAAGATTTCCTGTGACACCACACAACTCCCAAACATTCCCTACTCTCACATCCACACCCCATCTTTTGTCCTATGGTAGATAATGTGGCCAACACTTCTTAATTTATCAATTTGTCAATGAATTAGTATTTTAATGAAATATATGGAAGTAACTTAGCAGTACAAACAGTTTGTAAAAATGTGTTGCATTTTAAAATCAAAATAAATTAAATAAATTGATTGTTTGAAATTTTCTGCAACACTTGTGCTCATGGCAGGAAGACAATTTCCATAAGCAGGCCAAATTTCCATTGTTCTGAAATGCCCACCCTTGATCATCTGTTGTGTCCAGAATTAATAATTATCCTAACAGCACAGTGAATCACTGCCCACTATTTGGGCTGGTTACCCTGAATCTGTTTGATGACAATAAAACTGGAATGGGTTCATATGGAGTTAACGTATTTTTTAGAAAGCATTTCTTACGTCATTGAATGAGGTGAAGGGATCTTGAATGAAATAGTTTTTCATATGTTTGGTGATACAATGTTGCACACAATGTGAACCTCATCCCATCAAAGGAATTCAGACCTCCAACCAAAACTGAAGCTCATGGAGAACAATTTAACATTCCAAAAGCTTCCAATGTTGCGGCTGTCACTTATTCAAAACTAAAGACACAATAATAGGAAGCTATTACATAAAATGTTGATGCAGAATTAGTTATATGGCAGCTGATTTCTGAGGACGTTAATGCCTTGACAAAATGCAAAAAAATTATCATACAGATAAGTCTTGTACATTGACTAATTTCCAGAACAATTCAACATAGCCTAGTACCATGGACAAATTGTCTTCAGGCCTACATTTTGAATTTCGGCCAAGAAAACTATCTTCCACTCCAGATCCTGCTAATTCAGAATTATCAGAAATATAATCTGGAAATCTCCATATGTTGTCATAAAATCAGTTTCCTTCTCCAAGTTCATGATTTGTGATGGATCTGCACTTTATCACAGGGACAACTTCCATTTTGAAAAGAACAGAGAAAATGTCTAATCTTTTCATAATTGGAGTTGTTGATGTTATTGTTTTGTTAGAAAGGCATCTTTGACAGCAAAATAAAGTATCGAGAGGTGGTGCATGTATTAAATTTAAGTTGTATTTAATGAAGTATTCCTGCCTCAAGGTATGTATATATTTTTTTGTTTTGATTCATTTTACCAAAACTAAAGAAAACAAACAGTCCCCAGATATTAGAGTCTGAAGCTGAAATGTTCAGACCCAGGAAATTCTTGGATTTTCAGAAGTTCAATTCTTTTCATCCATTAACTGGGGAACAGTGCACCGTGGGCTCAGTGGATTGTGTACTAAGAATTAACTTACTACAGTATATCAGTAATGTATCTTCCAAACATTAGTTAGTAGCGACTAAAAAGAGCTTATAACTTAGCTATAACAAGAATTAATTAGCATTACATGATTATAATGCACTTTCAAATTTTAACGAATGACACAAGATTATATTGTCATTTCAGTCATCACAGAACTTACAATCTACCTGACTTGGAGAGATACTGCCCCTTTAAATCAGAAGTCAATCTTATAGGGAATCAAAGCTTTAATAGACAAGCTACAGAATAGAAACAAAATTCTCACAACATTGTATATCTTAATAAGTTTACCAAGTTTATTTCACATTTTTAAATTGTTTATATGGTTACAATATGTTCAGCCATTTCTATCATTTTCATTTTGAATAAATAAACAGCACGAGACAGACATAAACCAATTTTTGGCTTGAAAACATGACTATACCACTGGAATAAATAAAGAAGTCTAAACTTAAAAAGCCTATTTGGATCTCCCCAAGCAAAATGCTTGTTTGGTGTCTTCATGAAATATGAAATGATATTGAGGTTGGAGACATGCTCGCTGAACTGGTGGGTTTGGCTGTAAACGTTTTGTCACCCTGCTAGGTAACACCGTCGGTGTGCCTCTGGTGAGAAGTCGGTGTTCTGTCAGTTTGCTGGGGTGGTTGGTATCACTTCTGGTTCTGTTTCTCAGTGGTTTGTACACTGGGTCTAATTCAATGTGTTTGTTGATGGAGTTCCGGTTGGAATACCAGGCCTCCAGGAATTCCCTGGGGTATCTCTGTTTGGCTTGTGCAATTATCGATGTGTTGTCCCAGTCAAATTCATGTCCCTCACCACGAAACACGACCAATTCTCACTTGTCTCACTACACATGGACAATGAGAGACACAAATTCAACTGAGATGACGCATCGATAATCACACAAGCCAAACAGAGACACGCCAGGGAATTCCTGGAGGCCTGGTATTCTAACCAGAACTCCACCAACCAACACATTGAATTAGACTCTGTGTACAAACCACGAGAAACAGAACCAGAAGTGGTACCAAACACACCAATAAACCAAGGCATATAAATAACAAATGGGACAGAACACCAATGCATCACTGGAGGCACTGACGATGTTACCAAGCAGGGTGATGAAACGTTTGCAACCAAACCCACTGGCTCGGCAAGCATGACTACAACCTCATCCACATACCAAGCTACAAATCTTCTCAAAAACTTTATGAAATGATATAGCTGATTCATTTGTATTTTGAGCTTCAGAAAATATCATTTAATGTCTTAAATCTCTTTCCTATTTGATTTCACAAGCACAGAATGTTTTTGAACTGATGACTCCTCAACACTGAGCAAGTGGCTCAGGAAGGAATGCTGCTGTTGGACCACTGTAATCGCAAACGTGATTGGCAGATCTTGAAAAGACACCTGTGATGGTACTTTTCCAATGCTTTGATGTGCCTGCTGCTGGCTGTCCAAGTCCCTGAAACATATAGGAGCGTAGACATCACTGCTGTTTAGTAAACCATGACCTTTGTCTCATACTTGAGTTCTTGGTCTAGAAATACTCTTCCTCATTCAGTCAAAAACTGGCCTTTTGGAGGCAGTGATCAATTTTGTCACTGATGTCTGAATTTACTGAGAGGAGCATTCCAAGACACAAAATTATGAACATTTTCCGGCATCTTGCCATTGATCTTAATCAATGGGAGGATGTGTTTTGATGCAGGAGCAGGTTGTAAAAAGAAGTTAGTTTACCAAGTGTTTAATAAATGAACCATTTTGTCATATGCTTTGGAAAGGCATTGATAATGATAGGGGCCCAGCTTCTCTGTGAGTGGACACATATGTGCCATCTGCATACTGAAACTCTATGACTGAGCTTGGAGTAGTTTTGGATTTGGTTTGAAGACAGCATAGGTTAAACAATTTCCTGTATGTTCTGGAAATGATTTCCATGAATGTGAGTAATTTGCTGGAAGTAAGGTACAGTATTGCACTGAATAAAATGGTGAACATACAAATATGAATGATTTTATTGTCACGTGTATTTTACAGTGAGAAAAATGGTGAAATACAGGGAACTGAAGAGAGTTCCTGCAATAATATAGTCTGTTTGATCTCTATTTTCACTGAGTTGGGTTTCTGATGGTTCTGTTGGTGAGGATCACAGCTTGCATGTTATGTGAAGTAGGTGGTGACAAATTTCTGAGTGCAACCAAATTTGAGGAGGTTACTCTATATGCCTTTGCAGTTGACAGAAAGCAACTCCGAAAAGTGTCAAAGATTTTTTTCAAAACTGAATCATTTTACAAAGAAAATCCTACAAAAGTAGCTGTTGTGTATCATCTGATGTAATTCAAGACAGTAGGCTGCTTCTTTGATCTCATGGATAAAGTGTTTTGTCTGTGTATTTGAGAAAATTGGCAATTTCCCTCCATTTACTGAAGAATCTCTCATAAAAGAGAAACTTTATGGCACTCATTACTGAAATGTGTTGTGCTACAAACAGACAGAAAGTAATCCCCTTCTTCAGATTACTGAGTGAGTGATAAAGGACTTCAAAGAAACATTAGTACCCTCCCTTGAGACTTCCTCTCTGTCAACCTGAAAGCACAAACAATAAAAAAAATTAGAAGCTACTTGATGAAACTTTCTCTTCTAACCACGACTCTCAGCAATGGGACCATGCGCTACCACCGTAAACCAGTTCAGACAATTTAGTAAGTAAATAATTTCTAAATGCTGAGAGCGGGTGTGAAGGCAGTTTGGCTTCTGCATCTGTTTCTCCATTATTCTCTTGGGTTCATTAAGCTAATCTGTCTTTTAGGTCTATATCTGTATTTATATTGGACATTAGCCATTTACTATTAAGAGCAAACAAAATGCACAATGTTCCTTGTGAATCAAAGACTAATCTGTCAATTGATACTGTTCACAGATCCCACAGGCTCCTGTCTGATATTTACTGGGAACCCCAGAGTGATATTTAATGTTGTGAAAGTGATCTGAGATGAGATGCTTCGTTAGAACTATTTGCTGAGCTATGTTCCATTTCTCTATCTAGCTGGCTATTCCAGTTATTTACAAGTGGAAGAAAGGGCAAAAATAGCAGCTAACTTTGGCGGGGAGCTAAGGAACGAGAAATACTGCTTGACTGTCTCTCAATTCCAATGCATGTGAGCAGGAAAACAGTGAAGTTAACATTACTTGACGTAAGCTAAAAAGTTATGAAGGGTCTCAAACAAAAGCAAATAGAGTGTGAATGTAAACTTGATTGAAGTGTGGAAAAGATAGCTTGAAACTCCAAATGAACGAAAGTTTTTCAATACTTTCAATTATGTATGGTGTAAGTGATAACTGCTATGTCTGTCATGGTTTGCAAAAATGATGGTTAAACCCTTAAACCAACACTTAGCCAAAAACTGTAAAACCCTGATGTAAGCTCAAGATTGCTATCTAAGAATCTGATTTTGACACCTTTGTAAACTTCCTCCCTCATCTTCCATAAAGGCAACTACTTCTGCTTCTATGAGAGAATAACACAGGTAGCATAATAACAGTCTTTGAGAAGAATACCATAAATGAATAGAGATGCTGGAGAATCTGAGATAACAAGGTGTAGAGCTGGATAAACATAGCAGGCCAAGCAGCATCAGAGGAACAGGAGAGCTTACGTTTCGGGTCTAGACCCTTCTTCAGAAATGGGGGAGGAGAAGGGGATTCTGAAATAAATAGGGAAAGAGGGGGAGGCGGATAGAAGATGGATAAAGGAGAAGACCGGTGGAGAGGAGACAGACAGGTCAAGGAGGCAGGGTTGGAGCCAGTAAAGGTGAGTGTAGGTGGGGAGTTAGGGAGAGGATAGGTCGGTCCAGGGAGGACAGACAGGTCAAGGATGCGGGATGAGGCTAGTAGGTAGAAGATGGGGGTGGGGCTTGAGGTGGGAGGACTGGATAGGTGGGAGGACAGGTTAGGGAGGCGGGTATGAGATGGGCTGGTTTTGGGATGCGGTCAGGGGAGGGGAGATTTTGAAGCTTGTGAAGTCCACATTGATACCATTGGGCTGCAGGGTTCCCAAGTGAAATATGAGATGCTGTTCCTGCAACCTTCGGGTGGCATCATTGTGGCACTGCAGGGGACCCAGGATGGACATGTCGTCCAAGGAGTGGGAGGGGGATTTAAAATGGTTTGCGACTGGGAGGTGCAGTTGTTTGTTGCGAACCGAGCGTAGGTGTTCCGCAAACGGTCCCCAAGCCTCCACTTGGTTTCCCTGATGTAGAGGAGGCCACAACGGGAACAGCGGATGCAGTATACCATATTAGCAGATGTGCAGGTGAACATCTGCTTGATGTGGAAAGTCTTCTTGGGGCCTGGGATGGGGGTGAGGGGGGAGGTGTAGGAGCAGGTGTAGCACTTCCTGCGGTTGCAGGGAAAAGTGCCGGGGGTGG
>NC_063346.1:37513580-37556667 GCF_021869965.1 Rhincodon typus | reverse complement strand
CTTTTCCCTGCAACCGCAGGAAGTGCTACACCTGCCCCTACACCTCCTCCCTCACCCCCATCCCAGGCCCCAAGAAGATCTTCCACATCACACAGATGTTCACCTGCACATCTGCTAATGTGGTATACTGCATCCGCTGTTCCCATTGTGGCCTCCTCTACATCAGGGAAACCAAACGGAGGCTTGGGGACCGCTTTGTGGAACACCTATGCTCGGTTCACAACAAACAACTGCACCTCCCAGTCGCGAACCATTTCAACTCCCCCTCCCACTCCTTGAACGACATGTCCATCCTGGGCCTCCTCCAGTGCCACAACGATGCCACCCGAAGGTTGCAGGAACAGCATCTCATATTTCGCTTGGGAACCCTGCAGCCCAATGGTATCAATGTGGACTTCACAAGCTTCAAAATCTCCCCTCCCCTGACCGCATCCCAAAACCAGCCCATCTCGTACCCGCCTCCCTAACCTGTCCTCCCACCTATCCACTCCTCCCACCTCAAGTCCCACCCCCATCTCCTACCGACTAGCCTCATCCCGCATCCTTGACCTGTCTGCCCTCCCTGGACCGACGTATCCCCTCCCTAACTCCCCACCTACACTCACCTTTATTGGCTCCAACCCCGCCTCCTTGACCTGTCTGTCTCCTCTCCACCTATCTTGTCCTCTATCCATCTTCTATCCGCCTCCCCCTCTCTCCTTATTTATTTCAGAACCCCCTTCCCCTCCACCATTTCTGAAGAAGGGTCTAGGCCTGAAACGTCAGCTTTCCTGCTCCTCTGATGCTGCTTGGCCTGCTGTGTTCATCCAGCTCTACACCTTGTTGTACCATAAATGAATTTTTATTGCTTAGAATTTTTGGGGGGGGGGGGGGGGGATATATTCTGGTCAACAGAGCAAAACATTATAGTCTGATAAATATTTTAGGATGTAAGGTAAACTGACCATGTACAGTGGGGTAAGGCATCAGTGTCCTCCTTTGACCAAATTTTGGAATAGAAACAGATGATTGTGGTTTGGCAACGGAGCCCACAGCTCTGGGAGATAGGCAGGAAACTGGAGTTCAGGTCATAATCAGATCAGTCATGAACTTGACGAGCCAAATGATCTACTCCTACTTCTATTTGTCATGTTCTTATGTTCTTAGAAAGGACAAATCTTCAGAGAGATGGTGTGACATATTGGGATGGTTATTCATCACGGGTAGTGGTGCAAAACTGATGGCATCTGTTGGGTCATCTGTTACAGAGTTTATTCCATGTGTGCTGCGCCTGAAGGCAGGTTCTTGGTTCGTTGTCTGCTGCTGCTTCAACCTGAGCTGCAGTCCTTGGCAGCTTTTGGTAAGACTAATGCCAGCTACATGGATTCAGTCATTATTCTTCAAAAGCTTGTGATTTCAAATAAACCTGTTGGACTATAACCTGGTGTCATGTGATTTCTGACCTTGTCCACCCCAGTCCAACACCAGCACCTCCATATCATGGCTACCATCAACATTTTCTTAGTCCCAGCTGAGTAGCTGTGACTTAAGAATCCTAACATATTTTATTTTATTTGAGACACTGAATGTGAGTTGATAAGTTTTGGATGATTGCTTAATAACATTTTATTGTAAGAATCAATCCTGAATTGGTTACAATATCACATTATTTTAGAGTATAGAATAGTTAACATTGTCAAACATTTATTTATGGTACAGAAGAAAAACCTCAATGCTGTTGCTTATGCACTTTAAGTGTCACAATTTTCAAATGTATTTGAAATGGTAGAGGATGAGGAGGTGGTTTGAGGAGGAGGAGGAACAGCTCGCAGGAGGACAAACAGAAAGTCATGGTACCAGTGGGGAAAGTCGAAGAGGAGGTTGATGCAAGGCAGGAGGAACTTGTGATGGTGGAGCAGGAGATCTTCCATCTTAACATTTGTGATACAGTACAAAGTGCCTCTTTACATCCAAAATGCCGAAAGTTAAAATGTTTCCCTTTGGGCATACTGAAGTGGATCAATAGAGTTAACTAAGCATGGCTGAACAATTACAAACTTACAAATCAGAAATTGAAAATGTCCAATTTTTGATGATGGGTTTTGACTTTTTTAAAAATCTTTTACCTTGTTTTCTCAACACCTTTTGCAGCCTCTTTGTTCTTCTTGCCTTGCTACCCTCACTTCCTGTTGATTACTGGGGTATGCCAAAGCTATGCCTCTGCACCTGTTGATTTCACCCACACATTACAAAAGCATTTGGTGCACTGAAGCTCCTCATTTTTGCTCTGACAGTTGCATTATAGAAGACCTCTGACCTTAGGATGCCAGACAGAGGAGACACAGAGGATGCCCTTTTTCCGATCTGCAGCTATTTCTGAGCCCACGTAAAGGGCAATTGTCACCATGGAGAGCCAGTTGCAGGCAGTGGGACAAACAATTGTGATTGGGAGGACAACCAGCCACGGACCATGGGGTTGACTGCAGTGATTACAGCTGGGGAGAAGGTCACAGCAGCCAAGAAAGCAAAGGCCAACAGCAGTGGGACACTGGGTAGGTGAACAGAAAATAAAGAAAACAGCTGGAAGGTCAGGATAATCTTGACCAAAGCTGGAGGCAACCCATATTATGTATGAGATTTTTAAGCAAATTCCAAAGCAGGAGTATGACTATCTGCACTTCCAGGCCCCTTGGTCACATTGAATGGGCAACATTGAGTATAATGAGAACAGCACAGACAACAAATGGGCAGGGGGCAAGTGATCATGAGTGACTGAGACTGTAGTCCTAACCACCACCATCGAGATAATGCAACAGCCAATGATGTCCACAGTTTCTCTAGCACCTTCTCTGCAGGCTACATGCTGAACTGCTCCTGGTTGATCTCTCATGGTAGTGCAGCAACATCTCAGCTTCCACCCCAATATACCCAACCGCGTACATACTGGAACTAAACCACAGTGGGGGGTGGGATGTAGTCTTTACCCAACTCCTGACTAACAGGTGAAATGCACTTGCCCCAACCAGATTGCACAGTGAGTTAGAGAGACTGAAATTAGAACATGAACCATCTGCAGGAATGTCTCATGAATTGAGAGGTTTTTGCAACCAAAGGAATGGTGCAGCTTTGTTGGAAACTAGCTAAGAAATTCTGTTCAATGATGACTTGACCGTTTTCCACAGTCCTGTGTTTTTCTTTTTCTTTCCACCATCGTTAACACTTTCGTAGAGTTGCAACTCCTGTGCAAAATTGTTGCAGTCCTGGAGGACAATGCTTGCAATCAGAAGCAGGCCCACACCAGTGCCAATTCAAACAGTTATCCTGAAGAAAATCAGTCATCCTGTTGATGTGCAAGAGTCATCCCCTCATGTAATGGGGAAACCACACACGGAGGTCACCCACGCAAGATGAGAGTCACAAATGGAATTGGGAAATGAGATTTGTCTCACAAAATTTCACGGAACAGACAAAAAGAACAGTCTGGTTCAGTTCTGAGGAAGGGTCACCGGACCTGAAAAGTTAACTCTGTTTTTTCCTTCACAGATGCCGCCAGACCTGCTGAGCTTTTCCAGCAACTTCTGTTTTTGTTCCTGATTTACAGCATCCACAGTTCTTTCGGTTTTTAGTCTGGTTCTTCTTGTTGGCAAAAGCTTAGAGTGACCTTAAAACCATATACATCGCCAGTCATCTGTATTATCACATCCTCAAATGAATTTCTGACCTTTCAGAACCATGTGCAGGAGGAAGGTGAACTTCTACCATTGGCAGACATCTTTGTGATCTGCTGGCAGCTGGCAGCCCTCAATAATGTGGAGAAGCCACAACCTGCATTGAGACACCTGCTGCACACTCTCTTCTCGAAGGGACCTCCTGCCCAATCAGGGCCACTGTAGTGCACCCATGATGAAGCTTAGACCACTAAAGGCTATTCAAACCGATAAGGCTGAGTAAATTTACCAGTATACAAAAGTTTGTACATGGAGCGCATTGTTAGCCAGACCCTTAGCTTGGTGCTGCCATGAATACAGTCAGATCTGGGGCTCAGAGCTAAATTATCATTTCAAACTTTGCTGCATAAAAGGCACCAAGAGGTACAGGGCATATGACACACTTTCAAAAATCCACGATAATCACAGAATCACAGAATTGTTCTAGCACAGAAGGAGGCCATTTCACCCATCGTGCCCGTAGCAGGTCTTCAAATGAGGATTATTAAAGTCAATCTCCTGCTTTCTCCCATACCCTTGCACATTATTTCTATCCAAATATCATCTTATGAATCTTTTGAATGCCTCAGTTGAACCTGCCTCTGTCACATTTTGAAGCAGTGCATGCCATACTCGAACTACTTGCTTAGCAGAAAGGCTTTTCTCTCTTGTCACCCTTACTTCTCTTACACATCACTCTAAATCCATGCCCTCTTGTCCTTGTTCCTTTATGAGCATGAACAGCTTCCCCCTAATTACTCTACCTAGTCTGCTCATGATTTTAAAGACCTTTTTCAAATATCTTCTCAGCCTTATTCTCAAGGACAACAGTCCCAAGTACTTCTTCAATTTTTCCCCATAACTGTAGTTTCTCATTCCTGGAACCATTCTTGTACATCGCTTCTGCACTCTCTTCAATGCATTCCCATCTTTCCTATAATGTCGCTCCCAAAACTGTACATAATATGCCAGGTGAGGTCCAACAATTGTCTCACACAAGTTCAAAATCACCTCCTCACTCAACCAGTTCTTGGATACCTATGAGTGATTTTATTCGTAGCAAATGAGAACTTTTGATAACGATGCTATTTATAGCAGCAACAAAAGCAAAATCAATCTCAGTTTACTAGTAGGGATCCCGGGTCTAAATAACAGGTTAAAGCTTCTCACTTGTCTACAAACATTTCACAGAAGTTACTTCAATGGTCAATATTTCTGAACGTGAGGATTAATTGGATTCTAGTTTTTTTTGGGAAAATTCATGGTTATTAAGCATCTTGCTTATTTTGTCATTTTATAAATAACCAAAACCATAAGTTTCAGAGCAAAGAAAAATTGTTCCATGTTACGTCAATAGGTTCCAATACTATATAAAATTAAGCCAATACAGCAATGGAAATTTGATGAGAGGAAGAGCAAACAGAAACAGACATAGATAAAGTATTCAAAATATTGCTTTGCACTCAGTCACAAGTAACTCACCTACTAGCATCCCACAGCCTCTTTACCACCCAAAAACCGCAAGTCAGGAATGTAATGAAATATTCTCCACTGTCAGGAAGTTTGCAGCTGAAATAACACTCAAGGAGTTTGACATGAACCAGAATCTTTGATCGGCACTCCTTGCATCAACTTAAACTTCAACTCCCTCAACCACAGGAACACCACGGCAGCTGTGTGTGTTATCTACTGGATGCATTGTACGAAATACCAGGACCTCTTTGGCAGAGTTTTCCAATCTGTGACGTCCACCTCCAAGAAAGTCAAGCGCAGTAGATTCATGTAACATTATTTGTAAGTTACACATTAATTTGAGGCAGACATATGTCACTATGTCTACTTCAGTATAGTGTCAGAAATCTGAAAATCCATACCAGACAACATTGTGACTGTACATTAACCAAATGGATTACCATAGTTTAAGAAGTCCCATGACAACTTTCTGAAGTGTAAATAAGGATAAGAAATTAATGCTGGCTTCACCAACAACATCTATATCCAAAGAATGAATTAAAAAGATACATAATGCTCATTTTCGCAGATACGAACTTCTAAATACTCAATTATTAGTACTTAAACAACAGATCCTAACTAACTGCTGATTCAAGCAGGGACCTGCTGGCAACTGTTGAGTTCCAGAGAAACTGAAAAAGGAGAGAGATTTGCTTTGACAAATCCCAGCTATTAACTTCTCATCCTTTATTAGGATGCTTTGCCTTCAGTCTTCGGTTTAATACTTTCAAAGGTCATTAAGAGCCAAATTTTACCTGTCAAATATAACATAAATATTGTCTGTCAAAGTTTCGTCTGAAAAAGAAGGTGCTTTATTGCAAAAGACTTTGGACAGTAAAGGTATTCATTTTCTGAAACCTTATTCATGGGGCACTTTGTTTCAAATATCTTATGTTCCTTGGAATGCTGTTGCATAATTCTATCCAGATAATGATACAAGCCTAGAAGTTATTAATGATGACATGAGAAGAACACTTTAATGTATTCTTCTGAAATTTCATTCTTTGCTATTTTAGTGAAAATATTAATCCTTTTAAAACATTGCCAACATCAAAATAGCCAACGAAGGACTCCCACAGGAATGCATAAGCCTCTGTCACGAATAACAGCAGATGTAATTTTAGGTTACAGTCTCTGAAAGCTCTGACTAATTTCAAGCAATTGCTTTCTTTGGTCAATTTTATGAAGAAAACAACTTGGGAAAATCCAAGTTTATTGAAAGGTTTGGTAGAATTGGCAGTTTTTTTTTTCAATTTCCATAGCACCAGCAATGAAATCTAATACAGGGTCTCAGCACTACATCCACAAGCATTCACTCCCTCTACCACTGATGCTCAGTAGCAGCGGCGTGCACTATCTACCAGATGCACTGCAGAAATTCACCAAAGATCCTCAGACAGCACCTTTCAAACCCATGGCCACTTCCATCTAGAAGGACAAGGGCATCTGACATATGGGGACACCACCACCTCCAAGTTCCCCTCCAAGTCACTCACCATCCTGACTTGGAAATATATTGCCGTTCTTTCACTGTTGCTGGGTCAAAATCCTGGAATTCCCTCCCTAATGTGGTTCAATCCACAGCAGGTGGACTGCAGCGGTTCAAGAAGGCAGTTCAGCACCACCTTCTCAAGGGCAACTAGGGATGGGCAAGAAATGCTGGCCAGCCAGTGACTCCCACATCCCACAAATGAATAGAAAAAAAATTTTGTATCATTTTTGACATCATCTTTCTAAAATACCGTTGCATCGCTTTAAAAAGACTTCTAGCAACATCGGAGATAGTAGGAACTGCCGATGCTGGAGAATCTGAGATAACAAGGTGTAGAGCTGGATGAACGCAGCAGGCCAGGCAGCATCAAAGCAGCAGGAAAGCTGATGTTTCCAGACCCGAAACGTCAGTTTTCCTGCTCCTGTAGCCACATCAGATTTTTTTTCAATTAACTGCCAGTAATGTTTTGTTTTCTACTGAGTAGAACTCATATACATTAGTTTATGTATGTATCTTGAGTATTGTGCAAGGACGAGTGAACACATGATACCAGGTGATGACAGGATTGGTAAAGGGCTTGCACATGTTAGGGATACCTTTCCTTTAAACACTGTTGCTTGTAATTACTTGCTCACAATTTTCCTTCACATTGATATCATTCGAAGTGAAAGCAGCATGTAATGGACAGTTGATTCTTACCCACTAACTTACAGCCTGAACCAAAATGTAGAAATCTACCCCATTGGTCTAAGTCCACAAATGAAGAATAAATACTTAAGCAAAATACCGGCACTCTGAAACCCTACCTCGGCATAGCTCACTGCCATTTGGAAGCATGGGGATGGAGGAATAGAACTGATGCCTTAAGAAAAGCATTGTGTTCATAATACCTTTCCTGAACTCAGGACAGTGCAAACGATTATAAAGCCAAAGACATATTGTTGAAGTGTAATCACCATTGTAACTTAAGGAAGTATGGAGCCAAATTATGCACAGTAAGCATATTACAAATGTTGGTCATGGAGCTTGTATTAAAAAACAATTTTTTGCTAGGAACTCTTTCGAACATACTTTCAACATAGAATACCCTCCTAATAACATCAGGCATACATCCAACTTGGCATATGTGAGTTACATATCAGAAATTCAGAATCTGAACAGCAGTAATCAAAACAAAATGCTATAATGAAGTAGATGAGAATTATATCATTGTCTTGTCATCGTCAATTGCTAAAACTGAAATACACGTACAAGATATTTTATCAATAGGAGAGAAAGCGCATTCTTACATAAAATCATTCCTGATTTCGTAATGTGGCACAAGGTTCAGACATGGCAAAAAGTTTTAAAAATTTTTTCAGCCTAAACATTTGTACAGTTGACTGGCAAATCATGAATACTGTGAAATGTTTTGATCACTGAAATGACTGGGTTTACAATAAAATCAACATGATGAACCTTTAATTGGAAAATATAAAAGCTACTCGCGTGTTTAAGTGAACATAATTTCACTCAGTAGTCAGTCATAGCCAATATAGTCTCATAAAGCTATCAATAAATAGGTAGCATCGTTGATGTCAATAACTCTAAGTTATTACATCATGTCAGTGTTCCCAGAGAGAAACAAGACTGCTCCTTCTCAAGTAATAACTTTTAAGGTATAAGTAGATAATGCACAAATGAGGATTAAATGATTTGGTGCTCACCAGCTCTGTGTTTCTAGCTCAATTCTTCATTTCCTGTAATGATGTTACATCTGATTTCATTTGTAAAAATGAACACTCCCCTGGGAATTGGCCTTTATATGTCTCTTCATTTCACTTTAAACATCTTTAAATTATTGTTTGAACATTTATTTCTGTATCATCTATTTTTGCGCTAACTCAAGCATGTGAATTACATTGAGGCTTTAATTTATACAAGTCTACATCACGTTTACAGATTAGCTCAGATGTTGCCTTTGGTTCCATGCCCAAGTTCTGTATAGAGCAACATATTCTTTTTTTAACTTGAAGAATTCTTTGTGTGAAGTAGAAATGCTCACTTAATTTGGAAATCTACTTTTCTTGTATTTCTGGCTCTTTCATTAAGCGGTCACGTATTTATATAGAATAATGAATTAATTTCAGCAATGGCTTTCATTGTTGTGTGAACATAAGTAACCAGTCCACCAACTACTTTATTTTACCTATTAAATCTTGCATCGAAAAATAATTCTGGCCGAATCAAAAATAATAATTTGTGGCCAAATATATCAATATTTCACTAAAAGAAATAGAGGACAGACCCAGCAGACTTGTTAATTACTTCCCCGGGAACCCACTATGGTCTTGTAGCTGAGTACTTTATTGCAACATTTGTTACTTTTTACGACTTAGTCCCTTTACTTTGAAAAGAAAATCATCAGTTGGCTGGAATGACTGAGTAGAGGTTAAGGTGCTTATTTTACTTGGTCATAGATTCCATTTTAAGATGTTGGAAAATTTAAATTATGACCAACATCCACGAGAATGCAAGCTGTTTTATAAAGATTACTTTTTCCTTTTGTTTTCTACCAGATGTAATAAGATGGGCTAAAGTGTTCGTGTATCTTATTTTTATCCAGGAAGGCCAAATGGGATTAGCAATAATTTTCTCCATGACCACCATCAATAGGCATGCCCGGTAACAAGTGAGCCACCTGATGTCAGGTTTCCTTCCTTTGCGTTAGCAAATGGCTCACAACCACACAGCCAAACCTGTTTCATTGTTAATTACGTATAGAACATGGTCCAATTCCACACATATCTCTTTCAGAACTACCGAAATTTTTATCCATGGTTTCAATACAGAAAGCACAGTTAATCTCAAGTATTTTCTTTGCTGGGCTCAGAATAAACTTAATTGATCTAAATCTTTGCGATCCCAATTCCGTTCCATACAAATTCCAACACACCAATCCTCTTGCTATCTCTACTCAATCCCACTAACCCTTTGTACATTCTGTTAGCCATCTAATTGAATTCAAGATCTCTAATCTCGTCATCAGCTCTCTCCATTGTATAACTCTACTGTCTGTTACAATCATATGTAGCAACCCAAACTCTTGATTCATTGGACCTTTGATTACTGAATTTTTCCATTCCCTTTGAATCTGAGGCCTGGAAAGAGACAAGCGTGCATATTAGCTAAATAATAACCAGGACTTGACAAAACATTATCTGTGACAAAAATAGAGTTTTTTTGTCTTAAGATTTAAAGTCTCAAGTAACTGGGATTTGAAGTGGATATGTCCCAAAATGGAAAATTGGGAACATTGCATCTGCATGATTGCCACTAGTTAGGTGGCAAAAATTAGTGGCTGGGGAAGTATATTTAAAATGCCAACGATGCTGAAATATGTACAATTTCTGGTTATTCTCAGGTGTCATATCAAGCCATTATCTCTTTGTGGATTGGGATGTGAAGATTGCAAACATTTTGTCTGCTTGGCTATGTCAAAAATACTGACCTCAGAAGCTCACCTTTTGCATTTCCTATTTAGTGTCCACACTTTAAGGGATTCAGGTATAAATATTCTGATTTTATTTGTTCATCTTCAATTCTAGTTTGTACTGTGTGCAGACAGCAGCTCACACTTTCTATGTGCAACATCTCAAAACAAAAGTTTGCAGACAGTGCACCATAGAAACAGACAACTCAGATGATTCATCCAAACCATCTGTTACAATTCAATGAACAGTGAAACAACAGGTTTGTGAAAAGGAGTAAATAAAACCCTTCTGGACTGATTCCAGTTCCCTCATGTACCAAAAGAAAAAATGTTATCTTCCCTTCCAATTTTGATTATCAGTACATCTTGCAAATGATTCAAAGTGAAATAACTGAAAATGTTCCCTTGTTCTCCAAAACATCTTTGATTAGTGGAGAGAGATAAACAGAGCGAACATTTTGAGTCTGATATGATTTGGTCAGAACTGAAGTTCGCTCTCTAAAGATACTGTGTTTCTCCAGCACTTCCTGATTGATTTCAGATTTCCAACATCTTCTTTATTTTGCTTTTAGCTTTGACTAATTTTCTCTTCAAAAGTACTGTAAACGCTTAAACGCAAAGAACTTGCTGTTGTGCAAAAATAATATTTTTTTCAAAAAACGATAGAAAGGAAAACTTAATTGAAAATCAGTAACCTGCAAGGACTTTGAGCTCAAGGGTGTTTTTTTGATGAAGACTTTTGATATTGCTGGCTTGAAATGGATTGAGCAAATTTCTCAGCAGAAGGAATAATTTTTAAGGGGCCCAGAGAAGAATGATGGATGGGATGATAGATTAATAGAAATTTAGGGTGTTGAAGGTCACAAATGGTGCATTTTCACAGGCAAGATGTATTCAGGACACGAGGGGGAGAAAGCAAATAACCACAGAAAGGATTATGGCTAGGGGAGTGGTGGTTTGACTTAGTGCAAAAGAAAATGGTCAGTCAGTGGATACTTATCTATTACTACAGCTACCCAGACATCCTTAGTAGTAGCTATGAGGTTGGTTAACTTCAGTTTCTGGTAAATAGTAAGACCCAGGTCGTTGATAGTGGAAACTCAGTGTTGGTAATGCCAATGAATATTATGGGTTGAAGTAAAATGACTCAGAAAAACTGTCAAAGATTGATATCTTAAATGGCTCTAACAGCCTACGAATAGAAAAATGTAACTATGAGCACTTTCTCATATCAAAACATGCGATAGTAAATAGTCCCACTTTTGAAGATTGTCATAGCCTCGCATGATGTATGAAGCGAATGTTACTTGTCACTTATCAGACCAAGTCAGGCTGTTGTCAAGGTCTTGGTGTATATGGACATAGACAGCTTTGGTATCTGAGGAGTCACGAGTCGTGACATTGGGCAGTCATCAGCAAACATCCCACTGCTGACCTTATGATAGCATGCAGGTCATTACTGAAACAGTTGATGATGGGGGTTTGGCTCAGGCGACTACCATGAGGAACTTCTGCAGTAATGTCCTGGGATG
The DNA here is from genome assembly GCF_021869965.1 of Rhincodon typus. Lineage (NCBI taxonomy): Eukaryota > Metazoa > Chordata > Chondrichthyes > Orectolobiformes > Rhincodontidae > Rhincodon > Rhincodon typus. The sequence goes on along the minus strand of NC_063346.1, from coordinate 37,544,973 downwards.
GAGATGACTTGCCTCCAACACTTACAACCATTTTATTTTCTGATAGTCATGACTTCAACCAGCTGAGGGCTTGCCCCCTGACTCCTATTGACTCCTGTTTTGCTAGAGCTCCCTGATGCTTTGTCAAATGTTGCCTTGATGTTAAGAGCAGTTGCTCTCACTTCACCTCTTCAGTTTGGCTCTTTCATCCATGTTTGGATCAAGGCTGTAATATGGTCAACAGCTAAGTGGTCCTTGCAGAACCCTAACCTGAGCATCAGTGAGCAGATTGTTGCTGAGCAAATGCTGCTTGATAGCACTGTTGACAACCCCTTCCTTCACTCTGTGGATGATAGAGACTGATGGAGTAATAACTGGCCGGATTGAAATTGTCCAGGTTTTTCAACAGGAAATACCAGGACAATTTTTCACATTGCCAGCAGAAGCTTTTGTTGTAGCTGTATGAGAACAACTTTGCTGGGGGGCATGGCTGGCTCCAGTGCACAAGTTTTCAATGCTTTTGCCAGAATATTCTCAGGGCCCACAACGTTTGAAGTATTCAGTGCTTTCAGTCATTTTTTGATATTACATGGTGTGAACTAAATTGGCTGAAGACTGACATCTGTGATAATGGTGATCTCAGGAGGAAGCCAGGGTAGAATCCCTACAGTGTGGAAGCAGGCCATTCAGCTCATCAAGTCCATACCGAACCCAGGAAGAGCATCCCACCAAGACCTTACCCTACCCCTGTAACCTGCATTTCCCATGGTTAATCCATCTAGTCTGCACATCTGTTGACACATTGGCCAATTTAGCATGGCCAATCCACCTAACCTTCATATCTTTGGACTGTGGGAGGAAACCGGAGCATCCAGAGGAAACCTATGCAGACAAGGGGAGAACATACAAACTCCACACAGTTAGTGACCAAAGGCTGGAATCAAATCTGGGTCCCTGGAACTGTGGGCAGCTGTGCTAACCACTGAGCCATTGTGCTGTGACAAATTTTCCACTTTGGCTGAAAATGGTTATAAATTCTTCAGCCTTCTCTATTCCACTGATCACCATCTTGATCTCTGAGGTCCCCTATTGTTGAGGCTGCAGATACTTGTGGAAGTTCCTCCTCCATTGGCTATTTAATTACCTCCTATCATTCATAACTGGATGGCATAAATGCACAGTTTTGATCTGATCCACTTGTTTGCGATGACTTAACTGCCCAGCGCATGCTATTTCCATTGTGCAAGTAGTTCTGTAACTTCACCTCATTTTTAGGTATGTCAGGCATCAGTTTTCGCCGCTCGCATTGTTCATTGAGCCAACACTAACAACTGTGATGTTACTGTCCTCAGTGTTGCCTCCTCCACTATTGTTAGTGTTGTGATCCAGGGCTTGCCCGTGGCCCTATAATGCTCAATGTTTGGGAGGATGGTGCACCTTCATGTTGCTCAGCTTGTAGCAATGCTTGTGACCTTGAACCTGTCATTGTGGAGTTACATGGCACTTTCCTTGCCTGATCTCAGAAGGTCATTAAAGTTCTTCAGGCACTGTCCCCACATTCTACTGACAATGTGGTGGTTACTCACTTCCTGATCTCCCTCTAGCCATACCAGCTTGGTTTAGCCAGCCAACTAATCCAGCTGGATATTGAACTCCAATAAGATACCACCATCACTACAAGTACCTCAAGGTGTACCTGATGGGCTATTAATCCCTTTCTTCCTTTGTAAACTACAGCAGCAACCACAATAATAGCTGCCAGATCCCTTTTAAATTGGATGGCCAGGGTCATCTCTAACTTACTCTCCACCTCTACTGACTTTAATTAAATGGAAAACATGCCATCTGACCAATAACTGGAACGCATGCAACAGATGAAAATCTAGCCCCTTACATTTTTATAGCACTTTTCAAATCTTCAGAACATTGCAAAGTGGTTTACAGCCAAGTTATTAATTTAGAAGTAGCCACTGTTATATGGGTAAACATAGCTGCTAACTTGCATATAGCAAAGTCTCAAAAGTAACAATGAGATAAATGATCAAGTAACATGTTTTGGTTGATAAATGTCTGCAACAAAGATACAGGAAAAATTCTTTGCTTTCCTTAACATAGTTCCACAAGATCTTTTGCTGAGAAGGTGTATGTGGGAGGCCTCAGTTTATCCAAGAAACAATTCTTCCACCTTTAGCTCAGTACCGCACTGACCTTGGAGGTATACATGATGCATTCAAGTCTTAGACTGGGGCTTGAGCGCACCATCTCTTAATGGTAGCATTACTACCAGTGAAACAAAGTAACATTTGCAAAACAAATCTCATTCCAAGTTTGCCTTGTCTATTTTGTATGGTTTCAATACAATTGTCAAAATTAGTGACACCATCTTGTTAGTAAAATAATACTATCATCAGTACAAATTGATTTCCAAACAATGCATAAGAAGAAACAAAGGATTTAGCCTGGCATCTGTATCCCCTACCTACTTCCTTTCCAAATCACAACAGCACAAGGAATCTAATGATTGTGAATATGAAATGAGGCATTTCAAGGGAGGATCAAGTTGGCTGCTGCAGCACTTGGGGGAGGGACCACTGAATTTTTCCATCATAAAGTTATGCATACGGTCTGTTGCAAATAACATCAGCAGTTTTCCACAGGAAAGTAAAGACGTTCACTTGCTTACCTTTCGTTCTGCAGTTGACATCCAAGTTTCCACTGGCACAGGTTCAAACGTGGTTGTCAGAATTGAGCTCTGCTGAAGCAGTGTTTCTGTGTGGCCATGTCATTTGAATGGATTAAGAATGTCAGCTAGTGCCATGAGCCAGAAAGATTTGTTTAGAAGGCTTCTGAGTCGTGATTGCAACGGGGTTTGTGTTAGCACCATTTAGAGTGAAACCAGCAGTTTAAAGTAAAGTGTAAGGAGCCCTTTGGTAGATATCCTTCTCTATGACATTTCTCTTTTAGCACACTTTCACTTTTCTAATCTGTGACCCAAGTGGCAGTAACCCCTTTGAGAAGCTATCAACCCACTAAACAAACCCATTATCCACTAAAATAAATGGAAGAAAATATTGTATTTACATATCACCACATCCTATAAATAAACATTTTGGTGCAGATCAGCTATGGCTGGACTCGGTTAAGGAAAACTTACCAGTCAGTTGTAATTACCTGTGCTCATTGCGCAAGATTTAAAGGTTATTTACGTGCATTTTTTGTTCCCAGCTTATTAAATAACTTCATCATATTTATATCAAACTGGTGGAGAGGAGTAAATTTTCTTGTTTTGAATCATACCTAATGGACCCATTTAACTTTCTGTTCATTAACTTAAATAGTTCAAAAGTTGAACAGGCTCCATTAGAGATTTGGGCTTCTCTCTGTCTAATGTTTCTATATTCAGTACACCTCTTGATACAATTGCTTCAGGTGCATATACAGAAATATCTAGCCCATACTAGAAGGCTTAGAATGAATAATGCTACATTTTTGAAGTCAAAATCTCTGTCTTATTTATAATGAACTATGAAAACTACTTTGAAATGGTCCTTTTTCAGCCAATTTGGGGTCAGTGTGGGAACAATTTAGCCAACAAATCTTAAGAAGACCAATGGTAAGAAACATAACACCATAAATCATTTTCTTTTCACATGACTTGGGGGTGAGGTGTTCATTTTGCTTCTTTATGGACTTTTAAATCAAGCAAAGCAAAGATTGAAGAGCGGGTTCTTGAAAAAATTGAAGAGCAAAATGTTAACCATGTGTGTCAGAGAACTGGCTCTGGTTTATATCTGTCAGGCTTTGTTGCATAATAACGTATTCTTTTGGTGTCTAAAATATGAAAACAATTCCTTTCAACAATCTTCTTAATTTATGTACCTTAAAGTACCTAATTTTCTTGACAATATCTATGAGATTCCTAGGGAACAATTTTCAAATGTTGATTTCTATGGAACAGGACTATGTTAATTGACTTCAGCTGTGGCTCTGTTGGTAGCAGAAGGTTATAGATACAAATGCTGAGAAACTGGCAGCCCTATGCCCAACTGAGGAGCAGCTGTTATGTATCATGCAGTTGGGACCCGAAAGGGTTAACTGATATCATAAAATAAAATCCACCAATTAGGGTGTAAAGGACTATTCCTAGAAGAAGCTAATCAGAGTTCTAGTTGTTGGAGTTCTGTATTAGCTACCAGTACGATGCAGGAATATTTCGGTAGTAGTAATGTGAAATTACTGTTAATTTGAGCCTGATTTCTCACATGACATAATCATGTATCTCAGATGTAATGAAACTAACTTTAAATTATCTGGAATAAATCTATTTACTGTTTGTCAAGACTGAGACTCTCTTGTGCCGAAGATCTTGTGTAGGCATCTTTCCCTACGTGGTAGCAGTAGCCTGGACTAATTCTAGCACAATGGCTTCGTGCCAGTGAATCTACCATAGACATCCCAGACGGTTCAGGCTGATGACCACAACAACACAAGATGCTGCACTGTTGGCCGTGTTCTCTTTAATCAGACTTTAAACCAAAGACCAGTCTGCCTTCCCAGGTGGATGTAAAGGATCCCATGATGCTGTTTCAAAGAATATTATTGTTGGCTTTTGTTTTTACCTTTCAACGAACATCATCAAAAATTATTTTCTGCTCATTATTATACTACTATCTTGTTGTAACCAATTGGCTACTGTGTTTCCTACATTACCACAGTGGCTGCACTTCAAAATATTTCATTAGCTTTAAAGTACTGTTGGACATTATTTTGGATTTGAAAGACACTGTATGATTGGAAGTTTATCTATTACTTTTCTTTTTAATTAAATAAGAAAAGAAAGACAAGCATTTATATAGCTCTTTCCATGGCCACTGGATGTCTCAGAATGTTTTACTGCCAATGAAATACTTTTTGACATGCAATATAATGTTTAAAAAACTGAGAAATCTTGTTTATTTGACTCAATGATTAGTGGTTAATGATGTGAGGGATTTGGTTGGTGACAGTGACCAAGGGACGTTTTTGCAGGCAATAATCAGTGTAGTACAGCATGAGCCTTAGTAGAAAGTACGTGCAGTAGCGGAGTTACAGTGAGTGTGAGGTACCAGAGAGCAGATGGTGGCACTTAATTAGGTGGAGCGGTGAAGGTTGTTGGCCTTCGTCCTTCATTTCTGGGCATTTCTCCAAATGGCTGAGACCACATTGACCTGAATGGCAACTTTGTACCAGGCTGGCAACTTTGTACCAGGCTGGCAGGGTATAGTGTTATGACCTCCATAATCCATGGAGAATAGGATGGCCCTCCTCTGCATCATTCCGATCACTAGGACCTCCAGGCCCCATCTGCAAAGCAGGATGACTTTGTCTGAAGAAAATGTCATGAACCGTGCAGGCAGCTCCAGAATGCTAGTACTTGCTCAGGTGCACAATGACCATTTAAGGATGGAGCTGGTGATGGAGATCCCAAGCTCTCCCAAGAGCACTCCAGCAGTGACAACTACTCAAAGCTATGGTGCAGGAGAGAATTAGGCTAGCATTGGATGAGAGGAGCAGTGGCTTAATTAGTTAATGACATGGGTTTGAAACTATAGCATGAGAAAACTTATTAGGCCTCACCGTGAGAAACTGTCCATGAAACTTGATGAAAATTACACTTTGCCCAAATATGGTAAGACTCAGCCCTAAGATTTTAAGCTTTCTACATGAAAACAATTCCAATTGATTCAAGCTTTTTTCCTTTACTTTTATTTTCTAAGATTCACATTCTTTAGTGTTCACAAAATATTTTCTTTTACACAATATTGAAGCATCTGATAAATCAGACTGACAGCTGTACTGAATTTGAACTTCCCTTTTTGGATTTTCCAAACTATAGAATATTGCATTTCCAATAGAGAGCTCTGATTTATGAGCTTTATAAACCCAGCTTCCTTTAGTGCCCTAAAATTCCAAGGGTCTATATATTTAAATAAGATCCACAAGCTCCTCATTGTTCATTATGTCCGTCAATTAGCTCAGGATGAGACATATCAGTATCACTTCTCCAAAGTTTACACCTTGGATCAGGAGCTGATTTGCACATACGTTTATTTTGTACTCCTCTAGGAAACCTAGAAATTCGTTCGCACTTTGAACTTAAGATATTCCTTGTTATGACCTTTTCTGAACTTCAAACAAGCTCAGCAGTACCAAGAAGGGGTTACTATTTCAGACATCACAATTGCTATTTGAGCAATGACATTCAGTTTCATTTGATTTATTGGAAGACAGTTAGGCTTGTCCCACCAGGTGAAGAAAAACCATTATCTTCCGCCTATTGTTACAATAAAGCTGTGGAAAGATTGTACCAAAAAGCCTGAATTGATATTAACTGTGATAATAGGAGTTATAGAAGAAATATTGCAAAAAGTAGTGCATGTTGATGGATTTAGACAAACCAGCTTTTGTAGGGGATGAAAACTATCCTGGCAGCTCAGTAAAGAAACAACAACTTGTTCTAATTTTACAAATATTTTTCCTATTGAAATCCATCACTGCCAGTTCACTATTGCCAGTATAATCCAAAATGAATTTTGACCACTAGCAGGTCTCAGTGCTCGTGGAGTGAAAAGACCTAAGGATGAGACTTCCAATATTTAAACTTTGGAGAGGGAGGGAGGACTGAAATAGGAAGAGTAAGGGCAAGAGAACAGGGCTTGAATTCCTTGTGAAAAGGAGAATAACTATTTGCCAGTTGGATACAAAATTGGCTTGAAGGTAAGAGACAGAGGGTGGTGGTGGAAGGTAGTTTTTTGGACTAGAGGCCTGTGACCAGTGGCATGCCTCATGGATCGGTGCTGGGTCCACCACTTTTCATCATTCATATAAATGATTACGATGTGAAAATAGGAGATATGGTGAGTAAGTTTACAAATGATACCAAAATTAGTGGAGTAGTGGACAATGAAGAACGTTAACTCAGAGTACAACAGGACTTTGATCAGATAGGCCAATGGGCTGAGGAGTGGCAGATGGAGTTTAATTTAGATAAATATGAGGTGTTGCATTTTGGTAAGGCAGATCAGAGCAGCACATATGCAGTTATGTTAGGGCCCTGGGGTGTGTTGCTGAACAAACAGACCGAGGGGTGCAGGTGCATGGTTCCTTGAAAGTGGAGTCACAGGTAGACCGGATAATGGAGAAGGCATTTGGGACGCTTGTCTTTATTGGTCTGTGCATTGAGTATAGGAGTTGGGAGGTCATGTTGCAGCTGTTCAGGGCATTTGTGAGGCCACTTTTAGAATACTGCATTGAATTCTGATCTCCATGCTATAGGAAAGATGTTGTTCGACTTGAGAGGGTTCAGAAAAGATTTACAAGGATGTTGTTGGGATTAGGGGGTTTGAGCTATAGAGAGAGGCTGAATAGGCTGGGGCTTTTATCCCAGGAGCATCAGAGGCTGAGGGGTGACGTTATAAAGGTTTATATAGTCATGAGGAGCATAGATAGGATGAATAGCCAAGGTCTTTTTCCCAGGCTAGGAGAGTCCAAATCTGGAGGGGTGTAGGTTTAAGGTGAGAGAGGAAAGATTTAAAAGGGACCTGAGGGGCAACTTTTTCACATAGAAGGTAGTGAGTGTTTGGAATGAGCTGCGCAAGGAAGTGGTGGCGGCAGGTAGAATTACTATCTTTAAAAGGCATTTGAATGTATACATAAATAGGAAGGGCTCAGAAGGTTATGGGCCAAATGCTGGAAAATGGGACTAGATCAGCTTAGATCAGCTATCTGGTTGGCATGGACAAGTCAGGCTGAAGGGCCTGTTTCTGTGCTGCATAACTCTATGACTAAAACAACTGCAATTTTGTTTTTAAAAGAACTCATTATTTGATGCCTGAGACTTGGTCATTTTTTGTAACCAGATTACATTTTTTTTTGTCGCTCAGGACTTTCTTGTATGCAAACTCACTTTTATGAATGGAAGTTGAACACATTTCCATGGCTGGCTTGCTCTCTTCTTGTAGGTGTTGAGTTATTAGAAAGGAAGATTGGATTTCTGCACAATAATGTACACAGAAAATTCGTTGAAGCTTAATGATCTAAACACAAAAAATATGAGCTCACTATGGAACAAATTCAAACTTAGTTTCTGAGATGAGGCTCATTTATCAGGCCCTTGATTCCAACAAGTTGGATATCTCATTACAATGGTGATGCAGATGAGCACAGCTGAATTCAATGCAAAATCTTCTATTTGAAACCTATTTTAAGTTTGTTTACATGCTCATAATGGAGATCCTCTCATTGCTGTGAAGTAACCAAGGAGACAACTGTAATATCCATATTACAACAAGGAGCATTCACTTGGAATTGTGAACAGTGACAGCAACTATCAACAAGAGAATTATAGAATCGAAATAACAGGTTGCAATCCTTCAGCAGCAAACCATGTTTTTATTCCCAATAGTTAATTGCTAAAAATAACAGTATTTCTGTAAAAGAAGAATTTTTTTTTAAAAATAGGCTGAAATTTAATGTTATTAATAATACGTGCCAAACATTTAATACCTTCATGACATTCTTCTGTATTTAAAAGAAGAAGTGCCTGCCTTATGCTAAGTGTATTAAAGCCGCAATTTAAATACACAGAATTAAAAGAAAACCTTCCCTGTTAATGCCAATAGTAATTATTACTTTCTTGTTTCTAAGTTTAAGAGTGGAACATGTTTACACTTGTTTTGCATCTTCACATTCACTTTTTCCCTTTGGAGAATATTGGGAAAGTGTGGGAAGGATTAGCAGTTTGATCCTTATTCAGAAGCACTTCTCTAGGTTGAGGATGACTTGTTCCAGCTCTGGATTAAGAGATTCCGAAATGGCTGATAAATCCAATGTATGATTTTTGGACACTGTCACATATGGGGTAAGTGGTTTTAGAAGGGTATAGTAGATGAACTGCCTGGGTTTGTGGCTATATCCCAACACCTCATCTTTGCCTCTGCGTATTGTTGTCTGGGTTGTTAAGAGAAGGTAATCCACAGCTATATCAGTGAACAACATAGTATATAAACACCAAATACAGGAGATGCTAAGAGAGGACATCTCTGAAACCTTATACATTGGATCCCAGTTCCATATGATTTAATGTCACCATTGCACTACTATAAGAGCAAAAGTACAGTTATCACTTAAAATGACATCCCTGATGAAGTCTCCCAATGGGTGTGGTGCCTTATTGAATGAACCTTTTCCATTTGGTTGGTCACAGGTCAGGACCACTACCATGAGGGGCATATGTGCCTGATGGTGGCATCTCGCTGGATTTGGAAGAAATGGCACCTAATGATCCTCTGGATGTGGATGCTGGTGGGATGGTAGGTAAGGAACAAGGGGTACCCTACCACTGTCGCAGGAGGGAAGAGAGGGGGTGAGGACTGAAGTGCGGGAGATGGGTCAGACCCGGCTGACAACCCTGTCAACAACAGTGCTGAGGACTCCTCAGTTGAAGAAGAAGATGGACATTTCGTAGGCTCCCTTATGGAATTTAGCATCATCAGAACAAATTCAATGGAAAAAGAAGAATGGAATAGAGTCTTTACAGGAAGCAGGGTGCGAGGACAAATAGTCCAGGTAACTGTGGGAGTCGGTGGGTTTATAATGGATATTGGTGGCCAGTCTATCACCCGAAATGGAAACAGAGATGTCAAGGAAGGGAAGGGAGGATTCAGAGATGGACCAGGTGAAGGTGAGAAGAGGCGTGGAAATTGGACGTGAAATCGATAAACTTTTACAATTCTGGACGAGAGAGGGAGGCAGCACCGATGATATCGATATACCAGAGAAAGAGTTGTGGATGAGGGCTGGAATAGGATTGGAACAAGAAATGTGCCATGTACCCCACAAAGAGACAGGAATAACTGGGACCCATGTGGATGGCCACCCCTCAGACATGAAGAAAATGAGAGGAATTAAAAGAAAGGTTGCTCAAGGTAAGGACGAGCTCGGCCAGGCGGAGGAGGCCGGTAGTGTACGGAGATGGATCAGGCCTTTGTTACAGGAAGAAGTGGAGAGCTCTGTGACCATCCTGGTCAGGAATGGACATGTAAAGGGATTGCACATCTATGGTAAAGAAGAGGCAGCTGGAGCCCACAAACTGGAAATTCTGAATCTGGCTAAAAGTGTCACTCGACTCAAAACGTTAACTCTGATTTCTCTCCACAGGTGGTGCCAGGTCTGCTGAACTTTCCTAGCAATTTCTATTTTTGTCTCTGATTTACAGCATCCGCAGTCCTTTCCGTTTTTATTCTGATCTTCACTGTGTTACTCATTAGATCGATTCAGTTTGTGTATAAATGATCATGAGTTTACATTTTTTGCAATCTGTCCTGGAGTTGGAGAGGTTCCAAACTTGAATGTGTCCCACAGCAAAATGTGTGATGCCTGACTGGTGGGTGAGATAGAAGCAACCAGAAGAATGAATCGGCACGTCCAAAGGCTCAAGAATTCAAACCGATTTTGTGAAACATTCAGATCAAACTAGCAATGAAGAATGGAAGAAATTGCATTGGTAAAGCACTTTTCATGAACCCCAGATAAGATCTCAACTGCCCATTGACGTATTTTGTAAAGTATAGTAAGTGTTGTAATTTAGAAAACGTGGCAGCTAATTTGTGCATAACAAGATTCTACAAACAGTAATATGACAATGAGCAGATAATCTGTTCATAAGTGAAGAAAACTTTTTTTACTCTGCAAGTGGCTGGCATCTGGAATGCACCACCTGAGAGTATGGAGTGGTATAACCAGGGCTTTTAAAAGGACCTGAAGAGAACTCATTTGCAGGAACTGGCAGGGGCTGAGCTACGATGATCTTGTAGAGAAACAGCATGGATATACTGAGCTTTATTACCTTCTTCTGTGCTGTAACCATCCACTTACTCAATTTTGTTGTGATTGGGTCTCCATGTTATTCCCAGGGAATGAGTTAGGAACAAACCTAGCCATGTTCTGATGGATTTTCTGACAGGGATACAGGGTATAGGAGCAAAAGTAGGCAACTCTCCCCCTCACGCCTACACACCAATCAACTGGATCATTGGCAGATATTCTACCTCAATGCCATTTTCATGTATGATCCCCATATTCCTTGATATGGTTTATATCTAAAAATCTGTTGACCTCTTTCTTGAACATAATCGTTGAGACTCCATAGCCCTCTGGGGTACAGAATTCCGATGATTCATTATTCTCCAAGTGAAGAATTCCACCCTTATCTCAGTCCTAAATGACCTGCTCCTTGTCAGCGGAAACATCCCACCTGCATTTGCCCTATTGAATCCTGTAAGAAATTTGAGTGCTTCAATAAGATAATGTTTTTCCTTCTCCCAAATTCGAGGAAATACAGACCCAAAATCCTCAATTTCTCCATACGGGACAATTCTGAATTCCTAGGAATCTGGGGAATTTTTGTTGCACTTCCTCAATGATACTTGTATCCTTCCTTAGGTAAGGAAATCCAAACCATACACAACGCTGGTGGTGCAGTCACACCAACTTTTACAACTGTAGTAAGGCATCTTTACCACTATACTCAAATGCTTGCATCATGAAAGCCAACAAACCATTTGCCTTCCTAATTGTTTGTTGCAACTGCATGTTGGAAACAAGGATGTCAAGTCCCTTTGAAAATTCTTAAATCCCACTTAAGAAGCACTGTACATTTCTGCTTTTCCTGCTAAAGTAGGTAACTTCACATCTTTCCATATTATATTCTATGTGTCATGTTCCTGCCACTCACTTAGCATGACTGCATCTTTGCTTCTTGCTGTTTCTTACTTCCAAACTAACTGACTTGTACCTTTATTGTTCCATGTAAGACCTTCTCTCACTAATGCACTGTTCTTATCTTTAATTAACACCACAACCCCACCTCATTTGCCCTTTTGCATATCCTTCTAAATGCTGCATGCTCTGGACTATTCAGATCCCTGCTTTACTCACCCTTTAGCTACATCTCTGCAAAGACAATTAGATCATACCTGTTTACTTCTATTTGTTCAGTAAAGTTTTTTTTGGTTTATTCCTGGCTTGTGGGTATCAGTGGCTAGGTCAGGATTTGTTGATCATCCCCTAATTGCTTAAGAAATGAGAAGCTTGCTTGGCCATTTCAGAGGTGAGATAAGATTCAATCACATTGGTATGGGTCTGGAATCATGTGTAGGCCAGATTGGGTAAGATTTTCTTTTCTAAAGGGTATTAGTTCAAAAGATGGATTTTTACAACAATTATCAATAGTCATATATTGAACATCAGGCGAACTTTTTACTCCAGATTTCTACTGAATTCAAATTTCACTATCTGGCATGCGGGCACTCGAATCACTGCCTCCCCTCGTCATTCCTCTACCTTGTTGTGAATGCTGCAGGCATTCAGATAAAGTGCCTTTAATTTGGTATTTTTAATATTTTTCTGTATTTTGACCTTACTTGATGCTGGTCCTTGTTTTTGCTGCCTTCCTTTTATTTCAATCCTTTCCATCCTACCATTCCAAATTCTGTTTCTCTTCTATATGAATTTATCACCAGGTTCCCATGCCTCTGCCAATCTAGTTTAAATCCTCCTTAACAGCTCTAGCAAATATCCTTGCAAGGATATTGGTGCCAGTCCCTCAAGTCTAACCCATCCTCTTGTACAGGCCCCACCTGTCACTGAGTCAGTGCCAAAACCTCAGATATCTAACACCTTCCCTCCTGCACCATCTCTCCAGCTACACTTTCTTTTGCCCTATTCTCCTACGCCTGTCCTCATTGAAAGAAAGGACCAAAAACATCTTGAAAACTCACACTTGCTCTCATTATCTAAACTAAATTATGAGTCTTTGAATGTGCTGTTGCAATCAGCTAGTTTTTTTTTATTGCAAAGGAAACCATAACTTTCCTAAAAGGAAAGCTAAACATATGCTTGAATAAAGCATTAAGTTATTGTGCTGGTAATTTTACTACTGACTTCTGAATGTGAATTATGTCCAATAGAAAATTAGAACAGACAACTTGTGCGCTCTGGCGAATGGTGAATAGTCCAGCATCTGTCTCACTGACAGACCCAAATTAGACTGGTATGTCAGAGATAGTAAGAACTACAGGTGCTGGAGTCAGAGATAGCAGTGTGGAGCTGGAGGAACACAGCAGGGGGACAGCATCAGAGGAGCAGGAAAGTTGACGCTTTGGGTCAGCACCCTTCTACAGAAATGGGGAGGGGGAAGGGAGCTCAGAAATAAATAGAAAGAGGAGGGGTGGGGCTGGGGAAGGTAGGTGGGATGGTGATAGATGAGTGCAGGTAGGCAGTGGTGAGGATTGGTCAGTGAGGTGGGAAGGGCGGATAGGTGGGAGAGAAGATGGACAGGTTGTATCAGGTCAAGGAGGCAGGGATGAGAGGGAGGGTTAGTCATGGGATGAGGCTGGGGTGGGGAGATTTTGAAACTGGTAAAATCCATGTTTAGGCCATCGGGCTGGTATACTGAATCTGCTATGCGTGCTTGTTCTCCCTTGTTTCTCCCTATCGAAGTGCACAATGCATCTCTGTTCAAGACAATTATTGCATAATGTTATGATTTAGTTCGACCTTCTGCAGGATGTACTGTAATGTTGAATCTATCATGTGTTTCCATGGTTCCTCTAACATTGATGTTTGTGGATACATGTCCTGAATTACATGTGGAATTAGGTGTCATTTGTTCTTTTGTGCCTCTTTGCGTCTCAAATCTTTACTCAATTATTATCTACTAGAATATGAGAGTTGGTGTGGTATTGAGGTTTAATCAATAATGGTAGATCTTCATAGTCACCCTATATTCTGTTTTCCGTCATTTTGATGACATTGCAATGAAAATATCATTCTTACTCACTGGAAATTGTCCAACTGATGGACATAACTTTCTACCAATATTAATATAATGAGACAAGCTCCATCCTGTACCATATCCTAAAGTTTTTAGCATGTACTTTTAGTTAAATCTTGTTTAACTCAATGTTAACTCAACTCAACCTCAAGTTGTCTTTTAATTTCCAACCAGACTAAGATTTGTGAATAGGAGTTTTATTTCAGTCTGCAGTATTCTGTAAGAAATTTTTGTCTGTGTGTGTAGAGCAGAGAGACAAATATACAAACTCCATCTGGAGACCAGTTGCAAGTTTCAGGAGAAGATAACCTATTTTTCTAGTCATTGTCAGACAAACATGATTGATTATCTGAATACTACAAATCTGTAAAATGATAGCAGATACAAGTTTACCATTGTCAGGGGAAAAATGATTATATAGCCCCAAACTATTTGATATGCCAGCGGTGCATTCGAAGGTTCAAAACTCATCCGAATGTTTTCACTAGGGATATTCTTCAGATAGGTGGCATACACTTCAAGATATATCTGAGAAAAAGAATGATTGTGCAGTTCACTCAGTTGAAAGGTATATCTATGCAACCAGTACAATCAGAGGCCATTAGCTTGTAATGCCTACGCTGGCCCTTTGAAAGAAAAATTCAAGGGGATTGCCAGGTGTCCAGCAGCATTGATGTCATCAAACAGGGTAATCAGTCAATCACATTGTTAAATGAGATATAACTGTTTCTTTAACAAGGTACTAAGTTCATCATTACTGCTGCTTTCAAACGTTTGTTTATGATAATTTAGCTTCTAAATCAATCCCATGTAAATATTCCAATCGCCTATTTTGCTAGCAATGACATGTAATATTAAAAGTGAGGAAATTCAGAAGCTTTTACTTCTGGGTTTCAGTCTGGCAGCATCTACAGGGTGAGGGGAAGCGTTTGCATCAGTCCCTGGTCATACGAATACCCAGAGACAGTTGTGAAATTAAAGCAGCAAATTCTCATGCATAGCTCAATTGTCTAATTGGTACCACAATGCAAATTAACTGTGCATTGCTTGAAAGAGTGGATTCCCAGAACTGCCAAGAAAAATAAAAAAAAAAATAACGTCATGCATTAATTCAGAAAATGCATCATTATTTACACCAACACAAATTTCTTCAATTTTATTGCCCCAATTGTGGCATCTGGTTGGAGGCATGTTGAGAACAAAGGAAGGTTACAATTGTTGGAGGTCAGTCGTCTCAGCTCCAGGATACCACTGCAAGAGTTCCTCAGGGTAATGTCCTAGGCCCAACCAGCTTAACTGCTTCCTCAAAGACCTTCCCTCCATCAAGGGGTGAGAAGTGAGGATGTTTACTGGTGATTACACAGTGTTCATCTCCATTCACAATTCCTCAGGCACTGGAGAAATACAAGCCCAAATACAGTAAGATCCAGACAACATTCAGGCTTGGGTTGATAGTTGGCAAATAACACTTGAGTTACATGATTGGCTCAGTTGGCTGGACAGGCAGTGAAGGTCAGAGTGGTGCCAACAGCACAGGGTTCAAACTTCATTCTGGCTTTGGTGATTGTGGGACCTGCACCCGCTTTCCCTATGGGTAGTGGAGACCATAGCATTATGGTTCGGATCCTCCTTTGAGGAGAGGACTTGAGGACAAGAATAAGATCTAATGCTCATATTTGGAAATTATATTGCATCTATTAAATGTATAAATATATTTATTCTCAGTTATGTTTTCCTGCATTTTACAAATTACAAACATGCAGAATGACTTCTACCGACATCACAGAGGCAGTAACAATATAGAGCCTCGGACTAAAATTTCTGCAAATACGAAAATTAAACAGCTAAACTTTCAAAGAGCTTTGAGAACAAGTGGGTTTGGATCGAAGATTGATTGAAGTCGTTTCTGGATCTTGATGCCTCCCAGATGCTCTCAAATTTTCAAAGTCATTGGGGAAGGAGTCGGAATCCCATTCGTCTCCAATTAACAGCTTCTGAAGCTCCTTGAGGAGCTTGTTCATGGGTTAGGGAGAGGGAGAATGTAATTTTCAACCTGTAAATCACCAGCCTGAATGGTTTGGTGCACAGTTGTCAGGTTCAATGTGGGCAGAAGTTAAGGCCTCTTTTTACATTTGAAGAAAAATTCTGAGGTGGATTTCCAGTGTTGGGAGTTGTGTGTATTACCATTAATTTAACAGTTTTGCTGCTTCTGTGTTGCTGCTGCCCTCTGAGGTTCTACCAGCTCTGCCCTTCATGGCAGTACCACGAGCTCCCCTCTTGGCCAATTAGGCTGTCTTCTTGAACTGCTGCAAGTCAATGTGCAGTGGGTAGACCCACAATGTGGTTATGGAAGGAGTTCCAGGATAAGGAAGGAGTGGGGAAGTATTTCCATATCTGGATGGTGAGTTGCTTGGAGGGGAGCTTGCGGATGGTGGTGTTCCTGTGTATCTGCTGCCTTTGTCCTTCTGATTATTTAGGTGTCAGCAGGTTCCCGACTCTGAAATAAAAATCAAGCTCAGACGTTTCAAGTCCCAAAATGTTAACACTGAATTCACTCCATGGATTCTGCCAGACCTGCTGAGCTTTTCCAGCAATATCTGTTATTGCTTCTGACTAACAGCATCTGCAGTTCTTTTGGTTTTTATATCTGCAGCAAGAGTTCATTGCTTGAGGAATTCTGTCTCAGGGGTGATGAACTGGTGTCTGAGCTTCGAGCACTGTAACACATCAAGAAGGAAGAGTTACCTGGAAGCTGTGTTTCAGGAGATAGTCACACCCTTAGATTAACTGCCTCAAATTTGATCAATGGTCAGGGTTAGGAGGGTGGGAAAGCTGAAAGGTCTGAAGGTGAATAAGTCACCCAGACCTGATGGACTACATGCCAGGGTTCTGAATGAGATTGGTGAAGAGATAGTGGATGCATTAGTGGTGATCTTTCAGGAATCACTGGAGTCAGGGAAAGTCCCAGGTGACTGGTATATGGCTAACATAATATCCTTGTTTAAGAAGGGAGGGAGGCAGGAAACTTGAAACTGTAGGCTGGTTACCTTGACCTCAGTCGTTGGTAAGATTTTAGAGTCCAATATTAAATGTGATTGCAGAGTACCTGGAAGTGCATGGTAAAATAGGTCTGAGTCAGCACAATTTTGTCATGGGGAGACAGTGCCTGACAAATCTGTTAAAATTCTTTGAGGAGGTAACGAGCAAGTTAGACAAAGGTAAGCCAGTGGATATGATCTATTTGAATTCCAAAATGCTTTTGACAAGATGCCACACAGGAGGCTGCTAAATAAGATAAGAGCCCATGGTGTTAGGGGCAAGGCGCTGGCATGGATCGAGGATTAGCTGACTGGCAGAAAGCAGATAGAGGCGATAAAGGGGTCTTTTTCAGGATGACAGATGGTGACTAGTGGAGTTCCTCAGGGTTCAGTGTTAGGACCACAACTATTCACTTTAGAAATTAACGATCTGGACAAAGGAACTGAGGGCATTGTTGTTAAGTTTGCAGATGAGACAAAGATAGCTGGAGGGACAGGTAGTGCTGAGGAAGCAGGGAGGCTGCAGAAGGACTTGGACAGACTGGGAGAGTGGACAAAGAAGTGGCAGATGGAACACAATGTGAGAAAGTGTGAGGTCATGCACGTTGATAGGAAGCATAGATGTGCAGACTTCTTTCTAAATGGGAAAAAGGCTTCAGAAATCTGAAGGACAAAGGGACTTTGGAATCTTAGTTCAGGATTCTTTTAAGCTAACATGCAGAATCAATTGGCAGTTAGAAAAGCAAGTGCAGTGTTAGCATTCATTACAAGAGGACTGGAATACAAGAGCAGAGATCTAATGTTGAGGCTGTATAAGGCTGGAGCAGACCGCATTTGCAATATTGTGAGCAGTTTTGAGCCTCATGTCTAAGGAATGATATGCTGGCATTGAAGGGGGTCCACAGGCTTTTTACAAGAATGATCTCCGGGATGCAGGACTTGTTAAGTGAGGAGCAATTGAGGACTCTTGGTCTGTACTCAATGAAGTTCAGAATGATGAGAGGGGATTTGATTGAAATGTACAGAATCCTGAGTGGCCTGGATACAGCAAATAGGTCTGAGTCAGCACAATTTTGTCATGGGGAGACAGTGCCTGACAAATCTGTTAAAATTCTTTGAGGAGGTAACGAGCAAGTTAGACAAAGGTAAGCCAGTGGATATGATCTATTTGAATTCCAAAATGCTTTTGACAAGATGCCACACAGGAGGCTGCCACCAGTGGGAGAGACTAAGACCTGAGGGCACAGCCCCAGTGAAGGGACACAACCTTTCAGAACTGAGATGGGGAGGAATTTCTTCAGCCAGAGGGTGGGTAATCTACGGAACTCATTGCTGCGGAAGGCTGTGGGGACCAACCGATTTAGTATACTTAAGACAAAGATAGATATGTTCTTAATTAGTAAGGGGATTGCGGTTACGGTGAGAAGGCAGGAGAATGGGGTTGAGAAACATAACAGCCATGATTGAATGGCAGAGCTGACAGAATGGGCTGAACAGCCTAATTCTTTTCCTATATCTTATGATCTTTGGGATTTTACCTATGAAGGATGAATAATCCAAGAGTACATTTTTGTGGTAGTATGTATGGGAATAGGGAAAAAGTTTGCAGAGTTCTGACTTGTACAGAGTGTTAACTGTCGTCATTACCTGCCACCCACCAGGAATTTCATGTCAAGCTTGCTTACAACAATGCAAATTTTAATCAGTGTATGTGAGCATGTAAGCTCATCAGCTGTGATCTTTCTTCAATCTAATTTTATCAATAACAAATAATACCAAATCACAAGGCAGGCAACTACTTGCAGACCTCCATTTAATAAATCATTTAGTCTAGTTTATTAATTTTTTACAGTTTTGTATCTCCCAATAGCTTTTCCTGCAAAGACAAGATTATATTCAGTTGAATATTTTGGTTGATGGCCAATAAAGATCACAGAACAAGATGAAAAAGTTCTAAACACACACAGAAATATCAATCAAATAGACAATGTTTAATCTTGATTCCTGAAGCACACTGATTATATCACAGTGAAAGTTTTAGTCTGAATGCAATTAATGTAATATGTCATGAAATATTCCTTCTTCTTCATACGATAATTAAATTTCTGGTGCTCAAGGCAACCTCTACGTAAAAAAGTAATAAATCAGTTGATGGATAACAGCTGTTTAGCCAGTTTAAATTAAACATTTTTGTTGTGCGTAGAAACTATGCTTTGATTTTAGAACCTCAAATCATAATTTCATCAAATCAAAGAATTTACAGCACAAAGAGAGGTTATTTGGCTTACGATGCTTGTACTAATTCTACAGCTGGGACGTTCTACTCCAATTCCTGTTTCCCTGGCATTTGGTATTCTTCCATTTCAAATACTTACCAAGTCCCTTTTAACTTGTAATTTCCATCTCTGTAGTTGTTTCTGATCAAATGGTTCATGTTCTGCTAACCCTTTGTATGGCAACTTCCTTCTATCGTTCCTCTTTATTCACCTATTGATAATCTTCCACCACAGTTTTCTAGATGTGCAACTCTGAACCAATCTTTCAACATCACAACCACCTTGCAATCTAAAATTCAGGGTGTGGTGGAGAAACAAAGGGCAGAGTTACGGGGAGAAGACAAGAAAATGTTCTAAATGAAATGCTTATTCAGAGAGTTGCTGCAAATACAATGAACCAAATGGTCTCCTGTTGTGCTTTAAGAATTCTGTGACATTGCGATTTTGGGAAAAATTACCTTTCATAATTTGGGAGACCTTGTTTGGATCGTTTACTTTCCATTCCAATGAAAAAGACTAATTTTTTCAAGCTTTTCAGCATCATAATTTCAAACAAAGCTTAATGTACAGTTGTTACAGTCCTAATTGCTATGAATCAGAGTTACCAGGCTTGGTTTCAGGCACTCTTGGACTGTATTTTCATCAGTCAGTGCGGATGTGCTTTTAAAGTAGTACCCCTGGATGGCACGTCAGGAATTGGGAGAGCTAATAATGTACTTGCAAAATAATTAATTATTTTACAACCAAAAGATGAAGTCTAAAAGGTTATCCTCTTTTCTCACATTTTGTTTAATTGTAACAGGGATTTGAATTTTTTGTAAAGGATGTATTTACCAATTCAGTGTATATTTATCTGGTTATAAGCAGATGGCAAAGAATTATCAGACAGGGTTTCCTGAGTCAAACAATTACGAGGTGAGCTTTGCTGTACTAAACTCACCCAAACTGTCCTTCCAAGTCATTAAAGAGTTGGGCCATAGTCAATCCTGAACAATTACAAGATGTCATGCTAAGCTGGGGAGCAGGGAAAGAGTGATATTCCATTAGATAGAGTTCTAACATAATGTGGCTCATTGTCCCCTACATCACAGATGCCAGTCTTCAGCCAATTCAATTCACTCCACATGATATCAAGAAATGGTTGAAGGTACTGCATATTGCAAAGGCTATGGCCCTGATGACATTTCAACAACAGTTCTGAAGATTTAGTTACAGATTGCCATCCTACAAAGGCCTTCTTTATGTCAACTCTCTCCTCTACCGGTTAGCCAATCCTCTTTCCATTTTAATATATTCCCTCCGACACCATGGACTCTCACCATATTAGGTAGCCTAATGTGTGGTACCTTAACAAACATTTTCCAAAAATCCAAATGTATTACACCCACTGCTCCTCCTTTATCTATCCTGCTTGTTACTTCCTCGATTAATTCTAATAAATTTGGGAGACATGCTTTCCCCTCCATGGAGTCATGCTGACCTTGCTTGATGGTATTATATATTCCTGTATGCTCTGCTAGTACATCCTTTATAATGAAATCTAATATTTTCCCAATTACAGATATTAAGCTAACTAGCTGATGGTTACTTTTTTTTGTCTCCTTCCCTTTTGAAATGAATGTATTACATTGGCAGTTTTCCATTCTTTGAGCCTATTTCCAGAATCTAAGGATTCTTGGAAGATGATGACCGATGCACCCACTATATCTGTAGCTACTTCCTTTAACATCCTCGGATGCATCCCAACCGGTCAAGGGGACTAACTGGGTCTTTAGCCTTATTAATTTCTGTAACACTTGTTCTCTAATGATTGTTGTTGTATTTATTTCCTCTCCTACTTTTCCTCCTTTATTATTTAGAATCATAGAGAGATACAGCACAGAAGAGGCCCTTCACACCATCAGGTCTCTCCCACCGTAAGTATACTATTTATACTAGTCCCACTTTCCCACACTAAGTCTATATCTTTGAATGTCATGATATTTCAAGTGCTCGTATGGCTATGTTTTAAAGAATGTATGGTTTCCCACCTCAACTACCTTCCTGGGCAATGCATTCCACAGCCCCACCACCCTTTGGGTCAAATCCCCCTAGACTTCCTGCCTTTCACCTTAAAATTATGCCCCTTGGTAGTGACTTTGCAACTAAGGGGAACAGCTGCTTTCTATCCGCCCTGTCCATGCCCCTCATAATTTTACACTCCTCTATCAATTTACCCCATAACCTTCTTTGCTCCAAAGAAAACAAATACAATCTTATCCAGCCTCTCTTCACAAGCCAGGGAGATGGCATCTGCCATGGATCTATTACAGCAGTAGGTGAATTGTAATGGATCAAAGCAGTCTAGGAGGCTGAAGTGATGTGTGTCATTACTAACCTCTTGAAGAACTTCATAATGATGGATGTCACAGCGACTAGGCACGTTGCCTTCAGGGATTGTGGACAAGCATCCCAAGATTCTTCTGTTCATCTGAGCTTCCTAGTGTCTTGCTATTCATTAAGTATTGCCCTATCTTGTTCTTTCCTCAAAAGTGCATCACTTCTCATTTCTCAGGGTTAAATTTCATTTGCCACTGATCCATCCATTTGACCAATCTGCTTATATTCTTCTGTAGCCTTTCACCTTCCTCCTCACTGTCAACCACCCACCCAATCTTTGTGCCATCTGCAAACTTACTTATTATCTCCCCATGCATTCTCATCTACATCATTATGAATATCACAAACTATAAGGGATACAGCACTGGTCCCTGTGATATTCCACTGCACACCAGGCTCCAGTCACATAAAGAGCTTTTTTCCACCACACTCTGTCTTCTGTCATTAAGCAAAGTTTGGATCCAAATTACCAAGTTGTCCTGGACTCCATGAGTTTTTACCTTCTTTATCAGTTTCCCATGTGGGAGCTTGTCAAATGCCTTTCTAAAACCATACAAACTGCATCAAGTGCTCTACTCTCATTCAAACACTTTTAAATTTTCCTCCCACTGTGTCTATTGTAAAGGGCTATTTGTTGCTGGCAGTGTTTGACCTGGTGCACAGTTGGGCTTTAAGTATGGCACTTAAGTATGGCAGAAATCCCAGGAGGTCCCAACAATGATGAATACTTCTGTCCCAGTGAATAAAAGATATCGCAAGTACAGCAGCTATGAGGTGTGCTGCATGTTTAATGAAGTGAGCTGCAGAGAATTGTGTGAGAAATGTCACTGGGACTCAAGGAGAGAAACCCTCTAAAAAGCTCCCCAAAATTGACACTAAGCCATTTTCCAGTAAAATCCAGCCTCTACAGTAAACAAATTAGTTGTTCCATACAAACTCCGTGCATTTAAAATTGCAACTGTCGTTTTGTTGGGTTCAAATTGTTCACTTTCCAAAATAAATCCAACTGAATCAGAAGTGACATATCAGTTTAAATATATCTACTCAGTCAATTTCCTTGGGGCACTTAGGGATATGTCAGTTTCAATCAGATGATAGCTCAGCTGATCTACTTCATTCATTGAATAAAGATGTGTCAGTGGTGGAAAAAAAGCTTTGCTATCAATTCATCCTCAGTGTGAGAAAGAAGTGACAGGTTTTTTTTGTGGCGCTTTAGGATGCTGATGATGTCACTTGACATTTTGCCAAAAATCAGTTCTGCGACTGCACATGAGAAAATGTTTCTCCTGCTGTAAGTCGCAGTTGGCTCATCAGAACAGAGCAATACCATATGAAGGATCCCTTGTTTTTTTTTGGCTGTTGTGCACCTGCACCACCATCTATTATTTGGTCTACATAGATCAGTCAATGAGTTGGCTTTGGAATGTTTCTGCTCAAACTTAATTGCTGAGATAATGCTGGTACAACTCAGCTGTACAAAATCCGATACATTTTCCCAGGAAAAAAGATAGTGGTAGAACTTGGAAATAAAAGAACTGAACCGAACTTGTCATGTATACCAAAATCTGGAACTCCTGTTTGTACCAGTTAGTTGCACTTCTTGCTGGTTTTGAAAAAGAGCATAAGACTCAAAATGATATCTCTGTTTCTCTCTCACACAGATCTGCTGAGGTTTTACAGGGTGTTCTGGTTTTGTTTGAAATTTTCAGTACCTGCAGCATTTTGCTTCTATTTTACTGGCTTTTGTTAGTTTTTTTTTTCCCTTCTGGAACACATTTTAGAAAGCTGATCTCTTTGTTTCAGCTACAATAGTAAAAGAGAAGTTGACAGGCACTTCTTGGAATATAATGTTTAGTACTTCTCTTAACTGCATGATTCAGCATTCTGGGAAGGAGATTGACTTTAGAACTATGATTAGTTTAAACCAACACAAACAAAACAGGTTCACTAAAATTATTCTTCATATTTGATCTTTGTGAGAGCTTGCTCTGAACAAATTGGCTTCCCTTTTCATGATTATTCTTCAAAATTAATTCATTGGATACAAACCACTGTGGAAGATTTGACAATGTAACTGCACTATGCAGATGCAAATTCTTTCCTTAATTTGGCATGGAATGATTAACAGATGCTTCACAGCTCATTGTTTCAGCCAAGTATTATATAGGTCATTTACTAAAGTAAATATTTCAGTCTCTTTCTAACTTCAGAGACTTGACAACATTATCTCGGCTGACACATAAGTTGTTTTGAGTGAGTGCTGCCCTTACAGAGGTGCCGTCTCTCTGATGAGCTATTACACTGAGGCTCTGTTTCCTCTCTCAGATGAAGGAAAAATATCTCATGGCATTACTTGTACAAGGAAGGTTCTCTCAGTGTCCTTGCTAATAGATAGCCTTCTACTAATAGTACACAGAAAAGGTTATCTGGTCATTCATCTAATTGCTGTTTGCAAGGCTTTGCTGTGTGAATGTATATGGCTTACCAACAAAACATATGTGGACACATTTGCTGACATATTATCACACTTGCATTGCCATAAGTTTCAAAAAATATAGTACATTTTTGACTGAATATCATGTTCACATTCCATCTTCTGTGTAACTGTAAGTGAATGAAAATAATGGAATTGTGCACTTGCATCAGCCATGTTTATATTCAGACTACTGTACTTAAATGATGCTCTACACTTGAGTATTTAGATCTGGCTCTAAAGTGTATAATTTTGGATCACTGGTGTTTTTGAGGACTTACCATTTCTTGTTTTCTCTTTATGGACTGATATTTCTCCTCCCAGGGTTCTTTTATCTTAATTTGTTCAGTCAGGTTGTTGATTAACAAAAAAAAAATCTGAAATGCAAGAGCTTTGGATATCTTGATTCAAACAATTTTTTTATCAGCAGTTAAAATCTCTACATATGGAGTGTGCCACTGTATTTTAAAGTGAATATGCTGTAAAACCTCAGCAGGTCCGTGCAACAACATCTGTGGAGAGAGAAACAGAGATATCATTTTGAGTCTAATGCTCTTTATCAGAAGTAGCAAAAAGTGGAACTAACTGATCCGAACTGAAGTTCCATATTGAAGTAGACACAGGTTTGGATTAGTCCCATTATTTCCAAGTTCTACTTTTTTCTTTCTAGGAAGTATATATCAGATTTTGTACAGCTAGGTTGTACCAGCATTATCTCAGCAATTAAGTTTGAGCAGAAACATTCCAAAGCCAACTCATTGACTGATTTGTGCTGATCAACATAGCTGGTGATGCAGGTGCATAACCGTATTTTTATGGAGAAAAATAGTATCATTATTTCTGCGGGGTATGTATGAGTTTAATTGCAGCATATTGGAGGTTTGCAGGTTCAATGGATTGATTCTAGAGAGGAGGAGTTTGTTTTATGAGGAGAGATTGAGAAGTTTAGGCCTGCTCTATCTGGAGTTTAGAAGATTAAGAGGAGACCTAATTGAGGTATAAAGATGCTAAACAGGATTCACAAAGTAGATGTATAGAGGATCTTTCCTCATGAAGAAAGCAATCAAGAAGGCAAAGAAAGAAAATGAGATAGCATTGGCAGATAAGGTTAAGGATAATCCAAAGAGATTCTACAAATACATTAAGAGCAAGTGGGTAATGAGGGAGAGGGTAAGGCCCTTTAAAGATCAAGGAAGTCACTTTTGTGTTGAACCGCAGGAGATGGTAAAAATATTAAATGAGTATTTTGCATCAAATTTTACTGTGGAGAAAGAAATGGAGACTTGAGAACACAGAGAAATAAATTTTGATGTTTTAAAAACAGTTCACATTACAGAAGAGGAAGTTCAGGAGGTCTTAGAGAATATAAAGGTGGGTAAGTCTCCAGAACCTGAACTAACGTATCCCAGAATGTTGTGGGAAGTAAGGGAGGAAATTGCAAGACCCCTTGCAAAAATATTTGAATCATCTATAACTATGGGTGAGGTGCCTGATGAGTGGAGGGTGGTTAATGTTGTACCTTTGTTCGAGAGAAGTTGTAAGGAGAAACTAGGGAAATATAGACCTGTGAGTCTGACTTCAGTTGTGGATAAATTATTGGAGGTGATTAAAAAGATAAGATTAATGGACAATTAGAGAAGCAAAAATTGATTAGGGATAGTCAGCATGGTTTTGTGCAAGGAAAATCATGTCTCACAAACTTGATTGAGTTTTTTGAGGAAGTTACCAAAAAGACTGATGAGGGCAGAGCAGTAGATGTTGTTTACTTGAACGTTAGTAAAGCCTTTCACAAGGTTTTACATGGTAGACTAATTAGTAAAGTTAGGTCACATGGGATTCAGGGTGAATGTGCCAATTAGATACATAATTGGCTTAACAGCAGGAAACAGAGTGGCGTTGGAAGGTTTGCTTTTCAGATTGGAGGACTGCCACCAGTGGTGTTCCACAGGGATCGGTTCTGGGTCCTCTTTGTTTTTCATTTATATAAATAATTTGGATGAGAATTTAGACGGCATGGATAATAAGTTTACAGATGACGTCAAATTTGGTGACATAATAAACTGTGATGGGCAATTTAGCATAGCCAATCCACCAAACTTGCTTCGCTGGACTGTGGGATGAAACCCACACAGACATGGGGAGAATGTGCAAGCTGCAAACAGACAGTCATCTGAGCCTGGAGTCAAACCTAGACCCCTGGTGCTGTAAGGCAGCAGTGCTAACCACTGAGCCACCATGCCAACGTATATGGCATTAGCCACAACCCCCAATAATTTGTATTTCTGAAAATAAATACACTACAGTGTTCCAACTCAGAAGTAGTGGAAACATTCATTTTAGATGAAACTGAAATAAATTTAATTGAATTGTTTCAGTTGCTTTAAAAGTGATTAGGAGTATTATGAAGTATAATACAAACATTCCAGGATTTTGCAAAATCTCTTATTTAAAGTTGCACTAAGTATATAAACAAGGGTATGTTCTGTCATTTAAATTAAGTTTTGGTGAATATATGTTCTTCCTGTCCTGAAAGAAGGAAATGGTTTTAAATTTACAAGTTGCATTTCTGTTACCTCCAACCCATACCATATTAGGATGATAGCATGTAGAGATGTTGAGGGCAGGTTACTTGAGCTGTCCCTGACATAGTCAATATTCCTTGTAAACCCTTGAACTAGACAGAATTAAACAGCGTCCAATTTAGCTTTGGTCATATTAGCACAAATTGTTCGGGCAGACATACCAGTTTATCTTATTTTATTTTTATTCATTTTATTTAGGCACTATAATCAATATATTAATCTTACAAGAATTGGTTTGGGAGACCTTATGTATTACCTTAACAGAATAGTATTATTAACATGAGAAAATACCCATTAGAGACAACCATCTAAATACATTATGGTGATGTACAAATGTACTCTGAAGGAACGGTTGTGCTTCACTCCATTTACTTCACAAAGAATAATTGAACAGAATGAAAAAGATACTGAAGTAATGAAAATAGTTCCAAATGGGATTATGTACCCAAATGGATGCACACAATTAGATTCTTCTTATAATTTACTAATTCCAAATTCACATTCTGCATCTAACACTTGCACTTAATGTGGATTTTCCATTTTGGAAAGAAGAATAGAAAAGTTGTATGCACTTTAAGCAGAGAAAGATCGCAGAACTTGGTGGTACAAGGGGATCCAGAAGTCGCGATGCATAAATCTCATACAGTTAATATGCAAATAGTTAGGAAGGCAAATGGAATGTGGTTGTTTATTGCAAGAGGAATGAAATATAAATGTAGAGAGTGCTGACCATGCTTTGGACACTTCTACCAGTATATGTATTAAAAACACTTTACCCACGGGTCCTATTAGTGAGGTGGACAAAGGGACACAGAATTTAGTATGTGGTTCAACTCAGTTTTGTTAATAAAGTGTTCCTTATTTAAATACTATTTGAGCATTCCTCAAATTCCTGCAATATTTATTCTCTGTCCATCTGAGAAAACATATTACCTGCAAGGACCCATGTATTTGAGCTGGGCTATTACACCTCCTTCCTCGCCAACCAGGACTAGCTCTCTTCCACAAAATGGAAAGTGGATCTTGCAGGTCAAGGCAGAACTTCTCCTAGGTCTTCTTGGGTTGTTGCATAGTCTTCTGTCACAAATCTTGCTGCAAATCTTCCCATCACAAGACTTCACTGAGCCTTCTCTGAGGAATGGCTTCTCAGTGTGTGGGTTTTTATGCCTCCTCACACCAGACCTTCCAGCATGTTCTGGGGCCTTTAGCCAATGGGGTTATGAGCTGGATTCAAAGCATCCAATGGGGTCTGTCCAACACCCTTCACTTTTGCCATACCAGGAGGTGTAAAGTGCACAGAGTCAGGCAGTCAGGATTCCAAATATCTGATGGACAATTCTCGAACATGCAACCCTCAGGCTGGTTGTGACTGGTTCCCCTTGAACCTTTGTAATCTCTTTGATCTTGGTCTCCAGTGTTTTTTGTAGCCAATAGCTGCTGGCTGCTGTTTAACTTACTTTGGCCTGTCAGCTTTGTTTTCTCCAGCTGTGGGTCAATTTAGAATGTCCAATTTTGTGCCCGCCATCACTTGATCAGAATAGGTTTTACTACAGCGTTATGGGCCATTGGTGAGACTTCATCTGGCATATTGTTTACAGTTGAAACAATACATAATTGCGTTCAAAGTAAGTCAGAGAAGGTTCAAACGGTCATACTATGAAGAAAGAGTAAACAGGTTAGACTTATTCCCATCAGAGTTTAACAGAATGCGAGATCATCTTAGGCTCACAGGACCTTCAGCAGAAAGACAAAATGGATATTCTGAAGATGATTTGTCGTCTGTGGGGCACGAAAACTTTGGGGCATAGTTTTAGAATGAAAAATCGCCCTTTTAAAACAGAGAGGAGGAGAAATGTTTATTTTCTGAGACAATTTGTTGCCAAAATCACCTCCAGCCCAATTACGGCCTTTGTAAATCAACATACTGTTCTGTCAATGATGCTGATGTTACATAAGATCAGGAACTAGAAATAGTACAGGCCTAAGTTTCTCGACCTCTTATTAAAAATCCAGTCCAAAGATTCAGTGAATAAAATTAAGGCAGCAGATTGGGTGTGAGTTTGAAAATGTCTTCCGTAGAAGGTAATGAAGGTGGGATCTTTAAATTTATTCATGGCTGAGTTAGATAGATTTTTGATAGACAAGGGAGTCAAGATTGACAAGGTAAATCATCTAATGCCTGTTATGCCAAGGATTCAACGAGAAAGTGTTTGTCACCAAAATCTGCTCTGAACTTTTCTTGCCCCAGAAAAACATGCAGGGTGGTACTGGACCATACCAAAAAGGTAAATAAGTCAATAAGAGATTCTCAAGAAGTGACTAACATATTCCAATATGCATTAAAACATTATCATCATTTTTCATTTACTCAAACTGTTCTGTCCTATTAGATTAATTGTGCCAGAAGCCAACAAACGTAAAGTTCACCTGTACTGCATGCAAAGAAATTCTGAGTAAAACTATAATTGTCAAATAAAAAATACATCTAATTTGAGAAGCAACAAGCCATGGAAGAGTTACATGTTCAGCTACATTTAGAACTGGACACTTTAGTTACAAACAAAAGCAGCTGTTGGACAAATACCAGAATACTATAGACTCGATCGCATAACTTGACACAAACAGTTAGTACATTTTAGACAGAAAGAAATCAGCTGTTTGGACATACCATTGAAACACAATAGTTGCCAAGGAAACCAATTAGTAATCCTGAATTTGCAGTAAGCAGTACGTATCAATTATCAAAAATTGAAATGTGTTTTGGAAAAGCATATCAAAATGTTTCCACAATTAATCAGGTCTTGTCACGGATGTCCCATTAAACAAAGCATTTTCAAAAGCTCTATTCAGCAGAACAGTTGTTTAATCTGTGCCCTTGTGTGCCTTTTATGTATGTTAAAATGTTCAAAGCTGGTGAAGTTTCTTGAGTTGTTTGGTGGTGCCTTGATGCAAATCTGTTTTCACTCAGTGGCCAGTATCTTACAAACAAGGTTATAAAATTAAATCTATTTGTTGTTGAATTAGTTTCCTTCAAATATTTATTTTATTAAACTCACACCCAATCTGCTGCCTTAATTTTATTCACTGAAACTTAGGCCTCTACTGTTTCTAGTTCCCGATCCTATGTAACATCAGCATCATTGACAGAACAATATGTTGATTTACAAAGGCCATAATTGGGCTGGAGGTGATTTTGGCACCAAATTAGTGATTGCTGGGTGCTTGCTGGCTCTGGAGATTGGTTCACAGAGTGCAGCCATGACTGGGCTTGTTGTTGCCTTCAGCAATGGAGCAGGCTGGAGAGTACAGGACCAGCAGCCTCATGGTATAAACAAGTTCCCAAATTCTCATTCATCAGGTACCTAATCTGCCCTGTTCAAGCAATTGAACTTTGCTGCTTAAACACTTCAGTTTAATTTCCCCATTTTTTCTGAACCCCCAAGATTTTGGACTGAATTTTCATTTGGGATCAGGAAAGCCAGAACAGAGCACTTTCCAGCTCTCAAAATGAACACCCAATGCTTTGTGAGAAATCCTCATCTTTTCACCCAAGGGGCGTGTTCACAATGCACGCTACAAGCCAAGGTAGAATGTGTGAGGAACATGGGCTCAGGGGTCAGTGGTTAGAAAGACCACCTTGTTTCTGGAATACAGATTCCCTACTCCCAAAATAGTTTAATGGTCCATTAAACTTCAACTCTCTGACCCTTCTCCTCCCACCCACCCCATGCCCTTCTTGTTCCCTAATGCCAACCATTCTCCCTCAGATTTCCCCATGCCACCTCACAGTCCACCATGTAACATTTGCCTCTGACATTTCTGTGTCTCCCTATTCCCCAT
The DNA here is from genome assembly GCF_021869965.1 of Rhincodon typus. NCBI lineage: Eukaryota > Metazoa > Chordata > Chondrichthyes > Orectolobiformes > Rhincodontidae > Rhincodon > Rhincodon typus. The sequence goes on along the minus strand of NC_063346.1, from coordinate 37,514,533 downwards.
TGCCCTCTCACTTTTTTCATGCTATCTCATGTGGCCCCTTTAATCCCTGTGACCCTCGATAGCCAATAATCTGGCATGTATGATTTTCAGGAGATATTCAAGCATCATGGGAATTACTTTAAAATTATTGGAAAAACAATAATCCTCTGACAATCTAAGAAAACACTACATTGAAACTCACTATTGTTGATACTTGACCAACACACCCAAGGGCGAGAAGTTATTATACTCCTTCAAATGTCTATTAGTTTGTAAACAAAGAAGAAACCACAACAAAGACACAATGTGTAAGGTTCATAAAAGTTTCAATCATTCTCAGACCAGTAAGACCACCTGCTGACTAAAGCTTTTGAAACCCAGCCAAACATTCATAATGAAACAGCTGATAGAACAATGCTTGTAGCCTCATTGACATCCATATATCCATTTCCTTTTCAAAGCATGGTGCCCATCAATCAATGGAGGAAGAGTGGTGTTTGTTCTTTTAAAAACAGCTAGATCCACAAGCCTAATTAAATCAGATTGCAAAAGGATGATAGGAAAATACTTTTTAAAATACATTTTATATCATCTAATCATACTTTTCCCATTCAAAATACATTGGATTGTGTGTGAACAATTCCATGATGCTAGTCAATATAAGGGTCAATTTATCTTTGCAGGACAGATTACTATGTTGAATCAGTTTATTAAAAACATTATCTACATTACAACACAGTATCTAATACTGATATTTGAAGATATCAAAATCTTTTACTCCAAATTTTCAGAACTGTCCTGACTGCTCAGCAGACATCGCACTTTTTTCATGAATCCTCAAACTAGGTGAGGTTTTACTGGGCTTCCAAAACTTGACAGCACTAAATAAAAATGGTGTGTCAGAGGAGATCCCGTTTCCCGGCCCCTTTCCATTTAAAATGGTGTGCCGGAGGAGATCCCGTTTCCCGGCCCCC
>NC_063346.1:37454169-37513570 GCF_021869965.1 Rhincodon typus | reverse complement strand
TGTGCCGGAGGAGATCCCGTTTCCCGGCCCCCTTCCATTTAAAATGGGTAACCAACATTCACCAAGAACAGCTGAGGGTTTTGCACACAGAGAGGACAACGAAAATGGTGCAGGGTTAGGAATGCATTGGAAAATCTGATTTGTTCCAAAAAAATGTCAAAGTGTGGCCATCCATACACCAAAACCTACCTCCGCTGATGACTTTTGGGCCCATTAAATCAGCATCACCAAGAAATAATGGCCTCCCAAAAGCCTCATTAATGTGCCTAACTATTCCTGCTTTTGATTTTTTTAAATCAACCTGTTCAGGGATCTTATGACATATATTTGGAGAAGCTGGGACTTGAACCCAAATCATCTGGACCAGAGAGAGGGATACTGCCACTGCACCACAACAGCCCACATTCTTCCTGTTTTTTATTCCCTTTGAAGATTTCAATCTAGTCTTCACCAGCCTGTTAACAAGTCTTTCAATGAGCTCAGCAATGAACTAATTGGAGCCAAGCGGGTTGCTAGCTCCCCACTTCCCCCGCCCTCACTTTGAAAATTGCAACACGATCGGGAAACATCTGAACACTGACACACCATTTGAGAGTGCGATTTTCAAAGCGTGCCTGATCTCACCCTCATACACAATTGAAAATTTATCCTTTTGAGTGTAATTTCATGCTCCCAGCAAAATTATCATTTGTGCTTTGTAAACTGTCCTGCTTCAATTCTCCACACGAACTCTGGGAGTTCTTAATTGCACCACCAAGTTACAATTTTAAACATCACTGTTGGATTCCTTTGTGCTGAACTGCTGAAGAATCTCAGTGCTATTCAGTATATTCTTGCTGCTCTGATTTAGTTCTTTTGAGAGCAACTTCCAGCCTGCTGGAGAAACGGTGTAATTTTGGATTTCAGAATACAAGGCGATAGGTTGCCACACTAAAGTAATTAATCAAGGCCTGGTGCCAAGGGTCAAATAGAATCACGTACTGGGATACCGAGTGGGGAATCTCAGATAGTAAAAAATGATGTCATGTTAGTGAACTGCTGGGGTTCTTACACTCTCACTGAAGTACCACCTCACTATAAATAATTGAATTGCAACTTCTTTTGATGATGATTAATTATTAAGTAATTGCTTTGCTTCAAAATTACAAAAGTTCTGTTGTTGATAACTTCCGAATGAAATACATATCCTCTGTCAACAGCACACAAAATTTCTGATTGAAATATCTCTCTTACTTTCTGATTGACAAGAACAGCTGCTGGCTGCTATTGGTATGCAGTCAGAGATTAAATAATTTGAATAAAGATTGACCAGTGATAATATGCTTTACATCTGAGGCTACCCCATGTTTAGTGTTGTTAGCCTGTCTATGGCATCTGGTGACTTGGGCGAAGCAGCAAATTTCTCCATTTAAAATTATGGCAACCATGATTGTTCAGCTCCAGATAACAAATATGTTATTTTACAAAAGAATCAATATTGCTCATTTATTATTATTTCAAATTTTGAATTTTTTTGGGGAAAGATATGAAGTTTAATTCTTTTCCACTCAATGGGGTTTGAGCAAATAATGTTGCTGATCTAAACAGATAAGGACTTTTTGTTTCAACTTTTATCATTCAAATGCATTAAGTATCTGTTCAGGATATCATCAATAGCAATATTTAGGCCATACAAACTTTAATAACAGTGAATTAAAATATATTATTGTTTTTGAAAGGATATCACAGTCATGGCAATAATAGGTATTTAATAATCAATTGGTCATTATGGATTGATTAACTCCATGGATTACTTTATTTAACACAGTAAAACACGTTACAAGTCAGGAAGCCAAGATTCCAGCAAATGAACTGATTCTGTGTGTATGCAGCCTGTAGATTATTTATTGTATTCATTCAACATATTGAGCCCTTAAGCATAAACTCTTTTAAAAGCAAGGTACACATGTAATATTGCCCTCTTTTCCAAAAGAAAGCCTAACGATGTTCAATGACAAGGAGGTTTATAAGTTTTTAAAATTTATAAGTAATTCATAGAACATAGAACAGTACAGCACAGTACAGGCCCTTCGGCCCACGATGTTGTGCTGAACTTTTACCCTAATCCTAAAGTGTATCTAACCTCCATCCCTACCTTATATACTGCCATCCATATGCCTATCTAATAGCCACTTAAATGCCCCTAATGAGGCCAACTCCACTACCCTCTCCAGCAATGCATTCCACGTCCCAACCACTCTCTGAGTAAAGAACCTATCTCTGACGTCTCCCCTATATCCACCTCCACTCACTTTAAAACTATGCCCCCTCGTAATAGCTACCTCCACTCTAGGAAATCATCTCTGGCTGTCCACTCTATCTATACCTCTGATCATTTTGTACACCTCTATCAAGTCACCTCTCATCCTTCATCGTTCTGAAGAGAAAAGCCCGAGCTCTCTCAACCTTTCCTCGTAAGACCTTCCCTCCATTTCAGGCAACATCCTGGTAAATCTCCTCTGCACCTTTTCCAATGCTTCCACATCTTTCCTGTAATGAGGGGACCAGAACTGGACACAATACTCCAGATGTGGCCGAACCAGGGTTTTGTATAGTTGGAGCATAACTTCACGGCTCTTGAACTCAATCCCTCTATTAATGAAGGCTAACACACCATAAGCCTTCTTAACAACTCTATCCACCTGGGTGGCAGCTTTCAGGGAACTGCAGACAGGAACCCCAAGATCCCTCTGCTCCTCCACACTGCCAAGAATCTTTCCGTTAACCCTGTACTCTGCTTTCAAGTTTGTCCTTCCAAAATGAATCACCTCACAATTCAATGCTACATCAAGAACTCGTGATTATGACTTTGTCAGGAAGTGCCATTGATTACTCACAGTCATTAGTAACATGGGCTGAAACTTATATTCTTTTGGCTAAGTCTGAGTTGCATTGAATTATGGAGAGATTTCCACCGCAATGCCTTGCATTTTTTTTTTGCCTTACCCAAACAAATTCACCTTAAGGATTAATATTGTGCATCCTATGGCATCTCTCACATCTGCTTTCCACCCCAACTTACCATGTGGCATTCCCAGAACAACAGAGCACGCAGATTTCCAATGCAACACCAGCATTCCTTGCGCCTACACCACCTTTAAAAAACCATTGTGCACCTTGGCAAACACCATCAACCTGGAGCTCCCCTGCAAGGTTTCTGCGATTTACCACAGAAATGGCAGATGGGAAAGTTGGCGCTCTGCTTTGTGGGCAGTGTCCTGGAGATCCTGCTGGATGGGATGGTGCTGAGATGAGACTTCCCCCTCCCCCAAGTCCAGCATTGGAGATCCTGATACTTGACTACGCCAGCCTGATCCAAGGTTACCATCTGAGTTAAAGCAGTCCCAGCCACCAGAGGAATGCATCTGTGGAAGGAGCTAAGCTCCGAAAGCTTGCGTTTTCAAATAAACCTGTTAGACTATAATGTGGTGTCATGTGATTTTTGACCAGAGGAATACCCAGCACTGTAGGAAGATCATCAACGTCCGTCTCTATTTTACAAGGATAAGTGCTACCATGTTCTGTCCAATACCCCCATTCATTCTCTCTTGTTACTGTAACCACCTCCCACCAAGGCTTATGCTCTACTACAGTCAACAATGCCTGTAACCTCTTCCCCATTCACTGTCACCCACTTCAATCCCCAATATTTCTAAGCCTGAATGCCTCTGCACTATCTACTGCGCCGTATTGGAACATCTCTCCAACTGCAATAAAAGTAACACCTGTGCCACCCATTTTCATCTCCTACTGTCCCCATCTGTCTCCCATCCAGGGGGAAAGCAGCTCACAATAGAGTGTAAAGAGTGAAGACAGGTAGCAGGCTGCCTCCTCTCTATTATGAGGAGACAATCTTGTTTCTGACTACTCTGAGCAGGCCCTGGACTGACATTGACATATTATGTTGGGAACCCCCGGAGCATAGGCTAGCTGCCTTGACTTGACTGAGGCTAATCGACAACTATGACTGGCTTTTTGGCTTTGTGGCTGCATGAAATGGCACAATAAGGTAGCAATAGTATTAGCCTGGTATTTCTAGCTGGAGGGGCAAAGGTGTAAAATGCGAAAAGACAAGACAATGCAAGGCATGGACGTTGTGAGCATTCAGGTAGGCTGAGAGAGAGTGAGCGCTATGACAGCAAGTGAAGAACCTGGAGATGTAGCCTGGTTCACTCCATAAGCTGGGTCTGCGAACCTGAGCACAAAGTGTCATTACAGCAGCATTGCAGTAATAGTTGCCAAAGCAGCCTGAATCACAGAATTGGAGTGCGTAAGCATCTTGTCAGTGAATCAGAGGTGTGACATAAGGATTCTTAGAGACTGACACTTGATGGATGCCAATGTCTGTGTACAAGGGGTACAGGTGGCCAGTGCCCATGCAGCTCGCCCTATGATGTTGGTGCCTGGTTTCAAATATGGAGGTAGCTTGAAGAATCTGCCAAGTAACTGCTCTGGTTTCCATGTTGAGTTTGCCCAGCATCCAGTTGTTTTGGTCAGTTTTGTAAGATGGGAGGCTGAATGTTAATGAGATCAGTTGTGCCATTAACAAGGTGTTGAACAAGCATAAGTTCCGATCAATTGACATCTCACACTGCCTCGTGACAAGCTCGCCATGCTGCTTGTGAAAAGCATCAAAGACGCTCTTGACATTGAGATGGGCCTTCCTGCACATGTCACGCTGTTGTGCCACACATCTCGCCATAGCCCACAACTTCTAGACCCATTTAAGATTCTGAATGCTGTCAGTCATCTCTGTTTGTGTTCGGGCTGTTGTATGCAAAAATGATGGAGACTGGGTAATGATTGGGAAGCTGAAACAGACCTAATTTGTTCTGGCTCTAACTCACCATTGCACTATCATGTGCATGGACCCCATATGATCTCAGTATTGTGCACATTTCTGTTAGCTATACAGGCTACCTTGTACCTTCTGTACTATCCTGAATGTGAACTTATTGTTGCACTGATAATTTTATCATGGACGTTGTTCATCATCGCTTACAATTTTACAAGCTGCTCTCAAGTGTCAAAAAGATTACTTTCAGGTATGAGTCAGTAAACTGGTCTACTAAACATAAACACCACTGGTAATGGAATGATTGCACTTAGAGGTGTTGCAAATGTAACATTGCAAAGTGTAGATACTGTTTTGTCCAACTACCTTTGAGGATAAGATTTCTGACTGTGTGAATCATGCGTTTCACTCGACCATTGAACCTGGGATAATGTTGTGAAGAGGTAGTGTGATTGGAATTTGATTTCCTGATGTGTTCTAGAATGGCTTACCACTAAATTGTAGAGTATTGTCCATAGTGATCTTTCTAGGCGTATAAATGAACTAAAAAGATGCTTAGACAGTGTGTGACAATTGTGCTTGATGTGTTTTTACAGTTAATGAATAGTAGTCTATTTAGCAGTCAATGGTGATAATGTAGTAATTTTGTGGACAGAAAAATGTCATTTGTGATTTTGGGTCGAGGATGGACAGGGTCTTTCTGAGTTATCAATGGATTTTTGCATCGACTTGGCATATGCTCTTGACATACTTTGTAGTTTTTAACAAGGGTTTTGATGTCAGTGCTGATACCAAGCAAATATACTGACACTTCTGTGAGTCTTCTCATCAGATCTCAGGTCATTGTGTTTCTGCTATAATGATGTGCTTTACTTTAAAAATTACTCCTCTGGAGATGTCTAGAAATGCAGTTTCACATGTTTGTTGACAATGCTGAATTGAATCAGGCCATCCGTCACCAATGTGTTTTGCATAGTTTCTGTCATGTTGAATCTTATGCTGTTTCTTCTTGGAAGTGCCAGCTATTGCATTATATGGAATGTACAGGTCAATTTGGCGAACACCTTCAACTTTGATGTCAATGAAGTCAGCTTGCAGATCCTAGGGCATATCTTCTATTTTCGTCAGGTTAAGTAGCCTACTAAGTGTTACTGTGACCACAAGGTTACATGGCATGTACCCAATTTCACAGTCATTACCGTGGATCCTTATCAGGAGATTCTGCAATCTTGGTAGATGCACTGGCCAATGGCTTTTACCAAATCATCTCCAATGGTTTGTGGTCAGTCTCCAACACAAATCTCTTGCCAAATAGATGATACAGATGATATAATTTCAAAAGCTAAAGCTAATATTTCCCATCCAAAGGTTGAGTAGTTGGACTGTGCTACAGACAGAAATTTGGAGCAAATGCAGTTGGCTTCAGTTTTTGTAACATGCATATTCCCAAACCTTTCTCTGGGGCATCTATCTTCAAATGTTTCCAATGGAGACTGTCTCAGTGCCTTGAAGAGCTGTTTGTAGTCCTCCTGCCATTGGGAAAGCACATCTTTTCTCCATAATTCCCTTAGTGATAAAGATCTTTGAGCAAAATTGAGAATGTACAGTGACAAGTAATTAAAGAAACCCAGACATCTGCAAAGGTCATCCTTGTCTTGAGGAGATGACATAGCTTTTATGTCCTCTATTTTACTTGGACCAGGAAGCATGCACACTGTGGAATAAATAGATCTGGAAACATTGATCAGTAAAATGTTGATGTTATTTTGATTCTAGCTGATGGCAATACTGAACAAGTCAAATCCAGGAAGAAAACAGCCCACGATAAGGCAGGAAGAGTCAAGATGGGTGGTAGGTTGCCTGACACGAGGAGACAATCCTGACTCTGATTGCCTCAAATGGCTGACTGATCATGTCCATGTACCTAGAGGCAGCCCTTAACTTAACTGTGGAGCTGTCTTGATGGGCTGAATGGCGTAATTCTGCTCCAACATCTGATGGGACCTTCTGACTAAAGGCTTCCTCCCTTGACTTGACTGAGGACTGCTGAAAACCATGACAAGATTCCCAGCTTGTGTGTTTGCTAAAAGCAATGCTGTGAGCCTGGTATCTCTGCCTGATGGGCACGATGCAAAAAGGCAAGGTAAGGCAATGATGTCATGAGCATCCGGGGAGGTCAATGTAAGTGAGCACTAAGAGAACAAGTGAACAGTCCAGGAATGCAGTCTGATGCAGTCCATGAGCTGGGTACATGTCCCTGAGTGCAAAATGTCATTGCAGTAGCATTACAATGGTAGTTGCCTTCATGCCCTGAGGTGCAGCATTGAACTGCAGGAGTGTACTATAAGTAGATTTGAGATGAGCTATGTGGGTTTTTGGAGGCTAGTGCACGTTGGCTGCCAATGTCTGTGGACATGAGGTGCATATGGAAACTGCTCATGGAGCGTGCCCTGAGATGTGGGTGCCTGGTGACCAACATGTGGATTATTTGGAGCAAGCAGTGAGCTGGAGTCTCCAAGTCACTCTCTAACTTCCATGTTGAGACTTTACGAGATCTGGTTTGCTCACAATAGGTAGTAGCATAGAAGCTGTATATTAATACTGCAAGCTTTCCAGTTAATAAGGCTTTTCACAAGCAATAGTCATTCTAAATATGCAACTTGCTGCTGCCTAGCGAGAATTTCAATTCAATATCTGGAAATTAGTTAAAAAATGCAACAGACATTTTCCAACATCAAGAAAGATCTTTCTAGACTTTTCTACCATATTTCTTGCCATAGCCCACATCATTCAAGTTCCTATAAGATCCTACCCATACTGTCAACCATCAATCCTTCTCAATGTTGCATGTTATTGAACTACACCACACTATGTGCTCCAACACTTTATTAATTATTCCATCCAGCTCCATTTTGTCTAGACCAATTCTCAATCCTTTTAAGTGGAGACTGCACTAATGTGGTAGGTCAGTGAAGCACTTCGGGATCCTTATCAGCTACAATGTTGCAGCTCTCTTCAGACTAACAATTTTATCAAAAGAATTTGGAGATTACGATGTTAAGTTGTGAATTGAAGTGCCAGTTGAAATTTTGGAGCTTGAATTGTTGTTTGATGTCCGGCTGATACCATGGATTGTGACTAGTATTAGGTCACAACCTCTTGGTACACCTGGGATTGCTGGTGCAGTACTGTACACAACATAGAATATCTGTAACATCCAGGCAACTGATTGTGCTTACACTCCAGCATGATTGATCCTGCTTATGGAAACGGTGTACATTGTAAATTCTACATTTGGAGGTTTCATTACATTTTTCTCGTCTGGGACTCCATGTTTGTTTTAGAATTCACAGGGATAGTATAATGGCATTTTCCTCTGTTGATCTTGGTCATTTACAGATAGTCATCAGTTTTCTCACAACAAATAATTTGGATTTTTACGATCATTTCAGATGGTCTGGTGACATTGCTGTTTTCCATAAGACTGAAAATGTGGAACATGTGTTCACCATTCTTTGTCTTGTTGTATATATTGTCTAGTTCTGGTATGCTTATCACTTTATGTATACGTGTTAGTAATACACACTTTATTGTAGCCTGAAAATATTCCCAATCTGATTGACGCAAAGTATGCCTCCTTGTAGCTGCATTAGCCGTGTTCCTGTGCACTGCTTCTGCCCATGGCCTTTTCTACCATGTGCCTTGCAAAATTAACGGGAAGCTGTGCATTTTCTTGGTCAACAACTTCCACATGTCTTACAATGTTTGGATGTTACAGTGATTTTGTCAACCATCAAGTTTGGACCGAGGATCTCTAAGTTCCATCAACTTGTGAGGATTGTTTTGTTTCCATGGGGCTGGATATATTCACTGACACAACAATTTTATTAGCTAGCTCCTCACCTTAAAAATTACATAATGAATCCTTTTCTATGTATGTATTCATGAAGTGGTCTATGAATTCTGTAGGCTTCTGTCTAAATGATATTTGATTTGATTTGATTTATTTTTGTCACATACACCTGAGTACAGTGAAAAGTTTTGCTTTGCAAGCAGTACAGGCAGATCATAACATACAAGGACATACAGATCAAAGGGTGTTTAGACGCAGTGAGGCATACAGGGTTTCAGCTACATAGGGGGTGCATGAAAGCAAGATCAATATTAGATTTGGAGTTAGAGAGGTCCACTCAACAGTCTAATAACAGCAGGGAAGAAGCTGTTCTCGAACTTGTTTGTCCATCTGTTCAAGCTTCTGTATCTTCTGCCTGATGGAAGAAGTTGGAAGAGAATATTGTCAAGGTGGGAGGGATCTTTGATGATATTGACTGCCTTCCCACAGAAATGAGAATTGTAGATAGAGTCCATGGATGGGAGATTGGCTTTCATGATGGTCTGGGCTGTGCACACAACCTTTTGTAGTTTCTCCTGGTCCTGGGCAGAGCAGTTGCTGTACCATGCCATTATGCACCCAGGTGGATGCTTTCAATGGTGCATCTGTATAAGTTGGTGAGGATCCTTATGGACATGCCAAATTTCCTAAGCCTCCTGAGGAAGAAGTGGAGCTATTGTGCCTTCTTGACCATCGCATCTACGCGGGAAGTCAGGTCAGATGGTTGGTTATCATCACTCCTAGTAACTTGACACTCTCAACTTTCTCCACCTCAGTTCCATTGATGTAGATAGGGTCGTGTCCTCTTCCTTTCTTCCTGAAGTCAATGATTAGTTATTTTGTTATCATTGCACCACAATGCCAAGCACTCTATCTCATTCTGCATTCTGACTCATCATTGTTTGATGTACGGCCTACCATAGTGGTATTGTCTGCAAAATTGTAGATGGCGTTCGTACGAAATTTGATCACACAGTTGTAAGTGTACAGGGAGTACAGTAAGGGGCTGAATAAACATCCTTGTGAGGTGCTGATATTGAAGATTATCATGGAGGAGGTGCTGTTGTCTATCTTCACTGATTATGGTCTGTGGGTCAGGAAGCTGGGGATCAATAGTAGAGGGAAGAGCTGAGACCTAGGTCTCAGAGTTTTGAGTTTTGTTTGGTTGGGATTATAGTGTTAAAGGCAGAGCTATGGTTGATAAGTAGGAGTCTGACATAGGTATCCTTATTGCCCAGATGGTTCAGGGATGAGCGTAGGGCTAGGGAAATGGCAACCACTATGGATCTGTTATGTCGGTAGACAAATTGCAAGGGATCGAGTCAGGCTGGGAGGCTGGACTTGATGTGAGACATGACTAACCACTCAAAGCACTTCATGAATATGGAGTCAGAACCACCAGACAGTAACTTTGAGGCATGTTGTTTGCATTTTCTTTGGTACTAGGATGATGGTGGCAATGAAAACGGAAGTTTAACCTGACTCTGAATTGGTCTTCAGATGTGATCCATATCTTTTGAGGATCTTTTATCTTTTGGCTATTAGTGCTCACTTGTTAAGTTTGCATAGATCATCATTCCCAATTGCTAAGCAAATCTTCATGGCTTTCTTTCTTGCATTGGACATACCTAAATCTAGAAATCTTAACTCTGAACATCATTTATGTATTTGAAATTCTGTTAGGACATCTACTGTGTCAAAATTTTAATGAGGGAAATTTGTGGACATTCTGACAATATGCTTTTGACCTTTCCTTGCTTGCTTTTTATCCAGCATACATCCTGATCACTTGCATTTCTCAAGCGAACTTAACTGGCCTCTTAAAAGGATTTTGACTGCTTTACAACAAGCTATGTTTTCCACACCCTCCAGTGCTGTAACTGACAAAATATTGAGGATTACCTCACAAACTTTAGCATGAGTCCAAATTATCAACCATGTGTTCTACCTGTTGAATAACTTGCTTGCTGACTGTTCAAGCATGATAGACCTCATCAACACAATGTTTTCCGTCACCATTCACTGCGTGCAAATTCTCCTGCAAGATGAAGCACCATTCCCATATGCATCCTGTCAAGACCACTCTGGATTTTTCATGTTTCTGTTGAACACCTGTTACTCTTCTAAATTCCAGATGGTACAAGCCTAATCTGTCCAACCTTTACTCATAAGACAAGCCATCCATTCCATCTCTTAGTCTAGTAATTCTTCTCTGAACTGCTTCCAATACATTTACATCCTTCCTTTAACAAGGAGACAAATTCTGTATAGTGTAGTCCAGATGTGATCTCACCAATGTCCTCTATAGCTGAAGCATACCCTCCCTACTTTTGTATTTAGTTCTCCTTACAATAAATGACAAATATCTCGCCAAATTACTTACTACATTTGTGTATGCTAATCTTTTGTGATTCATATTCTAGAATATTTAGACCCCTCATCACCTCAGAATTCTACAGACTCAGCATTTAGATAAAATGTTTCATTTTTATTATTTCTGACAAAATGGACAATTTCACATTTACACATTTTCATGCTACCGTCCATTTGCCACATATTTGCCCACCCATCTATATTCCATACTTCATGTCATTAGCAAATTTAGCAACCATACCTTCCATATCCTTCATCTAAGTCAAGTTGCACAATCTGACTTCCCCAGAATTCTTCTGCACAGCATCATTCAGAACAACACACCTTTCAGCTCCATTTTCCCCTTTGTCTGCAGGTACCACATCTCCATCTGAACATCCAGAGCTCTCATTTACTCTCACCCTATTGCTCTCTTGCACCCTTATAATTTGAAGCTCACCGGTAATACATGTCCATCTCTAATTAACGAGAAGAGTTCTTGTTCCCGGAGGTTGCTGATGTCAGCATCAATCTTTGACAAATAACCTAAATTTTCTGCAGAACCAGCTCTTATATCTTGAGAGAGCTACTCCTCTGGCAGTCAGTCAAATGTTGGACGTCTTTCCACCTTGGATCTAAATCTTAATTTCTACCCCCTCTGCCCTGTGAAGAGTTATATGGGCAGGGCATAACATAGTAGATCATGCTGCTATTATGGTTTTGATATTGTTGCTGCTCTTACTGCTCCTCATCAGAGATAGAAGCTAGTATTGTATATGCTATAGTAAATACTGACAGCATGGCAGTGCATCTAAAACTAAATTAAAATAAAATAGCTGAAATGAATTCCAAGTAGTGGGCAACTATCGGTCAAAGGGGCTCTTGTGATGTGGGAGTAGTGTCCCTATCCCTGGACAAGGAGGCCTGAGTTCAAGTCCCACCTACTCCAGAGTTGTGTAATAACATCTCTAAACAGGTTGATCTAAAAAAGAAAAAATAAATTACCCTGTCAAGCCTATAGGCAGTCTTTGAGAAGATGTTGTGTGACCTCACCTGGCCTTGGCAGAAACTCTTCAGTTTCACTGTTCAAAGGCTTCCCAAACCTTCCAGTTTAACGGAAGAAACACTTTTTGTGTGCAATCTCCTTAGGGATCCTGTGAGCTCTGAGCAACTCAGGAAATTGGCCCATTGGCTGTTGAAGCCAGAATCATTGACTAAGATAGTATTTAATTGCTGGTTTGTACAACCTAATAATCTTTATTACTCATGCATGGAGTTTCTCCACTTGCCTTCAATCTCACCCACATAACACCTGGAAGAGGGTGGGATGATGTTAGAATTATAACCCTGACATTAATTTTAGAGGATTTGTCTCCCCTTACATATCCAAACTAGCCTCTCCTTGGCAGATAAAATTCTTGTGATTTCTGATGTTATTTTAGGAAAAGACGCAACAGTCTGGGAAGGAATATAAAAGGACAGGCTTTCTCAGCATCAAAAACATGGATCAAAGCAGGATGTGAACTCTCCAAAATGGAACAAGTAATGTTAAGAAGACATCTAACATTATTGTGTGAGTGCTTGTTACATTCAAATCCCTTTTGATCTGAATGTATTAGTTAATGAACTGATTAATTTAGGCACAGTGCCAGTATTTTACTCAGGATTTAAAAATTGTAATTTAGGGAATATATTAGTCTCTGGTGTACAAAGTAAAGGTTCTTCACTCATTTGCCAATAAGAGATATTCTTGTTGTGTCTCCTCACATATTTAAGAATTAATCTGAATGTTTTAACACATATGTTGTGTTAAGTCTCCAAATTAGGTGACAATTTCTTAACATTTATTTTTAAAAACTTTCTTGGACATTAGGTAATGTTGGCAAGGCTGCATTTGTTGCCAATTCCCAGTTGCACTCAGGAAGCCATGCTTTCTCAATGAACCAATCCAGTCTTTTGTGTTGATAGTACTCCTCTGTGGTGTCAGATAAGGAATTCCAGAATCTTGAGCTGAACAACAATGATGATACAGTGATACGTGACCACATCAAAGTGGCCTGTATGACACCAAGCTACAGAATGAAAATGTAGGTACTGTTTATGTTCACTTTACAGTTACTCTCCATTGAAAGTTCCATGTAAATGGGTGTCTGGTGATGTCAGAATCAGTCTCAGCTTTGAGACGATTAACAGTTCAAAAAGGCCACTAAACATTCAGACTCATGCTTGATGTTGATTATCAGAAGGCAGTTGTATTAACAAAACTGTAACATAAAATGCAAGAAAGAAGAAAATGAATTATATTTATACTGAAGTCTTTTTATCAGGCATGTTGATATTATACTAAGGCTAAGGATCACTAATCAGTGAGTAATCAGTGTAGTGTATGGGATTACTAGTGATATGCCACTGATGATGTAATCAAGCTATTAATGTTAGATGATGTCAAGGCCAAGTCAGGTCACAGACTATCTTCTCAAAGGGTGCCTCTGGTAAACCGTACCTCTGTACTTAGTGAAAATGATTGATAAATGTTCGTGAGTATTCATGAGTATGGTGTCCAGTCCTCATCCATCTAAAGCATCCAGAATCCAATCATGATACTTTTACATAATGACAGAAATTGTGTGAAATCTGTGAGTTGTTTATGAAAGATCCTAGGTAACGTTGATAAAGGGAGAAAGTGAAAAATCTTCAGTTTGGACAACACACTCCAGTAAAATACCTAGAGTGGTAATTAGACTAACTTTCAGTCACTGAAGTTCAATGACAGCTGGCTAGAACTTCACAGAACAATAGAAGAGATAGTAGGAACTGCTGATGCTGGAGAATCTGAGATAAGAAGGTGTAGAGTTGGATGAACACAGCAGGCCAAGCAGCATCAGAGGTGCAGGAAGGCTGGTGTTTTGGGTCTAGACCCTTCCTCAGAAATGGGGGAGGGGAAGGAGGCTCTGAAATAAATAGAGAGAGGGGGAGGTGATGATGGAAAGTGGATAGTGGAGCAGATAAATGGAGAGAAGACAGACAGGTCAAGGAGGCGGGGATGAAGCTAGTAAAGGTGAGTGTAGTTAGGGAGTTGGGATGGGAGTTGGTCAGTGGGGACGGAGGGGCGGGTAGGTGGGAGGGAAGACGGACAGGTCAAGAAGGCGGGGATGAGGCTAGGAGGTAGGAAGTGGGGGTGGGCGTTGGTCAGTGAGGTGGGAGGAGCAGATAGGTGGGAAAAAAGATGGACAGGTCAAGGAGGCGGGGACGAGATGGGCTGGTCTTGGGATGAGGTCAGGGGAGGGGAGATTTTGAAGCTTGTGAAGTCCACATTGAGACCATTGGGCTGCAGGGTTCCCAGACGGAATATGATGTGCTGTTCCTCCAGCCTTTGTGTGGCATCGTTGTGGCACTGGAGGAGGCCCTGGATGGACATGTCGTCCAAGGAGTGGGAGGGGGAGTTGAAATGGTTCGCGACTGGGAGGTTCAGTCGTTTGTCACAAACCGAGCGTAAGCGTTCCACAAAGCAGTCTCCAAGCCTCCGCTTGATTTCCCCGATGTAGAGGAGGCCACATCGGGAACAGCGGATACAATATACCACATTAGCAGATGTGCCAGTGAACATCTGCTTGATGTGGAAGGTTTACTCAGGGCCTGAGATGGAGGTGAGGGGGGAGGTGTAGGGGCAAGTGTAGCACTTCCTGCAGTTGCAGGGAAAAGTGCCGGGGGTGGTGGAGCTAGTGAGGAGTGTGGAGCGGACGAGGCAGTCACGGACACAGCGGTCCCTCCGGAAGGCAGATAAGGGTGGGGAGGGAAAAGTGTCCTTGGTAGTGGGGTCAGATTGCAGTTGGCAGAAGTGCTGGAGGATGATGTGTTGAATCCGGAGGTTTATGGAGTGATACGTGAATACGAGGGGGAGTCTGTTTTGGTTGTTATTGCAGGGAGTGGGTGTGAGGGCTGAAGTGCAGGAAATGTGAGAGATGCAGTCGAGGGCTTTTTCGACCACTGTGGAGGGGAAATTGCGTTCCTTGAAAAACGAGGACATCTGGATGTCTGGGAGTGGAATGCCTCATCTTGGGAGCAGATGCAGTGGAAGCGAAGGAATTGGGAATAGGGGATGGCATTCTTGCAGGAAGGTGGGTGAGAGAAGGTGTATCCTAGATAGCTGTGGGAGTCGGTGGCCTTGAAATAGATATCAGTTTCCAGGTGGTTACCGGAGATGGAGACAGAGAGTTCCAGGAAGGAGAGAGAGGTATTAGAGATGGTCCAGGTGAACTTAAGGTTGTGGTGAAAGTGGATGAACTGTTCGAGATCCTCGTGGGAGCACGAGGCAGCACCGATACAGTCATCGATATAACGGAGGAAGAGGTGGGGGATGGGGCCAGTGTAGCTGTGGAAGAGGGACTGTTCCACGTATCCTCCAAAGAGGCAGGCATAGCTTGGGCCCATGCGGGCACCATGGCCACCCCCTTTGTCTGTAGGAAATGGGAGGAGTTGAAGGAGAAGTTGTTTCATTAGCAAAGTCAATGCAGTTTACCAGTCAAGTTGAACCTCACCAATGAAACAGCCTTATATCCAAAAGGAAAGGAAATCTTCCTGGGGCCAGACCATTGATTCAACCCAGTCCAGTCATCAATCAGAGGGCTAGAAATGCACCAATAAGACAACAGACGCACTGGGAAGGGGGTGCCATTGTTTCACATCCACATTATGGCACATCCACATCGTCACCAGGCCTGTCCAGCCATTCACGTTGAGTTCTGGACTTGCAGTGAGAGGGGTTGTTTTATGGTGGTTTACTATAAAAGCAAGATAAAACATCCATCTACAGGATAAACATAAAACCAGACTGCTCCAACCTATAACCATCTAAGTTATCTGAAGAACAAGATGTATTCTGCTTAAACCTGGTATGTAAAGGTCATTATTAATGGCAAGAAAACACATTTGAAATTGGATGCATAAGAAGTTGTATTCTTTCTTTCAGGTAGCTAATCATGGTTGAAGCCTGGAATTCGCCAAAAATTTTCCATTCAAATTCAGAATGCAGGAGATATTACAATAACAGTGCAAGAGCAAATGGATCCTACATGTTACTGTAACAGGAGAGCTATCACTGATATTCTTTATGTCATTCTTTACTAGTATTGTTCTTTATCAAACAGAGAAGCTTGCCACTTTTGAATCTTCTTTACTCACAGTTTGCAGAAGAAATTAAAGTTGACACATTGTATGGTGAATCAATCTTCATTGAAGAAACTCCATCCCTTGAACCAAAGGTGGATGTAGCAGGTCCTTCATTTTCCTTTGAGGAAAAACCAGAAGAAATAGGAAAACAATGCATCAACGCTGAGGGTGATCGCTTGCAAAATTATATTCTAGATCCTAATGAAAAAGAATGAGAGAATAATAATGTTTTATCAGAGGAAATGGTCCTGAATCTTGCTTTGCTCTTTTAAAACAGTGTAAATGATGACCTTGATCGCAGATCTATTACCACTTTTGAAGAGAACCAGCATTTCACTGAAGAAGGTAATAAAGAGGCAAATTTGACTGTACATTCCAGCAATGACACTAATGCCATGTGACATCAATAATTACAAACTCTGTTAGATAATGAAATGCCAAAACTAGATCTTCTTCCTATAATGAATGTAGCTCTTATTAGAGAAAGAAACTGACGGTGGTGTTGAACATGTAGGAGATTGATTTTTGTGGTCTGGAATCTTCTGTGTCACAACTGATGTGTTTGTTGCTTCTTGGATTGTGACAATATGTAGATCCGTGCATGGTGGTGGACTGATGATAGAACATCCATGTGTATATATCGAATAAAAGGTTTCAAATGTCCAACCTGAGAATCTGGATTAGCATTTAAAATGGATAATGCCGATATGTGGGATGTGAGACCATTTGTAAGCAGTTGGCTTATTTTGTGAACCATACCATGCTGTTCGAGTTTCCCTACTACATCTGATCTAAGATATGTAAAGGATTGATATTTGCATTTGCAAGAATGTCAACCTTGGCATATTGTGCATGTTATTCATTCCTCTAAGAGTATATGAGCCAGACAGAGGTAAAGGCTTTAGCTTTTCTGACAGCATCTATGTGGTGTGTTAAGTTTACCACATGTACTGTGTGACTGGTGACTGAAAGCTGTCATATTACTGTTCTCACTTGGACTTTGTTGACATGCTTGCATACCATGGCTGGAACCTAAGAAGCTTCCTTGGCACCATTCTTCAGTTGGCTCTTCTTCACAAACCAATGTGGATTATTGCGTTGTGCTTTTGGTTTCTTGGGTGATTGAATTCCTTTCAAATTTTAACCCAATTTCCTCTTGTAGAATAAAGCTGAGTTCTGAAAAAGTTTCACATTGGACTCAAAACATTAACTCGGTTTCTCCTCCAAGAGGTGCCGACAGAGCTACCGAGTTTCTCCAGCACCTGCTGTTTTTATTTCAGTCCCCTTGTTGAACATAGCTTGCACATATCACAAAATGCCGTGCCCTGCCTTGGTGAGTGAGACAAACCCATAATACATGGAAGAGTTCAATATTCCCCAGAAATTTTGAAAATTGTTCCAGAATCAAATACGTGTAGATGCTTCAATAAAAACAAAATACTGTGGACGCTGGAAATCTGAAACAAACACAGGGAATGCAGGAGAAACTCAGCAGGACTGGCAGCATTTGTGTAGATAGAAAAGCAGAGTTAATGTCTCAATACAGTATAATTGTTCTTTCGCCAGTATTTCCAGTATTGGTATATGCTTCTTGCCTACTGCTATTGCTTTGAACTTACCTCCTTCATCTAGTATGGTGTCAATGATATATTCCTTGAGGTTTACTAGAGGTACTTTTCTCAAGGATTTGTTGGGTATAAAGTCAATGAGCAGGTCTATAAACCTTTCAACTAAGTTAGTTTCAGTAAAATCACATTCCATACATCTGAGGCCACACCTGCTAATGAATTGGTCAGTCATTCCACCTGGCTGTTGTCAATATGACATGTGCTTTAGCCTATGAATCCTGAAGTCATCTCAAAATTTACATTGTTCTTCTAAAGTCTGAAAACTTTTGTGAGAATCTTTGCAGTCATTATCAGAAACATCAAAGAAATTTATTCTTTAAACCTCAATGGCCAAAGTAAAAAGACACTTAAAGGCCTGTTTTTTTTGTTAGTTTTCTTCTGACCTATAAAGTAAACATTGATTCTTTAAACGACTGAAGTTCTGACAGAATGTCAAAGGTCTGCCAGTCCATGGTAAGACATTTGCTTTCCATCTTTATCTTTGTAGGTTTCTGCTCTCTGAAAATGTCAGTGTGGGAATCTACAGTATAGTTCAGTGCTTTGTCTATTATTAAAATATTTTTATGTTTGCTTTATAAATGCTTCCCCTCTTTTTTGTTGTTGTTGTAGTTTTAAAAGGAACATTTGGCTTATGCCTTGTGTTTCTTGCTGTAGTTGTAGAAGTTTTCAGGCTTGTAGGTACATGACTGTTCCTGTAGGTGGCATTTATGCCTGAAAAGAGTGATTTATGATGTCACATGCACCTTTTCTGAGAGGTAAGATGGTGGAACCAATGGATGTCTGTGAAGAGGTAAACATTGTTTATGTAGAAAATTGTTTATTTTCAGTGTTGTTTTTTCTTTTGTTTTGTTTCAGGAACATTTATTTTTAGCTAGGAGCTGTCCTTTCAGTTCTTTTAAAGCTTTTATCAAAAATGAGATCAGTATCCTCATGTTTTATTTTAAAGAGAGAGAGGAAGAGTATTCACTATGTTTCAGTACCAGCTTATAGCCTTTAGTTTTGACTGCAGTTGTAACTTCAGCTCTGAACTCAGACAGACTGGTGGGTGTCTGTCATGAAAAAGATGTTTTACAATTGTTATGATGCCATCACCCTTTCCAACCTTTACCATCCAGTTATTGCCACTATTAGGCCAACATGACAAACTCATTTGCTGTCTCCATGATAATGTGTTAGCCCATGAAATGTATACCACAAAGAGTTAAGTTCTTGTGAAACAGATGCCATGATGTTTATTTATAACACTAACTATTTACATGGCTAAAGTATCGAAGACTTGCACACATAGTGCAGGATCTGCGTTCACTGTTTGTTATTGTGTACTCCAGACATATAAATACTGACACTGATACAGAGAGAGAGTGAATAAAGGCGAGGCAAGTATTGGAATGTCACATTTTGTAATGTCATGTAATTTTCAAATTTACAGGCCAGTCAGAGCTGGAATCCATGCTACAACACCCACAACCCCAACCCAACAACCCCGCCCCACAACATTCCTTACCTTTAGTCTGGGACCACAGCAATTTTAAAACTCCAACTCTGCTCCAGCCTGCGAGGATCCTGACATGAAGAATTTCACATCACAGTAACATTCACAGCCATTGGCAATGCCATCCTTGCCCTGCACTGACATTGTGGACCTGCCTGTGAAAGATGGCAGAATTTAGTGATTATCTGCTTCATAGAATGGAGACATCTCAAACAGTGTTGCTGGCTGATTTTGAGATAAAAAAAATGCTCCCTGAAGACACTGGGTGAATAATGTTCCCTGATGAGACCCTTTCTCTGCATTCCTCCCCTTCTTCTCTTGGTGAACATCTCCTGAGCTGCTCTGCTCATTCTCCCTGTCATGCTGCAAGCCAAAGAAAATGGTAACTGCAGTCTCATGGTTAGGAGTGTAGGGTTTAAGCAGAATTCTTGAAATCAGAAACAAAGCCTTTACCAGATGCCACACTACTCCTTGTTGTCCCACCAACTTCAAATGGCAGTGGAAAACTCCTAGGCCTTTGTCAAATGTATATTCTAGCTTGCAGGAATTAATCAGTGACTAACCAGAAAATTGTTGATGGTTCCTTTAAATAGCAGTTGTGAAGTTGGGGGTGGGGGAGACAGGGTATGCACAGATGTGTCCTGCTGAATCATGTTTTACTGTGTTATTTTAACAGAGTTAGCTTTACTGCAATAGTCAGAGATAGCAGTGCTGTCTCGCCATCTGCAATCGCTATGCATTTTTTTGTTAATGCTCCTAATGCCATTGTTAATGCTGTCGTAAAAGAGACATATGATTTGGGCCACATCAGAAGTGCATTCATGCAGCAGGGACACGAGGTGCCATCCACAAGCCGTCATGTACCGAATGGGCTTAGAGCAATCTGAGCTCAGGCAGTTTGCTGGTGTCTGAGAATAAGCCTAAAACTAAGTTCTGAATCATTTTACACAGTCACATTGAACCTTGAAGGTTGATAGATTTTAAGATAACTATCAGTGAGTTGAGGGATATATTCTCTCTGTGTCAATAATCATATAGTGGACAACTACATTGTCATAGCTTTTCAACTTCCTTGGAGAATGGAATCTTGTTGAAGCATCGTGAATCTCGTCTGCTGGCCAGAGGCAAGATGAAGAGTTAGCTGCACAGCCAGCAAGGTACCTTAATTGTCATTTCCAAGGTATGCCCATCAAATCACATACCAAACAGACAGCGGTAAGGCGTTCTCCTGGAATCAAGACCCTAGGGGTAGAAGTTGAGCCTAGCGAGAGCTGCTGACCAATCAGAAGCCATTTGCTGTTGTGCTCAGCAGCACCACTTGAGAAGGTTGGAGCTGCCAGAGTAACTGCAATTATTAGCCTGCCTAATGGCAACAATGAAACCACTGCTGATTGTCCACTGATCTGGTTCACTAATCTTGTTTAGGAAAGTAAACCCATTGTCCTTAGTTGGTTTGCCTTACATGCGACTGTAGATCTATAACAATGTACTTGATTCTTGACTGCACTCTAAAATTACCCACCGATCCACTCATTTCCACTGTAATCAGGGTTCTGTATACCTTTAACTTCACACTCTTAGCGCAGCTAGAAGCGTCATTCCCACAACTCTGGAAGAACACTGCAGTACTTGTCAGCATACGCGCGGTAATTTGTCACAGTCTACAGTAACTTGTACAACTTCACCATCACAAGAGAACTGATGTACTAGTATAGGGTATGCATAATGGAATGCTTGGCACAGTGACTGTAAATGCTGGCCTAGCCCACACTACCTACATCTCATGAATGAATTTTTTAAAAGCTTGCACAACATCACACATCCTGTATCATCAAATATACCGTGAACAGCTAAATTAGAGATGTGAGGAGGAAGAGGAACGGTGGATGCAACCAACACATCGACTTTCCATTCAGGCTGTTAGGCTCAGAAGCAGCTCATTTGAAAACAAGGCAACTGACAGGGTGGCACAGGTCAGAAGATGAATGTTGTTGTCCTGATAGACGATAGTGAGTTTGGCTCCACACATCAATCCATGCAGATTGTTGGACTGGTATGAAACACTGCTAATCCCATTGAATAGTGATATCTGTGGTTATGATGGTAGCAATCGCAACATACATTGCACAAAACTGCTTTTGTATGACGTCAGTCAGATCTCCCACTGCAAGATTCAGCTATTGGATGCTTTTGCTTTTGATGTAATGGAAGCTGAAACGTCAGCCGTCAGAAATTGCCACAGGTTGAGACATGCAAGTGTTCTCAAGGAGTTTGCCAGTACTTCCACGCAGGAGAGAATGAACTCCATACAGTCCTGTACCTAGATTGTCCAGATTCTTCCATACTGCTGGTCAGTGACAGTTAGCTTTTCGCAAGTCAGTCACTGTGCCAAGCATTCCATTATGCACACCCTATACTAGTACATCAGTTCTCTTGTGATGGTGAAGTTGTACAAGTTACTGTAGACTGTGACAAATTACCGCGCGTATGCTGACAAGTACTGCAGTGTTCTTCCAGAGTTGTGGGAATGACGCTTCTAGCTGCGCTAAGAGTGTGAAGTTAAAGGTATTCAGGACCAGATTGCTCATGATGACTATTTGCCCCCAACTGCCTTTGCAATGTTTCCATAGGGTGCCTCCTAGTTCCATATGAAAGGACGAACCCTCTCCTATCAATCTACTGCCCTAGGGCCTCAAGTGTTTGATCTAAGAACTTTGAAGCATGCGCTCTTCAAGCAGAATGTCTATGTCGCTACATCCAGTATCTCCAGCCAGAATGCACCTCTCCATTATGAGTTGTTGGTTGACTTTAAGCAATTCAGGCTAGTTTTAAGTGGTATGAACCTTGGACAGAATTGTGCCTCAGGCTGCATTGTAGAGCCTCTCAACAGCACTGGGCAGTAGACCACAAACATTTTAATTCACAGGTAGCATAAAGTTTGATCTCTTTCTTTATTTTTCTTTTACATAATTAACTGTAAACTCTTAAGGGAATATATGAACCTGACCTACAAGTCAGGAAGCTGATAAGGATGGATGGTTTGAGAGCCACCTAATTTTGTTCACCATTGAAGATAACTGCAGGTCTCCCACCTTGTGAATGAGATAAGTTACGATTACCATCTTCATATCAAACACTGCAGCCTCTATCCAACAATTTTATTTCCTATAAACACAAAGAAGTTAATCTGGGCTTCACATCACGCTGCAGTTTCAATCTGTAATCTCAATGAAATCAAAGTCTGAATACATTGATGTTTGGAATATCAAGTGCATGGACTAAAATATAGCAATTCACAATTACATGTTGTAAGCCATGGTCTCCACATAAGTTTGATATATAATGGTTATTTCGAGTGAGTATTAAAATTCATAGTAATTTAGGTGAAGAATCAATGCACATATTCCTGCCTCCGCTTCACATTCTATGTGCAGCTATATTCCAAAAACCAGTATAGGTTCAAGGGGCCAAATGGCCAACTTCTATGATACTATGTATAAAGGACCCTTTGTCCCAAAGAAGCATGACATTTGTCTCCAGAGTGAGATTGACCTCATGAATTTATAATAGTCAACCTCATGGAAAACACATAACAGTGTCTTTTAGAAGTCAGTTTAATCCAGTTAATGATTCTTTTCTTATTTGAACATGTAATTTTATTCCTTAACCCACAGAGATTGAAACAAGTATTGCAAATTATTAGGTAATATTTAAGTCAATTGTAAGATAGCAACTTTAGAAATATTGTGTATTTTGTTTGCCAGGTAAGTGTGATAATTCTCAATATTGCTTACAATTTCAAGTATGCAAAAAACGTAGCCATAAATGGAACGTATTAAATAGTGCTTATTGATCCATCAATAATCATCAAATCAAGTTTCAAACAATTACACAATGACCAATCACATTAGTGTGGCCATATTTACCTCTCAAGTACATCATTAGCCTTGAGGACTTAATAACATTGTGCTTAACTGCCTATGTGAGCTACTTCAAGAACCTTCTGCAAAGTGAAAAAAAGCACAGATAAACACAAGTAGAAAAACCTTTCAGTTTAAGATAAAAACAATGCCCTCATTACCCAGCAGTAGCCAGAATCTTTGAAACAGAGGGCCTTTGTCTCTTCACCAACTCTTCCCACCACATTGAAACTGCAGGATAAGGCACATGTAGACAATTAGTACACACGGCTACCCTGAAAATGGTGCCTGACTACTGAGAATGGAGAAGAACTCCACGGAAAGTGAATGCATGGTATGTTGACCCCTGTGGTTTGAATAAAGAGCTATTGTTAGTAGTCCCAGAGGGGAATAATAATAAATTAAAAAATAAAGCGCAACAACATAAAGAACAGCGAAATTGTGAGGTAAGTTTTACAAAGCATTTCAGTAAAACAATTCTTCTACTAAATGTCTTTTCACGTTCATATCTCTATTGCGCATTTGCATACTATATGAAAGATTTGATAAGAAGGGTGCAATTTTAAAGTAGTTTTAAATTTGTCACTTTTATTTTAAGTGGTTGTAGATTTTGCATGGCTAGCTGCTCAACAAGACCAATCAGTTATTTCTTTCCACTTGGAGCCCAAACTCTCAACAATGATTGAGGGAAGAATAGAAGCTAAATTAGGAGACACATGGAAAAAAAAAACTTATAATAAACAACTAAAGAAAATAGTTCTATGAAGACAGGAAGTTGCCAAAATTATCATCATGATTTCTCGTCGTCACCAAGACAAAAAGCTCAATTTAATAATTCCCCCTGAAAAAATCTGTAAAGCTGTACAAAGAATCATTCGTAATTTACTTTCAAGTCCTTTTAGAGAGAGGAGCAGATTCGGTTTTCCTTCTACACAGGATGACAACAGCTGTGAGTGGCTGTTTGCTTTTGTCTTTTTGTGTTTTTGATGTAAGCCTTCCTTCATGCAACACAGACATTGTCAGAAGAACTGAATCACTTGAAACTGCCACAGCAGGCAAACACTAACGATTGTAGCTTTGCCAGAAAAAATACACAGAGACAGCCAGGACACCAAACAGAATAAACATTCTAATTCACAAGCACATCAAGGGATAAGAATGATCTAAATCATTATGTTAGATGCCATTTCAGAGATGGGACCATTTGAAGTAGCCTCTAATTGGTGAGTACCGCAAAATAAAAATTATTTTTAACTCTGAGAATGGAGAAATCTGCTTGTAACTTGTGATGCGAATGTGGTTTAAATACATAACATTTCAAGCAAATTTAAATCAGTCATGCTCAGAACGTAAAATACCTCTGATACTTGGTAGAGAAGCTCGCTGATAGGAACAACATTGGTTTTCACAACTTTTCAGCAAGAGGTTATTATCAGCAGATTGAAATTGATGAGAACCTGCTGCCCATCCATTTCAATCAGAATTAAATTGCTATCGAAAGCCACTAGTGATTGTCATAGTTCATCAGGTAAGTTTTGCGAGACAGTAGCAACATGGTGAAGCTGTCACCACAGTAAAAATCTTTGTTTCTTGAAACACATTCTAGAGCAGTAGACAACATATTGAATTAAAACACTGACCTCCCAGCCTTTGAGGTTTAATTGCAGTTCACATAGAAGATGGGATTGGGAACATTACACAATATGCAATTGTGTGTGCACTTTTTTAAAATTAATTTTGATTGTTAAGACCATATACAATGGGAAAGCACTGCATGACAGGGAAGAAGCAATTGAAGTAACAACACATTATTTTTGTGCATAGCATTTGAGGGAGGAGTCCATCTACATGTTCAGAATGGCAGAACACCAACTGTTTCTGAATTATCTGAGTTCTGAAGCCACTGAGCGTAAATATCATCTTTTTGGTGCCGCCTCCAGTGATGCTACAAAAGTCTTGCATTGTTTTGCAGCATTACTTCCAGCATAGACAAACAGCAGTCTGTCCCAGTCTGGCATCACCAAAGTGCACTAAAACACTGTGAAAGTGTGCTTCCCTCACACAAGCAACTGACTGATGCAATGCCAGGACATCTAATTTGGATCAGTCGGTCCAGTAAGTGAATTTGCAATTCCCTCTTTAAGCAAAAAAACACTGAGCAGTAAGATAGCCTGACAGTGGCCATTCTTAAAGGCCCACTTAAACTGAGGGTAGATTATTTTAAGAATGTCCACAATTTCAGAGTGCATGGAAGTACTCTGCTCTTTTCTTGGATGTGTTGTGGTGAGTTTCTGGATTTGTCACAGAATGTTGCTGCAGTGAGAGCATTAGATGATCTGTTCATGTAAAGACTAAAATGGGTATGGGGTCAGCAGACCCTCTGTGTGTGCAGAATGACAGAAAAGGCTGGGTACAGAGCAAATCCAGCCTTCTGCCAACTCCTCTATGCTCTTTGACAGCGAGTAATGATTCAATGGGGTAACCTGCTAGAAATCATACCTACTATTCCCAGAGCCATCACAAAAATTAAAACTTTTAAAAGAAAACAGCAGAATCACAATTTAGTATAGGTGATTAGATGCTAGCAACAGATAAACAATTAAAATACATTTAAGTAAACTCCACAAATAAAAATTCTAAACTCCTCATAAATTTCCTCTGGCATACACACACAAACGTAAACAGAGGGGTAAGCAAAAACAAGGGTGGAGGAAAAACTGGAAAAACAGCTCCAATGTCTGTTCACAAGATTTGTCCAGTTGGTTCTTGCTGCTCCAAGGGTTTCTCCTTGACTTCCTTTTTTCTGAATGCTTGCACTGGTTTCCAAGAGTCACAGACTGGATGATTAATTTTTGAAAGGTCTCTGATTTGTCCAATTCAAAGTCATAATGTGCAGCATGTGCTGAAGAACATAGTTTTCATTTGGTTTGAAGTGGTTTACCGCAGAGAACTGTTAGAGATTTTTGGCAACTTAGAGCTGCTGATTTCTCTTCTGGTCTAACTAGATTCTCACTATCTTGTTCAGACCCAAGCTGTTCAGCAATCTGATAACTAATCACAGTTGTTGGCGGACAAAGAGCCTTCACTTTCTCCTTGGTAAAACTTGTCCTTGTCAAACAATATGTCCCAGGTAAGTTATTCTTCCTATTCCAAATTCTTAGCTAAACGTATACTAAACCAGCCAACTATAATTACTTAAACTGATCTTCAACTCGTTTTAGAGATAGTAAGAACTGCCGATGCTGGAGTCAGAGATCACACGGTGTGGAGCTAGAGGAACACAGCAGGCCAGGCAGCATCAGAGGAGCAGGAAAGCTGATGTTTTGGGTTGGGACCCTTCTTTAGAAAATTTCTGGTGCCTGGCCTGCTGTGTTCCTCCAGCTCCACACTGTGCTACCTCCAACTTGTTTTACGTGCTCTTCCAATGTATTACTATATACTATATCATCATTCACATAAACTACACAGTTATTAACTCGAGCTACAATTTGACTCATAAGCATTGGGAATGTAGCAGGGACAGTCTTTGCAGCAGTTTGGTGGGTGATGATGGTCTTGTGGTATTATCACTGGATAGTTAATCTAGACAACCAGTTAATGTTCTGGAGACCTGGGTTCAAATCCCACAATGGCGGAATTTGGATTCAATAGTAATCGGGAATTAAGAGTCTATTGATGACAATGAAATGGTTGTTGATTGTCAGAAAAACCTATGTGCTTAATGTTTTTTAGGAAGGAAACTGCTGACCTACATGTGACTTTAGACCTATGATACTGTGGTTGACATTTAACTGCCTTCTGGGCAAGTAGGGATAGCCAATAAATGCCGGCCTAATCAGGGACACCTACATCCTGTGAATGAATTTTTAAAAGTATAGCATAAGAACATAAATACTAGGAGCAGGAGTAGGCCATCTGGCCCCTCGAGCCTGCCCCGCCATTTAATAAGATCATGGCTGATCTTTTTGAGACTCAGCTCCACTTACCCGCCCACTTACCATAATCCTTAATTCCTTTACTGTTCAAAAATTTATCTAGCCTTGCCTTAAAAACATTCAGCGAGGGAGCTTCAACCCCTTCATTGGGCAGGGAATTCCACAGATTCACAACCCTTTGGGTGAAGAAGTTCCTCCTGACCTCAGTCCTACATCTGCTTCCCTTTATTTTGAGGCGATGCCCTCTAGTCCTAGTTTCACCTGCTAGCGGAAACAACCTCCCTGTCTCCACCTTATCTATTCCCTTCATAATCTTATATGTTTCTATAAGATCTCCCCTCATTCTTTTGAATTCCAATGAGTATAATCCCAGTCTACTCAGTCTCTCCTCATATTCCAACCCTCTCAACTCTGGAATCAACCGAGCGAATCTCCTCTGCACCCCCTCCAGTGCTAGTATATCTCTTCTCAAGTAAGGAGACCAAAACTGCACACAGTACTCCAGGTATGGCCTCACCAGGACCCTATACAGCTGCAGCATAGCCTCCCTGTTTTTAAACTCCATCTCTCTCGCAATGGCAGACAAAATTCCATTTGCCTTTTTAATTACCTGCTGCACCTGCAATCCTACTTTTAGGGATTCATGCAGAAGGACACCCAAGTCCCTCTGCACAGCAGCGTGCTGCAATTTTTTACCATTTAAAACATAGTCCATTTTGCTGTTATTCCTACCAAAATGGATGGCCTCACACTTATCAACATTGTACTCCATCTGCCAGACCTTTGCCCACTCACTTAGACTATCTATATCCCTCTGCAGACTTTCAGTGTCTTCTGCACACTTTGCTCTACCACTCACCTTAGTGTCATCTGCAAATTTTGACATACCACACTTAGTCCCCAACTCCAAACCATCTATGTAAATTGTAAACAATTGCAGTCCCAACACTGATCCCTGAGGCACACCACTAGCCACTGACCGCCAACCAGAAAAATACCCATTTACCCCTACTCTTTACTTTCTACTGGTCAACCAATCCTCTATCCATGCTAATACGTTACCTGTAATACCGTCAACTTTATCTTATGTAGCAGCCTTTGGTGTGGCACCTTGTCAAATGCCTTCTGGAAATCCAGATACACCACATCCACAGGTTCCCCATTGTCCACCATGCAAGTAATGTCCTCAAAGAATTCCACCAAATTAGTTAAACATGACCTACCCTTCATGAACCCATGCTGGGTGTTCCCAATGGGACAATTTATATCCAGATGTCTTGCTATTTCTTCCTTAATGATAGATAAACCAGATACACTTACTATTGGATAATGGTCAATACACTCTGCCCTAAACTATGCCGATAAGAACATAGGTGAACAGTCTGAACATTTCAGTCTTCTGTGTGTTCTTGCTGACTAAAAGGATTAAAAATCTGAGGAATGATTCCTCTATTTTATCATGTGTAGTAAAATTGCAAGACCTTCTCAGGGAGTTGTATTCGTGTGTGATGCTTACAGCCTCAAGATACCAGAAAGTTTCTATTGCTTCATTCTGAACTGGATTTAAACTCAGGTCTGGAACATTGAAACACAGTTTGCTAACCCGCTAGACCAGACAGTTGCTTGCAATTGTTATCATAACATTGTGACATTAGTGACTTTTGAAGACACATTGGGCGAGATTTTCTGAGGAGTGGCAATCTGTTTGAAATTGTTTACAACAAGAAAAGAGCTCTGCATTTCTGAGACGAAATTGCAATCCGTTCCCTCAGAAATGTAGAATCGTCCCTCCATTTCGTCAGTTCTTTCATAGGGAAAGGTAATCCATGCCCCCGTTTCACAGCAGTTAGCTGCCGTATTCTGATAAACTGTCAAGCTGTAAGTACTTAAAGCAAATGTGATGTTAGAGTGCTGGGAGGGTAAGGTGTCAAATGGATAGGGGAAATAGAGTGCTAGGTTAGTTGGGTGTCAGCTGGGGAAATTGTGCCATTAGTAGGATACCAGATCAGTAGATGGTAGCGTGGCAGGTATGTAGGATGCCAGCTAGGTAGGATGCCAAGTGGGAAAGATGTAAGGTGCAAGGGTACAAGGTGGCTGGTCAGTGGTGGTGCTGTGTTTAGAGAGGTGGTGAGTGTGGTTGTGGTTCAGCTCTGGTGGGGGCTGGAGGGGTTCAGATATGAGTCTCAGGGGTGTCAATGGGGGCTGCAGGTCTGGTCAATGTGTGATTGCCAGGGTTGGGTGTGAGCCTAGTATGGGGTTAGTTGAATAGTTACTGAGGAATTAGACTATGGGCAGAATGCAAGATGAGTAGCAGAATTAGGTGAGATGTTCAGCAAGGCCAATCTCGACATCGAGACCATCTCAGCACATTTGTTTTGCTTTTCTCAAGTGACGTGGAGAGATTCTGTCTAGGCAGCAATAAATTCCCAACTGACATCCATTACAGCTCATTTAACACCTTATTAACTGCCCAACCTGCCACAGTTACGATCTTTCCAAACTCACATTACAAACCATCCATCAGGTAAACTCGATTCAGGAAGGGTTCAACTCACCACATGCTCCAGGAGATGCATGTTGGCCAAAAACAGACTGAAGATCAAGGCAAATTCACCAGCACCAGCCACACATACCCTTAAACCACCGACACTGGCACTCCATCTTCAAGAAGTGGTCACCACCATACTGGCATCCTCCAATGCAGTGGCACAGTGCTCTGAAGGGCAGACTGGTCTTGGATGGCACACTGGCAACCAGAAGTGCACGGCTGCATTGGGAGCAGGTACTGCACAAGGAAAGGAACCTATTAAGCAGCATGGAGCAGGCAGCCTACCAGGGCTGCTCTCTCGATCTCTCAGTGTGCATTCACCTGGTGCCTACCAGCATACTCCCAGCATCCATGCCAAGCCTTGCCCTGCCATGACTTGCCTTGCATTGGTGATTGGCACAGTTAGAACACGAAGCAGTGGTCCTCAGTCAAAGGGCACGTGCATTTTGTCATATGTCAGAGTACCAAGTCACTCTGGCACCTGTACCATGTAGCCTTAGTGATTGTGCCAAACAGGTTGCATTTGCAGCAAGTGATACAATATTGATCTGGGTGCCCAGCATGGTTAGTCAAGGGCAGTCTCCCATGGTTACTCCCACACAAGTCCCAGGCTTCAGCCATGGCCAGGCATCCAGTTGGGGAGGAGTTGTACAGGGGGACTGTGCCTCTGTACTGAGGGAGCAGGTTATGGTCAGTCTTTTGCCTCCATTGGGGCCGGTATAGGAGGGAGGACTTTTCCAGTTGAGGACCAGTATGTCAACCAGCCAGAGTTGTGGGCAGATCAGGTTGCTTGATGGAGTGGACCACAGTCATCCCATTATCTCCATTCACAGAAATTGAGGGGGTGATGGTGAAACAGGGGAAGGGCATTTGGGGGAGGGGAGGTCAGGTA
Organism: Rhincodon typus; assembly: GCF_021869965.1. NCBI lineage: Eukaryota > Metazoa > Chordata > Chondrichthyes > Orectolobiformes > Rhincodontidae > Rhincodon > Rhincodon typus. The sequence goes on along the minus strand of NC_063346.1, from coordinate 37,482,908 downwards.
GGCAGTTTACACAGCTTAGGTGATGACCTGTGGGAGTGCAAAGCTTATAGAGTGAGCAGACTGGGCATCTAGAAAGGAGACCATGATGTTGGATGTCTTAGGGAGCATTAATGCTGAGACTGAAAATCACTCTGAGGACTACTCACTATCATTGCCAATGGTGAAACATATGGATAGCACATAATGTTGAGGAGAATGGCCGTGAAGGGACTTGCATTGGGTGGGGTAAATGAGGGAACTTGTGAAGGAGGGGTTGCATCTTCCATTGTTCACTGGGCCTTCACAGGGGAACATCATCATCCTCCAAAATGTGAAATGTTGGTCACACGGGGAGGCAGGGTACCTAGTCCCTGGCTATCCTACAGCATTGCCTGTCTCACTTGCACCTCCCTGTCACCATCACTGTTGGGGAACTCCCTGGGATACACACTTATGTGCTGATCAGGAAGCAATGACGTAGGGTGGGGGTTAGGTGTCGGAGTTTTCTGATGTCGTGTATTTGCATTGCTACCCTTGCTCCTACATGATACATTAGGCGCTCATCACAGACTCCCAACCATTGTGCCTTATTAATGGCCAAGAAGTGATGTCACAGGGCACTACAAAGTGTTTGCAGCCATATAAGTGGTGAATCACACGGGTTCATGAAATGTTATAACTATTTACATATTATTGATTGGTTAAAAATGAAATTGTTTTCTAAATAAACTGGTATGGTAAACAATCTATTTACAATCTAGGTATAACAAATTACATCCAAGTTTTGCAGCCGTTACCCACACATGACATTAGTACTTTTTTTTGTCCTACAGTCCTTCCCGCTGCACAGCTAGCCTGCTTTGTAGCTGAGATGGGCATTACAGTGGGGATTGCACTGAGGCCGCTCGTCAAGCAGTCAATTTTGAAGCTGTTAGCTTTGCAGGTAAATTTTGTCCTGGTTCCACTGAGTCATTTGATCAAAGTTGGATTCCTTCTGACTACAGTTTATGGAAACCATGATCATAACTGTGCTTCGTAAGCTGGGATAATTATCCTGTTAATGTTGTTCGTATACAACAACAATGACTTATTATAACAGAAAGATTTTTATGGATCTGAAACTGTGCATTCCTAAGACAGCAATTTGTTTAATTCTAAGTCCAAATAATTTGCTTTATTGTGTTCAGATTCTTCAGAGGTGAGGAGATTTTGTGAGCATTCCTCACCTCACTCCTTGTTAGTCTGCTGTTCAGCCCCTGCATGCTTTTTAAACTTTTGGGAGTAGCTGTGGAGGGAACAATAGGTGTTAGCAGGAAAACCAAACCGTGCAGGCGTTTGCATTTCAATAAATTTGAAGTCCATCCACCTTACTTACCTGCGTTTTGCAAACCGGAGATGCAAATCTCAAACCCATTATAATTGCTTCAGTGCATCATTATTTATAATGTAGTAGTACTGCCTTTAATCTTGAAAGGGGTGTTGTTACTGTATGGAAGACATCTTATTTTGCTGATGATTGTCAGGGCCAACATCAATAGCTAGAAAGTTCCATTATCTGGGTGCATAACCCTGTCCCCAGTAAATGGCTATGTTTTCAGCAAAACCATTTAAGATTTCTGGTATTTAATCTGCAATGGATTTTAGGAATGACACTGCTCTGTGTATTATAAAACCGTAATCTGATCGAGACTCTCAGATAACATCATGAGCCAGAGCTGAGCCTGGACTGCTTATAATCACCCTCTGAGCCTTGAATTCTTGCTGACCCCATCGGGCACCGAAGTATGATGATGACAATATGGCAAGGTTAATGATTGTGATATAATCAATGCAAGTATATTGAAAAATAATTTGCACTTGATTACTAGGGAGATTTGCTTTCCTACAACAAGGCCAGCAGTGCAAGTCCACTCAAGCATAACTTAGTTTTTCAGCTCTCTCTGGTATAAGAACATAATAAAGTCTGGGAGAAGAAAAGGACATTCTGTCCATGAGCTCACACATCCCTCAGGGGACTCATGGTGTGATTAAGGCAGCAGCGGAGCCAGGAGCTCCTGGTCATGGTGGGCCAGGCCGGGAATATCTGGTTATTGGCAAGGCAGCGGAGCTGGGGCCTCCTAGTTGTGGGGGTGAGTGTGGCAAAGAGATGGCACCTAAAATGTGGCGACTCCTATGCTGGTGGGTCGGGTGCAGATGGTGGCGAGGTGGTAGAGGTCTCACAGTCACTGGAGGGTAGGTGCCCACGTGGACTGGGTTGGAAAGACTGTTATCCTGAACTTTTTATTTCTTTATGTTTCCAATTTATTCCTAAGAGCTGTAATGCTGGATTTTTTTTATTTCTCTAAATTTTTTTGCTAAGAATTTGCTCTTAAGAATCTGTACCAAAGTACCTTTGTACCTAAGATGGCACCGTAATGTGGTGAATTGTAAACTTTTCACTGTACTCATTTGAGTACATGTGACAATAAAACTAATTCAATTCGAGTGCATTGCCATCAAGGCATTGAGCTGTGCTTTAAACAGTGCACAGATGTAAGCTATCACCATGCCTGACAGATTTTTTCCAACACACTGGCTTGGAAAGTATGGCCCTATTCCTGAATGGTGAGGCCAGAACAACCCCAGATTTGGATCACATCGGAGACAACTGCCAGCTAGTGCCAAGGGAACCAGTGGAAAGATTAGTGAGGCCAGGGTTTGGAAAGAAGATGAAGGGAGGAATAAAGCAGGGAGAGGAGCCGACACAGAAGGTCAAGAACCTTGGGGTTGTAATTGGTCACTAGGATCAAAAGCCATTTGGAGGGATTCCTGCTTCAAGGCACAAAACTCTTGAACTGAGATCTCACGTCTGTGCAGTCCATTTATTTACATGTGCAATTGTTGAAATGTTTGTTTCAGCCATGGTTCTATGTGTCATTACTTTTCCTTTACTGATATGGTGAGCAGTACATTCCCAGCCAGAAATGTGCTACTTAATTGGGTCTTCCAATCTTATTGAGTCCTAGTAATAAGGACTGTTAGTGCCTGAGAAACCATCATTGCACATCCACACTTACAGGACATCATGCTTTGAACAAAATGATTCGTCGTCCTCTATCCATTTTAAATGTACTCTACTTATTTTCATTTATGTCTTCTGATCCTAATTTTCCAATTTACTTTGAAGTAAGAATTTGGATTTATTTAATCCATCTACAGTCAGTAATTTATATACTGTATTGAAATCCTCTTTACCCTTGGGTCTTACTTAACTAAGCTGTTTAAGTTAGATACATTTAGTTATGGCTAGTTTATTATAAAGTTTTAGAATGATCTTTTTAGGGTTGCATTGTGGCTATTGCTATGTTGCCATCTGTGGCCTGGCATTTTTTAGTCTTATTTAATCTCTTTGGCCCATGCTCTGTGATCTTATTGTTTGAAGTATTTCGAAGACTTTTTTTTCATTTGTGTTCAGTAATGCTCTCTCTATTAAGGAAAACAAGTGTTTCAGCATATTTGTGACATGTGCGAATTAACTTTTACAATGTGAGGCTGCAGTAAAAATCCACTGCTATCAGCATACAAATGAAATATACTTGAAAATGTTTTCTGGCTATGTGAATATTACTGCCAACAATTATTTCACAATTCATATCATGTTTTAACTTCTAATATCTAAGTTTAGGAATTCAAGAAATAACTAAAAAAGAACATTTATTTTACCAGTGTAATTCCAACAACTTGCATTTACACATTGCCTTTCATGTTGAAAATACATACCAAGGCTTTACACAGGCCTGTGTTCAATTAGAAATGGATGCCAAGCCAAAAACAAAAGACATTAGAAAGGATGATCAAATGTTTGATTCAACACACAAACTTCAGGGCAGATCTTCAATAAATAGAGAGAGATGTGTGTTTGGATGGAAATGCAATACTGTATTAATGTCATTCCTGACATGCTGTAGTCATGTGATCTAGACCATGAATCACACTGACTGCAGTCAACCATCTTAGACAATATAAACAAGATTGTTGTCCTGTGAGCATTAAACACGTCAGGAATTGGGAAAGGCCGAGAGTTAAAGAACTATGTCGAAGCACAAGTACTAAAAGAGGAACACAGGAATATTCAGAGCTGTTGAAAGCTGCTAAAATCCACAGCGCACCACAGAAAAGATCAATACAGCAGGCCACATTTTAAAGCATTGGGTAAAACACATTCTCATTTCCCATCACTAGTCAAAATGACAGGTGATATGAAGTGAAATTGGCTGCTTTCCACTCATAATGACAAAATTTCAAAATTGCAACAGATTTAATGAACAAACCAGAGCAGCTATGAGTAGAGTAGCTACATTTTTATCACTGTTGAGGAGACACTGTTAAAGTATTTTCCATCCTAAATCTCTCTGAAGGAAAAAAAACAGAATACAGAAATTTTGAAATACTTGTATACATGCTTTGAAACTAAATTGAACCCAATAAATGAATGATATATATTCAACATTGGAGCTGAACCGGTGAAAATAAACCTATTGATAGATATGTGACTGCATTAATATGGTGTATAGAATCCTGTGAATTTGGGCACCTGAAAGATAATCTCATCAAAAATACAGTTATCTTAGGCATAAGCAATCCTGTTATAACAGTGCAACTTCTAAGAGAAGAAAAATCTGACTCTTGAATAAGTTATAAACAAGTGCAAAAGCTCTGAGCTTGTAAATTGACGGCAATAATACAGACATGAGAGAACAGACAGCTTTGTCCACAATGTAGAAAAGCAGCCCACATCTGTGTACCATTGTGATAAGCAGCTAAGATGTGTCCACTGAACTGAAACAACACCTGGAGAAGAGCAACAAGTGTCCACAGAGGAGCCAGTAGAAAGTTCAAGACCAAAGGATAAGTTGCTAATATTGTGATGGTCATCACATTAAACAAAATAAAGCATGCCCAACATCAGGAAAATATTCTTTTAACTGCAAGAAGCTAAACTACTTTGAATGGAAGCTCCAAAAAAGGCAAACAAGCCTATAAAGCCAATAGAGATTCCTACAGAGATTTTGGATGTTGATCCTGGAAAATCAAACCTTGATACCAGAGAGATGTCAAAGATTCAATCTGCAACTTCAATCAGGTGGGCAATATCAAATCTGAAGGAGAAAAGTGGTTTGTAATTACAGTCGGTTCTGCTATAATGTGACAGTTGTGTTGCTGTGCAACACTGCATTATAGAAATAATGGGGCCTATGGAAAAAGTGGGGTTAGGGGCAGACCACCAAAAGAAAGTCAATCAAAATTGCTCAAGAATCACTCAAAAGTCTAACGCAAAGCATAGTGCAATTTGAATAAATGTTTAATTTGTATCTAATAATGAAGCAAAAGTAAATCTAACACTTTATCTCAAAAAAAATCAAGATGACTTGATGGGGGAGGAGGTTGTACTGTACCTCTCTCAGAAAGCACTTCACAACAAAGCCTGCGAAATGATCACATGATGTCAGTGCAGAGACTCTTTCAGCGCTAACGTTGTATGTATTCATGACAAAGCCCATGGAACGATCATGTGATGTCGACGCATACTCCTCCCCACACTGATGGAATCATATTATAGCCAACACAAGTTTGCATTTGAGAAATAGTGTTCCCCGATTTGTCAATCGCATTACAGCCAATTCGCGTTGCCGGAACACGTGTTATAGCAGAACCAATTGTATTGCGACAAAGGCAGCAGAATGAATGAATATGAAGTGTCAGATAGACACTGGTGCTACTTGCAACATTATATGCTTCGCAGACCATATGTAAAGTTAAGGCTCTGTGACAGAATTGTGCTCACCCCAAGAAAACAAATTAGTCTGGGAGCCCAATGCAGTGACAAGACCAAAGATTGAATTTCAGGCGTTAGACATTAAGCTAAAATCACTCATGAGAAGCAAGTCAAAGCTTGGATTGGTGATCTTAAACATGTCAGAAGACATTTACAGTACTTCACAGGCGACATTGATTGATGAACAGACAAAGAAACAGCAAGAGACAGAAACGAAAGTGTTGTCCAAGACAACTGTGTAAATCAGCAGAGTCAACTGAAAAGATTTTGAAACACAACCAGAGAGCGTATCATTCCAACAGGAGATAATGGAGGCAAAAGCAAGAATTCTCATTTGTGCCATGGGTGTAAAGAGACCAATAAAAGAGTGACGAACTAGAATAAGAAACAGTTTTAGTGCATGATAGAAATTGTGCGTATGATGAATAACTTGCATAGCTTACAATATAAATAGTGGATGCAAATTTATTTTTGTTTTGTTTTGTTTTGTTTGTAGAAAAGGGAACTATTTGGATGGAAATGAAACATTACACTAACATGCCTCTTGGCTTTCAGTAGTTGTGTGTCTTTGCCGTGAGCCAGACTCACTGCAGGCAGCCAGCCACAAGTAGTTAAATTGACGCAATACAAATAAAACATTTGCCCTGTGACCATGTAACAAAATGGAGAGCCAAAGAGGAGACTCCAGAGCATAGAGAAGAGGCAGTTAAGGTACAATCACCATTATCACGGCATAGAGAAGGCAATGCCTTAAGGGGGCTTAAACATAAGGATGAGAATTTTAAATTGGAGGCATCAGGGAATTGCAAGCCAAACAAAGTAAATCTCCAAGAACAGGGTGAATGGGATAGTGCATGGTATGAATAAAGAGATAGTGTCAGGTCATGTCAGTGTGCATGTGGAAGCTAACCTCATGATTGTTTCAAAGATTTTTGTTTTTGCATTAAGGCCATTGGTCATGCTTTTGTTCTGCATTCAGATGTTTAGGTTAAAGATTTTTTGAAATTGTGGGGGTGATTTCCAGTTCTTAGGAGAGCAGGATTTTATCTTAATTTAAAATTCTTTTCAATGGCAGACAAACTGTTGAGGTACAGTTGACATTGATAGATGTTAACACTGGTGATAGGACCAATAATGTATCAGTAACCGAAGAACAGAAAGCCACTTTAGGATTTGCCCTTCTAGTTTAAAATCCTTTAGTTTGTCCTATTTTCTGATAATTATTAACGTAGCAACAAGTAATAGGAATAAGAATCACTACCACGTTGAAATAGGTCTAATCTATAAATGAGACTAATCTCTCTTGGATCATCTTTTTCTTTCTCATTGGCATCTACAAGAGGGTAACTAGAGAGAGGGTAGGGCCGCTTCAAGATCAAGGAAGTTGTCTTTGTGTTGAACCCCAGGAGATGGGAAAGATACTAAATGAATATTTTGTGTCAGTTTTTACTGTGGAGAAAGAAATGGAGTCTAGCGAATGCAGAGAAATAACTCTAATGCTTTAAAAAAAGAGATTTACGAGGATGTTGCCAGGAACGGAAGGTTTGAGTTATAAAGAAGGTTGGATAGGCTGGGACTTTTTTCACTGGAATGTAGGAGGTTGAGAAGTGACCTGATAGAAGTTTATAAAGTAATGAGAGGTATAGATAGCGTTAATGGTGGTTGTATCCTCCCTAGGATGGGGGATTTCAAGACAGGGGGCACATTTTTAAGGTGAGAGGAGAGAGATTTTAAAAAAAGACATGAGGCAATTTTTTTACATAGAGTGTGGTACACATGTGGAATGAACTTCCTGACAAAGTGATGGGTGCAGGTACAGTTACATTTGGATAGATACGTGAATAGGAAAAGTTTGGAGGGATAAGAGCCAGGAGTAGGCAGGTGGGACTATTTGGTTTGGGATTGTGTTCAACGTGGACTGGTTGGACTGAAGGGTCTCTTTCCGTGCTGTATGACTCTACCTGCCGTTATTTATTTGGATGGACTAAGTTCAAGTTGTTATATAAAGTACATTAGTTCATCTTGAAACAAATAACAGAGCTTCATGCTTTCTGCATGTGCTTGCAGATTATTGATCATTTGATTTAACAGCTTTCAAGACTCAGTTGCTGGCATACATCAGTATCAAATGATGACATTGTTTCAGAACAGATCTTAAAACAAAATGTCTGAAATAAAACACTGCTTCCATCAATGTATGGTATGAACAGGTCTTGTAAATAACAGAAGCCTTAGTATTGTAAATTTTTAAACTGCTGAAATTTAAAAGAATCTTGAGTGATCCATAAAAACCATCACAGTTTCCATGTGCCTTTAATGGATGGTCTTGCCTTTCTGCTTGTTCTATTTGATTTTACTCTGTTATTTCAATTAGTTCTTCTGGAATGCACTAGTACAACAAAGCATTCCTTTTTATCAATTGTGATTATCATTTTAAAAAATGATCTTGACCTTTTTAAAATGCTACTTCAAAACTTTGTTGCGGATACATTGTAGTGCCATGGCGGATACATTGTAGTGCCATGTTTGGCAATTTATTTCAAAATTTTGAATCGCTAGTGAATTAGATTTATTCAAACAAAGTAGTAACTGCAATCAACAAACAAACGGTGACTCAAGAATAGAATTGAATCATCAGTGAACGTTCCATACTTCTGACCTTATGATGGAGGGAAGGTCGTTGATGAAGCAGCTGAAGCTGGTTGAGCCCAGGGCACCTTTGCACTTTTTTGTGAAAGTAGCAGGCATCTGGAAGCTCAAGGTCATTTTTACAGAAGGAATGAATCTGTTTCTCAAATCAGTCACCCAATCTGTGCTTTGTTTCCCCAATGTTGAGGAGACCACATTGTGAGAAGCGAGTGCAATAGTCTAGATTAAGTGAAGTGCAAGAAAATCACTGCTTCACCCGGAAGATGTGCCTGGGGCCTTGGATAGTAAAGAGAGAGGAGATAAACGGGCAGGTGTTTCATCTTCCGCAATTGCATGGGAAGGTGCCATGGGATGTGGAAGGTGTCGAGAGTGGAGGAGGAGTGGATCAGGGTTTCTCATAGGGAACAGTCCCTGCAGAATACTGACAAGGGACGAGTGTATGTCTGATAGTGGCAACCTGCTGGAGGTTGCAGAAATGGTAGCTTATGATCCTTTGGATCGGAAACTACTGAGGTGGAAGTCTATCATTGTTGTGGGAAGGAAGAGAAGGTGTCAGGGAAGACGTGTTGGAAATGGGTAGGACAAAGCTGAGGGCTCTGTCAATCAAGGTAGCGGGGAATCCTCGGTTGAGGAAAAAAGTGGACATTTTTGAGGTTCCCTCGTGGAAGGTGGCATCATCAGAACAGATGTGACAGAGACGAACAAACTAGGTGAATGGAATGGAGTCTTTACAGGAAGCAGGGTGTGAGAGTGTATAGACCAGGTATACTACAGGAGTTGGTAGGTTTGTAGTAGATAGTGGTGGCTAGCCTATCCCCAGAATTGGAACAGAGATATCGAAGAAGGGAATGGAGGAGTCAGAGTGCAGGTGAGGGCAGGGTGGAAATTGGAAGCAAAATTGAGATATTTGTCCAATTCCAAGCAAGAGAGGCAAGCAGCACTGATGATGTCATCAATAAACCAGAGAAAGAGTTGTGGGTGGGATCCGAGTAGCACGGAAACCAGGAATGTTTCACATACCCCACAAAGAGACAGGCATAGGATACGTTTTCCCTCCAGGATATAGTTGTGTGAATTAGAGCCCCAGCATTTCATGTTGTTAATTAACTCCTCTGAAAGAAAATTTGATAAGTATCTGAGTTGTAATAGATTGAGAGTAAGTATTGGTGGGCATGTTCATTATTCAGTATAGTTCATAATAAAAAAAAACACAGAACGGTACGCCACAGGTATAGGCCATTCATCCACCAAACCTGTGCCAACTCATGACACCTTTCTAAACTAAAAGCCTTTTACCTGTATCCCTCTATTCCCTGTCTATTCATGTGTCTGTCAAGATGCCTCTTAAATATTGCTATTGTATCTGATAGTACCACCTTCCTTGGCAGCGCATTCCAGGCACTTGCCACCCTCTATGCAAAAATCTTGCCTCTCACATCACCTTTTAAACCTTCCCCCTTTTACTTTAAACCTGTGTCTCCTAGTAATTGGAATTTCTACCCTGGGGATAAAAGACTTGGACATTCCATTCTATCCATGCTTCTCCATAATTTTGTAAACTTCTATCAGGTTGCCCCTTCAGCCTCTGATGTTCAACTGAAGACAAACCAAGTTTGTCCAATCTCTCCTTGTAAGCCAATACCCTGCAAACTAGACAGCATTCTGATAAAACTTTTCTATATCCTCTCCAAAGCCTCTGCATCCTTCTGATAATATAGCGACTGCAACTGTATACAACATTCCAAATGTGACCTAACTAAAGTTCTATACAGCTGCGACATGACTTGCCAATTTTTATACTCTATCCTCCAGTCGCTGAAGGCAACCAGGCCATGTGCCTTTTTGATCACCTTATCCAGTTGTGTTGCCACCTGTACACCTAGATCCCTCTCTATGTTAACGTTACTAAGGTTTCTGCCATTTACTCTTTACTTCCCTCCCACATTAGATCTTCCAAACTGCATCACCTCACATTGTCTGGATTAAATTCCATCTGCTGTTTCTCCACCCAGGTCTCTGGCCTGTCTATATCCTCTGGCAATTTTCCTTACTACTGTGGAAAGAAAGTAGACAGGCATTCTAGAATTTTGCTCAATATCTATGAAGGCAGGGGAAAGCTTGTCAATACTTACCCGAGGAAATTAAATCATTTGGTCTGAATCCATTGCCATGTCAACGGATCATTGTCCCAAATTACTTATGGATTTACAGACAAGTTTTGTTTTGAAAAGTGATACAAACTGGAGATGGCTGAGAACGTAACTAATTCAGTGACTGGCTGGAAAATTCCTGAGTGCATGATATCCAGCCTCAAAAGAGACCCTGATATATTGCACCTGGAACGGTGTTAATGAAATTCAGAGAAACACTTAAAAGGAAGACAAATAATGCAAAAATCTGAACCATCTCCTGTGATTTACATCCCAGACTGCAGACGCAATGAGAGGTAAAAGAAAACAGTCTTGGTGAAAGACATACCTGTGTTTACCGCGGTCAAGAATGCACAAGAGAAGGGTTTAAAAACCAACTACACTTCTCCTGTGTGTGCTGATCTGGTGTTCCAGTGCTAATGGGTTAGAATGTGCTGTGAAGGTTACAGCTGAGAACTTTACTTTATTTTCTTTCATGGGATGTGAGTGAGGCCAGCATTTATTGTGCACTTCTAATAGCCCAGAGGGCAGTTAAGAATCAACCATATTGAAGTTGGGCTGGAGTCACATGTAGGCCAGACCAGGTAAGGCTGGTAGATTTCCTTACCTAAAGGACATCACTGAACCAGATGTTTTATTGAACAGATAGCATCATGGTTCCTGCATTTGAAAGTAAAAAGGAAAAAGGACTCTGTCCCTGATTGCTGGAAGCAAGTCACCATCAAAAGCCACAATTGAGTCGGAAACGAGGCAACTCCTTTCAGCTAATCTGCAGAACTCAGAGTCTCCAAACCAACTGCTCAACAGCCAAAGTCAACACCACTAAAATCAGCCACGATGACTCACTACTTACTCCACATGTTCGAACCAAGGACTGATTCATATATCTTAACTTTAACTTTGTTTTTACCGACCTCTCATTGCAAATGTGTGTGTTGCATTTTGTTTTACCTCATCTTTTGGTAACCAATAATGGTTAATAATAACCAGTGAATGGTTAGGATCTGGGATGCACTGTCTGAGAGTGCATCGAGGAGTCATTTGTGGTTTTTAACAGAACTGAGTAATTATCTGAAGAGAAACAGTCAAGGAGAAAAGGCGGGGTACTGGGACTGGCTGAATAGATCAATAAAGAGGCAACACAGACACAATAGACGGAATGGTTTACTTCAGTACTGTGACTATTCCATCAGTTTATTATTCTCTGTAATTTCCCATTTGACTCTTCATGTTCTCATTGTTGTATTGGTATATGTCTTGCATTTTTTTTGTCCAACATTTAGTATTCCTGTGTTCTGTGTAGTCAAATCAAACAAAGATAAATCTGTGATAACAGTGTGTGGAGTTGGAGTAACACAGCAGGTCAGGCAGTATCAGAGGACCAGGAAAGCTGATGTTTCGGGTCAGGGCCCTTGTTCAGAAATCTTTTCTGAAGAAGGGTCCTAACCCAAAACGTCAGCTTTCCTGTTCCTCTGATGCTGCCTGGCCCGCTGTGTTCCTCCAGCTCCACGGTTTGTTATCTCTGACTCCAGCATCTGCAGTTCTTGCTATCTCAAAGGTAAATCTGTGATCTCTACAACTCAATGGACTGGTCAGAAATGAGTTATTGAGTCCAAATTCACCTGAATTACAATAAAAAATGAATTATTTCCATGATTCTAACCTTGAAAACATCAGTTTTTCAATTTGAAAAGAAAATAATTACTTCTAAATTGTCCAGATTTACATTCCTGAACCTGATCTTAGACATTGAATCATTGAAACATATAGTACCAAAAGGGCCCTTCAGCCCAACAAGTCTGCACCAATTAAAACAAAATACTTTAAATCTACACCAGTTCCACTTTCTAGCACTTAGCCTGTAGCCTCAAATGCTATACGTTTCAAGTGTTCATCTAAGTGCTTTTTTTCTTCAAAGGTTGTGAGGTTTCCTGCAGAGCATTCCAGATTTTCAGCACCCTCTAGGAAAAATTTTTTCCTCAAATTCTCTCTAAATCTCCTGCTTTTCACATTAAAATTGTGTCCCCTAGTTATTGAATTTTCAGCTAAAGGGAACTGCTTTCTATTCATCCTGTCCATCTCCATCATAATCTTATACACCTCAATCAGGTCCCTGCTCATCCTTCACTGCTACAAAATAAACAACCTGAGCCTATCCAGCCTCCCTTCATAGCTGAACTGCTCCATCCCACGAAACATCCTGGTGAATCTCCTCTGCACCTCCTCCAGTACAATTGCATCCTTCCTACAGAGACCAGAACTGCACACAATACTGCAGCTGCAGCCTAATCTAAGTTTTGTACAGCTCCAATATAAACTCCCTACCCTTATAATCTATGCCACAATAAAGATAAGTGTCCATACTCCTCCTTATCTGCCCTATTAACCTGTCCTGCCATCTTCAAGGACCTGTTGACAAGCACCCCAAGATGTTTAAAAACCAAAAGAACTGCGGATGCTGTAAATCAGGAACAAAAACAAAGTTGTTAGAAAAGCTCAGCAGGTCTGGCAGCATCTGTGGAGGAGAAAACAGAGTTAACGTTTCGGGTCCGGTGACCCTTCCTCAGAAACGGACCTGCTGAGCTTTTCCAGCAACTTTGTTCTTATTACCCCAAGATGTTTGTCTGAGCTTCCTAGTGTCCCGTTCCCTTGTCTTGTTACTTCTTCCAAAGTGCATACCGTCACACTTATCAGGGTTAAATTCCATCTGCCAATAGTCTGCCTATCTGACCAATACGTCTATATTTTCCTGTAACCTAAGACCTTCTTCATCACAGTCAACCACCTGGCTAATCTTTGTACCACCTGCAGGCATATTTATCATTATCCCCATGTTTTCTTCTATATTGTTTATTTATATCACATTTGATAAGGGACCAAGCGCTGACCCCTGTGCTACACCACCAGACAAGGGCCTCCAATCACACAAACAGCCTTCTACCATCAACCTCAAAAGTCTGACCAACTCAGTCTTTAATATATTCAGTGAACCATCATCTACTGCTATCAGTAAAAGAGAATTCCAAAGACTAATGACCCTCAGAGATGCATCTCTTAATTTAACAGGAGACCCTTTATCTTTAAACTCTGCTTCAATTTGTTTTTATGTAATTGAAATATACCCATACAGCTATTTATCAAAAAGCTGTTACACAGCAACTTCTAAGATAATTTTATTCAAGTTACATTGAAAACAGTACCGAGTACTGTCTAACTATGATTTGTGTTGAATCTTTCTGCTGTGCTTGTCTGCTTTTGGCTTCACTTCACATGAGTCTAAATATGTTTTTGAAGTCTATAAATTTAAATTCTTGGAATTATGACTCTTATTGCTGTTCATGATCCTTTTCTTTGCAATGCATGAATTGTCAAAGTAATACAGACAGAATGCAAACACAGCATAAACAGTTTCTTCATAAGTGCTGATTAAACATTGATGCAGTCAAAAAAAATTCTTTTCCTATCATTGCACTGTGCTGATGTCAAGAAGATTTGACATTACAATGTTTTTGGCATAGCCAGAGCATCTTAAATCAACTGAAATGAAAAGAACGAGATAAATCCATCAAAGGGGTTGCATCAGAGGAATTATTGCTTTCTTTGAGAATCATCAGATCTGGCATCACATTTAAGCTTTTCAAAACCAAGTCTAGATCTACGAGGTGTAATACTGAGTTAGGATTAGATTTTTATTTTAAGTAATAACGTTCGCAGTTTGTCAATGTAACAAACTTGAAAGCAGAATGACAGACAACAGGTTGCGATTAGTGATCTGTTTGTCCTGTCAAGTCCAGGTCAAAGAAATCATTGGATTTTGTTGTTATACTCTGCTTTTATTACCTCTATTTTTCAAGAAAATAGAAAAATATCCAGCATTGCCAGTTGGAAACACCCTCAGAATGATCTCCAATTCAAATAGTTGGACTAAAGTTTGGAAGGGGAGATGTGAAAGTAAATCTATCACTTTTGGATGGAATCTTCCTGGCCCCTGAATGATGGGCCATGGTAAAAAAGTGGATAAAATTGAATGAGATACTCGGTAATGAGTTCCTCGATGTCGAGAGCAAAACATTCCACTTTCCAACCAAATATTAAATGGCAAAGTGAGGACTTGCTAGTGAGTGGAAAGGGGCCTATTTGCTTCCATTAGCATCTCATTATTAGTTAATCTCACCTCATTAATGTGCAGTTTCCCATTCCCCCATCTGCTGGTTAGAAACTAGACAGTGACAAATTCTGACATGAACGTCAGAGCAGTTACCTGGTGACTCCAGCTTACCACTTGCTCCTCTGGATTTCTTTCTTGGGCACCCAGCACCAACGTCTCTCGGTACACTCCAGGAGCAGCAGCCACGTGCACCCCTCCTGCATGCAAATACCAGTCTCACCGTGTCATCATGGCACATCTCCAATCCATTTACAAAATGGTTCTACACTTGAATGCTTCAGGTTCATGGATTGAACCAACTGCATCCCAGGGCTGCACGCTTTCTTAGAGGTCACTCACTTTGCACCTACTGCGATGCTCACAGCATCCCTGTCTGGCCTTGGCTTTGGGAATTTTTCTCCTTCAGCTGCACTTTAAAGGCTCACAGTACTTTTTATCTTGCAATGCTGCTTAGCGTAGACCTAAAAACAGGCAGCTTTTCGTGATTGTCAGCAGACTTCAGTCAAGGGGTGGACATGTTGCTGTACAGCATTGTGCTATGTTGATCTCGACAGATCTTCAGGCAAATGCCAACTAGACCTCCAGAATGATCATTGTGTGCTGTGCTTTGCTCAGTACCATAGAGCAGAGGGTTTTGGACCTGCAGTGCATATTATCTGCAGGCAACTCTGAGGAAGAGGAATAGCACTAGCTATTTACATCGATTGGCACCTGGGATGCCAGTCATTCTGTAACAGTTGTAAGCTTCAGTAAGTTACCTCAGTTACTACTGGACAATGGTAAGCATGAGACTTGTGGTGAAGCACCATCAAAAGGAATCAGTTCTTGTCAAGATCATGGAAAGCCCCAAGGCTTTTTATAAGTAAATTCCAAGTAAAAGGATTACCAGGGAAAGGGTGGGTCTTACTAGAGTCCAAAGGGCAACCTCTGCATGGAGCCAGTGGATATGGGTGATGCCTTAAATAAATACTTTTCATCTGTATTCACAGAGGAGAAAGAAAGCTGGGGATTTCAGTTGATGATGAGGTTCTAGAATACATTAAGATTAATTAAGGAGGAAGTGTTAGATATTTTAACAGGCATAAGATGCACCAGGGCCTCATGAGATATATCTCGTACCGTTATGGGAGACAAGGAAGGAGATTGCTGGGGCCCTGGGGAGATATTTGATACCTTGCTGGCCACAGGTGAAGTACCAGATGACTGGAGGAGAGCTACTGTGATTCCTTTGCTCAAGAAGAGCAGCAGGGATAGGTCAGGTAATTACTGATCAGTTAGTCTGACATCAGTGGTATGAAAATTATTGGAAAAATTTCTGAAGGGCAGGATTAATCAATAATTGGAATGGCAGGGATTAATCAGGAACAGTTAGCATGGGTTTTTTTTTCAAGAGGGCGATCCTGTCTGACAAATTTAATTGAGTTTTTTGAAAGGAGGCTAAATATATTGATGAGGGTAGAGCAGTTAATGTGCTCTATGTGGACTTCAATAAGGCCTACGACAGGATCCCACATGGAAGGCTGGTCCAAAAGGTAAAAGGTCGTGGGATTCAAGGCAAGTTGGCAAATGGGATACAAAACTGGCTCAGCGGGGGG
This sequence comes from Rhincodon typus, assembly GCF_021869965.1. Lineage (NCBI taxonomy): Eukaryota > Metazoa > Chordata > Chondrichthyes > Orectolobiformes > Rhincodontidae > Rhincodon > Rhincodon typus. The sequence continues at coordinate 37,466,552 of NC_063346.1, read as the reverse complement.
AAGCAATGACCTAGTGGTATTATCGCTAAACTATTAATCCAGAGACCCAGATAACATTCTGGGAACCTGGGTTCAAATCCCGCCAGGGCAGATGGTGGAATTTGAATTCAATAAAATATCTGGAATTAAGATTCTAATCATGACCTTGAATCCATTGTTGATTGTTGGAAAAACCCATTTCATTCACTAATGTCCTTTAGGGAAGGAAACTACCATCCTTACCTGGTCTGGCCTACATGTGACTCCAGACCCACAGCAATGTGGTTGACTCTTAACTGCCCTCTGGGCAATTATGGAGGGACAATAAATGCTGCCTCGCCAGCAATGCCCTCATCCTGTGAATGAATAAAGAAAAAAAGGAGGTAAAGGATGACAGTGGAGGGTTGTCTTTGTAGTTGGAAGCCTGTGACCAGCAGTGTGCCACAGGGTTTGGTACTAGGACCTGCGCTGTTTGTTATTTACATTAACAACTTGGATTAGTGTAATTCAGCGTTTGTTATTTAGCATAGACATGGTAGGCCCAAGGGTTCTGTTTCTATGCTGTATAACTCTATGACTGTCATAAGGACTCCACTTAGTAGGGATCAGCAGCAAGAAAGGAGAACAAAGCCTTTGTGGTTACATAAGTTATGTATAAGTTAAATAGGTTATACGAAAAAAAAAAGTTAGTTTGAATTTCCTATTTGGAATTGTCAGATAACATTTATTGCTTTGTATTACATTTCCACATTACACATTATTAATTCTGATCTGCATAGCCTAACAATTGCTGCTGTCACATGAAGTACCTGACAGAGAGAAAAGACACGTGTTAGCTCTGGCACAATGAGAATTGTATGGCTTATCATTTGGTAGATGATCATTGCTTTTAGTTTATTCTTTCATGGGCAAGTTGGAGATTTATTCCTCATCCCAAATTGGCCTTGAATTGGGGATAACAAGGTGTAGAGCTGGATGAACACAGCATGCCAAGCAGCATCAGAGAAGCAGGAAAGCTGACGTTTCGGGCCTAGACCCTTCTTCAGAAAGGGTCTAGGCCCAAAACGTCAGCCTTCCTGCTCCTCTGATGCTGCTCGGCCTGCTGTGTTCATCCAGCTCTACACTTTGTTATCTCAGATTCTCCAGCATCTGCAGTTCCTACTATCTCTGGCCTTGAATTGACTGTCTTGCTGAAGAGGAGTTAAGAGTCAACTACATCACCACGTTTCAGAAGTCACATGTAGGTCAGACTGCATAACAATGGTAGATTTCCTTCCCTAAAAGACATTGCTTCACCAGTTGGTTCAGAGAGTCAACTTGATCACTAACATGGAGATTTCATACTGATGCCATCAAGGTGGCTGTCAGTGTCCAATGCCACCCTGGCACAGCTGCAGAGGAGCAGGACAACATTGGAAAGCTATCCCAGAGCATGTCTTTCTGATTTTTGCCACAACCCTGCTTCTGCCTAGATGAGAAAATTGCAACCAATGCACCATCAATATCTAGAACATGGACAATTACTAAAATAAAGCAGCAGCTCCATGAAGAATAAACAATTGGATGACATGAAGTTAGAATATAAAGGATACAAGTGTCCTCATGAGTAGTTAAACATCCAAATCCTCTTTGTGACAGGATGTGTCAGCAATGGAGCTGCCTAGAATTCAAATCTATTAATCACATACCTGGATGTTCAGTAGACCATTCAAGAATGAGAAATCTAAGAAGTAATTCTCACTGAAAAGAAGATATCCTTGAACAGTTTGAAAAAAGTATCCAATCCTAACAAGCCCATGCAAAATGAGTTTAAGGTGATCAATGCTTTGACAAATATTGCTGCCCTTGTGTCTGTTGCTGTTTAATGAAAGTTTGTGTGTTCTGTTCGGTTACTGGTTTCTTTTGAAGTTAATTGCCTTTCACTCTTAATCTTTAAATTCTGTCCCTTCCCTGCAGACCCCAATCATCTTGATACCCGTTCTTTAAAGATATCTGCAGTACCATTCAACTTTCTATAATAGGAACTGTCTCTAGCTTCACCCTATCATCTCTACTAAAACAATTCCAGAAGCCTGAAGAAGAAAGAAATGTATCACTTTTGTTGGAACAAAATAGCAAATGGTCTATTTTAGGTACAAGTTAACAAAACTAAAACTGATGCTACTTGTGAATTTCTGATTGTGAAAGCCCTGTGTGCAGTTCAAAGTAAATGGAAAAATCCCTTCACTTTAATCATTCTGCGCAAACATATAGTGGCAGAACATTTAATTCTTAATATTCCTACAAAATTTTTATGAAACCAACATCACAGAAAGCATTTAGCCTTCAGTTTACCTAGCAGTACCCTAAAATAGTTCTTTCCAATGACTCAGATAAAAATAGAAAGCTATGTACCAGAAAAAAAAGTAATCTGATTTATCAGGTCAGTCCCTAAGTCCAGAAATATCACACATTCGATTGTTCTCATTTTCTCCAAAAAAGCACTTCCAAAAAAATCACAACCTACCAACATTGCCTTTTCACTGGTTTTGATGTAAAATTTCAAACTGCATGTTCATCTTTTCACTTCTGAGTCTGATTTTATGCCTTTTTGTTCTGCAGTTTGAGAATATTGAGATATCTTTCCTACACAATTTATCTAGAGTCTGGCATCTTGGTCTTTCAGTTAGTTCTCAAAGACCTAGTGAAACATGTTTTTGACATTCTTTTGCACCTTTGAACCAGATACTTTTTGGGAGAAGAGAATATTAAAATCGTGTACGTTGTGGTTTAAAGTGGTCAAAATTAAAACTGACTTTCTTTGCAAAACAGGAACAGAGCCTCATTATGAATGGCTACCAAGTTAACATGGGCAATCTGGAAGTAAAGCAGTTAGTGGGTTTCGTTCTTTAGAGAGGGTTGCAGAAGAGGAGAGGGGATCCAGAGGAATCTCAGACAGTGGGACAATGCCTGCTATCTGATTTGGGTCCAGTACAAGCACTCCTGTATTTCCTACCACCACTGAAAAGAAATCTAACATTTCCCAAACTGTTTTGAACAGCATCATTACAGGATGACTGGTTAGGCTGTATACTGCTCCATACAAACACATAGAGCATGTATAGGATACGTTACTCCCATCTGAACTTCAAAATGGCAGTCAGGTTCTTATGTATGTCATTGGACCCAATTTGAATATTATGGGCAGAATCTTCCCAGTCCCAGAGGGGTAGGCCTGAAGACAGCACAGGGAGGAAAAATCAAAAATGTTAGCATCAGGTCAGCAAACAAAAACATTCCAACTTGTGGCTGACCCTTCTGGAAGCAGTCACCACCGGCAGAGGATGCCAACCAAGAAGTGGCAGGTAGCCCATTTGAATAATTAATTGACCATTTATGAACTGATTTGAAATGCCACAAGGAGCTTCTGACTGGCCAGGGAGATACATGAGGTCTGTTAGTTTAACCACCCCATCCCCACCCAAAAACATTGGTCAGCAGGTCACATTTGTGCCTGCCAATCATCCTGTAGGGTGTTTCCTCTCTACTGAAGTGGCTGGGCCAGAATTTCCTTTTAAGGAATTCTAACTTCAGCGGTTGTCTCAAAATGGTGGTGCATTCTGACAGTAGGGCTGCCAATCTTCCAAGGCTGCAAGACCTGTTTTGGACCTGCTGCCCTTGGAAACTACCCACCATCTTTAATTGGACAGCAGATCCAGAGACGGCCTCTGAAGTGGTCACTTCTGCAAAGCTCTCCCAGGCAGGCACCTTGACAGGAAGAGTGGGGCCGGACATGGTCCTGCACTGGACTATATTTAGTGGCCACAGGATTCTATACTACGAGTTACTTCCTGCCTAACAAGCAAACCAGCTTTCTATCTCAGGACTCTGTTCACGATGCTTACAGCTAGCATGTCAATGCAAATAGAGTGGATAGTGACTTGAATCCACTTGTCCATTTACGCTAGGCAGAAGGATTTAAATTAAGTTCAGATGAAGGCCCATATGAATGGATTAATACTTTCAGGTGATCCCTATAGCTACGAAAGCTTGAAAACTAGTGATATAAACTGTATTGTAACTAACGGAGTAAGTGCAGCAACATCTGCCATTGAGCATAAATTCTCATCAAAAATTATGTTTGAAACATGTCACAGTGATCATGGTGCCATTGCATCCCTGTGCTTATCTGTCTTGTTCTGCTCTGTATTTATTAACTTGTTATCTGTTCTCTGGATACACTGATAGCAAATGAATTTTCCAGATAAAGAAGCCGAATTCCGTAAACATTATGAGTAGAAAAGTAAAAACATATTTCAAATGCTTTACTTGTCATTGTTGACTTTGTTCATACTGTAGCGCATTGCTCTAGAACAGAAAATAATTCAGTAATTTATGCCTTTCTTTTCCCAGTCTGGAAGTAAATATAAAAACTTAGGAACCACTTTGCATCCTTTCACCCAAGTAAACAAGTTCAGCTAAAGAAGATTAGTCCAACGCCAAACCGAAAATAGACCAAACATGGACAGCACTGTCATGACAAAGCAAAACATACAACTATCCAGTTACTCCAGTTGACACCCAATCAGTGCAGGAACTCTGGACACATACTGAACAGTGATTTAACTATTGCCTGCTTGGCTTGTGGAGCTGGCAGGTGTGTGACAGTGAAACTGAATCTGTTCTTATAAAAACATTTACGATGAGGCTCGTTACCACTTCAAAAAGAAACGGGTAGGAACCGCTCACAGTCGGATAGAGAGCAGTTCAACAACATCCATTTCCTGGCATCTGGACCTCACAGGTTTAGCTGCAAGTTCAAGACTTGAAAACTGGATACTGTCCAATCCAAGCTATTACGCCTTGGTTTTGCAAAGATTAAAGAAAGGAATGCCTAATTATTGTGGAAGATCGTGTGTGTGCTTTGTGCCTTAGCTAAGAATTCTCAGTGCCAAGGAATTTAATGCCAAGGTTCTGAAAACCTAATGGTGCCATTAGAGAATTTAGCTTTAAGAAGGAACTGAGAGAATTTATATAATGTTAATTGCTTTGGCACAGTGAAATGGGGTACTGTTGGCATTCCATGTTTTCTAAAGTGACTAATTAAACTGAGAATAAAAGGCTGAAATGAAGCTCTGCATCAATACAAAAATATCCCTTTTACATAAAGCCATTTGACCTAATAGTCTTTCAAACTTCAGAGCATTTTGTAATATTCCATTGAAAATGTTTCAACAATGTTGTTTTAATGAGTTTAACGCTCTTGTACTAGCTTGCAGCTAAAATGAGATTTAAGCCTGGAATGTAATGTTTATCTTAGTCTTGCTTAGGTAAATTCTCAGAAAATAAAACAAATATATAGCATATATTTCCGTTACTTACAGGAACTAAGGACTTAAATAGGCAATAGATTCTCAGTCTTTTACAACATGTACAAATAGTCACCGATCAGTATAGGATTAATTAGATGCATCCCGAAAGCAGGCTCAAAGTACACGGCATCCAGTCGATTAACGCAGACTCATGTAACTAAGTAAAAGCAACTACAACTGAATGAAGGTTCGAATAGGTTTAATAATATTCCACAAGTCTTGACACAAATTTGAAATTTAATAAAATGTTGGTGATACTCTGATATCAGTAGCAGAATGATTCATTAGATTATCGGAATATAATGATTAATTTCAAGGTCAGATTTTATTCCAGTTGTCAACAAATGTACAACAGAACAAGCACTTTGTTTCCCAAGTACTGACTAGCCAGATTTCTACAGAAGTAAGAACAATGCATACTTCTCTGGCCTTAAATTATTGTTGAAAACGGGGGCCACAAAGCATTTTAAAAGGAAGCTAAATAGTTCTTTTAAAATGTATATTCAACATTATAGGGAGTGGGAAATGATTTAGATGACAATATAGAAGGCATGGTTAGTATGTTTGCAGATAACACCAGGAATGTTGGTATAGTGGACAGTGAAGAAGGTTATCTAAGTTTATAAAGAGATCGTGATCAATTGGGTCAATGGGCTGAGGAGTGGCAGATGAAGTTTAATTCAGATAAATGTGATGTATTGCATTTTGGCAAAATAAGCAAAGGCAAGACTTTATACAATTAGAAGTAGTCCCTTGGGTAGTGTTCCAGAACAGAGATACCTAGGGGTATGGGTACATAATTCTTTGAAATTTGCACCACATATAGATAGGTTGGTTAAAAAGACATTTAGCATGCTTGCATTCATTGCTCAGACTTCGAGGTTGGGATGTTTTGTTGATGTTGAACAGGGCATTGGTGAGGCTTGTTCTGGACTACTGTGTCCAGTTCTGGTCTCCCTGTTATAGGAAGAATATTATTAAGCTGGAGAGGGTTCATAACAGATTTACCCGGCCATTGCCGGGAAGGGAGGGTTTGAGTAATAAGGATAGGCTGGATAGGCTGAGACCTTTTCACTGGAGCGTGGGAAGTTGAGGAGTGACCTTATAGAGGTTTATAAAATCATGCAGGTCTAGATAAGGTGAATGGCAGGTGTCTTTTCCCTAGGGCTGGGGATTTCAAAACTAGGGGGCATATTTTTAAGATGAGGACAGAAAGATTTTAAAAAAGACTTGGAGGCAACTTTTTTACACAGAGAGTGGTTCGTGTATGGAATGAACTTCCATGGAAAGTGGTGGATGCGGGTACAGTTACAACATTTAAAAGATAGTTCGATAAATACATGAATAAGAAATGTTTGGAGAGATATGGGCGAAGCACAAGCAGGAGGGGGACTAATTTAGTTTGGGAGTATGGTCGGTGTGGACTGGTTGGACTGAAGAGTCTGCTTCCTTGCTCTGTGACTCTGTGACTCTATGAAAATACAGTGAAAATCAACTAAATGGCTCATGTAAACAAATGCAGCAAGGTAGGTTTGATGAAGGAAGTATTATGTTTCTGTGATGCTGAATTCTAAGATTTTTTTTAATCAACAGATGAAACAGAAGCTTTTTCCAGAAATTGCTCATTTTTTCCCCAGTCCTCAACTAACATCGATTATGCACTTACCTTCATGCAGTGGTCATCATGGCAGAATAACAAAATCTCTCTTCACTTTCTATTCTAAAGCTATTTAATTGTAACTAATTGATCTAACTCTCTGCTTAGATCAGTTTAAAAAAAAAGCATAGGCTGAGAATTCAACCTGGAGCTTTTCTGTCTGTACAAATCAGAGAAGTGTTTTTAAAAAATAGCTGAGCCAAAGAAAAACTGGACAAAAGAAAACACTTGGAAACATCTAGCTGGTGATTTACATCCATTTAAATCACAAAAAAGAATTGAAGGTAAAGTGGAAAAATGTTACACAAGGAGTGATTAATCCAAGTAGCATTCTTTGCTACAAACCATTAGTACAGCAAAGTTTATAATGCTTTCAAAAAGCATTAGCTGTTTGAAAAGGAAAACTATTAAATGTCAGGAGAACAAACAAGATTTTACTAGCACCCAACCTCTTTGGGATGTTTATACTTCATTAAAGGCATTCAGTAAGGGTAAATTGTTGTAAATAGTTCACTTGAGAAAAAGCAAAATTGCATTGTTCAATCCTGTTCTGTAACATTTTATCACAGAAAACTATGGTCTCTATTAAAAATCAATGGCATTGGCTAGGGGGCAGTAACCTGAATAAAACACAAAACCTTTCATTTATACCTTCACAATATTAGAATGGCCCAAGCATTTTATAATCTAAAGGATACTTTTGAAGTGTAGTAGGAATGTAGAAAATGTGGTAAACAATGTCTGCACAACAAATTCCCATGCACGTCCACAGAATGAACAAGGAGATAATGTGTTAGATTCCCTGAGGGGTGACCATCACAGTCAGATTGCCTCTCCACTCTTATTTATTCATTTGCGGGGTTCTGGCATAGCTGGTTAGGCTAGCATTTATTGCCTATTGGCCAGTAAAGAGCCCACCACATTGCTGTGAATTTGGTGTCACATATAGGCTGGATCAGGTAAGGATGGCAGATTTCCTTCCTCGAAGGACAATTTTTACATTAAGAAAGAACTCCACACTTCTGACAGGAGTTTCTGATTAGGGCTACCTCAGAAACAACGAGCTGTACTTCATGTCTGACTAGTCCCTTGTAGTACAGGAGAGTAAGGGATGGCAAACCATGCCCCCTTTCGCACAACACTCAGTTGCCACCCTATTCTGCGATTCAAATGTCTGGCATTACAGACAACCACTTTGACAACTCTTTCAAAAGGTTAAATGAGTAAGGTAAATGTGAATTAAGATTGCTAGGATGATAGAGTGCAAGGTCAGTAGGGGTTATGGTGCCAGGTAATAGGGTGCTGGCTAAATAGGTTCATAGGCCTGTAGGGTGTCAGGTAACAGGAGTGCCTGGTTGCAGGCTGCCAGATGACAAGGGGGCCAGGTAAGTGATGAAGTATTTAGGGTTGGCAGGGTTACGTTGACGTGGACGGGGACATTGAGTCTGGCGAGGCAAAGGGCTGTTAAGGGGCCCCCATGGAGGGTGAAGGAGATGGTTGTCAGTCCTGGCAGTAGAGAGGATCTCACATTCCTAAAACTGGGGTAAAAGGGACTGTTAGGTCCAATGGTAGGGATTATTGCATCCTGGGATGTTGGGTTAAGGTCTGGTGGTGGTGTAGTGAGAGTGGTATGTGTTACATTGAAGGAGGCAGTTTCACAATTACTCTGAAGTTAAGCTAGCTTTTTAACAATCTAACATTTCCTGCATAACTATTTACTTAACTGCAGCAGGACCCTCTGAATTCTCTAATTTTAATAGATATTTTCAGGGGATTTTAGGCCCAGAGAATTTCCGAACAGACTCTTCAATTGCCTAGACATTTCCCTCAAAATCTGCCACCCTGGGGAGTCTATTCTACGGAAACGACTGTCGGGCCATCAGAAAATCCAGGTCAGTTTGTTTTAGGTTGGTTTGGCAGAACAACAGGACAGTTTCCTGCTCTCTGAGTGGTGCCATGGTTTCTTTATGCTCACATTAGAAGGCAGACATCCCACCCAATACTGCACTACAGTGTTGGCCAACATTATGTGCCTGATTCTCTGGAATCAGTTTGAACTCCCAACTTTCTGACTCAAAAAATGCTGCTGAGCAATTGCTCAGAACATCATATTCCACAATCATTAATAATACCTCAGGAAACCTAGCGTGGATGTCGTTGATGTCAAGTAACATGAAAATAAACAATGCATTTAAAAAAAACACATTTTTAAAAAACCTGTATTAAGCTTTAAAGTTCTATATCAGTAATAGTTTCTAACAGTAGAACATTTGCCTCAAATCTTTTCCTAAGTAAAACATAGACACTGTGAATGGAATAATTATATTATGTATTCTTTATTTTCCCCATTACTATTTTTCTTTATTGGATATTCACAAAGGAACTGGAAAATTATTTCTATTTTACAACTAATATGTGGTTATCTGTGTTATGACACTTTTTACAATAAAATAATACTTTGTTTGTCATTATAATTGTAAAATTTTGACACTTTTTTTTGTATTTAATTTTCTTCCAGGTTTCCTTTAGGATCATTCACTAGTCGTAGACTGAAGAACATTTGGATTAGATCTGACAACCAGAACAAAATCTCTTTCCATTGTACTTGGGAAAATTCAGATTAATGGATCAGCTGAGTGAATCTCACAAGCCCCTAGATGTTTCTTACTCATTGTAGATCATGAGTTGTGAGGCAAGAATCTTACCCCTGGTTCTACGAAGCTTTACTTGTTCTAGTTGCATCTGGTCATGATTCCCAACCCCTCCACCTGCCCATCTTGAATGAACATCTCCATATCATAACAGCTGCTTGAAATTGTGCAGCATTCCCATCACATTTGGGCTACAGGCTTGCAAAGTAACCAAGTTGAGGGAAGGCAATGGCCTAGTGGTATTATCACTGGACTGTTAATTCAGAAACCTAGATAGTGTTCTGGGGACGCGGGTTTGAATCCTGCCATGGCAGATGGTGGAATTTGAATTCAATAAATATCTGGAATTCAGAATCTAATAATGACCGTGAATCCATTGTCGATTGTCAGAAAAACCCATCTGGTTCACTAATGCCCTTTAGGGAAAGAAACTGCCATCCTTACCTGGTCTGGCCTACATGTGACTCCATACTCACAGCAATGTGGTTGACTCTTAACTGCCCTTGGGGCAATTAGGGATGGGCAATAAATGCTGCCTGGTCAGCGATGCCCTCACCCTGTGAACAAATAAAGTTATTCAATATCTATAGCTGTTTGACACAACGATGCTAATTGATTGTAAGCCAGATTTTCTAGCCAAAAGAAAGGAGATCAGGGCAATAGTGCTCGACCTTAGACTGTTATCTACTAGAAAGTTTCAAATAGTTTTGTGTCTCTGCCTCAAAGTTGCGTGCAGTTGGCCACCACTGTGGGGATATATACATACAGGATAGGGGCCAGATATAGAAAAATGCAGTGCAAAGTCTACTGTGGAATCAGTTGGACCTTTTGAAAAGTTCAGACAATGCAAAGAGCAAGCCAAAGTGTTGCACCATAGTTTTTTCTGTGTTTTGAATTTAATTAAAAAGTAGTCTGCAAGGCTGACAAAAAATACTTTGAAGTATAAACACAAATGGCTTAATGTTGAGTGCAGCCAGTTCCTGGCAGCTGTTATATAGAATGCTGGAGCTCACCATTAAAATGGTCTTTTTTTTAATGCTTATGTGAACTTGGAGCCATGAGAAGCAGGCATGGTCCTTTTAGATCCACTGGAAGTCTTAAAGACAGTTGCCTGTTCCCTTTTGACCTCCTCCCGATCACCTACACTTTTTCTCCCAATCCCCCATTTGCTCCTGATCATGTTTCCCTTTCTTTTCATTTCATAATCTGTTCCAATTGTTTCCCACTTACTCCCAATTGCCTATCCATTGATCAACAGCCCCTCTCTCTGATACAAACTGGCAACTACATTATGGTTTCAATTAGTTCATTCTCTTTGCATCAATAAACAATAATTACTCCACAAATACTTCAATCTTTTCCAGTAAAACCTACAATCCAGTGGGAATCTTATCCTGCCTCATCAAGCTGCTTCTTACCACAACAGTCAAATATACAGTCATACACAAAGGAATCTTTCACAAACAAACATATGGCTTTGCCCATTTCCTCAAAGGCTGATGGAATTTAAACATAACCTAAAAACAGATAATAGACAAAAATATATTTGTTCAGCTTTATTCACAAAGAGTAGTGTTGGAGACCAGTTAAAAGGAAGCAAACTATTTGATCTAGCCAATTTGGCATCAGTCATCCACTTAATACAGTCTTTTACTAAAGACTGATTGATGGCACTGCTGTCTCAATGGCAGCCTGGAAGATAGTCCAAAGCACCCTACTGACCTTTAGTGTAGTGCCAGTTATGGCAGTCGATTGTATGTTAATTGCAGGAAACAATGCAAATGTCATTGCTGGAAACGGGGCTTCTCTAATGCTCTGTTTCTTGGACAAATGCAGGTTTCTTGTCCTGGGTTATACCTGCTGCTAGAAGTGTAAAGCCATATGTTTAAAAAAATCTCTCTCTTGCAACTGTAATTCTGTTTGCTCCAACCTCCTGCTGGTTATCTCCTTCTTGGTCTTGTGGAATTGCTGAAAGGATTTGAAAGAAAATAAAATGGATTGACAGAAATCTGTTAAAATTTCAAGAAGTTCTACAACTACTACAAGCATTCTGAAACTGCCTATGTAGCAAAAAGACCCTTAACTGTAATGCAAGAGGAATGGTTTTCAAAACTTCCCCATATTTTACAAAAGAGCAGCTGAGGATCCCTTAGAAACCCTCTCTATGACCACTTCCTGACTTATTCCATCAGTGGTTTGTGGATGGCATTAAAAATAAGCAGTAACCACATAGACAGACAAAACAGTGTATTTTTCCTCTGACCCTAATTAGTATTTATTCATTAGGCTTGTCTACTTTTGGTGGGTGCTGTAGCTATTTATATTAACCTCAACCTGAAATTCAGAACGGGCAAATAGTCAGTGATAAGTCAGCCTTGGCCAATTTGGTAGCACACTTGCATCTGAGAGTCAGAAGTTTGTGGTGCCTAGTGCATACAAATCTCTGGAGTGGTAAACACCTAGGATGTCCATCCTGAGAGACCGTTGCATTGTCAGAGGTGCTACCTTTCAGTTGTGACATTGAATTGCAGAAATGTTTGCTTGCTACTGTGGATGTAAAAACATTCCCCTGGCTCTTGGATAACAAGGTGTAGAGCTGGATGAACACAGCAGGCCAAGCAGCATCAGAGGAGCAGGAAGGCTGCCGTTTTGGGCCTAGACCCTTCTTCAGAAAAAAAAATATTTTTTTCTGAATTTTGTCTGAAAAAGGGTCTAGGCCCGAAACGTCAGCCTTCCTGCTCCTCT
>NC_063346.1:37413295-37453769 GCF_021869965.1 Rhincodon typus | reverse complement strand
TCTACACCTTGTTATCTCAGATTCTCCAGCATCTGCAGTTCCTACTATCTCTGAAACAATTTTAACCCCTGGCTCTTGGTCATTTTTACTGTTTATGGCACCATGCCATGACTAAATCAGGTACTGTGCTTCCTACATTAGAACAGTGACTACAACTCAAAGGTCTTTCATTGGCTGTAAAGAAATTTGGAATGTCTTGATTGCATAAAGACACTACATAAATGCAAGACCTTTTTTAAGTCAGCAGTGTTGTGTGTCATGTGATTTTAGTCACATGGCAGTCCCATTTTCAGATGTAAATAAGTATGGTTACAAGACAAAAAAAAATCCACTTTTCCCACTATCTCACACTATCGATTCTTTGAGACAACTTCCACTGTGCAATTTAAGTTTTATTACATTTTTAATTCTCTAATATTTTCTCATTATGGTTTGTCAGAAAGATTACATCTACTAGTGGACACTTAAAATGTTCGGTTAAAATTTCCAAGCCAAACCTAGCAACAAAACCCACACAATAATAATGAAGATATTAAAAGAAGCACTCATTTCCAATAGTTTATTTCAGTAAGTTGATTCTATTAACAGACATATTAATTTTTGATCAAACTGGCTTCAGTTTCTTCACTAAATAAATTTTCTACTGGATTTCCTAAAAGGATTGTATTTTGAACAGGGGAGTATAACAGCTATTTAGGAGCTGCATTATGCCTTATATAGTTTCATATTTTTCCTAATTTAGCATGAGTGGAAACCTCTTCACATTTCAATCTTCTCTTCTATAATGTGAGGTTCCAATTTATAACTAACAAATAGGAAGCTGGTGCACAGCTGTGTGCCAGGAATTTGAACAAATTAAAAACAAGTGTGGCCCATCGTTTATTAAAGTTCGTGTCATCAAAACCACAAAAGTACAAGTCTTCAGTCAGCACAGCTGAAGTTGTCTCTGGATGTTAATGAAACATATTAAAGCAATAAGGTCTTTCTATGAGTCCCCAAATGTCCCCTTTCCATGTTCATGTCTGAAAGGACATCAAAGTCTGCCTTGATTCATTAAGTAAACAAAAGCCGGAAGAAATTGTTATGTTCTTTCAAGAAAAAGTACTCTTATTTAAAAGGACTCAGCCTAGTAACATTACTGCCTCAAAATAAACAGACTACATGCAAACATTATTCACCAACATTCCCTGTCTTTATTTTTGTAATTGACTTAGGATGCATGATTTAACCAAAGTATTGGAATTGGAATGTTGTGATGCTTTGATATTTCCACATCTAACACTAAGGATGGTTGTTGCTTGTAACGTAGATTACATGGGAAACTGAAAGACAAAGTTGTTTATATAATATAGAAAAGGTGATTATTACTTCTAATGAAAAAAATAACATTTTTATTTGTTATGATGCTGGCTTTCATTGATGTGAATTCTGCAATTCCTTCACCATTCATTTTAACTATTAAAACTGCCTTTCCCAGATTATGGTAAGTTAGTTTTTGTTAGAGAAAGGGTTTAAAGATAAAAATGAAGGCATATAAAGTGTGCCTTACAACTTAGCTGGTCTACAGGGACCAATCTATAGGTGCCTTCTGCACTTTCAGTGAAATAACACAGCAAAGCAAGCAAGGTTTCAAGGGACTATATCATTGTTTTTAAAAATATGGTCAAAATATTATTATAAATATTACAGCTGATTGAGTGATGGTCAATTGCTTAGATATTTCATAGTGTTTTTTTCATTTTTGTATAACAATTTCTTTGGTATATATTTCAGATTATTAGATGTTTATCAGATATTTCAGGATTGATTAAAGTCAGTTGTTGGAGTAAAGGCTTCATGAACAGAGGTAACACATGCCAACTCTCCCAAGTTTATTCACTTGAATCATTGAGTTTAGAACCTGTCTCTCTCTTTGCCATTAGTAGTGAATAGGAATAGGAGACCAGCATTTTCTCCCTTCTCTATACTCCCTCAGCAATGGTCCATTTAAGCATATCTGCTGCACAGGAGGTCCGTGCACACTGATTGTCATGCAGGAGCATTGAATTTCCATTCCAGAAGTCACTGCCATGCGGAGATGTGGAGTTCTGTATGGTGGCAGGAAAAATTAGAGGAATGTAGCCCTCTACCACTTCCCACCCTGTTGGGGAAATAAAGTATAAAAGTAAAATGAATCGTCATGGTGGTGAGGTGAGGGGTTTATGGAAATACAGTCAGTTGTCTGAGAAGATAATTATAATTTACAATTAAACGTGACACCCATTTTTCCATTAGCCTCACAATGCAACATGAATTATTTTAGCTGCAGGTCACCTTGGATCTTTGTTGTTGCTGCTTCTAAGTAATCAATAAGACATGGAAGCTGAATGGCCTCTGTCTGTGCTGTAACTTTTCTATACTTCTACAGAAATGTGGAGCCCACCTCTTCAAATAAAAGTGTACGCTTTATTGAGAGGATGCAAATAATAAAGAAAGAAGCAATAAAAAGGAAAAAAAACAAAGTTGCTGGAAAAGCTCAGCAGGTCCAGCAGCATCTGTGAAGAAGAAAACAGAGTTAACGTTTTGGGTCCGGAGACCCTTCCTCTTTTGTTTTTAATAAAAAGGGAAACTTATTGTAATAAATGTCATCACACTCATGACCATCCCAATCTCTGTCAACCCAAACTTAAACTGAGATGCATTGTAATGTTGTGATAACAGATGGGATTTTTAAAGCTTTTTTGTAAAGCATTTTCAGATAAAGTAATATAGATAATTTTAATGAAGTTAATGAGTGAATCAGTTAATAAATGTGAATCTATACTGGTTTATTGAGAAAGAGGAGCAACTCATGGTAAATATACCAATTTGCTTGACTTTTTTCAAAGTTTATCTCTTGATTTGTAAGCAAGTGGGGTTGGTAATTCCGGCAGAGGGGCATATTACAGTTCTGGATTCTTCCAACTTTGAAGATAAAAGTAATTTCATGTGTGCTTAATGCTAGAATGGGATTTTCAAACTAAATTTCTAACCTTTATTTCAGCGTAAAATCTGTTGGCTCATTCTCTTCAGCCATATTTTTGTAATTTGCATATTTGAAACTCAAAGACTGCTGATCAATATGTGTGAAATAATATGTTTACATTACACTCATATCGCCTAGCAACACTAAAGGGAACATTGCATATCCATTTTACTGAGTTCATGGATTAAATTTACTCAGGATCATAGGTAATTTTACAAGACATCCATGTGAATGATTTATAAAAGTGAGGGGAGCTTGAAAAATAATATGGACAATTGGCCTGCCGTCTGTCACTTTCTGTCCTTCCCTGCGGTTGTGGGCTCATTGAGGCCCTTAACTTTGGGACGCTCATTGCTGCCACTGCTGAGAATTAACCAGGCCCATCTTTTATCTTGTAGCTTGATGCGCACTTATGTTTGCGCACAAAGCAGACTGGTCGAGAAGAAAGCAAAAACTGTCTTCAGACTTAGACTTCAAAGTAACACTATATACTACATTAATACATGATTATCAAAGATATACCAGGCTCTGACTTGTAGTTACATTAGGTAAGGACTATTTATTTTTGTGTGTCACGTCCATGTGCTCTCAAGTCTGTCTCTTATTCTAGAGTGTTCTAATTCTGTCTACAATGCGCTATTTATGCTCAGTGATATGCATCTCTGTGACATCATCAAGATGTTGCTCCAGGACCGTAAAAGCCCTTACATAACACCCCTCCCACATTTTTCCCCTTGTCATAAACATTGTTTTACAGTTACATCTGTACTCAAAATGGATTGCCTAGATTATTTATTTTTACAACATTTACTGCACATTTTTCCACATCTCTGCTATACCTCCTCCAAGTAATTAACTTGATTTGTTTGTTTCAATAGGTAGACAGGGTTTAGAAACTTGAGGTAAAGTTAGTGGTTTTGCTTGTTTACTGCTGGCTTCCATTATGTCAGAGACTCTTGCAGAAGGAACTTGCATGATGTAATTGCAGGAACACATGGAGAAATTAGATTGTGTCTACTTCTCTGATATTAACATCTGGATCAGCATTATTTCTCCGAGAAAAGTGTGATGTTGTTTGTCCATAGGTAGTTTTTATTTAAATACGAAGAAGTTTGATCCCTTGCAGTGTTGACATGTTCTTCAATGTTCCAATTTTAGGCATGAATTACATTAGACAAAAAACTGAAAGAATTGTGAATGAAACGTTAACTCTGATTTCTCTCTAAAGATACTGCCAGACCTGCTGAGATTTTCCAGCAATTTCTGTTTTTGTTGCATGAATGTACATGTTAGGTTTGAAATTATTTAATTTGTTGCTTGGTATTTTGTTTAGGTTGTAGCATATTGTCAATATGTGACCACTTTAACTACAAGGAATACATTTTGGCAGAAGGTTGGACAGATTTGTCTTTGTTGATGTGGGATTTTAGAACCATACCTGTGGTAAGATATTGTAGAATCAGATTACTTAGGATTTCATGTTGATTTTGCCATCTGTAGTACATTGTTAAATTGAGAGTTCTGTCTCCTCTAATCAGATGGTTTATTGTGCTTTAAACAGTCAACATGCTCTTTAGAGTGTTTTGTATTAAATGGAACTTTTTACTTTCTCATTGAACTAGTGTCTGAATAACAGATGACCCAGTGTCCTCGCCATGTAGTAGACAGGTGTGCAAACCTGTTCTTCATTTGATTTAGTATCCAGTCCAGACGCCGTTTCCAAGAATTGTACCTTCTACGTCTGCCAATTCACTGATCTACCAAATGAATCCAAAAGCTTAAATCTTTGACGTGGAAAGATTGATGCCAGTGAGTTTTGCTATAGTGGTTGATAGGCCCTTATAAAGTTGTTGATTATTTTCTTGATTTGGAAGAGGGTTGTTTTGATCTCCTTGTACGAGACTCATTTTGTTGACTTGTAATGTTCTGAGTTAATTAAAGATTGTTGAAACAATACCGTAGTGCATAGAACATTTTCAAAGTGGTCTCCCTCAATAACATTCAATGATTTTTTTTGACTTTATCAAAGATATCTGCTGTGACATTGTTCACACCAAGTTGTTTTGCATCAGAGGTATTTTCACAGAATTCAATACGTGATCTGATTCACACTCTCTTGATTCAACGTTTCAAACTTTAATGAATAAAATTGATAAAATTTCTTAGTTTCCAAATAGAACTTTGACTTTGTCGTTCAAACCATCAAAATAATGAAGATAAAGAAACTGACTTCACTATCAGGGCTCTGATACTTTGAATTGCAATAATGAAGTTTATTCCCTATTTTTCTTTCCTTGAACAATCAGTGTTCTTTAAGCCTGTAGCTGAAGTATTACCTTGCTGTTGTTAACTTTGTCATCGATTAAATGGTTCAGAAATTCATTAACACAATTTTGGAAGTCTTAACTATGCTTGTCAGCATAGTTTTCTTGAGGAATAATTTATTTGTCACTCCCTTTAAGGGATCAGATTTGCTTTGGGTATCTGATATTTGGTCTGTTTTCACGGTTGTCAATTCAGATTTATTCCTTTAACTGTTAGTTGGCTTTTACTGATCTCATTGGTTTTGAAGAGGCTTATTTCCCCAATTAATGGTTACAAAAGGGTTTTTGAGACTGACAGTATTCTGGTAGTTTCTCTGGATGAGTTTTCTGTTCAGATATATTTCCATTAAAGGTGTTGTCTTCTTTGGGTGTTTACTGATTTGTAAGTGATTTTTTTGAATCTTGTAGTTACCCTGGGTAAGGACTAAGTTACCTTCTTTGTGTGCTCATTATCTCTCATTCTACAATGTTCCAACTCTACAGGTCAGCACTGCAGTCTCACAATTCAGGAGGGAAGAGGGTTTCCATGTTAAGTTGGCCAGAGGACTCTCTTTTTTTCAGGTCAACCTCCAATCTTTTCCCTAACCCATACACTATACTCTTGGGAAACAGTTTCTTCATACAATTTGTCCTGGATTGGCCAGTGAGTGGTCAGAAGGCAGGTTTTAAGTGAGCTCTTGAAGATAGAAATCAGAGGCGTTCCAGTGTGAAAGAAAATACAGAATTTAACAGCAGGTAGGCGAGGCTATACTGTTCCAAATGGTCTCCCCTTAAATTGTACAAAAATGGCCTTTCCTGTTAGACTACTAGAGAAGAAGCAAGAACGATGGTGATACCTGTCCATAGGACAACCTGTGGCAGCAGCTACAGGCAGGGAAGGCATCCACAGAAAGAAAGCAATTAAAGTATGCTTCAGCCGCAGACTGTGTGTGGCATCAGTGGAATGGGTGGAGGCAATGTAACTTGAACATAAACCTTTTCAGAATCATTACCTTATACAATACCGATCATGCATAAATTTTGTCAGAATGTCAGTTTAAATATCTGTTCTTTCAACAATATAATAAAAGTAAAAAACGAGCCATACCGGACTTGAAACATTCACTCTGTTTCTCTCTCCACAGATGCTGCCATACCTGTTGAGTTTCTCCAAGATTCTCTGTGTTCGCCCAATCTGTCAGTAATTGTTTTGTTCCAGGAAACTTGGGGCATTTTCAGTTCCTTAGTGTATAATTGAAATTCAAAGAAACAGGAAGTGAGCAAGGTCCTGTAAGAGTGTGTAGACATGTTTAACTCTTCCTCTGTTATTCAAAATACAAAAAAAGTTCATAAACAATCTTTTGATCACACAAAAATGTTCAAAGGAAACTTATAAGAAAGGCAATCAACAAAATGCATGACAACAAGACCAACTGGGCAAAAGGAAAACTCATCCTCTAAAATAGTGCTGCATTCTTGAATAACATTTTTCTTATATTTGAAATGACTATTAATCTATTCTGTAGCTACTATGATTCAGTGCATGAGAAGAAAAGATTTTTAAAATTTATTTTAAATCTTTCTCCATTGCAACCATTTTTGTCTAAGCCTGTTCTCTCAGAGAGAAGCTGTGGTAGCTGAACATGACAATGGTGTGGGAAAAAGGCAAAATGTTCTTGGGGGCAGCACAAGGAAGACGTACTCCGTTCAGAGTCTGAGTTGTTAGGCAATTCAGGGACTGTTACAACTGATTGGAGAAATTATAAAAGGTTTAGCTTCCAATTACTACCCAGTGGCCCTCCTAAGTGATGTTGCTTGAGGGCAATGATGCTACAGTCAAGCCTGTAAAGGCTGCTATCATTCCCGTCTACCATCACATGTAGATATGCTCCTGAGAAACTGCTGGGATCTATGGATCAGTTACATGACATTCAAGGTATCATTGGCCAGGATTTTGTAATTGAACTGACAGAAAAATTGTCAGTGTTCACTATCACTACTCTGTGACAGTAAAATTACTCTAGCACCTGTACATTAGGACCCAGAAGTTTATATCATGGTTCTCTGCTCTTCCATAGGACAAGCCATTGAAATCCCCATAAATAGATGCCTTTAGCAATGACTTAATTTATGTGACCTTTCATTTTGGATGAGATGTCACTGAACTAATGACAGCCAAGCAAGATATAATTGCTGCTGAAGTACTTATCCATCCAAAGTTATAATTTTATGTTTGTGGATTTTTTTTTTCATTTCTTGTTAAAAATCCAGTTCTTTAAAAATAATTTAAAAGCCAATCTTTTCCCTAAGTTTTGTTTGTGATATTTCACTTTCTTCCTTAACCTCATGTGTATGTCCAAGTCTTTTATTTTGCTTCGATAAAATTATAAAACATGAATGATAAAAGCCTGCTTGGTATTTCAAGGCTATTCTTCCATCTGATTGGCAGCTTGGCCCACTTGATGATATCATTCTACATTTGGTACAGGATAAAATTAACAGAAAAGGTAAAATCCATGACATAACATTCACTAAATTGTGATAGGTAGCATCAAGGACAATGTTAAATGGAAAAGCCTCATCACTGACTATATAAACTGTACCATTATTTCAGGGCATCTGTGATGAGATAGAAAAGTAATGGCAGAAATACACCTCACCAGTACTGAACTGGGTACTCATCACTTACAGAACTTCCAATACAATGGTCCTGCTCATTTCATGGATTTGCTCCAAATATGAATGATTTTCACAGAGAGGCCAAATTTCCATCATTTCAGCAAGCTGGACATGCATAAATAGTCTGAAGAAATGATTTAGAAGTAAGGAGTTAAATATTAAATTTGGCAGGTGTATGTGCATGCTTGTATGTGCAGTGGTCTGTGCACTGTATGACCAGGCCACAGAAACTTTTGTCATCAAGAAGAAATGTGATGAAAATTTGTTTGTGATATTTTGTAAGCAGTCTACAAAATCTGTATAGAACCTAAATTTAAATATTGAGATAATGATGAAGCACAAGTGTCCATTTTGAGGTCTTATATGGCTATGTTTTTAAAAATATATAGCCAATTTTCAATACGAAAGGGATGGTTGGAAGATCAACATGGTCACATCGCCTTTCTCATTGCATGGTTAGATACCAACCAAGTCTTTGCAAAGCATTAATTTCTCAAAAATATAAAATCTGGTGATGTACCTGACTTATGTAATTTAATAATATGGCTTTCATCCACCCATTAAGGTTGATGAAAAAGCACTTTTGTAAAAATTGGATTAGGCAATCACATTTTAGAGTCAAAACCTGTACTTGTTTAATTTGAATAATTAGAACAAGTGAAGAGATATTCCATTTTCCACTGGTGTTATCTTTTCTATTATGAAACATTAAAAAAATCCCAGGAAATCCATTAGCATTAATAGCTGGCATAACCCAGGAGCTGTATACCTATGTATCAGTTAGCACCTTTCTAAAGTTTCCAAAGTCAACAATTATTTAAGTATTAGTGACAAAAAATTCTGTTTTATTTACAATTTACAAGAAACACCAAAATAAAGAGAAAATGTCATTTATAGTGTATGAAAGGAGAGTGCTGATTCGTTGGTAAGCGATGGAGTCATGTCATCGAGAATGTGCCAATTTGATGATGACTGACAACTTATTGCTAAGTTTTGTTTAGATTGTAAACCAGGCAATTTGAATGTGATTAATCAATGCATTACCCTCGGAGATGAACAAGAAAATGGCTGTCATTTATTGTGTTGCAGTGAAGCAGGCAGTATGTGTAAATGCTCCCCCGAGTCTGCAAAGAACAGGGCCCTGTGTATAATAAATGCACTTTCCAGGGCATGCAAGTGCACACCACTGCATGCCTGACTGTCAATCCTAAATTGATTGTCAGAATAATTCTTTGCACACTCAATGATATTTTTCCAAACATTTTACTGGCTCAAAATAACCAACTCCCCATTTTTCTGAAGAGAGTCATTTTCTTTTGTTCATCCAGTGAACTGTTAAGAATGGAACCTTTTGCCACATTTTATTAGCTTTTTGAAGTGAAGTAAAGCATTGAGTTGGATGTAGAAGAAATTTGTATCTGAACTGCACTATTGTGCTTTAACCCCTGCTTCAGAACAGCATCAACGAAATACTTCAATCATTTCTGTGCCTTATCTTATTCAGAGTATCCATTAGTGCCAAATTATAGCCAGTTTTGTGCTGTCACCTTTCACCCATGATAAACGGAGTTCAGAGTCCCCAAACTCATTAAAGCTCGGATCTTTACAGCCAGTAAAGGGAGCAGACTTTCATCTCATCAGTCCAAGATGAATTTAAACCTAGATCCAGAGATGAATGGATTGTGTACTAACCTCCAGCATCACCAGTTCTGTTGTTAACCTCGACTTTTGCTGATTCCATTTTTTAAAAGCCTGGAGTCGATTATTTCCCCCCACCCCCAACCTTTGTGTGCAAATGTAATCTGAACTTTAGATAAAAGCGTGTTTCTGTGTGTCCAGCCAGCTGCTCTTCCTTATATTACAGTAACAATATAAAGTGTATGTGGAAAATATCTGTGTAGAGCTGGTCTTATCTGTGTTCAACAGCTTGTTTTAGATTTAAAAAGCTAAATCCTCCCCTTTATCCACAGTAGGATTTAACACCTGGGAAATGTTTAGTTTATCAAAATTAATCTTTAGGGACTAAGAATAATAGGAAATGATACTAACTTTCTGATGAAAACATCTGTTGTATTTCTTCCATGCTTGATTTGAGAGAAACCACGTGGGCCGTGATTGGTGTTCCTGTCTCTGTTTTACAGAGTTTTACATTCAAAGCACAGGAAAATAAAAAAAAAGGTTGCCCTGAAAATGTGAGATAGGGTGGAGCAACTACAGATAAGTTGAAATATTATATATAGGAAGAAAAAATGAAAAGCAAACGTACAGTATGAATGGTGATAGCATCGGCAAAATTGAATTTGAAATTAACCTAGAAATAAGCATGGACTTAAAAACTCAGCATGCACCAATATTGTGAAACAGCAATTAACAAATTAAACATGTTCCTTTCCATATCCAAAGTAGCGTACAAATCAAAAGAAGTTATTTTTATAATGCCTCTGAATAGACCACAGCATGAGGACCCTATCCGTTTCCAGTCACCAAGACACAAGGGTGAAATTCGAACCCTGGAGATACTTCAGAGTTGTAAACTAATCCTTATCATCAAAGGATATGCATCAAGGAAAAATGCAGAAACTTAGAATTATAGAAAAGTTACAAGCTCATGTTCATGCTAGCACTTCATGAGAACAATTCAACTCATCCCACTTCCACGTTCTTTCTCAATACCCCTAGACTTAGTATTTTTTTTCCCCTCTCTTCAGCTGCTTCTCCAATTCTCTTTTGAAAGTTCCAATTGAATCTGCCTTCATCACACTCTCAAACGGAACATTGCAAATGCTAACCACTTGCTACATGGGTTTGGTTCACCTCAAGTTGCCTTTGGTTCTTTGGTGTCCTCTGGTTCTTGATCGTTCTGCTATTCAGAACAATTCACCACCTACGCTGCCAACACCCCTCATGATTTGCATGTCTAGAATAAATCTCCTCTTAACATTCACTTCTCCAAGGAGAACAATGCCAACTTTTCTAACCTATCTCCATAGCAGATGTTCTTTGGCTCTGAAACCATTCTCACAAATCTTTTCTGTAGCCCAGCTAAAGTCTTCACATCCTACCTAAAATGTGGTGCATAGAATTGAACAAAGTAATCCAGCTGCAACCAATCCAGCATTTTATAAAGGTTCGTAATAAATTCCTTCCTTTTGTGTACATTGCCTCCATTTATAAAGCCCTGAACCTGTGTGCCTTTTTGACCATTTTCTAAACCTGCTCTGCCACCTTTTGTGATTTATACAAATATATTCCCAGGTATCTCTGCTCCTCTACCTTCTTTCGAATTTTATCCTTTATTTTATCTTATCTATCTTTAATCTTCATACCAAAATGTATTACTTCTTTCTTTACTTTTAATTTAATCTGCTACATGTCTGCCCATTTCACCAGCCTGTCCTTATCCACTTGGAGTCTATCACCAGTAATTCCAAGCGTTGTGTCACTGAAAATCTTGAAATTATGTTCTGCAAGGCCATATCAAAGTCATTAATAGATACCAAGAAAAGCAGTGTTCTGGTACTGCCCATTGGGAAACCTCATATGTACTTTCCTCCTGCACAAAAAAGAACATGCACTACTCTCTGGTTCCTTTCACAAAGCAACTTTGTATCTTTGTTAACACCTTTTGATCATTGGCCTTCAACTTTGTTGCCAAGTCTATCATGTAGCCCCTCTTCAAATACCTTTTGGAAGTCCTTCTACAACACATCCATCGCATTGGTTCCTGTTTTGCATCACGAATGTAATATCTTGCGAACTTCCCCCATCCCTCTGCCACAAGTCAATTTAGTTTAAATTACCAAACTGCCCCATCTAAACACTAGTCCCAACTCTGATAAGATACAACCTTATACAGGTCCCATCTTCCCTATATCAGACCCAGTATCCCAGGAATCTAAAGCTCTCTCTTCTGCTCCAGTTTTCCTTCGCCTACTCTGTCAATTAATTTTAATTCTATACTTATTAGTGCATAGTACCAGGATTTGATCACAAGTTTCTAACCTCTAAAGTTCTTTTCACTAGTCTTCCAAAACTCCCAAAAATCTGTCAGCTGAATCTCTTCTTTTTCTACCTATGTTGTTGATGTTGAAAGGAACCATGGCTGCTGGCTTTTCACCTTCCCCAGTCAGAGCACTCCACGGATATACAGTGACGTTGTTGACTTTTGCCTTATGGTTGGGTTGGTGGTGGAATGCGCACATACTGTCCTGAATTCACATTTACAGCTCCCACATAAACAAAACATGAAGCCCCCAGGAGTAAGATGCCCTGCTATGTGCCTGTTCTTTGCATGATTAACTGATTAACAGAAATAAACTTAAGTTTTAAATAAGTAAATTCACCAGATACTCATCAATCGGCTGTTTCCCTTAACTAACTCATTTTATTTTATAGAGGTCAATATTAGATTTTTTAACACTTAGAAATTTTTTGTGTTATGACCTTTTTCTAGTTAAATATTTATTAATTGATAGTGTAGTGGAAATGGCCTCTGAATTGCTAATCCAGTGACTAGCCTAAAGTTCTGGGGGTGAGGATTCAAATCCCACTGTGGCAGATGGTGAAATTTGAATTCAGTTTTGTAGAATCATAGAATTCCAACAGTGTTGGAACGGGCCATTCGATCCATCGAGTCCACATTGACCCACCAAACAGCATCCCACCTAGACCCACCCCCCTACCCTACGGTGGCTCAGTGGTTGGCACTGCTGCCTCACAGCACCAGGGACTTGGGTTCAATTCCACCCTCAGGCGACTGTCTGTGTGGAGTTTGCACATTCTCCCCGTGCCTGCATGGGTTTAATCCAGGTGCTCTGGTTTTCTCCCAGTCTAAAGATGTGCAGGTTAGGTGGATTGGCCATGCTAAATTGCCCGTAGTGTTCAGGGATGTGTAGATTAGGTGGGTTATAGGGATGGGTCTGCGTGGAATGCTCTGAGGGTCGGTGTGGACTTGTTGGGCCGAAGGGCCTGTTTCCACAATGTTGTGATGTGATTCTGTTAATTGAACACCAATTTTCATTATGAAAATTGATCAAATTCAGTATAATTTTATAGTAATTTAGTCATCAAGTATTACTTTATAACTGATTATTTTAGTTCAAATTAAAAATTTATCAGTATACTTATGTGACTTTTTGTCCTATGACATCTCTTTGCAAATTGTTTCTTTCCGTTCAGTTCAGACTATTAGTCTATTCACAGATTAGAACCTGCTCTATGACATTCCAATCCATGCTGCTCCAAACCAGCAGCCTCCACCCAGCTCTATTCCACTTCACCCCACATTAATCTGTTCTGCTCAAATCTATTCAACACCACTCAATTCCAATCCAATTCATTTGCCATTCAGTTCAAATCAATTCTAGTTCTCTGACCTAATCAACTCCATTTCACTCCACTCCACTCCACCCCAGACCATTCCAATGTGCTCTGCTGCAATCCATTCAAATCCAATCCATTATATTCCACTCAGCTCTGCTCTACTGTATCCCAATGTACACAAATTCACCCCACCACATTCTGCTCCACTCCAGTCCACTGCATTCTCACATAGTATTTTGTGAGCTTTTTCCTTGTCACGAGCTTGATTTTTCTTGAAGCTAACAAATCCTTTATTTTCATATCAGAGATAGTAAGAACTGCCGATGCTGGAGTCAGAGATAACACAGTGTGGAGCTGGAGGAGCACAGCAGACCAGGCAGCATCAGAGAAGCAGGAAAGTTAACTTTTTTTTTATTTAAAAAAATATACTTTATTCGTAGAAAATACAAAAAATAAACACATTTGCACCTACCCCGTCATGCTAGCCGCCCCGGGTTACCCTGGGGTTACGTACACCAACTAAAGGAAAAGAAAAAAATCCCTGCCGGTCATCTCTACCCGTAGTCATAGTTGGCCCCCTGACCAGTTGGGGGAGGCGCCAGCTGGGCCCAGTTTCTGAACAGGACCCTGTTATGGTACGGCCGAGGGTTCTTACACGGTGGTCTTTCCCCACCGCGCCTTGGCGGCGGCAGCCCCAAGCTTTAGTGCGTCCCTCAACACATAGTCCTGAACCTTGGAGTGCGCCAGTCTGCAACACTCGGTCGGGGTTGGTTCTTTCAACTGGAAGACCAGCAAGTTGCAGGCAGACCAAAGAGCATCTTTCACCGCATTGATGGTCCTCCAGGCGCAGTTGATGTTGGTCTCGGTGTGCGTCCCGGGAAACAGCCCGTAGAGCACGGAGTCCCGTGTCACGGAGCTGCTCGGGACGAACCTTGACACAAACCACTGCATTTCCCTCCAGACCTCCTGTGCATAGGCGCACTCCAGAAGGAGGTGATTGACTGTCTCGTGCCCCCCGCAGCCACCTCGAGGGCAGCGTGCAGTGGTGCAGAGAGCCCAGGCGTGCATGAACAATCTCAGTGGCAGAGCCCCTCTCACCACCAGCCAAGCAATGTCCTGGTGCTTGTTAGAAAGTTCTGGCGATGAGGCATTCTGCCAAATGACTTTGGCAGTCTGCGAGGGGAACCACCCAACAGGATCCACCCTCTCCTTTTCCCGAAGGGTCTCAAGAACGCTACGTGCTGACCACTGCCTGACGGCCTTGTGGTCAAATGTGTTTCCCTTCAAAAATTCCTCCACGAAGGACAGGTGGTACGGGACGGTCCAACTACTTGGAGCGTTCCGCGGCAGCGAGGCCAAGCCCATCCTTCGCAACACCGGGGACAGGTAGAACCTCAGTAGGTAGTGACACCTAGTGTTTGCGTACTGAGGATCTACGCACAGCTTGATGCAGCCGCACACAAAGGTAGCCATCAGGGCGAGGATGGCGTTCGGCACGTCCTTCCCCCCGTTTTCTAGGTCTTTGTACATGGTGTCCCTACAGACCCAGTCCATCCTTGACCCCCAAATGAAGTGGAAGATGGCCCGGGTGACCGCAGCGGCGCAGGTCCGGGGGATAGGCCAGGCCTGCGCCACGTACAACAGTACCGAAAGCCCCTCACACCTGACGACCAGGTTTTTACCCGCAATGGAGAGAGACCGGTGCACCCACCAGCCCAGCCTCTGCCTCAGCTTTGAGATGCGCTCCTCCCAAGTTTTAGTGCACGCCCCAGCTCCTCCAAACCAGACACCCAGCACCTTCAGGTAGCCTGTCCTGATGGTGAAGGGGATGAAGGAGCGGTCGTCCCAGTTGCCAAAGAACATGGCCTCGCTCTTGCCTCTATTGACTTTGGCACCTGAGGCCAGTTCGAACTGGCCGCAGATATCCAACAGCCTACTCACCGACCGTCGATCGGTGCAGAAGACGGCGATGTCGTCCATGTACAGGGAGGTCTTGACCTGCAGGCCTCCGCTGCCTGGAATCGTCACCCCCTTCAGGCTCACGTCCTTCCTGATGGACGCGGCGAAGGGCTCCATACAACACACAAACAAGGCAGGAGAGAGTGGGCAGCCCTGCCTGACTCCAGATCTGACAGGAAAACTGTCTGATTCCCACCCGTTGATCGAGACTACGCTAACAATGTTGGTGTACAGCAGTCGGATCCAATTGCAGATCCCCTGCCCAAAACCCAATTTGGAGAGGACGTCCCTCATGTATGCATGAGAGACCCTGTCAAAGGCCTTCTCCTGGTCCAGGCTGAGAAGCAGGAAAGTTAACATTTCAGGTCGGGAGCCTTCCTCAGAAATAGGGAAGGGGGTAGGGAGCTCAGATATAAATAGAGAGAGGAGGGGTGGGACTACGAAAGGTAGTTGGGATGGTGATAGGTGAGTGCAGGTAGGCAGTGGTGGGGATTGGTCAGTGAGGTGGGAGGAGTGGATAGGTGGGAGAGAAGATGGATAGATTGTGTCAGGTCAAGGAGGCAGGGATAGGAGGGAGGGTTGGTCATGGGATGAGGCTGGAGGTGAGGAGATATTGAAACTGGTAAAGTCTATATTGAGACCATTGGACTGTAGGCTGCCAAGGTGGAAAATGAGGTGCTGCTCCTCATTTCTGATACCTCTTTCTCCTTCCTGGGCCTCTCTGTCTCCATCTCTGCTGACCGCCTCGAAACTGACATCTATTTCAAGTCCACTGACTCCCACAGCTTCCTAGACGACATCTCCTCTCACCCACCTTGCTGCAAGAATGCGATCCCCTACTCCCAATTCCTCTGTCTCTACCACATCTTCTCCCAGGATGGGGTATTCCACTCCCAAACATCCCAGATGTCCTCTAATTTCAAGGACCGCAACATCCCCCGCTTCAGTGGTCGAAAATGCTCTGGACCACATCTCTTGCGTTTCCCGCACCTCTGCCCTCACATCCCCTCCCCGCAACAAAAGCAAAGACAGAACCCCCCTTGTCCTCACATATCACCCCACTAACCTCCATATCCAACGTATCATTCTCCGCCACTTCTGCCACCTGCAATCTGACCCCACTACGAAGGATATATTTCCCTCCCCACCCCTATCTGCCTTCCGCAGAGACCACTCTCTCCGCGACTCCCTCGCCCGCTCCACACTCCCCACTAGCCCGACCACCCCCGGCAACCGCAGGAAGTGCTACAGCTGCCCCTACACCTCCCCCCTCACCTCCATCCAAGGAACCAAACAAACCTTTCACATCAGACAGAGGTTTCACCTGCACATCCGCTAATGTGGTCTATTGTATCCGCTGTTCCTGATATGGCCTCCTCTACATCGGTGAGACCAAGCGGAGGCTCAGAGACCGCTTTGTAGAGCACCTGCGCCCTGTTCACGATAAACGACAACATCTTCCAGTCGTGAACCATTTCAACTCCCCCTCCCACTCCCTCGGTGTCATGTCCATCCTAGGCGTCCTCCAATGTCACAATGACGCCACCCGGAAACTAGAGAAGCAGCACCTCATATTCCACCTTGGGAGCCTACAGCCCAATGGTCTCAATGTGGACTTTATCAGTTTCAAAATTTCCCCACCCCCGGCCTCATCCCATGACCAACCCTCCCTCTCATCCCTGCCTCCTTGACCTGACACAACCTGTTCATCTTCTCTCCCACCTATCCGTTCCTCCCACCCTCACTAATCAATCCCCACCACAGCCTACCTGCACTCACCTATCACCAACCCACCTGCCTTCCCCAGCCCCAACCCGCCTCTCTATTTATTTCGGAGCTCCCTTCCCCTTCCCCCATTTCTGAAGAAGGGTCCCAATCCGAAATGTCAACTTTCCTGCTCCTCTGATGCTGCCTGGCCTGCTCCACACTGTTGTTATCTTTATCTTCATATCTTGTGTTAAGTAGTGAGGAATATCTCACAAATTCTGGATGTAATATTATTTTTATAGAGTGGTCAGATGTACACTATGTTCATGTGTAAAGACTTAATAAACACACTCGAAGTGACAATATGAAGGGTTTCAGGATTTGACTTACACAGATTGTATGCTGCAAAGTGCAGAATATCAATTATGAAAGGAGAAAAGTTAATTTTTGGGGTAGTGATTCTTCTGGGTCATACTTGTAAGATATCGGTGAAGCCATTTTAGGTATGATGCCTGGCTCAATTAAATAAGTTGAAGATTCTTGGTGTGCCAAGAATTAATTTGAAAACACATTCGTTTCCCAAAGTTGAGTTTTGTGGGGGTGTGATGCGGGGTGGGGGGGAGCAGTGGTGGGGTGGGGGTTGTTGGTGTGTTTGGGGGTTTGTGAGGTGTTTGTTGGGGAAGGTGGCAGGGTTTGGGGCCTGTTGAGGAGGAGATTGGGGAATGGTCAGATTCTGGAGCATAAATTTCTGAAGGTCATTTTATAGCTATCACATTGAAGAAAGCTTACATTGAAATAAATGAGGAGCCTAGTGTAAGTTTCTGTTTAAAACTGCTGCGTTTGCGGCATGTTTTATGTTTTAATTCAATAAACTTTAAAAAAAAACCACAATTTGGAAAGCTCAAATTGAATTTCAATGACTCAGTGTTTGTTAAGAATTTGACTATTTCCAGACTGAAAGACCCAATTTTAAACTAGACCTAAGTCTGTCCTGTTTAGCACTGTAGATACCTTTTAGATATTGTCTGGTTCAATTGCCAGACAACAATATTGCAAACATGTGACTGAATGCTGTGATTGTAATTGCATGAATTACATCCAACAACTGAAGCTAAAATTCTTTGATATATTTCAAAGGAATTGTGCAGATACAGATCCATTGTTGAGGTTTTCAGAGTACAGCATTATTGTTGGCGGTTTCTTGCACGAGACATTTACCATTGACTGAGCTTTCAGTCACCATAGGTCAAAAATGGGTCAACATTCGGCAAAGGAGGTGCATGGGGGAGTGGAATTTTTTTTTCTGGAATGGTGAATTATTCTTTTGGTGAAATGGCTATGAATCGAAGTGGTTTCTCATTTGTCATAAATAGACCGTAAATTTAAATGAATTTTGTTTCGCTCTGAAGTAATAACAGAACAAACTTGTTCAGAGACCGGAATAGTTCTTCACACAGTCAATCAGGCAGAAGTAACTGAACTCTGATGCTGCTTGGCCTGCTGTGTTCATCCAGCTCTACACCTTGTTGTCTCAGATTCTCCAGCATCGGCAGTTCCTACTACCCCAGAAGTAACTGAAAGTTGCATTCCATTCTGTTTGTAAAATAGTAAAATTTTTGTCACATCTATGTCTTCTCTGGAACTGTCTAATACTATGCAGTGATTTTTTTTGTAAACTTGTGTGCAAGGTGGGCACTGGATGGCTGGCTAGTATTTATTCCCCATCACTAGTTGTCCTTCAGAAGGTGGTATTGAAGAGCCTTCTTGAATCACTGTAGTCCAAGTGCTGCAGGCAGATCCACAACATCCTCAGTTAGGGAGTTCCAGGATTTTGACCCAGCGACAATGAAGGAATGATGATATATTTCCAAGTCAGGTTGATGAGTGGCTTGGAGGGGAACCTGCAGGTGGCGGTGTTCCCAAGTATCTGCTGCCATTGTCTTTCTAAATGGAAGTGGTCGTGGGTTTGGAAGGTGCTGTCTAAGGATCTTTGGTGAGTTTTTGCAGTGTATCTTGTAGATAGTACACACTGCTGCTACTGAACATCAGTGGTGGAAGGAGTAAATGTTTATGGATGTGATGCCAACCAAGTGGGCTACATTGTCATGGTTGGTGTCAAGCTTCTTAAGTGTTTTTGGAGATGCACCAATCCAGGAAACTAGGGAGTATTCCATCACACTTCTGACTTGTAGCTTGTAGATGGTGGGCAGGCTTTGGGCAGTCAGGAGGGGAGTTAATCGCTCCAGTATTCCTAGTCACTGACCTACTTTTGTAGCCACTGTTTCACGTGAATTCGGTTGAGTTTCTGGTCACTAGTTCAGGACATTGATAGTAGGGCATTCACGTGGAGTGAATCAAATTAGCTGAAGACTGGTATCTGTAATGCTGGGCACCACCACTGGAGGAGACCGAGATGGATCACCCACTCGACATATCTGGCTGAAGATTGCTGTGATGCTTCAGTCCTATCCTTTGCACTGATGTGTTGGGCTCTTTCATCACTAAGGATGAGGATACTTGTGGAGCCTCCTCCTCCAGTGAACTGTTTAATTCTCCATCCACGCAGACTAGATGTAGCAGGACTGCAGAATTTAGATCTAATCCATTTGTTGTGGCATCACTTAGCTCTGTCTATGTTGTTTGGCATGCAAATAGTCCTGTTTGGTAGGATCACCAGGTTAGAACATACAACATAGAACAGTACAGCACAGTACAGGCCCTTCGGCCCACGATGTTGTGCCGATCTATTATCCTACTGTAAAATCAAACTGCCCTGCATACTTTACATTTTACTATCATCCATGTGCCTATCCAACAGTCACTTGAATGTCCCTATTTTATCTGACTCCATTACCACCACCAGCCACACATTCCACGCACCCACCACTCTTTGTATAAAGAAGCTACCTCTGACATCTACCCTATACCTTCCTCCAATCACCTTAAAATTATGCCCCCTCGTAATAGTCATTTCCGCCCGGGGAAAAAGTCTCTGGCTATCCATTCCATCGTTGCCTCTCATCACCTTGTACACCTCTATCAAATCACCTCTCACCCTTCTTCACTCCAAAGAGAAAAGCCCTAGCTCCCTCAACCTTTCCTCATAACACCGTATTTTTGACGCCACATTTTTAGGTCTGCCTGTTGCTGCTCCTGGAATGCTCTCCTGCACTCTCCACTGAACCAGGATTGATTCTGTGGTTTGACAGCAATGGTTGAATGGGGAATATGCTGGGCCATAATGCTGCAGATTGTGCTGGTGTAAAATTCTACTGTTGATGACTCAGAGCACCTCATGGATGCCTCGTTTTGAGTTGTTAGATCTGTTCAAAATCTGTCCATTAAGCTTGGTGGTAGTACCAAACCACACGATGGAGGGGATTCTCAATGTGAAGGCAGGGCTTCAACTCCACACAGATTATGTGGTGAACACTCCTGCCAGTACAATGGGAAGCTAGATTCACTAGATTAATTTGCATTATGAGTAAGAATTTTATGTTGAGTATAAATTTTTTTCTCAAATCAAAAAACAGTCATACTGTTAAGACAAAACAACAGTAAGACTGAAAAGAATCATGTACATTTTTCTCAGTTTTGATGATTAAATTGCACCAAACTTGGATTTTAAAAGTTCAAAGTTTGTAGGATTGCTGATGCAAAATGGCAGCATTGATATCTTTTATTTTTGTCACTTCACCCTCTATTTATATCATGAGTGAGACTTCTATCCAATGGAAATTCTGGTCACCAGGCTACACAGGTGCAGCAGGTATTCAGGAAATGGCATGCTGGGCCTTATTTCAAGGATGTTGGTGTATAACAGTGGAGATGTCTCGCAACTGTACAAGTCACTGGTGAGATCATACCTGGAGTACTGTCAGCAGTTTTTGTCCCCTTCTTTAAGAAAGGATATTATTTCAATGGAGGCAGTTTAGATCATGCCCGCTGGGATAATCCCCAGTAACAGATAATCCCTATTTAACAGTTTGGGTCTCTACTCACTGGAATTTAGAAGAATGAGAGATAATCTCATTGAAACATACAGGATTCTTAAGGGGTAAATGCTGAGAGGATGTTTCCCCTCATGGGAGGGTCTAGACCAGAGGGCCTGGTCTCAGAAGGGGCAACAACTTAAGACAGAGATGAGGAGGAATTTCTTCTCTCAGAGAGTTGAGAGTCTTTGGAACTCCTTGTCACAGATGGCTGTGGAAGAAGTGTCCTTGTGTATATTTAAGGCTGAAATAGACGGATTTTGAATCAGTAGGGGAATCAAAGGTTATGGGGAAAGGGCAAGAAAATGGACGTGAGATCTGTCAGATCAGTCATGATCCTATTGAATGGTGGAGCAGGTTAAAGGGGCCGAATGGCCTACTCCTGTTTGTATTTCTTATTGTCTTACGGAAGCACTTGATAATCAGGATGATTGTCAATGAGGTAAAATTCAAAACAACAAAAATAAGACACAGTTGACATTTAATTTACAATAGTCTGGTTTATATTGAAAGCAAAAGTTCCTTCAATTTAATTCATTGAAGGATGAATTTTATGAGTTTCTCAGGCAGCATATTTGATAGAGCTTTTCATTGAAACAGGAGACATCAACTCTAGAAAGATTGGAAGGAGATTCAGATTCTCATAGGTGTGGTGAACAGCTACTGCTTCCTACCTCTAGATCTTTCTGTCCCTAAGCCGCCTTCAACTGTTGATATCCTGAGCTTCATTATCTCTTCTGAGAGAGCTCAAATGGAAATTTCAAATCCCTTCCAATCCCAAAGGGGCCTCCTAAAGTTCAAATGCCTCTTTCATGTCAAACACTTTTCTTTTGAACAACTCTTAATGAATTTTCTGTATAACCAAGTACATCCATGAGTAAAACTCTTCTCCGTATCTTGGGAAGTGCTTTGAATATTTTCTGAACAAGAGGCCAAATCTAGAAAAATTTTACCCTTTCATAGGTCTCTTCACCTCTACGTTTCTCTGTTATAATCTCTTTTTGCGTTAAATTTTATGAGCGTAACTACACTAAGTGGTGCTTTCAGTGTTTTCTATTCTTAAACTCCAATTATGGGATCATAAATATGACCCTTCACATGCCAATTGTTGCAGTCTCCAGGTTTAATTTATTCTTACACAAAGTCTAAAACTGTTGGGATTTCTCATTTCCCCAGATTGTTCCATTTCTTTAAATTCTGTTGACCTTATCGCCACCCACTTCCATTGCCAATCCCAGCCTACCTCAGAAGGTGCTGGCCCTGAATCCATCCTGCCCACGTCTCCCCAATCAAACATGTGATGGGTGGATACTTCCTATAGGGAGA
The DNA here is from genome assembly GCF_021869965.1 of Rhincodon typus. Lineage (NCBI taxonomy): Eukaryota > Metazoa > Chordata > Chondrichthyes > Orectolobiformes > Rhincodontidae > Rhincodon > Rhincodon typus. The sequence continues at coordinate 37,431,477 of NC_063346.1, read as the reverse complement.
CAGATTTATGGAGTTGATTGCAGGATCGGGAATTTTCCCAACTCTTGATACCTGTGACCTTAATGAAAATCTAGCTGTAAGTTTTTAATCATGGTGAAAAGTAAGATAGTCAACTGCACAAGAAGGCTATCAACACAATCACGATTGCTGACACCACTTCTGAGTTGAGTATCAATCCATTTTGGACAAGAACTGGTGAAATCTAATTTTCATACTTCATATCATGCATTAAAGTTAGGATTTTTTGCAAGACAGCTCATGGGAAGACAGTGGCATAGTGGTAATGTCACTGGGCTAGTAATCCAGGGCTAAGCTCACAATCTGGGGACATTAGTTTAAGTCCCACCATAGCGGCTGGTGGAATTGACATTCGATCAAAAAGACCTGGAATGTAAATTTAATCTTGATAATGACGTCCATGGCAATCATCAACAATTGTTGTAAAATGCATTTGGTTCACTATTGTCCTTTAGCAAAGAAAATCTACCACTCTTACCTGATCTTATCTACATGTGACTCCTGACCAACAGCAATATGATTGATTCTGAAATGACACAACAAACCAACCTGTTCAGGGACAATTCGGAACAGGCATCACATGTTAGCCTTGCCTATGATGCCCACATCACTTCACGATTCTTTCTTTAAATTAGATTTGATTTAAGAAGTAACAATTTAGTTTAAGGCATCAATCCGCATTGGATTACACTTACTCCAATGTCTCAGCAAGCATTCATTTCAAAAAATTCTGCTTCCATGTCTGAAACAAAGCAAAAAGTCTTCATAATGCGTACCTCACCATAATATCCATATACATACATTTTTTTTAAGCTGGAAAAATGTGCACGATTTTCTTATCTCAACAGTCATCTAACATCTTCAGGCACCACTAGGTACACCAGTCAACAAGAATGTAAACTTCTATCAAAAGCCTTCAGTAGGAAATAAACATTAATTTCAGAATAAGCACTTTTTCATTTACTCAAGTACAAACATGTCATAGGCACCAAATCAAATTTGAGATGAAGTAAGTTGAAATCCTCGGTAACAGTTGTTTGGATGATTTAAATTCCACACACAGACTGTCTCAGACATTGATTTTAATCTACCCATTTCAGATAGTATACCCCAATGCAGCTGCTGCCATAAAACAGCACTCACCAGGAAATGAATAATGCTATCAATTCTATTGTAAGGCTGTCATACATTTTTAATATTTTAAAGCTAAGAAAAATTAAGTGAGCTATTTAATGCAGAAATAAAATATTCATACATATTTAATACACTAGTTGAAGTATTGGCATGAAGTGTGTCACTCAAAGTAATACTTCTGAGACCCATTCCTTTCACTGGAACATTTCCTGTGCCAGCATGATACAATCATGTTTTTTTTGAGCTTGATACCATTTGCCTGCACTAGACATACATGGGCTAATGGCACGTCTGATACAGCAGTTTACTCTGTCTGACTGCAGCAGGAGAAACTACTTCTCAAAAGTAGAGTTCACTACACTCTGCCTTCTTTGACTCACCCCCTTCTCCTAGATTTTAGACTTATGTTTCCATTAAACTCTTGACAGTTCACAACAGATTTTTTTTTAGAAAAGCCATTGGCACTTTACCCTATAATGCCCACTGAGGTCATCATTTGAATACATGGAAGAAAAATTTGTCTGCAATTTTGCCTACTGTTGAGTTGGCAAATGAAACATCCTGTCCCACTGGCAGCCCACCATTGCATCCAATAAAAGATAAATTGATTTGTAACCTATTTGGTTTTGTACAGCTTTGCCTAAGCTTCCTCTCAATTGGATGAGAACTAAAAGCGATAACTAATGAGGAAACATGTGCAGCTTAACCTTGTTATTCTTAAAGTTATTTGAATTGGGCATCTTGCTACTTGAAATAAATGTCATGTTGCACTCATTGTAAAAGCTATTTTTGTCCATTTGGTCACTATAATGTTAATTTTCTCTTTGCATATTGTGGAATGAATTTAATGATATTCAGTTATTCAGTGTGTGATCATGTGTGTCTCCTGACTGCTCTCTGTGCTGTCAGTCATACTTGGCTGTGGTTACAGAGATACTGGGCTGAACCTTACTTTTTTGGCTAGGTGTCAGTTGCACAGGTTTTTTGGGAGGGCTTTTTGGGTGTGAGGCCTAACTTAACCTCTCACTGTATCTTATAAACTCACTTCATCAACTATTGACCCACTCCTACAGCATCCTGCTTGTCCAATTCCAGACTCAAGTTACCATGAGCTGGTTCTGGAACAAGCCTCCACTCAGCAGATATCAGCTGAAAGAAGGGGATCTTTGGTGCACACATGAATTTTAAAAGGCCACTATGCACCCAGACAAGCATTGACGATCCAGCATTGCCCCTCCCCATCAATATAATGGCAGAAGAGTCAGGCTGATCATCGAACATAGCTAGCAGCTTGACACTTCCTCATACATATAATGTCATTCTCTCATCCAGCAGACTTTCATTCCATACTTTTACGCATCAAACTGACCCTTGGCATTGTCCCAGCCATTTTCTGCTTGCATTTTGCATCAAAAGAACAGCAAGTAATGGCAAGGAACTCAGCTCGTGGTGAATCTCATCAATGTCTGTGGATGATAGGTGTCTGCAGCTGGTACCCATGGGTTGTGCCTGTGATACTATTATATAGTAACCAACATGGAGTCTCTTGCCAGCCAGCAGTAGGATGAAGTCACCAGGTCCCTGCTCTGGCCTCAAGGTTGTGAACTCTTGGGTTCGAGTTTGTTTGGCCTGTTTGGTAAGAAAAGAAGTTACATGTTAGTGAGATGAGATGTGCTCTTAATAAGGCATTTAACAAGCAATAATCTGCCTCAACAGGCAACTCGCCACTGCCTACCAAGAAACTCACTTGGATGCCTGGCAGATGAAAAAAGGATGAAGCCAGAGGTTCCAGCCAACGAGATAAGACTTATCTTTTGATCTTGCCACAAAATTGGCCATAGTCTGCATTTTCAGACCCCTATATGATTCTACCCACTGAAACTAACTGAAGCAAGAAGCTGTAAGCATGAGCGCACATGTTTTAGAAGCAGCGTAAATAAAACTATAGTTGGACAGAGAATCTGGAGTGCCATTCCCACATTTCTCGAAGGCATAAAACATAATATTTAGAGTCAAGATGTTAAATAGTTTAAATTTATCAGCTCAAGGACCTTTCCTTTCTGCAACACGAGATCCGCCCATGCTGTGAAATCAGTAGACATTAAAGTTTAGGATCCAGTTGCTCACCACAGGGATGGAGAGTACAGATGTGGCTAGATTAATGGGACTAGATTAATTTAGGATATGTGGTTGGTATTGATGAGTTGGACCGAACGGTCTGTTTCCATGCTGTACGGCCCTATGACTCTATGTAGCAACAATTCACGAAAAGCAAGTATTCAGTGCCTCAGAGCAGACTGCCAGCAAATATTCAAGCAGCTCACAGAAGATGCCTCCACATTTGTTTTGGTGGGAAGTGATCTCAAAAATATACTTCAGACTGGAGAAAAGAGTGATGAATAAACAACATGTATAGTGCCAAAGAGTCCATCAATGTCAGATAATTAATTGTGAAGGAAACCATCAATTCCCAACACTTTGGCCAGCCTGAGGGAATGAACCCAACAAACTCTAAAGCCACTTATCGCAAATTAAAACATCAAACACTCACATCAAATTTTAAATGCCTCCAACACTTGCTCTCACATTAGTATTCATGCACAAAGACTCAATTCAGATGAGGTAATGCACTTCCACAGATTACAATTATCTCCATCCCTGGTTTGTGATATCTGATCTTCCAAATGGCAGGCATCTGATTTCTTGAATGGGTTTAATAATTCAAAGTTGAATTGAGGGCCTTGCAAAGTGAAGTGTTCACAACAGAGAGTGAGCTTTCTTGGAGTCAAGTAACAAGGAAATAGCTAGTCTAAAGGCTTGCCCTTTAGAACTGAGATATGGAGGAATTTCTTCAGCCGAAGGCTAGTTAATCTGTGGAACTCAATGCTGCAGAAAGCTGCGGAGGCCAGATCATTGTTTACAGCAGAGATGGATAGGTTCTTGATTGATAAGGGGATCAGGGTTGAGGGGGGAAGGCAGGAGAATAGGGTTGAAAAACATACCAGTCACGGTCAAATGGCAGAGCAGATTTAATGAGCTCTTATATCCTATGGTTATGATCATTGTGATCAGAATGAAGGTAGATCAAGCGGCTGCTTGATACCAATGGTTATCTGTTGGATGTTAAAATGCAAAGGAGTGTGAGACAATTGACAATGAACAAATGGAGGTATTTCAATTTTATATCAATTTTAACTCCTTCAAGTGTCTGAATTACCTTCTCTTTCGCCATGATTTGTGCAGCATCTTCTTCCTTGGTGAAGATGGATACAAAATATTCAATGTATACCTCAGGCACACCCACCGCCTCCATGCATATATCTCTTTATTGGTCCCTGATTGGCCCCTACTGCACCTTTCGCCACGCTCTCGCTATTATTTTATGATTATAGAAAACATTTGGCTTTCCTTTTCTGTTAGCTGCCAATCGTTTTCACACTTATTGCTTTCCCTATTTGCTTTTTCAGATCCTTTCTGAAACTTCTATTCACAGCCTGGTTCTGAATTGTACTATCCACCTGAGAGCTGCCATAAGCGCTGCTTTTCTGATGCATCTTCATCTCTATATCTTCTGGTATACAGGGAGCTCCCGATTTGATTTCCTGATCTTGCTTCTGTATAGAAATATACCTTGAAAATATTCAAAATATCTCCTCTTTAAAGATAGTCTGTTCCGCTACCATTTTGCCTGCCAATCTTTGGTCAAGATGTAATGTTTTCCCCAGTGAATTTAGCTCTTCTTAGTTAATTATTCTTATTCCGGATTAGTCCTCATCCTCTTCCGTGGCCAACCTAAACTTTATGATATAATGATCATTGTCCTGTAAATGTTCCTCTATTAACATTTGATTCATTTGACCAATCAAATTCCCAAGAACCAGGTCCAGCAATGCCACCTTTCTTATCGTGCACCAAAAGGCTTGAGCAGCTATTCAGTCCCACAATATGCAAGGTACTTGTCGAAGCATCCCATTGGCCTCCCTGTTGGGGGCCTCCGTGTCCCAACATTTTGAGAGCACTGTTTCAATGCCATTATTGTGTATACTACAACTGCTGACTGATCAAATTACCGAGGGAACTGCTTTGTTTCTGATATTGCCCACAGAGGCTCAATGGAACCATCCCCACTGGATCCAGGCAATAAAGCTTTAGATGTCTCTGTGTCCTCTGCAGTAAGTATGTCTGCAGGGATGGACAAGAAAAATGGATGAGGAAACTCTGTGCAGATGAGAGAGGAGCGGTATGTTAATACTCTGTTTAGAAGCAGTGATCAGATCACTTTGTCACAATTTCCAGTGTATCTGCAATGTGGCACCTTCTTCCACTGGGGCCACATGATATTTGATTCCCATGCAGATCATGTCTGGGGTTTTGTTGCAGGACAGCACAGACATACACAACACAATCCTATGATGCATTGCTCTGGACAACAGGAGGACACAATGAGGGTATATGATGGATAATGAGGATCATAGAATCTGTACAGTGCAGATAGAGGTCATTCAACCCACCAAATCTACATCAACACTTCAAAGAACATTTCACCCACACCACCACATCACCATAACTCTGCATTTCCCATGGTTGATGCATCTAACCTATACATCCCCGAACACTATGGGTAAGTTAGTATGGCCAATCCACCTAACTTACACATCTTTGGACTGTGAGAGGAAACTGGAACACCTGTCAGTAACCCATGCAGACACAGGGAGAATGGGCAAACACCATACACACAGTCACCCAAGGCTGGAACCAAATCCAGGTCCCTAGCACTGTTAATCAGCAGTGCTAACCATTGAGCCACTGTGCTGCCTGATCCCTGAGAGCTATAGCACTATGCCAAGTAGACAGATGAGAGCCCCTGCTGAGCTGTTCCAGCAATTTCTGTTTTTGTTTCTGATTAACAGCATCTGTAGTTCTTTCGGTTTTTAGAATAATGAGAATGTTCATCAGAATGAGCAGCACCTTCAGCATCCTATAGTGCAGCAGCTTTAGCCAAACCAACCCTGGCAGGACAACTTTGTGAACCTTGTTTAATAGAACGGTGTTGCATCAAGTTATCCTTCACCGACTGGTAAATGTTTTGATGCTGCTGAGGTCAGCATCTGCTGTGTAATCCCAACTGTAATCCTGTTCTTTGGTTTAATCTTTTTAAGCTTTTCCTAACAAATGATGTTTAATAAAAGTTAAGGTTGCAAACACTTGGAAGTCTCCACGACATCTGATCTTCCCTTTTACAATCATGACAAAGTTTCATGCTAGTATGGGCATTACAGAAAGGCTAGCTATCATTCATACAAGATTAGGACATTGTGTATCACTGAGGATGGATAGACTCTGTAACTTGATTCTTTTAGCTAATGATGAAAAATGAACATATGTTCCAAATATAACATATACAATGAAATTTCACCCGTGTGCCCTCAGAAGGTTTTCTTTATCATTTGCCTCCCAATACATCTAGTCCTGTCCCAGGTTCATATTTGCGGTAGAAAGAGCCAGCTCTATAGTGGAACATGTTGGTCTTGGAATTTTGGACAGGCAACCCCAAGAGCATTAGTGTTTAAAAGGCCTGGCATGCTAAGAGTATCCTAGCCTAGAGACAGGCTCAAAGTCCTCAGCTTCAACTCACATTGGGTTGGGGATTTTTGGGCAAAGTGAAGGTGAAGCAAGTCCAAAGAAAACAACCAGAACTTGAGGACTCCACAGGTACCACCATCCTCAATGATGGAACAGCTCAGCTCATCAGTGCAAAAGATAAGGCTAAAGCATTCGCAGCAATCTTCAGCCAGTAGACCCTATTGTATGATCCATCTCAGCCTCCTCCAGCCCATCACACATACCAGTCTCCAGCCAATTTGAATCATTCCACGTGATGTCAAGAGACAGATGGAGGCACGGGATACTGCAAAGGCTATAGGCCCTGACAACCTTCTACCAATAGTATTGAAGAACTCGCCACTCTCCTAGCCAAGATCTTCCAGTACAGTTAAGACTCTGGGATCTACCAATAACATGGGAAATTGCCCAGCTATGTCCTGTGCATGAAAAGCAGGACAAATTCATCCCAACCAATTGCCGTCCCATCAGTCTACTCTCGATCATCAATAAAGTGATGAAAACTGTCATCAAGCAACCCAGTTTGGGATCCACCAGGGCTACTCAGCTCCTAATCTCATAACACCCTTGTCTCAAACACAGACAAAAGAGCTGAATTCCAGAAGTGAGGTGAGAGTGACAGCCCTTGTTGCATTTGACCAAGTGTGGCATCAAGAATCCCTGGCAAAACTGGAATCAATGAGTATCAGAGGCAAACTCTCCGGTGGTTGCAGTCGTACCTGGCATATAGAAGATTGTTGTTGTTGTTGGACATCAGTCATCTTAGCTCCAGGACATCTCTGCAGGAGTTCCTCAGGGTAGCATCTAGGACAAAAAAATCCACTTGATTGATACCACATTCATAAACATCCATTCCTTCCACCATTGACACTCAGTAGCAGCAGTGTGCACTATCTACAAGATGCACTGCATAAATTCACCAAAATCCTTAGTCAGCTACCTTCCAAACCCTCGACCGCTTCCATCTAGAAAGACAAGGCCAGCAGATATGCGGGAACACTGCCACCTGCAACTTTCCCTCCAAGCCTCTCACCATCCTGACTTGGAAATATATTGCCGTTCCTTCACTGTTGCTGAGTCAAAAATCCTGAAATTCCCTCCCTAAGGACATTGTCAGTCTACCTACAGTACATGGACTGCAGCAGTTCAGGAAGATAGCTTACCACCACCTTCTGAAGGGGAACTAGGGATGGACAATAATGCTGGCCAGCCAGCAACACCCACATCCCATGAGTGAATAAACAGGTCAATAAGTGTACTATTCGATAAGTCTAAACAAATAGATTAGTAGAATCATCACTGAACATTACCTACTGTCTATTCATCTCAAAACGTTATCACAGTACTGAAACATCACAGATGTTAAAAATAAACAACTGAGCAACACAGCTAGTGCCAGTGTAAAAATGTACAAGGCTTTCTAAAGACAAAAAAAAAAGCTTTACCATCTATCTAATTAGATAAGGCTTTATTATAACCAAGTAACAGCAGGATTGCTGGCAGTAACTCCATTATTCATCATGGATATCACGGTCAGAATTCTATTAGCAACAATCAGAAGTGAATGAGACATAGACCACATCTAATGCACATCTGAATGATTTTCAGTTTCATAAGTTAGGCCATGAATGACTCAGGAGCAACAAACTCCCGAATGAGTTACGGTCGAACTAGGATTGGGAAATGATAATTAAACATCCCAGAAGTCATTACTTGAACTTTGGGTTCTGTTGGTTACTCTCCAAATTCCTAAATATTTGCATGATTTTATTCAATGCTTGCAAAAGTTATAATGATGGGTTAACTTCCCATCTCAAGTTCAGGAAGCCCATGTGAGGGCAGTTCCCAATATAGTCAACACAAACCCATTGGCTCCTCCCATACCCTCCACAATTTCATCTAGAGTCATAGGTGGACAGTGTTCAGGTCCACCACCTCCAGAGGCAGGTGACGGGGAAATGAGAATGCCAAGATAGACTTCTCAGAAGGCCCATCCGAATTCTCGGGACATTAGCTCAGCTCTCAAAACCATTCTTATGGCTTTATGCTGTCACCTTCAATCCCTTTATTCCCTGCACGCTACCTCACATACCCATGCCATCATATTCTTACATACAAACCATGCTGCTTCATGCCCCTCATACCACGTGCCCCTCCATGCTCCTTCATACTGTCATGTCCCTTCATTTCCTCCATGCCTCCTCTAGGCCTCCAATATACCCTCCACATTCATTCACCCAGTATGCTCTCTGGTCAAACTACAGAGTTCACATAATAGTAATATGATGCCTTTGAAATTATGTTTAAAAAATTAAATCATTAATAATTGAATAAAACCATCAAACACATATATAGCCATTCATATACTCCTGGGAGAAAATATTCCTTTTAAATGACAATGAAGTTGCAAAAGCAAACAAATATCTATTTAGTAATCACACCAAACATATTTATGTTTTAATCTCTTATAAGGGAGGAACAAACCATGATTTGAATTCCCTGAAAATCAGGGTAAACAAATCCCCTAGCTTGAAACAGTCTTCTCTCCCCTGGTCCAATTCCTGCCCACATACATCCATGATTCCTTACACCGGTTTCAAAACTTCCAGTTTGCCAGTTCCAGCCACCTCCTCTTTACCATGGACATGCATTCCCTTTACACATTCATTCCCCACCAGGAGGGTCTTAGGGCTCTCCGCTTCTTCCTGGAACAAAGACCTGAACCATCCCCACCCACCATCATCCTCCTCTGCTTGGCCAAACTCATCGTAACCGTCAACAACTTCTCTTTTAACTCCTCTCATTTTCTTCAGGTCAGACGGGTGGCCATGGATATCTGCATGGGCCCTAGTTATGCCTGTCTCTTCATGGGGTACATGGAACTTTCCTTGTTCCAGTCCTATTCCGGCCCCCACTCACAACTCTTTCTCCGATACATCGATGATATCATCAGTGCTGCTTCTGTCTCTCGTCTGGAATTGGAAAAGTTCATCAATTTCGCCTCCAATTTCCACCCTGCCCTCACTTTCACCTGGTTTATGTCTGACTCCTCCCTTCCCTTCCTTGACATTTCTGTTTCCATTTCCGGGGATAGACTGGCCACTGACATCCACTACAAACCCATTGACTTCCACAGCTACCTGGACTATACATCCTCACACCCCACTTCCTGTAAAGACTCCATCCCATTCTCTCAGTTCCTCCGTCTCTGTCGTATATGTTCAGATGAGGCCAACTTCGACAAGGGAGCCTCTGAAATGTCCACCTTCTTCCTCAACCAAGGATTACCCAACTCCGTTGTTGACAGGGCCCTCAAACGGGTCCAACCCATCTCCCGCACTTCCGCCCCCACCCCTTCTCTTCCCTCCTGTAACAGCGATAGGGTTCCCCTTGTCCTTGCCTACCATCCCACCAGTATCCATATCCAGAAGATCATCAGACACCATTTCCGCATCCTCCAGCAAGATGTACCACCAGACAAATATTCCCCTCCCATCCCTTGTCCACCTTTCACAGGGACCGTTCCCTCCGGGACACCCTGGTCCACACTGCCTTCATCCCCAACACCCCAGCACAGCCCCACGGCACCTTCCCCTGCAACCAGCGAATGTACAACACCTGCCCATTTACCTCCTCCCTCCCCAGTATCCAAGGGCCCAAACATACCTTCCAGGTGAAGCAACACTTCACCTGCACTTCCCAGAATCTAGTCTACTGCATTCGCTGCTCACAATGCGCTCTCCTCTACATTAGGAAAACGAGGCATAGACTAGGTGACTGCTTCACAGAACATTTACGTTCTGCTCGCAAAAAAGACCCTGAACTACTGTTGCCTGCCACTTTAACACACCACCCTGCTCCCTGGCCAACATCTCTGTCTCTGGCTTGCTGCAGTGTTCCAGCGAAGCTCAACGCAAGCTGGAAGAACAACACCTCATTTTCCGCTTGGGGACCCTGCAGCCCTTCGGACTCAATATCGAGTTGAATAATTTTAGGGCCTAAACTCTCCCAAGTCCCAGCCCCCTACCCCACACACCAAGACTTGTTATCACACAGCCTGCCATTATACACTTCCCAATGTTAGTCACTAACAGTCCTCATTAACAACTATTCACCCTCCCAGCCTGATCGTTAGCAACTCTTTGTCTGTCCAACTGCTCTACTCTCTCTTTAGGCTCTATCTTATCATTTACTCCCAACCCATCCCACTCCCTATTTTCTGCATATAAACTGACTTTTTCCCAGCTACCATCAGTTCTGAGGAAGGGTCTCTGGACCCAAAATGTTAACTTTGATTTTTCCTTCACAGATGCTGCCAGACCTGCTGAGCTTTTCCAGCGACTTTGTTTTTGTTCCTGATTTACAGCATCCGCAGTTCTTTCAGTTTTTAAACAAATCCTCTGCTGAACGAATTGCGTCAGAAGCTTCTGAAGCACAACCAAACATTCATAATATGATCAGCTATCAAAACAAACCAGGACAGTTACAATTCTGTTGAAACTAAAAGAGCAGATTTTTCTTTATAATTTCGAAGCAGATATCCATCAAAGGAGTGGAGTAAGTTATTGTTTTGATTCCATTACATTAACGCTACAGACTATTTTTCCAGAATTGGAACATCCTGGACCTTCAGATCACTGTTCAGGTGATGACAGGATGATTCCTAGGCATTATTTAATTTCGTTGTGAATGCATAAAAGCACTTTTTAAAATGGGAATGCACTCTAATGAATCCCAACACAATACCATGCTGGTTAATGTAATGGTAATTTTGCAGGATAGAGTCCTGTGCTGAATCAATGCAGCAAAACTACATCTAATTAATTTTAATATTTGAAGTTGTCAAAACATTTAATACTGGCCTGTTGGATTGTTTCACACACATCAGCAGACTTCCACCACAATAATTCTCTTATCTGGTGGGTTTTCCAACCACTTCCAAAACCTGTTTAACTCAATGAAAATGCCAAGGGACCTCAAATTCATGCTGTCTGTGCTTTGGAAACTTTGACCAGTTTATGAATTAAAAACACTTTACCCAAGTGTTCTTGTTGGTAAAGCAGGCAAAGGGACAGAGAATTTGGTTGGGGTTTAATGCAGTTTTATTAAAATATTCCTTATTAAAAGCACTTGTAAGCATTTTCCAAATCCCCATAATATTTACTCTCTATCTAGCTGTATCCATTCGAGAAGTGGTCCATGTGTTTGAGCTGGGCCATTGGAATCTCCTTCCTCTCCTATGTAGGGCTGGCTCTCTTCCACGAAGGTGGATCTCACAGGTCAGGGTGCATCTTCTCCTGGATCTTCTTGGGTTCTTCTGCCATGAGTCTTGCTGTAAGTCTTCACTAACTGTGCATTTTCACAGCGTACATTTTTATACCTGTTGCCCTGGACCTTCCTAAATGTACTGTGGCCTTTGGCCCATGAAGTCACAAGCGGGGTTCAAGCATCCAATGAGTTCACGCCAACACCTTTCACTGTTGCCATGCTGAGGAGGTATATAGTGCACACCCTCAGGCAGCTCGATATTTCTCTAATACACAGCTCCTGGGCTGATTGTTGCTGGTTACTCCGAACCATTGTGACCTCCTTGACTTTGGTTCCCATTGTCCTCTGTAGCCAATAGCTACAGGTTGCTGTTTTGTTCAATTTGGCAAATTTTCTGTCAGGACCGATTTCCCTGCCAGTGCGTCAATTTGGAATGTCCAATTTTGGGCCCATGGTTACTTGACCACATGCAGATGTCACTTAGAACTGCCAATAACAAAACTGACATGTTAGGGTATAAATATGGGGGTGGAACCTATATCTAGCCCACTTATTGGAAGTTTGTGTAGAGCTCTTTTTGAGGGGGAACTTCAAATTCCTGGCCCCACAGCCTCCATTTTGCCAATTCTTGCACTCATTCCCAATTATTTTTAGACACAACATTCTGGCCTGGTATAGTTTTCATTAGCAAATGAACTGGCAATTTTTTGTATCAGGAGGGGCAGGTACCCTATCCTAATAAATACTGCAATGCCAACTCTCCCATTCTCCCACAGCCTTTTCCCCCTTGCCTTACCAGTTTATCTCCCTCACAGGCCCCTCCAACTTCTTTCTGAAATAATTGATTGTCTCTGCTTCCATCACCCTCATAGGCACAAGTTTCAGGTTATTACCATTCACTCTAAAACAGGGTTCTTCGTCATATCACCGTGGATCCATTCCCTCATCTTTTAAATCTGAGATCCCTAGTCCTTAGGTGATCAACTAATGAAAACAACTTGTCTTTGTCTTCCATGACAACCTGCTCAAAATCTTCTTTATTTGTATCAAATCTCAAGAAGTCATAGACTCATAGAGCTGTACAGCATAGAAAAAGCCCCTTCAATCCAATTCGTCCATGCCGACCAGATACCCTAAATTAATCTAGTCCCATTTGCCAGTATTTGGTCCATATCCCTTTAAACCCTTCTTATTCATGTATCAATCCAAATGTCTTTTGGTAATTATACCAGCATCCACCACCTCCTCTGACAGCTCATTCCATACACACACCACCCTCTGTGTGAAAATGTTGCCCCTTAAGTCCCTTTTTAATCTTTCTCCTTGCACCTTAAACGTATGCCCTCTAGCATTGGACTCCCCGATCCCGAGGAACAGACCTTGACTATTCACTCTATCGATGCGCCTCATGATTTTATAAATCTCTATAAGGTCACCCCTCAGCCTCCAACGCTCCAGGGAAAATAACCTCAGCCTATTCAGCTTCTCCCTGTAGGTTAAACCCTCCAAACCCAGCAACCTACTTTGGAGCAAGCAGTGGGCTGAAGTTACCAGCTGCTGGCTCTGACTCCCATGTTGAGAATTCTCAATAGCTGGTTTGTTCTATGTGTTTCATCAGAAAGGAAGCTGAATATTAGTGAAGCAAGTTTTGATTAAATAAGGCAATTAACTAGCTATAATTGCCTTATTTGGCAACTCGGTATGGCCTAACAAGAAATTTACCATTATACTTGGCAAAAGCATCAAAGGTAAAATGATATGAACCTAATGTTGAGATAGATATTGCTGGACTTTTTGCCCAATTGTGCCACAAAATTAACCATAGTCCACATCAATCAGGCCCTTATAAGATGTTGCCCATAGTGTGGAACACTGATCCCATCACCCATAAAAATTATGAAATGCAGTCCAAGTAAAACAGAAACAATAAAATGTTTCTTTTTCTATGTGTTCATTTTGATGCTTGTTTGAACTCTTTATTTCAATAAAATAAACCACACGGATCAATAATTCAAAAACATTTGATACCTTTATATTTTTTTCCATTTTAATACCGCAAAATCTATACTATTCAAGTATGAAAATGTATTTTATCACAGTAAGTCAGCATTTTGTAGTTCAGTTAGAAGTGTATGATGCCAGGAAAATCAATAGCACTACTTTTTACACAGAATTCAATGCAGCTTAAGCTAAACTAATACTGCCTGCAATAGCAATAGCAGGGACACTAGTTTTATCTAGCCAGGAAAGCATGTAGTTCTCTCAAGGTACTGTTGGTTTGAAGGCCTCTTGTTCCTTTGGATCATATTTCTTTTTAAAGAGATGTCTTTTTCCTTAGTCAACATAATATCATTTTACGGTAAAAGTCTCGAGTAATTTCCTCTTTTTTACAAGCAAAAGGAATACTTCTGTGCAAGTAACTGCTGCAAATACTGGAAAGAGGATGTCCTGTCTCTTCAGATAAAAAAAGGAGTGATTTTTGTTCCATTCCATTTGGCAGCTCTAAGGCTGTGGGTTCTTTGCAGTTGCTTGTCAAGTCAGACACTGATAGCAGGCAGCTCTTGATGTATTCATTGAAACTGTACATACTGTCAGAGCATCAGAAAGAAAAGAAGAAGATGAATATGAAAAGAAGACCATTGGAGACCATCACATTTTGGAATGTCAATGTTATGACACATCTGCCAGAAATGGGATTTTGGCAGGTTCAGCAATTTGCACATGAACTAGTACTGTATCGTTGACTTCTTTTTCAAAAGCAGCGTTGTAATACTTTGCATGAACTATTTAAGTTCCTTAAAAATTACATATACAAAGACTGAATAATTCAGAATTGCAATATCTCTAGTCCTGAGATACATCACCAGGTATATCTCCCCTGCCACCTACTAAGGCACAAAGCTTACAGCTGTTCAAAACAAAAATCACAATTTTACAAGACCACAAACAGACAAAGTTGCGCACCAACTGCCTTTCCCTAGAAGCTTGTGCAGTACAGCCAAAGCTTTGGTATGAAACAAAGCAAGCAATGCAAATAAAGTAGGTATTTGAAAATTTGGGATGAAAATATTATGAAATAATTTAATGTTTTATAGTTAGAATTTATTATTGTAAACAGAGTGGTTGGGGGTTTGCGAAACAAGGAACTGCATAACACACAACTGCAAAAGCCGAAAAAAATGTACTGTAATTTTGTACATTAGGAAACAAATACGACAAATTGCACTCATCAATGAAATATCAACATTTTAGAAGCATAGTCTGAGGTACAAAGCACTTGCGTATTTGTTCTAGAAGGCAGATCGATTCGTAGATTCATAAGCACCTTTATTGAAGCCCAAAGATTAGTGACAAGCTGTCTCAACAGTCCATGAATATTTTCAAAATGAACCTTTAGAATTTTAATTCAAATGATGACGATCTTTAACTCACCTTCTACAAAATCAGTTAAAAAATGAAAAATAAAATGTGTGCGCCTTAAGTCACATTTTAAATTGTGAGGACACGGAAACATCTAGAAGAACACAAGTCTGGTGTCCATGGTGTAGAGTTTGGGCTCACGTTCAAGCCAGAGTATTCTAACTGAAAAAAAAGGATGAGAGAATTAAGTAGCTTATGGTGTTGATTCTTAGCTGCTGGACCGAAAACCGTTCAGATGTGTGGCCAAAGAATGTCGGTGATGAGTGGAGAATCCTTAGAGATATTAATTCTTCTAGCCTGAAACAAAAGAAGTCATGTGGTAATTTTACCTGCAATGCCCAGAGAGTACAGTTCAATCCAGAACTAATTACTGTATAAAAATACTACTTCTGCCCTCAGCCATCGTTGTCACAAAAGTGTTTCTATAATGAGGCATGGGTATTGTGTTGTATTGCTAGTTATCCTTTTTGTTCTCTGATCTGTCAGACATGTCAAAAATGAAGCTGAATTAAATTAAAAAATCATAAATTATCATTACTCTATCGTCACTACAAGGGCAAACAAAGTTTAAAAAAATCAACAAACAACATCTAATAAGTTCAAAATTAAATGGTATACACATTCTGCCCTCCCACCTTGAGGGAGAACGCCAGTTCCCTTAATGGGTTATCTTTTGTCGACATAAACAGGGTTTAAATGTCCTTCAGTTTATGACCCTTGTGCCCTTCACGAATTATTTTTCTCTAAGTACAAACTAGACTTTGGAGGCCATGTGAGCGCTTTCTACTAAATCAGAAAAGTGTGTATGTCTGTGTGAGATGCAAAGAACCAGATTCAGAATTGGCTAAGCCTGAGTCAAAGGGGCCTCCTCCAGCAGTGGGCAATGCGCTCTACACTTTAACCCTGTGCTCGATGCCTCATGGGACCATTTGCCAGGCCTCAACAGTCACGCATTCTCTCAATTATATGCCCCTCTGCACTAACCAGATGTTCCTGAAGAGCTACGTGCTCTATAAATGAATCTGTAAGCAAACAACATATGCACAAAAGAAAATCAAAGTTGCAACTAAGTGCACCACAGCCAGTTAATGCAGCCTGTTTGACGTGCATCTGCAATTTAAAAAATAATGTTCCTCAAAATATATTGTAATAAACAAGTCAGGATTTTTTAATACAATTATTCATTCATGGGATACGAGTGTCACTTATTAGGTCAGCATTTGTTGTCCATCTACAATTAGAGGCACCGAAGAAGGTGTTATCGAGCCACTTTTTTGAATTACTACAGTCCGTCTGGTGTAGATATAACCACAGTGCTGTCAGGTAGGAAGTCAGGGAGTCATGGAATCATACAGCACAGAAACTGGCCTGCATTTGTACCTGCATCCATCACTTCCTCTGGCAGTTCACTTCACACACAAACCAATCTCTGTGTAAAAAAGTTGCCCCTCATGCCCTTCTTAAATCTTTCTTCTTTCATCATGAAAATATGCCCCCAATTTGAATTTCCCTACCTAGGGGAAAAAACCATTGTCATTCACCTTATCTATGCCCCTCATGGTTATATAAACTTCAAAAAGATCACCTCTCAACCTCCTTCATTCCAGTGGAAAAGCATCCCAGCCTTTCTAGTCTATTTTTATAACTCAAACTCTCCATTTCCAGTGACATCCTGGTAAATCTTTTCTGAACCTTCTCCAGTTTAATAATATCCTTCCTATAACATGGCAACCAGAACTGCACACAGTACTCCAGAAAAGGCCTCATCAACATCCTGTACAACCTCAGAATGGTATCCCAACTCCAATGCTCAAAGATCTGCACAAGGAAGGCAAGCACGTTAAGCTCCTTCTTAACCACCATTTCAGTTGTTTCAGCGGCGGGAGTCCAGGCGGAAGCGCGAGGGCAGCCTGGGAAGGTGAGCTTTTCGGTTATAAAAGTCTTACCTCGCGTGACTCCATTTTCGGACTAAGTGAGGTAATATATTTGGGCGGTTGCTTGACCCGAAACACTACCTAGGTAGTGTCTCCCACCCATCCTCCTCCTCTAACCAAAAAAAAAGGTTCTGAGCGCTGATTTGGTAAGGCTACTAGTATTTTTTTTTAATTTGTCTGTTTGGGAATTCAGAACAGTGGGAATGGATGTTAGGGCAGTTGTATGCTCCTCCTGTAGAATGTGGGAGGTAAGGGTCACCACTAGTGTCCCCACTGACTTCATCTGCGGGAAGTGCACCCAACTCCAGCTCCTTGGAAACCGTGTTAGGGAACTGGAGCTGGAGCTGGATGAACTTCGGATCATTCGGGAGGCTGAGGGGGTAATTGAGAGGAGTTACAGGGAGGTAGTCACACCTCAGGTACAGGAAAAAGGTTACAGTCAGGGGACGGAAAGGGAACAGGCAGACAGTGCAGGGATCCCCTGTGGCCATTCCCCTCAAAAACAAGTACACCGTTTTGGATACTGTTTGGGGGGACGACTTACCAGGGGTAAGCCATGGGGTACAGGTCTCTGGCACAGAGTCTGTCCCTGTTGCTCAGAAGGGAAGTGGGGAGAGGAGGAGAGCATTAGTCATTGGGGACTCCATTGTTAGGGGGACAGATAGGAGATTCTGTGGGAACGAGAGAGACTTGCGGTTGGTGTGTTGCCTCCCAGGTGCCAGGGTCCATGATGTCTCGGATCGTGTTTTCGGGATCCTTAAGGGGGAGGGGGAGCAGCCCCAAGTC
>NC_063346.1:37273072-37413285 GCF_021869965.1 Rhincodon typus | reverse complement strand
GAGGGCCGAAGGGCCTGTACTGCGCTGTAATGTTCTATGTTCTATGTACTATCTATAAGATGCACTGCAGAAATTCACCAAAGATCCTCAGACAGCACCTTCCAAACATATAACCTCTTCCATCTAGATGGACAAGGGCATCAGATATACGGGAACACCACCAACTCCAAGTTCCCCTCCAAGTCACTCACCATCCTGACTTGGAAATATATCGCCGTTCCTTCACTGTCGCTGGGTCAAAATCCTGAAATTCCCTCCCTAATAGCATTGTGGGTCAACCCACAGCAGGAGGACTGCAGCAGTTCAAGAAGGCAGCTCACCACCACCTTCTCAAGGGCAACTAGGGATGGGCAAGAAATGCTGGCCAGCCAGCGACACCCACATCCCACAAACAAATAGAAAAAATATTAAATATTTCTCGAAAGCAACGCTGAGAATGGCAAAGGCACAGAATGTACTTTGGCTGGGAGTCTTCAATTTCCATTATCAAGAGTGATTCAGCAGCAATATCACTGACTGAACTGGCTAAGTCCTGACAGGCCAGGCCTACAACAAGACAGAACCAACAAGATAGACAAACCTACCTCACAAATTCACCCCTTACAAATGCATCTGTCCATGATAATATTGATAGGAGTAATCACTGCACAATACTTATGGAGATGAAGTTCTAGCTGCTCATTAAAGATGTACACCATTCTGTTGAATGACACTACCACTGTACTAAATGGGATAGGTATGAATAGATGTAACTGCTCAGAGATGGACATCCCTGAGACATGGTGGACTATGAAGAGCAACAAAATTATTTTCAACCACAATGTGTAACCCATGGCCCAGCAAATTTCCCTCTCTAACAGTTATAGCATGCCAGAGAGCCAATTCTGATTCAATGTGGAGTGTAGGAGAACATGTCAGGAGCATAATTAAAGTTGAAGTGCCTGGTGAAGCTACAGCACAAAACCGCACAATGGAAGCAGCACGCAATTGACACAATTAAGTGATGCCACGACTGATAGAACAGATCAAAGCTCTGCATTCTTTCTACACCCAGTCATGGAGGGTAATGGATAATTTAACAACTAAGCAGATGACACGGCTCCAAAAACATGCTTAGTCTCAATGCTCGGAAGCCCAGCATGTCAGTAGAAAAGAAAATGTTGAAGCATTTGTAACCAACTTCAGCAAGAAGTGCCAAGTGAATGATTGATCTCTACCTAAGGTCCCCAGCATCAGAGATGCCAGACTTCAGACAATTTGAATTACTGCATGTTATATCAAGAAACAGCTAAAAGTACTGGATATAACAAAGTTTATGGACATTGATCACTTCAACATTAACATTAGTAGTACTGAACACTTATGCTCCAGAACTAGGTGTGCCCTTCACCAACCAATACAGCTCTATCACTGGCAGCTACCTACCAACATGCAAAATTGCCCACATATGTCCTGCCCAAATAAAAGGACAGGAAAAAAGCTGGCCAACTACCATCTTATCAGTCTACTTGGAATCATTAACAAAGTAATGGAAGGTGGCTCCAAGTGCTATCAGGTAGCACTTCCTCAGTAGCTACTTGCTCACAGTTGCCTTGTTTAGGTTCCTCAACTCTAGTACCTCTCTCCATTGAAATGTGAAGCCACAGAGCCATATTCTAACTCATCTTGCCTTTCTTTGCTTGTAAAGACACTGATCGACTCAGCACATACAGGGTTTCTGACACCACTCAGATACAGATAGTTGGTGTACTGGTAATGTTTGCCATGTTCTCTGCTGTAACCTGGAAAGATTCCCATCATGTTGATATTAAGAGTGATAGTGACCTTTCCAGCCACTGCCAGCACAATCTTCACCCAGCTGTGAAGTTGCAAGTCCTGTTAAAGGAGGAGATACAGTTATGTGACCACCTTCTCAGTTATATTGCTTGTGGCTGAGTTGGGAGTAATGGAAATGTTTCCTGAGGAGGGCCCTTTCCTTCACCCCTCTATGAAGAGCTTCCACTTTCTAAAACCTTTACATTACAGATCCAGAGGTACTGCAACTGCAGCCTTTGTTGGGACAGGTCACTAAATCCTTAAACCTCACACCATTCCCCCCACCCACTCAATGTATTAATGTATTAACACTCTGGGCGAAATCCAGCTATTTACAACCACAACTCTGAAAACACTCCACAGTACGTGCATAAATTTTCCAGTAGAAGTCTAATGCACCTCAGCTGCAAGTTAGAGCCATAGGGAGAGTGATCCTCAGGCAACTGAACATGTAAATAAGAAAATAACATAAGAATTCCATAAACCTGCGTGGTGCAAGTTGCGAAGATGTAAAACGAATCAGCCTGAACAATATCAGACACCATAACCTGCCAACAAGACCTTCCAGGGTTTAAATCTGCGCTCGCCCAATCAAAGCATGGGGGTCACACCAATTTCTGATTTCAGAACTTCCATTACCCCAGCACCACTGGTGCTACTTAGTCCAATTTCATTGTTGAAAGTCTTCAAATAGGTTTGTGTGGCACCTGCAGCTTTAAAGATTCACACATTTAATCTATTTCAAAGATAGAATAGATGAAAAATTGCCACTTGTTAGTTGCTTTTTTCACAATGTCAGGCTGCTGAAACAGCGAGCAGCTTGAAATTTGGCTTTCAAATAGCTTTAGGGCTACAGAAGGGAAAATCAAATGTAAATTCTTAAGCACCAGACAGAAGGGCTCCTCCAACAAAGGCTCTAGCTCTCTTAACAGAAATGAAATGCATTACTCATAAAAAAAGCTGGGTGACATTTTGAAATGTGAAGGCACCCATTACAGTGGCTTTAATGAATCAAGAACTTATAACTTCTCCCAAACCCAAATCTACCTTCAGGCTATTTCAGACAACAGACCCTTTATCCTCCAACAAACATCAAAACATTGATGAAAAGCCAAGAAAAATCAGGCAGATTGCCAGAAGTGAACAATATAAATATAAAATACATAAAATCCATTTCTACTAAGTGCTGTGTAGTTATGGTAGGTTGAAGTGGATCAGAATTTATGAAATATTCAAGCCAAGCTCACAAAAATGCACTTAATTATATTACCCTGCCTTGTTAACCAGATTGTAGGAATGGACAAATTACAAATTTATGATTTATGGAAATATGATTTTGCAAGCAGCTTTGGAAAACTAACAGAAGACAACAATGCACCTGCAATAATGACCTTTTCAAAATTAGCAAGCCGTTTACCAAATGATGTTGGAGAGATTGGTATACCAGCTGTCGAGTGTGCAGTTACTGAAGAGAATGCCTGAAGGCGGCCATAGCAAAAACTGATTTACTGATAAACACAGTGCTCAGTAATAAGCGCAGTAATGGAGTGAGCTGAATATGTTTTTGATAAGGAAAAGGCCAATCCATCCCTTAACATGCAAAGATAGCAGAGGCCATGTGTGGCACAACATTTATGACTGGAAAAAATATGGTAGAAAATGTAGAATAGCGTGTACACTTTATAGAAAAGCAAAAAGGGATATCATGAATATGGCTGTAAAGTAGCAACATGAAAAATCTATAAACAAGAATAACATGAAAAAGATTTATTAAAGATACACGAAAATTATTTATACTAATCGTGACTAATGAGAATGTTACAAGTAAGGTAAAAGTGAAAATAGCAAGTTATGTTATTGTCACAGTGTAGATGTCATGATGAGAGAAGAAGAGTACTAAAGGAAGGAATGTCTGTAGTCAAATCAACCATCTCAATCCATGGTGTTTTTGTGTTAAAGAATAGCATTGATACAGGAAAGGAGATAACACACAGGGCACATCTTCAGCTCTGTACGAAGCAGTGGTTAACGAGATATCATTAACAGATCCTATCCTGTGTTACATAGTTTCTTCATCCAATAGTACAATTGTTTAGACAGTTTTTGCTTCTGGTTCTTGCTGAGGCTCCTCAATAATCAGCAGACTTATTATTCTGATTTAGGTATATTGTCTCCAAGGCTTTCTTGTGCAAGCCTGCTTGATTGCATGTCAGCAAATCAGATGTCATGTGAGACTCAGTGATAACATTCTTGTCTCTGAGTCGGAAGGTCATAGGTTCAAGTTGGACAGCAGGGACTTGAGCACATAGTCAGCATCTTTAAAATCTATTCATGGGATGTGAGCCTCACATGCTGGGCGATTTATTATCCATCCCTAATTGCGCTTGATAAGGTTATGGTGAACTGCCTTACTGAACCACTGCAGTTCATTTGGTGTAGGTAGACAGACAATGATATAGGGAGGGTATTCCAGGATGGTGACCAGCAACAATGAAAGAATGGCAATATATTTCCTAGTCTGAAGGGTGAGGTACTTGCAGATAAACTGGCAGATGGTGACATTCTCATACATCTCTACCATTATCTTTCTAGTTTGTCAAGGTCCTAGATTTGGGTAGTGCTGTTGAAGGAGCCTTGGTGAGTTATCTATCAGAAAATCATTCTCTGATTGGATAGAGTAAATATGGATAAATGGAGGTGAAATCATGTTTGACAAACCTAATAGATTTTTCGGGGGAATGTTACTCGAAGTGTTAATAAGGGGGACCCAGTAGTAGATGTATTTGGATTTTCAGAAAACTTTTGATAAACTCCCTCACAGAATGTTGTCAGACAAAATTAAAGTGCATGGGATGGGGATTAATAAACTAGAACAGATTCAGGATTAATTAACAGGCAGAAAACAGAGAATAGCAATAAATGGCTCATTCGCAGGGTGACAGGCTGTGACCAGTTGGGTACCACAAGGATCAGTACTTGGACTGCAGCTTTTCACAACCTGTATCAGTGATTTGGGAAAGGGGCCAGTCATAATATTTCCAAGTTCAACAAAGACAATGTAAGGAGAATTTGGGGGATTTAGACAGGCTGAGTGAGTGGATAAGAGCAGAGCAGATGGAATGTACTGTGGATAAGTGTGAGGTTACATCCTTTGCTAAGAGGAGTGAAGATACAGAGTATTCCTTAAATGGCAATAGATTGGAAAGTGTTGATGCCCAATGGGACATAGGCATCCTTGCTCATAAATCATTGGAAGCCAGTATACAGGTGCATCAAGCAATCCAGAAGCCAACTGGTATGTTAGCCTTTATTGCACAAGGAATTGCATACAGGAGCAAATAAATCTTGTTTCAGTTGTATAGAGCACTGGGTGGAGTTTTATGTGCAGTTCTGTTCCCTTGCCATACAGGGGGATACATCAGTGGTTCACGAGACTGATACCTGGGATGGTGGAACTGTTCTAAGAGGAGAGATTGGAAACTGGGCATCTATTCTCTTGAGATAAGAAGAATGAGGAATGATCATATTAAAAAATTATAAAATTCTTAAAGGGATATACTGATTAGATACAGAAGGATATTTCCCTTTTCTGTAGCCTAGTCGAGAAGATACTATCTCAGAATAAAAGGCAAGCCATTTAGGACTGAGATGAGGAGGAACTTCTTCATGCAGAGGATGTTGAATCTTTAGAATTCTCTACCCAGAGGGCTTAGGAAGCTCAGTCATTAAGGAGGTTCAAAACAGCAATTGACAGATTTCTTGTTACAAATGACGTCGAGCAATATGAAAATAGCATGGAAATACATTGTTGAGGTAAATGATCAACCGTGATCTAGAATGGCAGGGTAGGCTTGAGGTCTGAACGGCCTGTTCCTGCTCCTTGTTTCTTTTTATGTAGGCTTGTTGCATGGTTATAGCAGCCATGTTAGAACAGCAATGCGTTTTTAAAAATTATTGTTTAGCCCTTGAGAGTCTCAGGCATTAAAGTCACTTGTTGAATTTTGCTCTTCAATTTTCACTATGATTTTAAGATACTGCATTTTTCCTCTTTGTAACTGTGGCCAATGACATTACTCTACCTCTTCTCTAATGGCTCAGAAATGGCACCAATATCTGAAGGATGAAAAGTGTTGGTGGATCAAAAAGGAGCTGGATTAGCACCCAATCAGCATATTGAGTTGTGAAACAGCATTATGCCTATACCAGACAGATATCTTACTGCCTCATTTTGTTTTTGAAACAATGAATAACACTATAGATCCATTTTAGTTCAGAATGAATTCATTCCAAAATGATACAATGAGGAAGCTGACTTGCACTGTCATTCTTCTAGACATTTGACAGTGGTGCCAGGTGAAAATTTTGGATATGTAAGTAGCAATATCTGTGTTAATATAAAGCTGCCTGTATAGGCAGTTATTGGCAAATTCAATATCTTATAGGAATGATGGTACTTTATTTTCACATCATTTGGTAGTAAAATAAATGTTTCTGATATGCATCAAATTTTTAAATCTAACACCTAAAATCAGGATTACAAAACACCTATTTACCAAGCTATAGGATCCAAGATAATATGTAGATATGTTCAATTCACACTTTGACAGCAGTGCATGCTAAATTGATTAGGGTACTTTAAGGTATGAGTCTACTAATAGCAAATAACAAATAGCTAACCCCTTTGCCTTTGTAATGGGAGTTTCAAGTCTCTTTCCCCTTCTCAACGTTCAGTTAATTTCCTCCAAATGGATGCAGCCGAATCAGAAGTTCTAAAGGAACTATTGCAGACTGCTACAATAACATAATTTCAAACATGGAGTCAAGTGTAGTCTTCCCCCAACTTCTGATCTCTACCAGCTTCCCACTATTCAGAACAGAGATACCATGTCCTCAAACATAAATAGTGCAGAGATGCCATTTGTTTGTTGCGATAGAGTCAACCTAAAATGTTTGTTTACTTGGTATGCTACTGGATAGAACCAAACTGCATTTATAAATAAAATATATTTTTGAAATTTAAAAAAAAATTGTGTGCCAGTACATGAGTTGCAACCCGACAACAGGAGATTCAATTTTACATGTTCTTCCTGCATTTCAGTTTGCTACACAGCCTAAGTTCACCAGGTTTATGGCTTTATTGAAACATAAAAAAACCTCTGACAGTGGAGTGGATTGCTCTTCAATTTCAATGAACTGAAGAAAAGCAAGTGTCTCAATTGCAAGAAACTAATACATCAGAATGGTGAACGATTCTCAATGCATGTCTCTCAGTAAGTAAGCACAGTCAGTTTTGGGGCTTTTTGAAAATCACTCAAGAAATGTGAGCATAACACTTATCACCGATCCTGAATTTTTCTTGAAAAAATGACGGTGAATTTTCTTGTTGAACTGTTGTAGTCCGGTTGTTAGAAGTACAGCCAAAGTGCTTTAGGGAGGGCTTTACAATTTTGACCCAGGATGATGAATGTATTTTCAAACATTTTTAAATCAGGATGGTGAGTGACTTCAACAGCAACTTGCAGGTGGTGTATTTCAAAGCAACATTTGCCCTTGTTCTTGTAGGTAGTAGCGATTGCAAGTTTAGACTATGCTTCTAAAGTAATAAAAGGCTTCTCTCCACAAGGCCCAACTTGTTTTCTCACACTATCATCCTAAAAACACCTCATCAACTACCTAACCTGCCCCTCTGCTATCCCCTCAACTGATGCTCAGCTGATTCCACACTTGCCATAGCCAGAAGAACTTGCCACTCACCAGATATTCCAGAATATACTGGCATTCCTGGCACCAACATCAACTTTAATCCCCAGCCAAATACCCAGCCAAGCATTAATATTCTGGACTTGTCATTTACTGGCAATGAAATGAAACAGTAGCAACAAGCAAACACTACTCAGAGACATAGTTGGCATGGCTGACACTTACTGGCACAATGCAGGCTCAATATTCCTGCCCCAGTCACTACCCAAACACCAGGCCATACAATCTACCTGTCGTTAATCACATTCAATCAACCACACTTTCTCTAAGTCACTGCTACTCTGTCCCACTGCCTACTGCATGCCAATATTTTGTTGGCCAGTGGTGGATGGTTACAAACAGTAAAACACTCGAACATCAGCAAGGAGATTTTATTTACAATCAGCAAAAGTGAAATCAAACAAAATGATAGAGGCTGCACTTCACCCCTACAATGCAAACCAAATGCTGACATGATGACTCACAATTATTTAACATTCCATGATTGTCTGCAGCACCCAGCTCTCATCTACTGAACCCAAGTGACAGTCAGGTCCTGGTTTGTAACACCCGACACAGCTCAGCTCTGTCATGCATAGGGAGGGTGTCTTCCTCCCAGTGTCCTCATCCTCCTTCTCTGAAGGCTGCTTCCATCCTCCAGTTCCTCAGCATCTAGCACATCTCCTCATTGCTTGCTCCCCTTATGCAGAACACTGCATGCCAGGATGATGTGGCACGTTCTGCCCAGACTGTGCTGGAAGGGTCTCCCCTTGCAGACTGGTCTAAGATGTGGAATCCCAGCTTCATCAACCCCATTGACTGGTCCAACATGGCACTGGTCAAGCTACGGTTGGCATTGCATCTGCATTCCACACTGTCTGGGCATTGCACAATAGTGTCATCACTATGATTGCAGTGGGTAATCCTTGTCCCCCAAGTATCTGCCTTGCAAGGCACCTGGACCCTCAAATGCAGCAGGTACACAAAAGTGCTCCCAAATGTAGGATGCAGGCAGTTGCCAGAGTAGTGGGCACACACCTCCAAGTAATGGAACTGGTCATTGCAGATCACCCGTGCATTCGTCAAATGGAACCCCTTCCTGTTGATAAGTGTTAGTTGCTGGTGAGCCCCAAAGTACAGATTTAAAGTGCATATACATCATGCAGGTGTGTCAGAGAGGTGCCATGAGGGTTCTGAAAGGCTGGAAGGTGTCAGATGCAGAATGTGTGAAGCTGGTTTACATTGGGGGTTACCCTTAGATTTTGGTGCCTATTCTCCAAGGTGGCAACCCACAGGAGCAAGTGGCAGGCTGAAGTTGCCCAGGTACCTGCTGTGACTTTCATTTTGGAAATTGTCGACACCTAGTTTCCTCACAGTAGATGGTAGGGGAAGAAGCCATATATTAATGAGGTGAGATTTGGTGTTAATGAGTCTGTTATCACACAATAAACCCCATTAATAGGCAACCCACCTCAACCTAGCACGAATTTCATTTTGAAGCCTGTAACTCAGTATGAAAATGCAACATGTTGCTCCTCATGACGATAAAGGAACTCATCCAACTTCTTACAATTTTCCCAGGTCTCTCACTATAGCCCACATCAATCAAGCCCCTTTAAGATTCCACCTACTCTCTTTAAATTCAATATTTTTCTTGTAATTATCTGAACAAACTGTTACTCTTTTTAGCATCTTTAGTCTGATCTACCATAAACATGAGATATTGATGTCCGTGGTTTGGACACAGTTTATGTATCAAAAACACTTTCCCCAAGTGCTCTTGTCGGTCAGACAGACAGAGGGGGTCAGAATTTGGTTCGCTGTTCGACTCAATTTTACAAACAAAATATTCTTTATTAAAACGCTGTGAGCATTTTACAAATTCCTACAATATTTACTCTCTAGCTAGCTCTATCTGTCTGAGAAAGGATATTACCTGCAAAGGGCTGGGCTGTTGGAATGTCTTTCTTCTCAGATATAGGGCTGGCTGTCTTCCATGAAGGTGGCTCTTACAGGTCAGAACAGATCTTCTCTCTCCCTCTCCCTCCCTCTCCTCTCTCTCTCTGTCCCTTCATCTCTGTTTCTCTTTCCAGGTGGTTGGAGTTCCGCTGCTGGGCCAGGTCAAGTCTTTACTCAGTCCTCACTCAGTCTTCATGCAATTTTCACTATGTCTTCATTGAGAGTCGTAACTGAGTGAGTGGCATCCAGGTAAGTGTTCTTATCCCTGCTCATTCCTGACCTTCCAGAATGTTCTGTGGTCTTTGGCCAATGGGGTGATGAGCTGGGTTCAAATCATCCAATGAGGTCAGACTAACATACTTCATTGTTGCCATGCTGAGAGGTGTAAAATGCACATACTCAGGCAGTCAAGATGCTAGAACATCCGAATGACACTTCTCCAATACACAACCCTTGGGCTGGTTGTAATTGGTTCCTCTTGAATTTTTACAACCTCTTTGATCTTGATTACCACTGCTCTTTGTAGCTGATAGCTGCTGGCTGCTGTTTAGTTGGGCCAATTTTTGATCAGGCTTGTGGGTCTCCAGCTGTGGGCCAATTTAGGGTGTCCAATTTTGAACCTGTTCACATTGACATTAAAATCAATTACCAATACTAATTCTACAAGATTCTTTTTTATGTTGCAGTTGCCGCACAATGAACTATTTACTTTAAAGTCCTGCAAGTCGTCTGGAAGAACGCAGAAAATAAGTCACCTCAGATAATTTTAGCTCCTTTCTACTCTAACAGTTAACCTATATTCCTGAACAAACATATATCTTCTGAATAAAAAGCAAAAGAACTACGGATGCTGTAAATTAAGAACAAAAACAAAGTTGCTGGAAAAGCTCAGCAGGTCTGGCAGCATCTGTGAAGGAGAAAACAGAATTAACGTTACGGGTCCGGTGACCCTTCCTCAGACCTGCTGAGTTTTTCCACTAACTTTGTTTTTGTTATATATTTTCTGAATGTATTATCCCAGCTTATATTCAGTGCGCTAGTTGGCAGTCTGTTTCATAAATTGTTCTTAAGTTACATTTCATCATACTTTCTTAGCTTTTAATCACACCTCTAGTTATGGTTGAGCATGAGGAACTTCTCCACATTTATCCTTTTGATTGCTTTCAAACCATAGAAGGAAGCAATGTGGCCCACTGTGTTTGTGCTAAATCTTTTCTAGAATAAACCAAGAGCTAATTTCATTGCCACGTGTATTCTCCTCTTGGCTCTGTGTCCTCTTCCACTTCAAATGTTTATTTACTTTTTATGCTCCAATATGACTTTGGACTTGAAGACATTTTCATTTGAAGGGAATTTTGCAGAGTATGTCTTAATTATTAAAGAAGCTTTTCTTTCTTGCAAAGTAGCTTTCATTATTAGTGAACCTTCAGATAATTAATTTTGGCTTAATGTGAAATTGGCAGAAATTCTTCACTCAGTCCTATGAAAAGACTGAAAGTAGACCCTTTAATGTACTTTAAAAATGATTTACTACAGACATTTTGAGGAAAATTCACACACGTACATAGGAAATACAAGCAGGAATGTACCATATGCCCCCTTGATATTCTGCCTCAATGCCACATCCTATAAGTATTTCTTGTTTGTCTTAATAAGATTATGTTTCATTCTTCTAAACTCCAATTCATTCAGAAGTTTGTCATATGTCAACCCATGCATCCTAGTACATGATCTAGAGAACCTTACTGTACTAAGTTAAATGTATGTATATCATGCCTTAAATATGAAACCAAAACACGGTATTCCAGGTATGGTGTCACCAGTATATTCTAATAGACTTCTTGTATTCCTCTCTCAATAAAGCCTTACATGCCACTTGCCTTCCTAACTACTTGTTATAGAGTCATAGAAATGTACAGCATGGAAACAGACCCCTCAGTCCAACTCGTCGATGCCAACCAGATATTCTAAATCAATCTAGTCCCATTTGCCAGTATTTGGTCAATATCCCTCTAAACCCTTCCTATTCATATACCCATCGAGATGCCTTTTAAATGTTGTCATTGTACCAGCCTCCACCACTTCTTCTGGCAGTTCATTGCATACATGCACCACCCTCTGCATGAAAATGTTGCCCCTTAAGCCCCTTTTAAATCTTTCTCCTCTCACCTTAA
Organism: Rhincodon typus; assembly: GCF_021869965.1. Lineage (NCBI taxonomy): Eukaryota > Metazoa > Chordata > Chondrichthyes > Orectolobiformes > Rhincodontidae > Rhincodon > Rhincodon typus. The sequence continues at coordinate 37,401,598 of NC_063346.1, read as the reverse complement.
ACCTATGCCCTGTGGTTTTAGACTCACCCCACCCAAGGGGAAAGACCTTGGTTATTCACTCTATCCATGTCCCTCATGATTTTATGAACCTCTGACAGGTCACCCCTCAGCCTCTGATGCTTCCAGGGAAAATAACCCCAGCCTATTCAGCCTCTCCCTACAGCTCAAACCCTCCAAATCTGGCAACATCCTTGTAAATTTTTTCTGAACCCTTTTAAGTTTCATAACATCCTATAGCAGGGTGACCAGAATTGCACGCTGTATTCCAGAAGTAGCCTAACCAGTGTCCTATATAGCCACATCATGAACTCCTAACTCCTATACTCAATGCACTGACCAAAAAAGGTATGCATACCAAACACCTTCTTCACTATCCTGTCTACCTGGGACCTCTTCCAAGCAACGATGAACCTGCACTCCAAGGTCTCATTGTTCAGCAACTCTCCCTAGGACGTTACCATTATTTGTGTAAGTCCTGCCCTGACTTGTCCTACCAAAATGCAGCACGTCACATTTATCTAAATTAAACTCTGCCTGCTACTCCTCAGCCCCTTGGCCCATCTGATCAAGGTCCCATTGTACTCTGAGGTAACCTTCTTTGCTGTCCGCTACACCTCCAATTTTCGTATCATCTCCAAACTTTCTAAGCATATCTCCTATGTTCACATCCAAATTATTTATATAAATAATGAAAAGGAGTGGACGCAGCACCAAACTTTGTGGAACACTACTGGTCACAGGCCTCCAGACTGAAAAAGAACCCTCCATCACCTCACCTTCGAGCCAGTTCTGTATCCAAATGGTTAGTTCTCTGTGTATTCCATGTGATTTAACCTGTACCAACATTTTAAATTTCTGTATTCCTTGTACGAGTACGCTCAAGTCTCCCTGATATTTAGATGTTTCATGCTTTTAAAAAATATTTAACTTTCATATTTTTGTATAAATGTGAGTAATTTCACATTTGCCATATTGTAATCCATTTTTTATCTTGTTGCCCATTCATTTGACCTTGTCTATTTTCAGCCTCTTTGTGTCCTCCTCATAGCTTGCATTTCCACTTAACTTTACATCATCAGTAAAGTTAGATACATACTCTCTGTTTCTTTGTCTAATTCATTGTCATAGATTATAAATAGCTAAAGTCCTGTCATTGATGCTTGCAGCACTCCAGTCAATTAAAGCCTGTCAACTTGAAAACACACCATTTATTCCTATTCACCACTTTCTGTCCATTAACTATTCCTCCTTTCAAACTGATATATTACTTCCAACTCCATAATCCCTTATCTTACCAATTAACATTTTGTGTGGCAGCTTATTGAATGCCTTTTAGAAATCCAACTATTCTACATCTTTACCTTCCTACTAGTTACACCCTCAAGGAAAAAAGTCAAACAGCACTTCCCTTTCATAAAACTATGACTTTGCATAATTTATATTATCATTTTTAACTCAGTTGGTGGAATATCAATTCTGAAAAATAGCACCATTTACCCGATGACTGATAGCTTATAGATGCCTGCCTTCTCTCTTCCTCCTTTCATGAATAGTGATGTCAATGTGCTAACTTTCAATCCTTAGGGAATGCTCTAGAATCTAAGAAAGTTTGGAAAACCATAAACAGTGCATGAACAGTGACAACTTATAGAACCTTTGGAATCAGGCCATAAAGTCATAGGGATTTGTCAAGCTTCACTCATATTGTTTTCTCCAATACTCTTCTGTTATTACTAATTACCTTAAAGTTTTCACTCTTATTTACCTCTTGGTGATTCTCTATCTTTGGTATGTAATTTATACCTCTTCAGCGAATAAATGCACAAATTATTTGTTTAACATCTCTGTCGTGATTCTCTATGATAATTCCTCATGTGTCTAAAGGGTCAACATTTACTTTTAACTACTCTCCTTTTTATATGCTTGTAAATGCCCTACAACCTTTTTTTTTATATTCCTGGCTAGTCTCATATTCTACTTTTTTTTTCTCTTTTATCAACTTCGCAGTCTGGTTTCACAAACATTGGATCATAGAAAAACACTCACTCCTAAGGGCATTAAATTGAATAGTTACTGAAATAGTAGATGCATTGCTTTTAATTTTCTGAAAGTTCCTATTGGATTCCAAACAGCAAGTGTGGCACCTGTATTCTAATGGTTGGGAGACAGAAAGCCGGAAATGACAGGCCAGTTATCTTAACATCTATCATAGGGAAAATGCTGAAATCTTTTATTAAGAAGGATATAAAGGAGCACTCAGAAAATCACAATGCAATTAGGCAGAGTCAACATGGCTTTCTGGAAGGGAAATCACTGTTGACTAAGTTATTAGAGTTTTTTGAGGAAATGACAATCTATGTGGATACGGAGTAGAATGTATTGTACAATACAGAAGGCAATTGGCAAGGTGCCACATCAAACATTATTATGCAAAAGAAGACCTCACGATGTGCGGGGTAACATAATAGCACTGGTAGAGGATTGGTTAGCTGCAGAAAACACAATATACATGAATGGATCATATTCAAGTTAGCAAGGTGCAATAAATGGAGTGGCATAGGGATCAGGTCTGGGGAGCTCACGTATTTACAATTCATAGTCATGAATTGGAATGAAATAACTGAATGTATGGTGGCTGTCTTTGTTGGTGACACAGAGCTAAGTAGGTAATAGAGTTGTGACGTGGCCGTATACAGTCTGCAAAGGGACATGGATAAATTAAGTGAGTAGGCAGAAATTTAGCAGATAGAGTATAATATAGGAAAATGTGAACCTGTCAATTTTAACAGGAATTTAGAAAAGCTACGTATTCTTTAAGTGGAAAGAGATTGCAAAACTCTGAAGTATGAAGGTATCTAGGTGTCCTAACACCTTATGTTAGTACACTGATAGAGCAATTGATTAGGAAGGAAAATGGGATGTTGATGTTTTGCAAAAGAAATGGAATATAAATATTTTGCTATAGTTGTGCAGGGTATTGGTGACATCACATCTGTAGTACACTGAATTTTCTGATGACCAGATAGTCATTATTCCAGTATGGATGGGAATTGCAGAAAGGGATCTTGCAGAATCCCTATCATAGCAGACTTCATAGAAATTGCCTGGGAAATTAAAGATTACACTGAGCAGATCCTGTACATCTGGAGCCCTCTGAAAATATCCATGTAAAATCTGAGAATTCAGAGGATTCCAATGTAAACTAATGTAATGTTCTGTAACCTCCATCTCCGCCAGATCCTCGTCTAGCTCCAACTCGACATCCACCTTCTCCCAGCCCTGCTGGGCCTGATTCCTCCCACCCAGCCCAATGTACCCTAAACTCTGCATCGCTTACTTGGCCCACCTTCCACTTTGCACCCTGATAGCTTAACCAGCTGGCCACCTACCTCTGACACCCTACTTCCCTTTCAATTGACATCCTAACCACTTGCACCCAACACACCTGCCACACTCCTTCCTGTCAACCGACCCATCTGGCACTCTAGCACCAAGCACAGTGATCTCCTACCCACTTGAGACTCTCATCTCTACTAAGCTCACACCATTTTCCAGCTGATACCCTATTTACCCAACACCCTGGCACCCTACCTTATTTACATGAGATGTCCACTCCTTGGAAAATCCAGCAGAAGCAGTTCAAAGAAGATTCACTTAACCGATATCTAGGGTATGGGATTTTATCTTATAAGGAAGAGTTGAACAGACTGAGTTTGTATCCATTTGAGTTTATTAGAATAAGATGTGATTTTCTTAAGCTATAATATCCTGAAAGGGTGTGACAAGTTTGATGCTGAAAGGGTGTTTTTTTTTTGCAGGGGAGACTAGAACTAAGGTACACAGTTTAAGAAAAAGGGGCCTACCACTTAAGAGAAAGAAGAAGTGCATTTCTTATTCCAGAGAGTCATGAGTCTTTGGGGCTGTGTACCCCAAAGCACGGTGGAGGCCGGTTTTAAGGCAGCAGTAAAGAGATTCTTAACTAACAACAGTGTCAAAGGTTATCAGGGTTGGGTACGGGATATAGAGGAACGTCAACTTGAGGCCACAAGAAGTGTAGACACGATCTTATTGAATGGTGGAGCAGCTTGAAGGGCTAAGTGGCCCACTTTTGCTCCTAATGCATGCATTCTTTTACTTTAGCATTATCCTTACTTTCATTAATAAGTCACAGATGTAATGCATTTGGTAAACATTTTGAATCATTTCTATTCATTAACTGCCATTCCTTTCAGTCTATTTACATCATGAATCTTATATCAGTTAAATTGGCTATAAGGTATTTTTATTCAGTGGAGTGTTTAAGTCTCAAACTTAATATGGAATTCAAATATATTGTAATGACTTTTCCCAGAAGTTCCTTTACAACAAAGTTATTAATTAAATCTGCCTCATTGCACAATATCAGATAGAAAATAGTTTAATCCCTAGTTGTTCCACAATCTATTGTTCCAGAAAGGTGTCATGAAAGAATCTACAAACTCATCTTCCAAACTACCTTTGTCAATTTGATTTCTCTAGCCTAAACTCTCTACAAGATAAAGTGTTCCGCTGTCTGTTATGAGTACACTCGTGCCTAAATCTGAAGATTGTGAGTTCAAGCCCCACTCCAGAGACTTGAATATTTAATCTAGATTATCACTTCAATTCAATACCAAAAGATTGCTGCTGAGATATTACAGATATTCATTGCAAAATATCCATTGACCATTCCTCTCTATTTCTTATCATCAGCCAAATTTTTGTCCATGTTGCTGCTGTCCCTTTCATACCGTGAGCCATAAACCTGCATGACACTGCATCAAATGCCTTCTGTAAATCCATATACACTACTTCAATAATGTTACCCTCATTTAACTTTTAAAAAAGCTCCAACATGTTCTTTAAACATGATTTCCCCTTTAGAAATCTGTGCTATCTTTTCTCACTAGTTCTATACCGAATAATTGTTTCTCAAAGTTTCCCCATCACCAAAATTAAACTAACTGGTCGGTTCCATTGGTGTCCTGGCTACCTTTATACTTCAACCAACACCAAATGCAGATGTATACCCATTAGCATCATTAGTATTTGGGTAACTATTTTGCATGGAAATTGGTTGCCACCTTTCACTACTAGTGTTTAAATGTGCATCATTAACTGTAAAGTGTTTTAAGACAACCCAAGGTTATTAAAGTTACTATATAAATGTAATTTATTGCATTTCAGAGTATAATTGTTAACCTAATGCATATTTGCACATAGCCCTGGTAAATAGTTTTCTGTTAAATAAAAAAAACACAAAATTGACATTTAGATATTTCTAAAATTTTTAATGGAAATGTTTAGATTTACAGAACTTTAAATTTGCACAGTTGATACTTGTTCTCAGAACTCACAAGTAATAGCATGATTCAGATGAGCAATTTCTCCAGAAAACTACATGCATATTTTCAAAACAATAAAAATACAAGTTGTGCATAGTAAATTTTGATGTGGATGGGACATGCAATCACGCTAGTTTAACTGAAGAAATATGTGTTCAGAGTTTCAAAGACAATATTGTCTTTGTTATCGCTAAATTCCTGATGTTGTACTCAATTCTTCAACACAAAACTTGTGTCTTACTGTTGGCTGAAGTCCTTTGTTGTACCTGATCTAATTGAATTTATTTCTTCTTCATAATCCTAATTTTACACAGGAAAACTGTGGTCTTGTCCCAGTCCTTCATTTGAATTTGGACGCATGTTGCTACAAGGTAGCTGTGATTTGTAATTGAAGTCTTTAATTATTGAATTGAAAGACTAGCAGATTGGGATTCTTTTGAATGGTTCAGCCATTTTTGCATATCTTACATCAGCAACTGTAGTTAAAAAACAATCAGTATAAAGTACTCCAGTATCAGTTCAAGGGTGGGATTGAATGGCCTCCACCCACTACCCTGAGGTGAGTTTAGAGGTTGTGGGAGTTATTTAATTCACTGAGAGGGTGTATGGCGGGGACTTGCTGCCTTCCCACCTCTGCCACAGTTATGTCCTGGTGGAAATGGCTCATGCATGATCTTCCCGCCTTGCACCAATTGACACAATATGTGGGCATTTAATGCTCAATCAAGGGTCTCATCCTGCCACCCAGACGATTTGCCATGCAAGAAGGCCAAAAAACCAGCCCTCTCATGGGTTTGTTTGCAGGCTGCCCAGTGTTCAGGATAGGGAGGTTTCTCCTTCAAGCATGATCAGAAACACAGCATTGAATAGAATAGAATAGACTTTATTGTCACATTTACTCAATGAGTATAGTGAAAAGTTTATACATCACCAATTACAGCACTGACTTAGGTACAAAAGTATCTAGGCACAGCTTCTTTTGTTACAAGATTTTTAGACAAAGATTTGGAAAGTGGTTATCACCGAGGTTCACACCCCTCACCGTTTCCACTGCTTTCCCCATGACTCCTACCCTGTGAACACCTCCTCCCACCCTGCCTTTATGCAGCTTTGACCTGAGGTCCCTCACTGATGCAGGGTCTCTACTCAGCAGCTGCCACTGCTCACACTGGTGCTGGTGTAAGGCATTGCTGTCAGCTTCGGACTGACTGGCCACTCATGGGGTTGAGGTGGGGAGACTCTGCTTCCATGGTTCTCCATTATTCTGGGCTTTCCATCAGGCAGCAGTCACCACCTCCCCACTGGAACATGCTATTCCATGGAACTACTGCCCTCCAATTGGCTCACCCCTCTTGACAGAGAGACATCCGCCCCCAGAGACCTGTTCCTGTCAATGGTCTATCAGTGACCACTCAATTACCTGACTGGCATGTAATTGTAGAGGAGGCAGCACTGGTCTCTCACAGGCTCCAGTGATTGTTATCCCCATCACCTCTATGACATTCATCCCAAGGATTCTAAGGGATGGATCTTTACTTTGCACCTTAGTACACAGCAGGCAATTGTAAGTTATTTCATTTCTGATGAAGGGTCTAGGCCCGAAACGTCAGCCTTTCTGCTCCTATGATGCTGCTTGGCCTGCTGTGTTCATCCAGCCCTGCACCTTGTTGTCTCGGATTCTCCAGCATCTGCAGTTCCTACTATCTCTAATTGTAAGTTACTGTAGTACCTTTAACAATGCCCTCAATGGTTATTTCCCTTGACTTCAAATGAGGCACAAACACCATATTGGCGCATGTCTCATGTCAATATCAACATGTCACAGTTATGTCTGACTTGTATCTGTTTCTCATGAAAACTGAATCTTGCAGTTTTAGAGCTTGTTTCACCTCTAATTCTCATCAATCATAAGAATTGTAACGTGCATTGAATTTACCCTCAGGATGGTCTGCTTTGGAACAACTTGATTCAAAATAAAAAAGAACTAATGTTCTATCAATTAAATCAGCCAATTCCCACTGATCTTATATTAGATGTAACAACTAAAGATAGTTTATGAGCTGATTAGAATCAAATCCCCAGTTCATAAATGTCCAAAGGAAAATCAAAAATCAGTAGAAAACCATGCTTGTTAAAAAAAACAAACCAGATGGCCACTTCATTACATACTACACTGTTAATGATCTTTACAGCAGTTATTATCATTTAATGATATTTTTCCACCACCTGTACTTACAGTGAAGTCTTTATTGAACCTTTGGGACTAAAGCAAACTGACTGGCTCACACAGGAACCTTTTAGACTAACTGACAACTGTTGAAAATGTCATAATGCCATCATAGCAGAACCTGGAGAGGTTGCAACAGCAGACCCATCTGTGTTTAAGATAGCTGCTCATTCAAATGTGATTTCCTTACTCTGTTATTTTGTTGGTGGCCGAATTAACCTGCCTCTTGGTGCATTCTCTATGTTCAGTTCCTACTAAATTAAACTCAAAACTTGTTAATTCTAAGAAAAACTGCATGCATAGAATTTTTTTTAATTAAATAAACTGTAATGTATCAGAGTTTTGTTGATTAATTTTCCATAAACGTGGTTTGAGAGTGGGTGGGGGAAAGAATATGTTGAATGTTCTTTGTCCTATTCGTCCTTCCAGATCTTTTCCTCTATCATGTTGATAACTGTACTTGCAGTTCCCACACACGCTTTTTGATTATTTGTTAGTCCTCTTGCTCTCTGAATCACTTACCTTCTGTGGTGTACTTTTTACTGATATGTATTACCAGCCCACAATCACTTGGAGAATTTTTTTTCCCCAGTTCCACACCCTGTAAATTCCCCATTCAGTTGAGACTGTTTCCTTATCTTCATGAACCTATTTGGATAGTTCTAGATTCTGTACCAAGGTTCTGGTGTCACCTACTTTTGACTCAGCCAGGGATTCTTCTTTGCTGAGGTTAACAAGGTCTTTACTGAATCTACTACATAGTCTATGCTTTTGCTTGGTTAGCTCAGTTGTCATTTCAGCTGATTTGCAATGCAGAGTGATACCAGCAACATGGGTTCAATTCCCATATTGGCTAAATTCAATTTCTTCCACTTTATCAACTTCAACCCTTGCCTCAGGTTAAAATTACCACCAGTCATCTCTCTCTCTAATGAGAAAGCAGTCATATGATCTTCTGGGACTATGGTGACTTTACTTTGCTTCGATCTTGACTCACAACTATGAAAGATTCTATGGAAGATTATCCCTGATCTGCATTTCTATCTGAACAGCCTCTACACATAAGAAATTATCTTCAACTATTTGCATAACCTCCATGTGATTCCATTTACAAACATTTTTCCCCACTTTCCAGAGAGACTTATCCTTTTGCAATACCGCGGTCCATTTTCCCACTATCCTCACTTCCAGTTCCCTTCTCCTGGGCACATACAAACACCTCCCATTCATCTCTTGCACGACCAGAGCCTCAAGCATTCCTACCATGTGAGACAGCAGTTTGTGTGTACTTCTTGTCATCTGTCAGTGCATTGTCATCTGCACTGGAAACATCAGGTGTAGATCAATAGCCACTTTGGCAATTGTACATTCTGTGTATGTATTTTTCAAATTAATTCTTGTAATATTGGCATTGCTAAAAGGTCAACTTTACTTGTTTATCCCTAATTGCCTTGGTAGTGGGCCTTCTGCCTGAGCCAGTGCAGTCCAAGGTCTGGAAGAATAAAGGCTTGCATTTCTAGGATTTCAAAGTGCTTTAACAGCCAATGAAGTATGTTTTGAAGTGATGTAATGCTGGAGATGCAGTATTCTATTTAGCTCACAGCAAACTCCCACAAACAGTAACATGATATCTGTTTTTGTAATGGTAACTGAAAGATAAGTATTGACCAGAACACCAAGAATACCTCCTCTTCTTCAAAATTGTGCAATCAGATCTTTTACCTCCAGCAGAGAATGGAGATGCCGCCTTGCTTTAACCTCTTATCGAATAGATCAACTAACAGTGGCTAATGCTAAGGCTGCAGGACAAGGAAGAGGACACCTTCATGTCAATGTACCCTCAAAGAAAAATAAGTTTCTTTTGATAAACCTCAAGTACTGCACAGGGTGTCAGCCTTGAGTGGGACCTCACTGCATTGAGGGGGATGGGCAACCTTCAGGAATAACTAGTTTCCAATTCTGTAGAAGCCCTTGTCCCTAACTTATGTAAGCATTAAGATTATTTCAATAACAACAATGGGAGTCATCCAAAACCTGTTGGAAGAGAAATATCACCTCTACGAGTTTTATCTCAATTATTCAAGAACGATGCCCACGGTGATAGTTGTAGGACCATTCAGTACAAGCTCAGAGGAATGCAGGAAACCTGGTCAAATCAGAATTTCAGTCATGTACAGATGATGTGGTCCGCAGTCTAGTTGTTGATCACCAATGTTCAGTACCAACAAGCCAGTACTGTTCACAGGAAAAGTCCAACTTCTAGAAAGTTGGGCAGAGCACATTAACCACATCTTCAATCATCCTTTATCCATCAAAGAAGAAGTAATCAGCAGCCTGTCATCAACTGATGTCTTAATGACCCTCCCACACTGTTAGAAAGAATGAAGGCAATCAAATCCTTGTTGATCAGCAAAGATCAGAGAGCTGATGCTATCCCAGCTGAGGTCTACAAGGTTGGAGATCAATGCTTGGTCAAGAATCTCAATGAACCTTTTCAGTCTATGCGGGAGCAGTGAACTATCCCACAAGAAGACAAAGATGGCCCCAATAGCTACCTGTACAAATGAAAATGACCAATCTTGCAACAATTACAGAAGAATCTCACACCTCCCCATCGCCATTAAACTCAAACAAAATTTTGCTATTTGTTGTGCAATCTATTAACCAGGATCTGCTGCTAGAGAGTTCATGCAATTTCAGACACCGTCAAGGAACCACTAATGTAGCATTTTGTTAGAGTTAGAGTTAGAGGAGAAATGCCAAGAACAAGGCATGGACACCTACATCACGTTTGCAGCCTTATCAAGGCCTTTGACACATTCAGCCATGAGGTCCTTGGAAGGTAACGGGAAAAATTGGAATCATCTGAGAAATTCATCACAATGATTCAATAATCCTGTGACAGCATGTTTGTGCATGGCCTGGAAGATAGTGAGCCCTTTAACACATTCCCAGTCATTAATGGAGTTAACTAGGGTGACATGCTAGTGCTGAGCCATTTCAAAATGTGTGTCTCTGCTGTATGCTCTGATGCCTTTCGTGATGGTGATCCTGCCACCAAAATCAGATATCATATGGATGAAAAGCTGCTCAGTGACTCCAGGCAAAAAACAAGGTTTCTCGGGATATACATCATGGTTTCCTGTTTGCCTATGATTGTGCACAAGCTGCCCATCCAAAGTTGGGCATGCAAAGTTGCATGGAATTGTTCTCTAATGCTCACAACAACTTTAGCCTTATCATGTGCACAAAGAAAATGTAAGTAACCAGTCTGCTCTAGGAAGCTCTGTCTTGAGCCTGAGGCTTCAGTCCATTACCAGAACAAGTTAGCAGTGGATAAGTTCACTTAGCAGCGCACTCTCTTGAGCTATCTATCTTTGTAATGAGACATATCAATATTTTCCAAAGTAAGGCTAGCCTTCAACAGATTTGAAGCATTAATCTGGAAATGAAGAGGAGTAGTCTTGCCTACAAGACCGAAAGTCTGTAGAGCAATAGCTGTGCACATTCTGCTGGATGCAAACAAGATATATGCCAGAGTCATGCCAAAGAGCTCAACCACTTTCACTTGAGTTAGCTTCAGAAGTTTTTGAAAATCAAATAGCAAGACAAAATATATCCAGTCAAGAGGTGCCCACCCAAGCTGGCAAGTGAAGCATCCACACTATATTAAGACAGTCACAATTGAGTTGGGCTGGTCATGTAGCCAGAATGCCTACGAGTTATTTACTAAAATGAATCTTCTGTGCAGAACATAAGTCTGAGGAGTACTCACACGGTGATCATAGGAAATGCTGCAAGGATATTCTGAATTTCACCCAAGATTACTACACAATCATTGCAACTACTGGGCTATATAGCTTCACACATAATTGGAAGACACTCAGACTGTTTGTGAGAATGATTAATATAGCAATACCTGAGTCAATATTTAAGCCGACAGACTAACTTTATAACAGGAAACTAAAAGTTGAATATTGTAGATTATAAAGCACAGGAACAGAAAATATAACTTAGCAATAAGTGCACTTAAGATAAATATTCCTTTGTCCAAATCTCTCGTTTACTTTCTTCACATATATCCCTTCTTCCTTTCCATACCCAGTATGGAAAATGTAACTCACAAAGGAATATGCTATCACAGGAACTGAGTGCCTTTCATTGGCCTTAGGATTATTCAACTGTTGGGCTATCATACCAATATCTATCATGCCCCTATTCAATTCTTACTTGGTCACATTCTCGATATTTTTAATCAACCTGTTCGGATTTTTTATGACACAAATCTGGAATAGATTGGACTTGAACGTAAGCCTTCTGGCTCAAAGATAGGGACAGTACCATTGTGGCACAACAACCTTCTCAGTCACATGTGGAAATAGGTCTCTGAATAGTGACTAGTTGTGTTTCGCCTTTCACTAACCTGATTCCAATTGTAGCAAGCTTCCAGCTCTGTCATGGAAATGAGCTAACATTCATATACCAGCAAATAAACCTGTTAGACCTTGTTCACAAGTTGAGGAAGAACTTGATTCTCTGACATTATGCATTACAAAAGTAATGGCAATGATTTCCTTCCTAATTTCTAATTTAAATATTATCGCTTTTACCACATGTATTGGTTATGTTCCCTTAAAAAAACCTACCTTAACAAATATCACCATTAAAAATCCAGAAAATTCAATGTACATAATTGTGTTTGCAAATTGTAATTTTACTGAATTATATTTGAATGTCATAGCTGTCACATGAAATCTTTAAGACCTCTCTCTAGATTGCTTCTATGTATCATTATCAGGGCTATATATCAGCAGGACATGTCTGGTTTAACTAGGGCTAAACATATAAAAGTTGACAGAAGACAGATGTTAGTGTCTGATGCTAACACAACCAAAGCATGAGAAGTTGAAGAAGTAATACAAGACTGACAATTCTCAGCAACACACTGTGGCACTGAAGGAGGAATAGTTGCACCCTACAGCTGGAGGGAGCCTGAGCGTTAGATCCAGGTTACTCAATGATACTCACCAGTCTTCTCAGTTTATAAGAGAAAGCAAGTATAAAGTGTGATGACTGGAGGTGCCTGTGTATTTTTTGCTAAAGAATTGGGGTAATCTGGATTTAATAGATAAGCTGAAATGTAACAAGGTGACTTTTCACAATTGTGTGAAGTTTGTCAATTGTTTGAGGCATAAAAATGAATAAATATGAAAATATGTGAGGGCTATACTGGAAAGCGCACAATAACAGATACAGGGATTACAGTGCGTGACTGACCAGTACCCATGTAATGCCACTATACCAACTTCACGCTGCCTGCCTTCACCACATAATTCATTCGCAGCACACATCAGCAGCATCCAAAATGTTAACTTTCTGTCACCTGATCAACCAGCCTACATTGCACCTCTATTGGGCGCTGGCCTTTATCCAGGAAGTGAATCTGACTTGGTAATCAGTGAAGAACGGCACAACGTGGGAGAGAGGGCACTCTAAGGATTTTGATGCTTCATTAGATGCCTGTGGTGGAGATGGAAAGAAGGAGAGGTAACCGCAAAGTCCCTAACTACAAAGGACCAGCAGGACCTCCAGATATATGCTTTAAAATAGTGAGAGAAAATACATATGGAGGTCAGTGCCAGAAATGAAGACCCAAAGACCTGAATAAAACCACGAGAAGTTCAGTTACTTCACATTAGTAACCAAGGTCAATGAATGTATTTACAAACACCATATTCTACTGTCTGCACCACTACCTTCAGATTTTGCTGAAGTCACTAAACATCCACCATTCCCCACCATCAATCTCTACCAATCAGGCATTGCATTTCACATTCATAAGCTTTACCTAAACCTCACACATTTAGCGTTTCTGCAAGTTCACACCCCTATTGCGTATACTGACAATTCAAGCATGGTAAACTGTAATAACCCTTATTAATGGCTGATAGGGAATCACTAAATAATGTCCCTGTACAGCTTATTCAGTAATAGGCAATGGTTGGCCCAGCTGGAACTCATCACATGAACCCTTCATAAAGCAAACCCAGGAATGGGTCTGCAGAACTGTCTGTCCTGAGCTGAGACTAGCCTATGTACAACACAAATAGTGACTATATTTTGGTGTTCAACAATAAATGATCTTTCTCCCCAGTCAGGCTTCCTGAGTTATTACACAAACAGGTTACACTACGCTCATCAATACACTTTCACCTAACATGCAGATCAAGGTGATGCACAACAGGAGATAGCATGAGCTAACCAGAGGGGCAGAGGTGAACATGCATGCAGTATCCTACACAGAGGAGTTGATAATAGCTATAAATGGAATGTCTACCATTGTGGTTGTGGCCAGATGTGAGGTTGAAACTGTCAAAAATGACAGTAACCTCAGACATAACCTCCCTTCTTGGATCTCACATCCCCTTTATACTACATTCACAGTCAATTTAACAGCAGGTGGCTTAAGCATGAACATTTTGCATTGTCCCGAACATCAAACTTACCCTTATCCTGCATAGGAACACTAAGAGAGGCAAAGAAACACAGAAGACAAATATTAACAGTAATGCAAAGATGAGTATTTAATTTGAGTAGGCAATGTGATTGGGAATGTTTGTTCTGTAATTGATTCTATTCTTGCATTGTAACCACAGGGATGCTGTGATGGTCAATGATAGAAAGAATGTAAGGAACAGGAAAACCATTTCCTGGTGAATAGGAAATTGGGTTCTGGTTCCTGGCATTACACTAAGATAACATCGTCAGACTCAGTCTATCCAAAAAGGAGTGGTATAAGTTGGTCTCTTTCCCTTTTCCTCCCTTACTCCTATTTCTCCTCATGTTTCTGTACTTAAGTTTTTGCTGCAACAAACACTGTCCCCTCACAAATCCAGGTTACAATATGCCTGAGATCATCATGACTCTTGTACTTGTCCTGCTGGTCTTCCAGAGCGGGCCAGGCTACAGAAGCATTGCTTCAGCACACCAGTGGTCTATCACACTTCGTATGACAGCATGGCTTTTACTTTATGTGAGACATCCATTATGTGCATACGTTGTACTGCAGAGTCATCAGCCATATCGTCACAAGATGGCCCTGGTCACCCAGTAGCCACTGTTTAGTTTGCTTTGATGGCTCAAATAGACAAAGCACAGCGAAATGTCATAGAATGGGAGATTTGGGACAATGCATTGCTCTGCAATATTTTCTGTCTATTGTTACATATCAGCTAGATATGGAAGGAGTAGAATCTCTTTGGCTTTGATATGAATGAGTTGACTGCAGAGCTCACCAGGTGATGTCCATGCACACTATCAATGGTATTCTGTGACCCCAAAGAAGCTGCTTGCTCATGCTGCCTGCATGTTTGTCAAGACAGAATGAAATGTATTAATCTCTCAATAAATACAGTACAACAGTGACCTCCTTCATGTAACAGTGTAAGGCAATCTGTAAAATGTTGTAAATATCTCCAGCACTGGACTTGAAAGACGCAAACAGATGAAAAACCACATAAACTTTCATAGGTCCTTGCCCTGATCTGCAGTTGTGACAAACAACTTGAGAACATTATACTGAAATGCAGATGTCTATGCATTTTCCTCTTCAGAACAGTCCTCAGAACATCTAAGGTAGACATTTGCCTCCTGTTGAAACCTCTTCTCTCTTCCTGCAGCTTATCCTGATCTGTGTGACCTCTATGCATTCTCTAAGCAATTCTGGACTCCATGCAGAATGCCAAACCATGCATCTGTCTCTGGAGACAACTGGTTTGTCCAGGAGACTTGAAATCAGCAAAAGTTCCTTCAGCAGCAGTCACACCATTCCTTGTGGATCTTTGCAGCTTGAAATAATTATAGAAAGCACTGAGTCCTTGTACCAGATGAAATTAACCAGCAACTAATCTGTAAGTATTGGTGGTCGCTTCAAATAATTCTAATGTGGGCTCCTTCATGCTGCTGTGCAAGGTTAAGAGAGTGTATTGGCTAAAGCAATAAGCCTGCTGTGTATACTTCTGGAAGAT
This sequence comes from Rhincodon typus, assembly GCF_021869965.1. Lineage (NCBI taxonomy): Eukaryota > Metazoa > Chordata > Chondrichthyes > Orectolobiformes > Rhincodontidae > Rhincodon > Rhincodon typus. The sequence goes on along the minus strand of NC_063346.1, from coordinate 37,385,981 downwards.
GTTCACATGCTATTGCCCTTATCAGAATGGCGTCCAGTGTGATTTGTTCTGTATGTGCGTGCACATGACACAGACTCACCAGTCAGGTTAAAATGTAGCACAAAGCTCCAGAAACAAAGGAAGCTAACAAACCCACTTTCTCAGCATGTAAGTTTTATTTTGACTGCTTCTAGGCTTAGAATATTCTGAGATAAATTTAATCAAAAACAATAATCAGTCACATGGAGGTGGAAGTAGCAGGACAGGGAATTTGTGAAAGCGGCTTCATCTATCCATCCAAGCAATTTTGTCAGAGGTGAGATTAGACTATCTCTGGCTACCTTCCCTGCAGCAATGAGATCAATTAATCAACTGGGATCATTTAATGGTTGGTGCCTGAAGGTGGCCTCCCAGCATCAATCTCTCAATAGCAAAAACGGAGGCAGCATGTTAATGGCCACCTCCAGGAAGATTGTGCATCCAGGTAAGCCTCAGGAAATGCTGCTGGCCAGTATTCAAAAATAATGTTGGTGAGGTTCTATCCTTGTTTCCACAGCTTAACTATGTAACAACTGCAATAGACCTCCAGCTTCAGGCAGCAATGATGCAAGAGGGCAGGAAGCAGCGCTAATGGACCAATTGAGCTGGGAAATCCAGCAACAGGTGCTGACAGTGAGGAAGGCCACCAGGTGGGCAGCTGGAAATATCAAATAGACCTCTCTGGAAGAAAGGATATGTTTGGGGAAAAGAGTCCTTTTCGATACATCATGCATCATGCAAAAAAAGGATTTCCTCAATAAGATGTAACCATGGACATTTATATGCTGTGCCTTCCTTGTTTAACATTAATTTCCCTTCATGACTTGATGGTAGTGGAATAAAGAATATCTGCTTCATGATCTTTAGGCCATCTATGTGTTCAAATCTCATGTCAGAATATAGTACTCATTTTCACATGTCAGCACCACTCTTGAGTTGTGGTATTTTGCATGTTATCTCAAAAGTTCTTAGTTCACTTTTATTAGAAATCTAGGTTGGCGTATATACACTCCACACAAGTGCAGGACTCGAGCACACAAACCCTGGCCCAAAAGTGACAACAATGCTAACAGTCAGGCTGGTATATATTCAATACAATTTGAGAAACAATGAAGATAGCCAGGATATTTTGTTGCCTGTCAGTTGTTTCAGGCTTTACTGAAAAAGATGTGTATGCAGGAGTTAATATTAAAATGGTTTCAAACCTATTTATTCATCTGACTCACAACAAACTATCCTCCATATCTTATTTCTAAAATGCAAAATAAATGTATGCAATGTATTCAGCTTTTAACAAGCCAGATTTGCAGAGACTCCAAAAGAACACATACAAAAAGCAAAATCTATAAAGACTTTAATTTGATACATCTGACAAGACAGATCTCTACAGATGTATATTTCAACTCTGTTTTAATTGCATTCTACACACAGTAATCGTAAAGGCAGAAGTGTCAGGTCATAATCAGAACAAGTTCAGTAATGCAGAAGTAATCAACCTGAAGTGTTGATCACGCAAATAATTACCACACAAAAAGGAATCTATCAATCTAGTTGAGGTTATTTGTGTTTTCTGTAAAACAGAGTGGATTTTCTGATCCAAGTATGATGGGATGTTAAAAATATTGCCTGTTAATAATAATAGATTTTGTAGATAACTTCAGTGAATGCTTCAAAAGCAACATTAATACACAAGGCACATTCAGAAAATTAATGACAGTTCATCCATGTAGACATGAAGGCTCCGAGTTCAACGACGACATACTGATGAGATACTGTGCTTGTTGTGGTATTTCTTTACATTTAGCCAAAAAAAATTTCTTATAAATACTGAATAACTGTTACCTGTGTATTAGCTTATGAAACACTTTGTTATTAAGCTTTTATCAGAAGAATCCCTCCATAACTGTTTGTATGATAGAATCATGTTGCACACCAGTTCTGCATACCGTACTGGGGAGTTTGGAATTTAGAATTCTTTGCACTGCATATTTCTAACTACTGCTGGCCATCAGGAAAGCTAATAGATAATAGATAAACTCAGAGCATTGTTTGCCTCTGAATTAGACCATTATTCATTTGGAAGTAATGTGTTTGTGCATCCTCTTCCCTGAAAATGGCTTGTTTGCAGAGATTAAATGACACAAACAAATAAATAAATGGAAATTAATTTGGGAGTATAAAACATTTAAGGAAAGTTATTCTGATGCTTGGGGTCAACAAGTCTTTATCACTTGTGAGAGTTAGGAAGAAAAAGGTGGTAAACAATCTGATGGTGAGTCCTTCTGGCTGTCTTATGTCTATAGGTATTCCTCAATCACCAATTATACAGTACCTAGATTGTGAGAGGTCTGAAAGGAACCATCTGCTTTACCAGGATATAGGGCTGGATTTCAATCAACAGGTTCAGGAGATCGGAGTAGGGTCTAGCTCTGTATCACAACCTCACATGGTCTGTTTCTTCTCGCCCAGAAGGATTTACAAACCTTCAGCTAACTAAAAGCCGGAGAAAAGACACCATTCAGTCATGGATAGTGGGAGTTTTCCTGATAATGGAAGGACAACGGGAAGCTCTCCAGCACTCAATGATTGGTACCCCCAGTGGCTGAGGTAGGAGCTGTGAATCTGAGGATGCAGAAAGCAAGGGATAGGCAAAGGTAGGTTTCAGTGGAATCCAGCCCCTGGGTGGCAGATTCAGTTGTAAGGGGGCAATTAATCAGGCAGGAGGAGGTGGGATGAGTAACTCACCGCCTTCCCACCATCACCCAATTAAGTTAAGGTCAGGAAAGCTCATGGCTGGATTTCCCTACTGGATCGTAATTAAGGCTTTTAAGTGGGCAATTAATACCCACTTCCAAAACTCATTCCACTGTTGCTGGTATTCAACTAGCAATGGCCAGGTAAGGAGGTCACCAGGCAGGAAGGCTGAAAAGCAAAACCCCCAAGGTGGACCCCTTATTCAAAGCCTCTCATTGTCTGATCGATAGACCAAACGTCTGAAAGGGAGGGTGACAGCAGAGAGCCCACTAGCTGTGCTTTGCTTTCACTTCCCTCCCAGCACATACCAGCACATACTCCTTCCTGAAAACCCCTTCCCGAAAACCCCTTCCCACCCTTACTCACCTGTAACTGGCTCACTCAGTAATCCCATGGATGGATTACTAGCAGCCACAACTGCCAGTGGCACTAATTACTTGCCGGCGTCTAATTGATGGACAATCTTCAGGGAGGGATTTCTGTTTGTCCTAAATCCCGAAGAAGATTAACCGTGCTCCAATAAAGTATATGACTGATGTTTAATTCCAGTAGGTATTCATCAATTGAGGCAGCACAAGACTCCTCAATTTCTCCAGCCGGCGAGAAGCAACATCCCATCTCCGAAGGTCATTTCCACACTTTACTTTCATGTTTCAAAAAGCCAGTCACCTGCCCTAAGGGACAAATTTGATGATACTGGAAGGTCAAGATCTTCAGGGGTCAGCCAGCAGTGCATGGGTATATTGGAAAGGGCCACTTATGTAATTGATAGCATCCCAAGTGGAATAGAAAGTGGCAAGCTCCCACTCCAAGCAGCAATCCTTTCTCAAGTTGCCCTCATCGAAATGGCTCGAGTTCAAGGTAAAGGCAAGAAACCAGACTGGAAGCTAATGGTGCCAAATTGTGCACTTGTCTGCCTCTGACCTGAACCCCAAACTCTTACAAAATCCCAAGTCATGTGGTGATGAGGAATTTCATCAGTGGGATATTAACAAAATGCCATTATTATTAACAAGTTTATTTAATTATATTTGCTCAGAATTAGGAAATAATAAGTTATTTAGACAACTCGGTATTTCTTTCTCATCTTATAAAATTCTGCAAAATAGCATTTTCAACGAAAGCAATATATTCTTGCTTTAAAGTTTTTATAGAGTTCAGTAAAGGTTAACTTTATCAAATTAACGGTTATAATAATTTTCCATGATGGTAATAGTCACAATAAACCTTCAAACTTTGTTGCTGTGTAATTCAAGTGTACTGTTGTGAAAGCCAGTGCACTCAGGTGGAGAGTTTATTGACAATGACATGAACTGTAATTAAGGCAGGATCTTTTAAATATAGGCTTTTTTTATTGAATAGGAAAGTTGTATTATGGTGTAAAATCTAAGAAAAAGTGAGAGTCGTCAGTTGGTAAAAGGTGTGGCAGCCATGACAAAGTAAAAGCGGTATTTTGCTGGGTAGTAGTATTTTTGTAATATTACACCAAGATCTCTCCTTGGCAGAATGTTCTGAAAACACAAAATATGAACTGCAGTCTTTAGTCTAAATAACAAATACAGCAATTTTTAAACTCACTTAAAACACAATGCATGTCAAGTGTCTCTATGCTGTTGATCAAATGCCAATAATAATGAAAAACAATAGATATGGCAACATTTTAAAGGTTTTTGCACAAAAATGTAACTGAATGATGCTTTCTCATAATAACAATTTTGATACGTTTTTAAAAACGAAAACTAGTCATTTAGTTGCCATGAAAATTGGTTCAATTAATCAAGGCTGAGATTGCAAATGAGTCTTCAATGAATTGCAGGTTTCACATCCCTCGCTTAAAGTGTCCTTCCATCACATCCAATGAGATCGAAATGAGAATTAAACAGTATTTCAAAAATATTTACACTAAGTACATGAAGAGTCAATTATGGTGAATGCAGGGGTGTGCAGTGGTAGGATGGCAGGGGTGGGTATAATTTGATTTTCACTGAAATAAATAGATTTTTCTTAAATAAATAGAAATTAAAAGCCAGTGCATTGGCTTTAACATTCCAAAATATCCTAGATTCAGGGACGGTTCCATTGAATTGGACAATCGCAAATGTAACTCCTTAATTCAAAAGAGGAAGAAAGCAAGAGTCAGGCCAGTTAGCTTAACATCTGTCTTAAGGAAGATGTTAGAAGCTATTGTTGCTGATATTCTAACAGTTATCTAGAAAAAAATTCAAGGTAATCATGCAAAGTCAACATAGTTATGTGAAAAATAAGTCATGAACTAATTCACTGGAGTTGTATGAAGAAGTAACATAAATACTTAAATTTCCATAACGCATTTATTAAGACACCACATCATAAGATTTTTGCAGAAGGTGAAAGCTCTTTATGCAGGCATAATTTTTTTTAAATTCATTTTGTGGGACATGGGCATCGCCGGCTGGCCAGCATTTATTGCCCGTACTAGTTGCCCTTGAGAAGGTGATGGTGAGCTGCCTTCTTGAACTCCTGCAGTTCACCTGCTGTGGATTTTGACCCAGCAACAGTGAAGGAACGGTGATTTCTTTCCAAGTCAGGATGGTGAGTGGTTTGGAGGGTAACTTGAAGGTGGGGGTGTTTCCATTTATCTGCTGCCCTTGTCCTTCTAGATGGAACTGGTCGTGGGTTTGGAAGGTGCTGTCTGAGGATCTTTGGCAAATTTCTGTTGTGCATCTTGTAGATAGTACACACTGCTGCAACTGAGCATCGGTGGTGGAAAGAGTGGATGCTTATGAATGTAGTGCCAATCAAGCAGGCTGCTTTGTCCTGGATTGTGTCAATCTTCACGAGTATTGTTGAGGCTGCACTCATCCAGGCAAGTGGGGAGTATTCCATCACGCTCCTGACTTGTGCCCTGTAGATGATGTACAGCCTTTGGGGAGTCAGGAGTTGAGTTAATCGCCGCAGTATTTCTAGCTTCTGATTTGCTCTTGTAGCCACTGTGTTTATGTGGCCAGTCCAGTTGAGTTTCTGGTCAATAGTCTGGTCAATGATAACCCCCAGGATGCTGATAGTGGAGTATTCAGTGATGGTAACACCATTGAATGTCAATGCTTAGATTGTCTCTTATTGGTGATGGTCATGGCCTGGTATTTGTGTGGCGTGAATTTTACTTGCTGCTTGTCAGCCCAAGCCTGGATATTGTCCAGATCTTGTTGCATGTGGACATGGACTGATTCAGTATCTGAGGAGTCGTGCATGGTGCTGAACATTGTGTAATCATTGGCAAACATCGCCACTTCTGACCTTATGATGGAAAGAAGGTCATTTGATGAAGCAGCTGAAGATAGTTGGGCCGAGGACACTACCCTAAGGAACTGCTGCAGAACTGCTGGAGCTGAGATGACCAACTTCCAACGACCATGATCATCTTCTGATGTGTCAGATATGACTCTAACCAGCAGAAAGTTTGCCCTCGATACCCATTGATTCCAGTTTTCCTAGGGGTCCTTGATGCTACACTCGGTCAAATGCAGCCTTGATGTCAAGGGCTGACACTCTCACCTCACCTGTGGAATTCAGCTCTTTGGTCCATGTTTGAAGCAAGGTTGTAATGCGATCAGGAGCTGAGTGGCCCTGGCAGAACCCAAACTGGGCATCACTGAGTAGGTGTTGCTTGACAACACTGATAATGACACCTTCCATCACTTTATTGATGATCAAGAGTAGACTGATAGGGCAGTAATTTGCCAGGTTGGATTTGTCCTGCTTTTTATGCACAGGTCTTACCTGGGCAATTTTCTACATTGCCGGGTAGATACCAGTGTTGTAACTGTACTGGAAGAGCTTGGCTAGGGGAGCAGCAAGTTCTGGAGCAAAAGCCTTCAGTATTATTGCCGGAATATTGTCAGGGTCGGTAGCCTTTACAGTGTCCAGTGTCTCCAACTGTTTCTTGATATCACGCGGAATGAATCAAATTGGCTGAAGACTGTTATATGTAATGCTGGGGACCACTGGAAGAGCCCAAGATGGATCATCCACTCGGCACTTGCTACAAATGCTTCAGTCCTATCCTTTGCACTGATGTGCTGGGCTTTTCTATCATTGATGATGGGGATATTTGTGGAGCTTCCTCCTCCAGTGAGTTGTTTAATTGCCCACCACCATTCACAACTGGATGTGGCAAGACTGCAGAACTTAGATCTGGTCCGTTTATTATGGGATTGCTTAGCTATATCTATCACTTGCTGCTTCTGCTATTTACCATGAAAGTTTTTAGCTGTTTGGTAGCTTCACCGTGTTGACGCCTCATCTTTAGGTATGCCTGGTGCTGCTCCTAGCAAGCCCTCCTGCACTCTCCATTGAACTAGGGTTGATCCCCTGGCTTGATGGTAATGGTTGAGTGGGGGATATGCCGGGCCATGAGATTGCAGATTGTTCTGGTGTAAAATTCTTCTGCTGTTGATGGCCCACAGTGCCTCATGGATGCCCAGTCTTGAGTTGTTAGATCTGTGTGAAGTCTGTTCCATTTAGTACAGCGTTAGTGCCACACAACATGACAGAAGTAATTCTCAATGTGAAGGCGGGACTTCGTCTCCACAAGGACTGTGCGATGGTCAGTCTTACCGATACTGTCATGGACAGATGCATCTGCAATTGGCAGGTTGGTAAGGATGAGGTCAAGTATGTTTTTCCCTTTTGTTGGTTCCCTCACCATCTGCCGCAGACTTAGTCTAGCAGCTATGTCCTTTAGGACCCGGCTAGCTGCTGAGCCACTCTTGGCGGTGGACAATGAAATCCCCTACCCAGCGTACATTTTGCGTCCTTGCCACCCTCAATGCATCCTCTAAGTGTTGTTTAACATAGAGGAGTCCTGATTCATCAGCTGAGGAGGGACTGTACATGCAGGAGGTTTCCTTGCCCATGTTTAACCTGAAGCCATGAGACTTCATGGAGTCCAGAGTCAATGTTGAGGATTGCCAGGGCAACTCCCTGCCAACTGTACACCACTGTGCTGCCACCTCTGCTGGGTCTGTCCTGCTGATGGGACAGGACATATCTAGGGATGGTAATGGTCATTTCTGGGACATAGTCATACTTACGGAATCATACCTTACAATGTCAGGCTGTTGCTTGACTAATCTGTGAGTCAACTCTCCCAGTTTTGGCACTAGCCCCCAGGTGTTAGTAAGGAGGACTTTGCAGGGTCAACAGGGCTGTTTCTGCAGTTGTCTTTTCCAGTGTCTGGTTCGATGCCTGGTGATCTGTCCGGTTTCATTTCTTTGAGACTTTGTAGCGATTGGTACAACTGAGTGGCTTGCTAGGCCATTTCAGAGGGCAGTTGAGAGTCAACCACATTGCTGTGGGTCTGGAGTCATATGTGGGCCAGACCAGGTGAGGATGGCAGATTTTCTCCCCTGATCGGCATTAGTGGACCAGATGACTTTTTCCTACAATCATCAATGATTTCATGGTCATCGGTAGATTCTTATTCCAGATTATTTTATTGAATTTCAATTCCACCATCTGTTGTGGCGGGATTCGACCCAGGCCCCCTGAACATTAGCTGAGTTTCTGGATTAATAGTCTAGTGATGATATAACCAGGCCATTTACCTTCCCTAAGGCATGGATGGAAGATTGACTTGCTAACAGAAAATAAAAGGTGTTTATAAATGCATTATTTCTGTTTGGCATGATTTAACAAGTGGTGTGCCACAGGGATCAGTGTAATCATTTTTTCACAATTTACAATACTGAGTTTGATGAAGGGACCTGAGGTATGATTACTAAATTTGCTGATGGTATAAATGTTGGTAGAAAGTAGGAAGAGAATATATAGGAGGCTACAAAGGAATATAGATAGGTTAAGTGTGTGGGCAAAGAACTAGTAAGTGGAGTATTATATGAGAAAATGTGAAACTGCCCATCTTGGCAGGAAGAATAAAAAATATCTGAATGGCAAAAGATTGCAGAACTCTGAGATGTAAAGGGATCTGAGTGTCCTAATGCATGGATCACTGACACTCAGTTTGGGTTTTCCCAGAACCACTCAGTTGCTGACATTAATACAGCCCTGGTTAAAACATGGACAAAAGCACTGAATTCCTGTGGCGAATTGTGAGTTATTGCCCTTGACATTCGACTGCGTGTTGCATCTCGGGGCCCTAGTAAAACTAGAGACAATGGGAATAAGAGAGAAAACTCTCTGCTGGTTGAAGTCATATCTGGCACAAAGGAAGACAGTTCTGGTTGTTGGAGATCAGTCATTTCAGGTCCAGGACATCTCTGTAGGAGTTCCTTGGGGTATTGTCCTTAGCTGAACCATCTTCAGCTGCTTCATCAATGAATTTCCTTCCATCATAAGGTCAAAAGTAGGGATTGTTCACTAATGATTGCAGAATTTTCTGCACCATACTGGACCAGTCCAAGTCCAAATGCAGCAAGACTTGGACAAATCCAGATTTTACTTACAAGTAGCAAGTAACACTTATATTACACAGTGCCAGGCAATTAGCATACCCAACATGCTGCAAACTTGATTGACACCGTATTCACAAACATTCATTCCCTCTACCACCAACGCTCAGTAGCAGTAGTTTGTACCATCTACAAGATGCACAGCAAAAAATTCACCAAGATTCCTTAAACAGCACCACCACTTGCAAGTTCTCCTCCAAGCCACTCACCATCCTGACCTTGAAATATGTCATCATTCCTTCAATGTTGCTGGGTCAAAATCGTTGAACTCCCTCACTCAAGGTCTTGTGGATCTATCTATAGCTAATAGACTGCAATGGTTCAAAGATGCAGCTCACCACCACCTTTTCAAGGGCAAGAAGGGATGGGCAATGCTGGTCCAGTCGGTGATGCCCACATCCTGTGAATGACTGAAATAAATCATAAATTGTTACTATGCAGGTATAGTAACAGGGAAAGGTAATAGAATGTTATACTTTAATGTTATATTTTACTATGTAGAGAAGTAAGTACAAAATTAGGGAGATTATACTTCAGCAATACTGGACATTAATGGAGTACACCTGGAGTACCATGTACAGCATTGGCCTCTGTATTTAAGAAGGATGCAAATGCATTGGAAATAGTGTGGAGAAGGTTTACTAAAATAATTCCCGGAAGGGACAGGTTATTTTATGAGGAAATGTTGGAGAGGCCAGGCTTGTATCTGCTGTGTTTAAAAGATTAAAGTGCAATTTGTTTGAATCATATAAGATCCTCACAAGACTTGACTGGGTGTAGAAAGGTTGTTTCTTTCTGTGGAACAACCTACAACTAGAGCTTACTGTTTAAAAATAGCTCTTCTTTAAGTTCTAAATTTTTTGTTTTCTCTCTCCTTTCTTTCAATGAGTAGTTACATTTCAATGTAACTTAATGATTTTCTTTTTATTTTATATTTTTAAAGTGTATGTAGAATTAGAGACTTAAATATCACAGTTCATTGATTTGAATTATCTTCATCATTTGTCTTCGTCAAAGTCTCTTGACACAAATATAGATAGTCTTTGCTCATCATTTTCTTGAAGATGCGTATTAATAGGTAATCAGACAAGAAGTTTGGAACAATCTGGGCCAAAATCTTTTTGTGGATTTTGTTTTTGAAAGCACTAGCCGGTGTAAGTGGAAAGCAAGATTATTTTTTTAAAAATACAAGTTCTCTGATTGCTTCCTTCACTCCACTGCCTCTATTTTCCCTACACATACCCCTACCTCCTTAACCCCTAGACCCCCTCTGCCTCAGGGTGTTATGCCTCATTCTTCTAAGTTGTACATCTAGCACTTCAGTTTGGAACTGATCAATCTCTGCTTGTCGAAGGTGTTATAACTCTGACAGAAGGCGTGTGCTGATAATCAAGCTTTACCACTCCACAAGCATAACCCAAAATGTTCAATGTGTCTCTCTTTTGGATACTACAAAAGAAATATCAACCAGGCATTTTTCATAAACTCAAAATAATTCTATAATAAGCAAGATTTATTTTCTAAACAAGTGGCAAACTAAACTACTATTTAGAATTAAACTATATCCCTTTAATCAACAGCACACACATTCATACACAAACAGGACAACACAAATTTGCAGAAATATTATGAGATTGGAAAAAAAAAGGAAAAAAGAGAACAACATTGGGTGGCACAGTGGCTCAGTGGTTAGCACTGCTGCCTCACAGCGCTAGGGACTCGGGTTCAATTCCACCCTTGGGCGACTGTCTGGGTGGAGTTTGCACATTCTCCCCATGTGTGCGTGGGTTTTCTCCAGGTGCTCCAGTTTCCTGCCTTAGTCCAAAGATGTGCAGGGTAGGTGGATTGGCCATGCTAAATTGCCTTCAGTGTCCAGGAGTGTGTAAATTAGGTGGGTGAAACGGGGATGGGTTGGATGCTCTGAGGGTCGGTGTGGACTTATTGGGCCAAAGGGCCTGTTTCCACACTGTAGGGATTCACTAACATTCCTGTGGATCAAGGGTACTAATTCAGAAGATAGATTGAGCTCATTTCTCACAGTTCCTTTGTTTCCTGTTAACAAGATCAGTTGCTGACAACCACAGAAAGATCTTCAGACTAGTTTTCAGATTCAGATGGGAAACAGCCAGAAATCCTGATATTTCACAAATACTTCACTTAGAGATGTTTCAACTAGTTTTATGTTGTCTCTTATTGAGTGTAAGAGAATGACAAAGAGAGAGAGAGAGAGAGCAAGAGAGAGAGAGAAAGAAATTGAGCTATACTTTTCCCTACAAGCGTCTCTAACTGCCCACATCTAGGTCTACAAAAACACACTGTAACTTCAGTCCAGAGGCTGTTGCTAGGTAACACACATCACAAATCCCAGGTTTTTTCCAAGCTTGTTTATTTAGCAAGTAAGGGCCATAAAATCCGATTCTTAGCTCACTTGTTGGCTTTATTGGACTCTTCTACTGAAATTATTTGTTTTTCCTGTACACAGGTAATCCACAGTTTTTTTTTATTTTTTAGCTTTTTCCTTTCAACAAATCACAAAAAAAAACTCCTTCAAACCAGAAATGCCTGAACCATTTCATATTCCAATATATCACAGTCCATAAATATATACATCCCAAACAAAGGAGATAACCCTGGGTGACATGGAAACATAGGACTTCAAATTTATAATCTTCAAGCCGGGTGTACATTGATCAAAACCTTGAGCAATGTGGGTGCTCTCTGAAAGAAACAATGCTATTAAATGATGCTGTATTTTCTTGATGTAAATCTGCCATTTCAAGAAGATTTAAAGGAATCTATGATCAATAAATGTCTCTTGTTTAAGTAGCGTTGACAAAGGCTGTCTAGACTATAAAGGAAAAATAATATTCCATTGTGCAGATAGAATTTTTATTTTGCTTTGATATTCTGATCTGCTGCCTAGCCAACTGTTTGTGACTTGGCAAGTCAATGTTATGTTTATTGTAGCATCTAACACCACCCAGCTGTTCAAAGAATTCAGGATATATTAATTGTATAGAGTATAACATACCAAGCATTTCTTCCTGACTGATGTCTTCTTGAATAAATATTCCTGAATGTTTAATGCTGTTATTTATTTTCTCTTTCAAATAAGACTTTGTGAACACATTTCTTCAGAGCCCTTGAAATAAAGTTAGGAACATCTAAACCCATTGGTTCTAAGCTACAGTTCAATTTTGTGGTTCGCATGATTATTCGGAGACTGGTACTGAAGAATATTTTGGACTTCATGTTAATATGAACATTCTTCCTTTCTGGTTGGTAGCACACATTTCATTTTCTCCATAGGGGTTATGAACAAAAAAAGCCTCATCCCTCAACACACTGTGTCGATGACTTCCCTTCACTATAAAATATAGAATAATGAGATTTTTTTTTGCTTGAAGAGTAGTACTTTACTCTGGCTGGGCACATGTCAGCAGTATCACATTTTAGGTTGAGCCGCTATCAACAAGTAATGGAAACGTGAGGTGAAAGGAAAAGTATGTCCTGATTTTCACACAATTTCTAAATTGAGCTATAAAATAGTTATTGTTAAAATTTTAAGATTACAAAAACCGAAGCTGAACAACCACTCATAGGACCAGAAAAATATTAGAAAAATTTCAACATTACTATTTTTGCAGGAGGACCATGTCAAAATGGAAAAATTTTGGGGAAGGAGTAAGGACCCATAGTGCAGCTTACAACCCAAGTTTGAACAACACTGGACAGAAACAAATTAGATCAGGAAGTAGTGATATGCCACAATAAACACAGATTTTAAAAGTCTCATGATTGCTGGAAGCAAGAGAAAATGAAGGGAAGTAAAGTAGCTTAGCAGCAATGGTGTCCTGTTATAGAAGGTTACTGTAGGAGATGTTACAGTTTCTATTGCAGGAGTGGTGAAATAAGATGAAAAAAAGCCTCATAAACGTGCAAGTGTCAGCTAAAAATAAAAGTTAGCAACAATCTGTCAAAGTGACTGCTCCATTGCAGTTTCAATGTGTTTACTTTCATCAGTGCCTCATGCAGCACCAGCTACATGCATGCTGTAATCAAACAGGAACTGTCCGGTACTAGGCTATAACTTCACTTCCCCAGATCTTGAATGCCCTTTCCTTTCATTATTACCTTGTCCTTTCTAAATCATATCACTATTCACACATGTCAAAGACCATTAATGGGCTGTGATGCATTCTGAGCCTTTCTGAAGGTTATCAGAAATAGTGTTCCCCCTTTGTGACATGGCTAATTTTTCCAAAATCCCCAACTATTTAATTTCACTTGCAGGCAATTTTCCACTCACAAGATTCATATTCACCTTGCATGTAAGAAAATCTTTTCACCCAGAGTTATGGACATTTTGGGAAATTGGTGAAATTAGCACACTGTGTTTTGTGTCATTTAATATTAATGAGCAACCACCCCCACCCCGTTCCCCCACTCCACCACACCATAAATAATGGATATGTTTAGACAAGGTAGAGGTTGAAGTGGTAAAAATCAGAATTGTGACCTCAACATGCCTCTAACCTGCCCACATTTGTCCAAGCATGGCATCAAGGATCTCTCGTAAAACGGAAATCAATGGGAAACAGGGAGTAACTATCTGCTAGCTGGAGTCATACCTGGTGCAAAGGAAGATAGTTGATCGTGGTTGGAGGTCAGTTATTTCAACTCTAGAACAGCTCTGCAGGAGTTCCTGAGGGTAATGTCCTAGGACCAACCATCTTCAGCTGCTTCATCAATGACTTTCCGCCTGACTCCTCAGATACTGTGTGCCTGTCTTGCCTAAGTTCCGTGATCAAGTTTCTTTCTGACTCCATTGATTTAACCTCTGCCTTTCTCTACATCAAGGCCTCCAATTCAGAAACCCTACTCAGCCTTTGATTCCTCACGTGCCTGATCTTCAACTTTCCCTTTCCCTCCTGTCATCCTGCTCTGGGTTTGGGGCTTGGCCCTTTCTGATCCCATGGCATCTTCTCCAAACTGCCCACCTTCTGGGAAGCCATGCCTGTCAATCAAGCTGATGTCAGAGTGGGGAACCTGTCAGTGACATCACACACTGTAGAATTTAATATTATACTTTAAGATTTCTGGTACTCTACCCAGTACTAGACATATGAACATCAGTCACCCACTTCCTAGCTGTTGATCAATATAAACAACTGCAGCGGTAGTATGTGAAAACACTTCAGTGATTTGAACACATTATTCATGCATTTGAAGCACTGAATAATTTAGCAATTGGTAAGCTCTGCATCAATGAATTTAGCTTAACGTCAATTTAAATTAGGCTCTAATCTTTGTGTCGGCATTTTTCTTTTATTGAAATAAAGAGGTGAAATAACTCCACAAAGGCCGGTATCCATGACCCAGCTCATACAGAGCCAGCTCCTAGAGTGAAGAGAACCTTAAACACTCCTGTTCTATCTGTCAACCAGGGCTCCCTGAGTGTACCCGATTAACAGCCCCAGTCAGGGAACTCATATTCTGTGATGTCCGCCTGGGTGACCTCATTCCAATCACAACAATAGGGACATGTTTTCACCGTTTAAGAATAAAGGTTAAAAGTGATCCATTTCCAGTTAAGTGTTGCAGCTGTTTCCTCAAGTTGTAGTCATCAGTCATGGATTGGAATCCTCAGCCATTCAGTCAGTATAAGATGATCAGATCACATGTTACATTGCACAATTTTCAAGTAGAATTTTCATTGGCCACTTTTGAGGAGCCCACAGTTGTCCCTTTAAGTGTCAAGAACTCTCCACATGTAAATAAAGGGTGACTTAGTAACAGGATACCAGCCTGTGTACAGTTATTTCTGTGGTGACAATAGAAAAGCCTGCTCCTGAAGAAATTCACTCGGAACAGTCATCTTTGAGTTGGGATAAGTATTTCTGCGTCATGCCATTATTTGGGAAGCTCGACTTGTTTGATCCTGCCTTGGAAGACTGGGCTCAGTATCTAATAAGAATGCATTGTTTTTTGGGGAAAATTACATTGTGATAGATGAAAAGCAAAGAGTAATTCTCCTGACAGCTTGTGAACCCGCAGCTTTTCTGGTTGTTAAGAGTGTAATCTTCCTTGAGTCACCAGAAACTAAAACCTTTCCAGAGTTGATGGATTTGGTCAAGGAATATTACGACCCCGAGCCTCTTCTAATTCTGGGACATTATCAGTTTTGCTCAGCAATTCGAGAACCAGGCGAATTTGTATTGGGATTTTTGATGAGGTTAAAATGACTGACAGAGGCATGTGACTTTTGTTTAATCCTTAATGAGATGCCGAGAGACTGTTTGGTATGTGAGATTAATGATGTAACCATGCAAAAGCACCTACTAGCTGAAGCTCAACTGGACTTCATACAGGTACTAAATTGGCTTTGTCATTAGAAAATGCGGCAAGTGGAGCATATGCGTTACAAGGTATTCCAAGGGAAGCGGACACCCTCGCCAGGCTGACTGAGCTTGGGGGAGACCACTCGAGTGAAGGCAATTGCATAGCCTCACTCAGGACATATCCTGGACAGAGGGACCCTAGGTAATTCCACAGTAAAACCCCAAAACAAGGACAAACCTCAGCCAAACAGTTAAAATTTTCTTCAGGATCTGGGTCACAATCCATGCACTGGCTGCCGGTATGCAGAGACAGTAAAGGAGTCCTACTAGGCCTATATCAAATAAGAGAACTCATAGGCTGGTATCCAGGAGAGTGCACAACCTGGAAAGTCCACTTACATCTGCAGCCAGTTCAGTGATTGCAGAACCTGCCTTTAACAAAATTCGCTCTGGACTCCAACCTTTAAGTTTGCACAAGACCATGGCTAGACTGAGAACCTACACCAGGGAACTTTTACAGAGAAAGGGTACAACTTCAGTTCCAGTTTCTTATGAGAAGCAGCAGGTTCAGTTACCACTGATCATAGTGAAAGGCTCGGGCCCAAGCTTGATGGGGCAAAATTGGTTGAGAAAGATTCATCTAGATTGGCTCATCATTTTTCAATTAGAAATTGGCTGCCCGAGTGAAGTCCTAATCAAATACCCTGAAGTTTTTCAGGAAGTTCCAGCAATACCTTTACAGAAGTAAATTTGTAATAATAATGAACTGCAAACCACTTCTAGGTTGACTTAAAGAGGAGAAGGCAGTGCCACCCATAGCTTCAGGCCAAATTCAGTGGTGGGCTCAGATGCTAAGTGTGTACAATTACAAGTTGAAACACCATCTGGGAGGCCAAGTAGCAGATGCTGATGCATTAAAACGCCTCCCACTGGCAGATACACCAACGGTGGTACTGTCACTGGGAGGGTCCATAACGTTTTTAAACTTTCTGGACACATTTCCAGTTACAGCTAACAATATCAGACTTTGGACGCAAAAAGATCCGTTCCTGGCAAAACTGAAACAGTTGGCACTAATGGGGGAACCAAAGGACTGTCACAACCAGAATTGAAACTTTTTTGGACCCAGAGAGACCAGATCACAACAGAGGATGGCATATTATAATGGGGAGCAGCTCACACAGCGTAGTAACCTGGCATGGCCATACAACAAATATCTCATAGAATCGTTCAATTGGGCCTTCTAACAGGGAGTGGTTGCTAATTAGGGACAGGTTAGAAATGACAATGAGAATATTGCCAGCACTTAGTAAAAAACAGACATGTTTTGCTTATTAGCACTGTATTCAAAAAGAACTGAAGAAATCAACCCTTTTTCAAAGGCAAGTAAGATTAAACATGACCATTCCCCACTTCCCCATTGTCAGGAAACTACTTCGACCCAACTCTTTTCAAAAAGCACATTCCACCTATAAACAAACATGGCAATCCAATAATTCTCTACTTCTATTACTTACATCTCACATGGTATGCAAGAAAAAAATAAAAAGGCGAGATTATCATATTAGACTGCACAGTTATGAAACATTTTGATTCAACCGTCCTTAAGAGTTTACCCAAACTTTCGTTCATGGTTTAGTTTATGAGGAGAGTGAACACTGTCAAAATGAATGTCACGTGTCAATTGAGCTGCTAAATTGGAAAACATTTCAGCTTGCTCTTCGTTTACAGAACTGCTTGGAAATAGGGCATATAGACAGCTGATCACCAGTAATTCCTGATATTAACCTTTTGCAGCATGTTCAAGCAGATGCATCTTAAAAATTTATGCGAATCAGGCAAATGTAATCGGACCACACTAGAGTGTAAAGCAGAGTTTTACACAGGGATCCTGCCTTTGGTTTCCCAGCTAATCAGAAGCACATCTGCAACCAACCTGAAAGCAGCTTCAAGTACATCTGAAATGTGTGGCCTTCCTTAGCTAGAATTTCCCCCGTGTTTCCATATTACATGATCCTCCTGACAATCCTTTCCCATCATTTGTTGAAATACAAACATAGAGACATATGACTTAGGAGCAGGAGTGGGGTCATTCAGCCCCTGAGCCTGCTCTGCCTTCCAACTAAAATAAAGCTGATCTGATTGTAATCTCCACGAATTATTACCCCTACTGTTACTTCACCCCCTTGCTTAACAATCTATCTACCTCTTAAAAGTATTCAAGGACCCTTGCTTCCACTGCCTTTTCAGAAGGAAAGTTCCAAGGTCTCACAACCCTCTGAGGGAAAAGAAATCACCTACTCACTATTTTAAACATTGACCTAAAGTTATAGATTTTCCCAAAAGAGGAAACATCCTCTCCACACTTGTTCTGTCAAGATCACTCAGGATCTTTATATTTAACTCATGTCACCTCCTAGAGTTCAAAGCTCTATCTGATGAATGCTCAATCTTTTGTTACTGACAACCTCTCCATCTCATCTTCTTGCCCTTTCCATGTGAAATGTGTGCCAGTGGTATAGAATCATGGAATAGTTGCAAAACTGAGGGAGACCATTCAGCCTGTCAGGTTTGTGCTAGTTCTCTGCAAGAGGAATTCACCTTGTGGTACTTCTCTGCCTCCTCATTGTAACCCTGCATATTCTTTTGCTTCAGATGCAGATCAATGACCCTCTTGAATGTTTTGATTGAACCTGTCTCCACCAAATTCTCAGTCAGCAGACTTACTGTATGAAGATACTTTTCCTCATGGTGTATTTGCTTCTTTTGCTGATTACCTTAAATTTGTGCCCTCTGACTACCGATCCTTGTGCTAATGGGTTTAATCATATCTACGTTATCCACACTGCTCAAATCTCCGCTCAACCTTCTCACCTTAAAGTAAAACAGTCTGAACTGCTCCATTATATTCATATAATTGAGTTTCTTTACCTGAGGAACAATTCTCGCGCACCTTCTCTGCACCCTTTCTAACACCTTGGCGTACTTCCACTTAAATAAAACTCAATTGAAATTGACATGGCATCCTGATGCTTCTGTCAATTGGGAAATTGTCACAGCAATTTTGCAGCAGAAACCCACTCAGCTAAAATTCAACTCTCTATATTCTGACTTACAATTTGTTGCAGAGCAATTCTTTTACAAATAATTAAATTTTGCCCAATTACATAAGCAAATAGAAATGTTAACTAAATTGATTCTGATAGAAATGAGCAAAATCGTACAAAGATCAACAAGAAACAAAAGCAGGAATTGTTAAAAATGTTACATTGGAACAAGTGTGTGATGTGTTATGCCAATTTATCTTTACTGTTCTAATTTTGCTTTGAACTGGCAAAGGCAAAAATTGGGAAGAAACATCAATTTTGCAGCTCACTTTCAGAACCTCTCAGCTGTTCTTTAGTCTGAGAAGAGGACGTCAGACAAGATCTATTCCTTGACCTAGCAATGACTTCATGCACTAACAATTTGGAGACAAAGTACCACAGTGCAAGGTGGTCAGGCTGACTTAAAACTGGAGTGAACACCTTGAAAGGGTGGCAGAATGTTGAACCAAATGAAAATCTTCACATAGCAGGCATCTAGCCTTGAGGGTTTGCTATCCCAAAGGACTGAAACAAATCTGCCATCATTGCCCTGTTTGTATTTTTTTGTCTAATATTGTAAATCCAACTCACAAAGATCAAAAAATGCAAAGACTGGCGTTCTCTTAAAAAAGGTAATTTTCTCATCACTGGTTCAAAAGTCATTGTTACTGTCAAAGTGGGGTTGTGACAATATCAAAAACATTACATCTTATTAAATAGAAGAGGAAATGCTTCTGCAAAATAGTATTTTGCCAGTAAAGCAGGTTTTGTTAACATTGAAAGTCAGTTGGCTTCTAAAGGCCTCACAAATACTGAGAGGAAACCCAAGTGAAAGAAAATCCTTTATACACCCTCTGTTCAAAAGGTTGTCTAAATATTTGTCTATGGTTTGGCGCCATATTATTATCTGTTCGTCATGACATTTGATACTTTTTAGTTACAGTGTAACATGCGAGAATTACTATTAATCCTAAAAGCTATTGTTTGAAGTCCTATAACAATGCAAACTAAAATAGGAAGGTCAGGGAATGTTTGAACTTGCGATTGTTTATGAGTGACTCAAAGCAGGAAAAACCTCTCGGGTAGTAAACGTTACATGCAAGCACAGAAGAAAACATTACAGATTCAAAAAGAGCCTACCTAACTTCCAAATCAAATGTTTCATGTGTTATTTATCAATGTGGTTCAGGATCACTCACTTAAAAACATATAAATAAATATACAAAGGAGGAATACTTCACACTATCTAAAGTTTCAAATATTGCACTGTGAAGAGCAATCTCCTGCTGAAAATCCTTTTCAAGGGTACAGACTTTACATTTTGTAATAGAGTCCATGTTACTGTTAGTCCATTATAACAGTTGTTTTCTATAGACCACAGCCTACACTTTTTCAAGACAATTTGTAATTAATAATATAGTACATTATGATACTTATCCCAGTACAAATTAATAGGTCATTTTTTTGTCAGCAGGTCCCTTACATCAGTTTGAATAAGCTGTATTGTGCCTATAATTATGGGGACTCTAAAGAATAGTGTGCTAAAAAATACTGTTGAATCGTGACTAAAACTGTGATTGTTTCATATTCCAACATGATAGCTCAGCTTTTGACTTTTTTTAGACAATTTTTTTGTCCAGAACAGTCTTCAGGATAGTTATGTCATTATATTTAGGATGTAGACAAACGGTGATTAATCATGACCATTCTGGAGCCAGTTACTAGGACTTCACCAAGGATAGTTTGGAACAATATACCAATGTGAGTGGGTGTTGGGAGTCAGTTCGGTGATTGGGGTAGGTTGCCCAGTAGCTGGGGGTTAGGGTGCCAGGTGGGTGAGGAGCTTGGAGTTGAGCCAGGAGGGGATAGCATAGAGGGATTTTGGTATCAGGTCGAGCAGTGTCAAGTCATTGGGATGATATCAGATTGGGTAAGTGTGGGGGTCAGAATCAGCAGTGTCAAGTCAGGTGGTGGGGGGGATGTGTTAGCGGTAAGTGGGGGATGGAAGGGTGCAGTGGGATGTTGGGATGGGGAATGTGGATCTGGAATGGTCAGGGGAGGTAGATTCAGATAGAGGGGGTTATTATACCAAGAAGTGTCAGCGGTCAGGGAGGGTGTAGTCACAAAGATGAGTTAGGGCTTCAAATTAACTGTTACCTGGCCAGAGCAGATTTTCCTCCAAATTTTCCTGGGAAACTATTAAGCTTAAGTGACTGAGAACCATCTGAAATTCCCAACCCAAACCTGGAGTTTGGCCTTTTTCAGAAGGTTCCAAGCACAAGATAATTGCCCCAAGCAAATTTCAGTTTCTTGACAATTCCCATACAGTCAGTTGCATCAGAATTTTCACATGGTCCCAATGCACAATTAGAACTAGAATTAGCTTTATTGCTACATTCACTCTAATCAGTGCAGTGAAATGTTTGCAATGTTGCCAGTTATGACGCCATCTTAGGTACAAGATACCTGAGTACACAAACTTAAGTATTTGATACAAAATTGAAAGAATAATAAAAGTCCAGCGTAAGAATAAAAGGAAAAAAATGTACTTGATTTACAGCCCTTCCACCCCAGTCTGTGCCAGCACCAAGTATCGAGACTTCAATGAGCCAAGTCTCCCAACTACACCAGGCTTCAAAAGCCAAGGCCTCACCTCCCCGTGGAGCCTCCTGTCTGGCACTCGCCTTCCCCACGCTGACCTCTGGTCTGGGACTCGCCTCCCCCATGCTGGCCTCCAGTCTGGATCTCATCTCTGGGACTCTCCTCCCCTGCACTGGCCTCCGGTCCAGGACTCGCCTCCCCTGCACTGGCCTCCAGTCAGGTACTCGCCTCCCCCATGCTGGCTTCCAGTCAGGGCCTCGCCTCCCCCAAACTGGCCTCCGGTCCGGGACTCGTCTCTGGGACACACCTCCCTACACTGGTCTCCAGTCAGGGACTTGCTTCCCCCATGCTGGCCTCCGGTCCAGGACTCATCGTCGGGACACACCTCCCCTGCACTGGCCTCTGGTCCGGGACTCGCCTCCCCTGCACTGGCCTCCAGTCGGGGACTCATCTCCAGGACTCTCGTCCTCCAAACTGACCTCCAGTCCGGGACTGATCACCAGGACTCACTTCACCTGCTTTATATTGCTACAACAAACAATCTCCAACATCAGAATTTCTGAGCCAATGTGTAAGTTAAATGCAATGACATGTAAGAATTAACATACATTATCTTTACGAGAATTAAGTGAGAGTAAAAACTATATGTTGTTCTTGTGACAGCTGGATGAGAAACTATTGTGTATAATGT
This sequence comes from Rhincodon typus, assembly GCF_021869965.1. NCBI lineage: Eukaryota > Metazoa > Chordata > Chondrichthyes > Orectolobiformes > Rhincodontidae > Rhincodon > Rhincodon typus. The sequence goes on along the minus strand of NC_063346.1, from coordinate 37,364,041 downwards.
GGTACTAAGCCACAAAAAGAAATGCATCTACCAATCACAAATAAAAAATAATGTTACAAAAGAGAAACAGAAACCACTAGAAAACATCAGCAGTCCTGGCAGCAGCTGTGCAGAGAAAAATTGAACCAACATTTTAGGTTGTGACCTTTCATCAGTTGATCACTTGAGATAGCGTATCACTGATGTGAGACATTAGCTTTGTTTCTCTCTACAGATGCTGCCAGACATATGGAATATTTGTGCCATTTTCCACTTTTATTTCTGGTTTCAAGCATCCGCAGTATATTCCTTTTGTAATAACTTGAAAGTATTATTTATTTCCAGAGAATTACTAATTTCCCAGCTCTGTCAACACATAAAATGTTAGTGCAGCAATACACCCTTTCCTGTGACTTGTTCCTCTGTTTCATATTTGTTTCACACTTCTAAAATCAGCTCAAATTGTGGACATCTTTTGATTTCAGCCAGGTTAAGATCTGCGCACAGGAAAAATTGTTCCCTAGTGTGACAAACCAAGGATTTTCCACCATATTGCAAGCAAAATAATTTACTGTACAGTAAGGAAGTAGTAGGGGAATATGGCACCAGACAAAGGAGGGACACAGTTTGATCTTTATCATGCAGGGGGTTGGTGTTGGAAGTGAGAGGAAAGTTTTCTGCCGCGAATGTAGCCATGCCAAATAAAAAGAGAAGAGGAGCCAAAGCAACAAAGACACCTCAGGGAAAAAGGTCTCCTAAATCCTGGGGAAACTAATCTTATGGAAATACAATCCTCATTAAAATCAGAATCTCAATATTAGATAAAATATCATTTGACAGGAATATCAAGAATTTCCTAGGCAAATTGTAGCTTATTTTTCATCTCCAAAGGACACATAAAAAGGATAACATGACTTTAAATAGTAAGGATGATTCACTGCTATGTATAACATTTCACATTAAAATAAATAGAATTTAATGCCACTTATGTATTGCATTTCAATGTAATTCCATCTTAGGTTTAATTTTGTTTTAAATCAAACTGTAGAACGATGCTCTTGTTGACAAATGTTATGCACCGTCACCCCCTGGTACTAGTAACAAAAATTAAAAAAAACTTTTCCCATTAATAATTTTCTGAACACCCATGGAAACTAGAATCTTGCAGTATATGGCTTTTAAAACATTTGTCAAAAATTACATGTAAAAAATGCATATTGTATGTGGCATATGTTTCACATTGAATTCAAAGGGTGCATGTTGTAATGGGAACAATTATGTTGTGAGGCGGCAGAAAGTAAGTTAAAAGACCATCTTCACCATCATGAATTAAGTTCAGGGCAAAAAAATGATATTTATAAAGCCAAGCTGTTTGTACTTCAAAAAGGAAGTGGTACTGCCTCTAGAGCATAGTGCTTCTGGACCTTCCTGGTTTTAAGTAGGCAAGGTCATGTCAGTTACAACCTTAAGGTCACCGCAGTAAACAACAGCCCATCAAGATAAGAGTAGATCAGCAGACGATATTAATTACCTGCTCTTTCAAGTCATCTCCACTTCACATCTGGTTTTCTCCCTGTAATGTTCAGTCGAGCCAATAAAGGCAGATAGAGACAGTGCTCCACTAACCTAAGACAGAAGAAGTTTTTTTTCAAGTCACAGAAGACTGATTTTCAGAACTCTTCCTCAAGCTTTGATTTTGATATTCTATTTTACCCTAAACATTATTTTCTCTTTGGAAACGTTCCTCAAAAAAAATACACAAAAGCATGTAATTAAAAATCCCAGCATGGTCCTGATACAGAGAATTATGCCAGAATGTATAATCTGCAGGCAACTTCATTTCACTCTTTGCATTTTGCATCTTCTTAATTGTTATTGCAGATTTTCAATTAAAATGTCAAACCATATTGACCCTCTAAAACTTTAGTTCATGTTCCAATGCATAAGTTAAATTTGTGCATTTTCAACACTTTTACTCTGTATCTAACTATGATATATACAGATATATTATTTGCATTCATAGAATCTCTACAATGTGGAAACAGGCCCTTCAACCCAACAATTCCACACCACCCCCTTCGAAGAGCATCCAATCCAGGTCCACCCCCCTATAGCCTACCTAATCTACACATCTCTGGCACTATGGACAATTTAGTACTGCCAATCCACCTACCCTGCACTTCTTTGGTCTGTGGGAGGAAACCTGAGCACCCAGAGGAAACCCGAGCACCCAGAGGAAACCCATGCAGACTATGCAAGCTCCACACAGTTGCCCAAGGGTGGAATCGAACCCAGATCCCTGGTGCTATGAGGCAGCAGTGCTAACCACCGAGCACCATGCTGCCCCACCCTTGTTCTTTTCAATGAATTTCATAAACAAAGGTACTAGACCACAGATAGCACTAAACAAACGACACCTTACATACTGCTGAGAAACTGGGCACAACAGTACTTGTTGGTCAAATTTCTACTTCCCTAAAAATGTCCTTGAGTTATCCTTTCTATCAAGTGCTACTTACCTTTGAAACAGGCTGCCTGCAGATTTCACATAAAAAAAACATATCAAAACATTTTGATAGCCTGATCTGAATACTGTGAGTGCCAACAAATTAATAATTTTTTTTAAATTCACATATAGAAATGTGGGCATTGCTGACATTTATTGCTCAATCCTAATTGCCCAGAGAGCAGTTAAGGGTCAACCACTTTGCTGTGGGTCTGGAGTCACATGTAGTACAGACCAGGTGAAAACAACCATTTCCTTCTATAAAGGACATTAGTGAACTAGGGGAGTTTATAAGGCAATAGCATCATAGCCATCATTAGACTCTTAAGTCTAATTAATTCAAAAATGTTAATTCAAATGCCACCATGGGATTTGAACCTAGGTCCCAGAACACTATCTGGGTTTCTGGATTGATAGTCTAATGGTAATACCAAAGACCATTTCCTCTCCAGTATATCCAAAATATAGAGTGAATTTTGACACAAACTTAGAAATTTCAAAGCCAAAGTAAGTTTCACAAAAACTGAAAATCATTCAAGTTTCACATTCTCTGTTAAACCCATATGGGTGAAATTATTCAATTTGCTATCATATTATTTTCATTTAACATTAGGATGTAATTAATCCTATACTTGATCCATAAATACAAACATTCTTCTCAGTGGGCATATTTTGTAAATAAACTCAATCCTTGCACAATTGCCACAAACATGCATTTTCTGTGCATACTTAAGCAGGATCCCAACGTATTGCTGCATAATGACCAAAAAACTAATTATTATGAAACAAATCAGATAAAAATGAGCCAAAAACTGTTTTGCAGCTTGGTTGATATTTTTTGGTGGAAAACTCAATTAAACCAATCTGTGATCCAGACTCACGTTTAAAGTTTACCTCAGAACCAGCCTCCTAGACATTAGGCAATCAGAAACCTCACAGCTTTCTGAGAATCCTTCATTTTACAAAAATCTCATTTCTGCTTGAGGTCACAGAAAACATCCAAGAACCAAGACCTGCCCTGAGGTTTAATGGAATTTATAACTCAGAGACTGAGATATTTGTATTTTGCAAAAGTGCATTATCTTTGTAACTTTGAGCAGGTATGCAAGTGAGAAAATGAGAATATGAAATTCTGTTCATCTTTTGCACATAAGGAATACTTGAAGGTATAATACTTGCATTTAATTAAGGAAATGCCTTGTCTTAAGTCTAGTACACATCCTTCATTACATGACTGTCATCAATTAGGATTTCTTACCATTCACTACTATAAAGTCAAGGAGGCGTTTAGTGATTGTAATGAACCTGGCATAAACTGCATAACATCATTTGGAAATATCACCCTGTTTCACATGGAGCTCCCACTTTTATACACTAGCATAAATACAGCCATTGAAATTCTAGTTGCCGCCCATTTTAATGGAGACCTGTTACTTCATTAATTATTCACATCCTCAGCATTGACTGTTCGACATCCGAATCAGGTTTTTGTTTTTCCCTGGACCTTACTGCAACTTAACAGGGATTTCCATTGTACTCTGAATTTTTAATGGATAAAAGTCTTGACTCCTTTTATGGTTTAGGCCCCACATGTGAGAGCCTGATGTTGATAGTTCTATGGTTAATGTCAACATGGGCAGAAGTGTTCCCTTACTATCCATGATCAGCATAATTGGTGTGGAAACAGGTGTCTCCATCCATATCTCTTTGAGTCGCCCAATTAAATAATTTAGCAGCAACGTTTTTAGTGAGTTTACATAAAAAAGTTACTTATTCTCCCACACATACGCTGAATTTAAATGCGACTTCCTACATATTCATTCTCACTTGCATACTCACTCAAATTTAAGATACAAAGATAATGCCCTTGTGCAAAATACAACTATGTCAGTTTCTGAGGTAAAATTTCCCACATCCTACAGGCAGGTTTTGGTTGTTGGATTTTTTTTTCTGTGACTTTAAGCTGAACTGATGATTTTGTAAAGTGAGGGATTCTCAGAAAGCTGTGAGATTCTGAATGCCCCATATCTAGGAGGTTGGATCTGAGGTAAACTTTAAATGTGAGTCTGGATCACAGATTGGTTTAACTGATATTTCCACCAGAAAATATCAAACAAACTGCAAATCAGCTTTCAGCTCATTTTTAAAAACAGACAAAACGTGGCTCTCTCATCATGTGACTTTCTATAAGTTCAAGTCCTTTTTGATACAAAGGCCAGAATTTGTGTTAACTCCAGCACTTGTGTTGTGATTTAACACCTTTGAGATTCACTTAGTCTAATTTGAGCCGTCTATGAAAATTTGGGACAGGGATGTGGAAAATCATCAGGATACAGCATCTATTATAAGTGATAAGTGACTATTCACTTCCGTCTGTCACAAATTGAGTTTCATCCTTTCCTTTTATCCAGCATGAAGAAGAGAGATAGATACCCTGGATAACCTATGGGTAGCATCTTGCAAAGCCCTAAACACTGTGGTCAATAGCAAGAAAGTTGAATGAGACCTACCTAAGCATCAGGAAACCTAATTGCATTTTCCAACAAAGTTCCAAACATCAAGATGGGATTCTTGCTCGGGAGTGGTGAGAGGTCTTTTAATGCAGATAATTGCAAATCTCACCTCATTAATATGCAACTTCCTCTCGAACCATAAGATGGATTGAAACTAGCTACAAAGAATTCCCAACAGGAATGTCAGAACGGGCACCTGGTGACTGCAGCTTGCCATCTGGGACACCTAGCATCAGTGTTTCAGGGCACCAGATAAGCACACCCCACATGCAAGGACAGTGGCATCCATCACCTGCCAACCTCTCCGTGCTACCATAGCCCATTTCCAAGCAAATTACACCACGTCTCTGCAATTCAATGCTACACTCTGGAGCACACTGGCAACCGTAATTGGAATGCTGCTACTTGGACACTTTACAGACTGGGCCACATATACATCTCAGGGCTGCTTAATCTCCTAGCACTCACTGACTTTGTGCCTACCTAGATGCCCACAGCATCCCTGCCTCGCAAGGCCTTTTTGCATTTTGTCTCCTCAGCCACAGTTTAAATGCTCACAGTATTGCTGCCCTGGCTTGTTGTTCAGTCCAGAAACAAAGCCAGGCAATTTTAGCCAAGAGGATGGACATATTGCAGTATGGCCATTGTTGCCTCGATCTCACACTGGCATCGTGTGCCAACAGCTTATGTGGTAAATACACCACATGTGCTGCAACCAAATGATTATGTTAACATCCAACAGAAATGTTCTGAAGTGAAATCCAGGGAGATACTCGACAGTCAAGGGGTGCTTGCACACAAAGCTGAGGGAAGCCTCCGATATCAGTCCATCGGATTGGACAGGGTCAAAGTGATGCTCCAGGCAGGCAGAGTCAGCATTCCACCAGCTTTCTTGTCTCTTTCCACCCTGATATGTGTTGCTTTGACCTGGAAAGTGTGCAATGTATTGAGATGAAAGTGAGAGAAACAGCTGACAGTTGACGGATTTGCAGCAGCTATTTTAATAGCTTACTTGTGTCTAGTTTATGAAACAATTTACTAAAAGTTCAAAATATGATGTGTCAATTCTCACCATGACAAAATTTAAGCCCTATCCAAGCAGTCATCAATGTGACAGTTGTGCTAAACTTGGACGCAACTAGCTCCTTCCAAGGAACAACTGGGAAGTATGAGATTTCTCAATCCTCAAATGTATCCACAAATGTGTCAATGCCAATTCTGAGTTGATTTGTGCAGGTCACACCGTTTCTTTCTCCATGACAAAATCAGTGCTGTGCCCCAGCCAGTAGATCAGGAGTAAATTGTGTAAACATTGAGCACGGTATAAGGAACTGTCTGGAGAAGTTGGTTAGCTAGCTCAGGACAAAGTAGTCTGATCAACTACTCAGACACTGGTTGGAGAGAACTGATCACTCCCTCCATTTCATGTCTCAGACAAGCTCAGGCAAACTTGCACACATGAACACAGGTATATAAGCCTTGTTAAGCACAAGTTTCTTTCTGAGAGTTGAATAAAGAATAATTTAGGAGTCTCAAATTGTTAATACCCAGAGTAAACCGTCATTTACTAACATACAAATGCATTATTTGGGTAGGTTATGCACATAGTTCTATCTTGCGCTGCAAGAGCCCCTTGACTCTATCCAAATTGCTGAATTTGAATTACCCATATTGAACTGCCTGACCCAAAATTCAGAAAGGTCCAACAGCTGGCATGGTCCCAATCCCAAGGATGCCAGATTTGAGATGTTGTACTGGTGTATTCAAGTGGGCTATTAAATATATCATTAGGCTTTCCACCACCAACAAGCCACCACTGATTTCATTGCTTACAGATTTCCTGTTGCCAGGAGTCTTACATCTGGCGTCCCATGTAATTCTCCGTGCCCACCTGTAATCTTAACTGCTCCAGTGAAGTTGGTAAAATCCTACCCAATAAGATAAAATTCCAAAGGGTACCATAAGGGGCAGGCAATCTGTTGTCCCATATTGCTCCCCAAGTAGTGGGCATGAAAATTATAGTTTGACAACTTCCAAATTTAAGGCACCCATAAATCAGGGAGTCCAGGTCAATAAGGACAGCAATGATGAACAAACATGAATTAGTTTAAGATGGAATTCATACCATCATATTTTCAACGAGAAAGACTTTTTTTAATATATACCTGATTCGTAAAAGTATATTTATGGTAAAGATAAAGATATACTATAATACAGACAATCATAGATATCCTGCACTATCGCCTTTAGAACAAAATTAGGCTCTCTGAATGTTAGTTTCCCTTAGATTCCTTTTAGTGATACTAACAAAGATAGAAATTTGTTTGAAATATATGCATGAATGCCTCTATTTAAATACCAAGCGAAGCACTTAAGTGTAACTGCATTGTGTGCATATTGCAAAGGTTCAAAGCACTGCATTCCAAAGCATGTATTTTCATAAAATTATCCATGGCACTGCAACAGAGCTTAAATTATGGGTTAGTGAATTAAAGAATAACATCTCCCTTGTTCTTGTTTTGGGAAATCCTGGAGCAACAAGGGAAATTTAATCCTAAAGGGTAGACATCAGTGTAGGCACCTGAAGTTATAATCAGGGGAGAGGAAGAGAGTTGATACTTTTACTTTATCATTTTCCATTAAAGGCTGGAAAAAAAGCTAACAGAGAGCCAATTCTCTGAGAAAATTGCAAAATCCAATCCTTAGATTAATCGGGCAGTGATCTTGCAGTAAAAAAAAGTCCAGAGTTGTGTGAATTAAATATACATAAAATTGCATGACTACTCAGGAGTCACAGATTCCTCTTAGGATCACCAACTCTTCACTCAACTGGAGACCATCTTCAAATATACACTGCTCTTATTACATGAGTTTGTATGGAAAATAACTTTTCTTCTGACTCAAATTGATAAAGATGTATTTTCCACTGGATGAGAATAAACTGGTAAAATGCACAATTCATCAGAAAGAAAAACAGAAATTGCTGGAAAAACTCAGCAGATCTGGCAGAATCTGTCGAGAGAAAACAGAGTTAACATTTTCGGTCCAGTGACCCCTTTTCAGAACTGTTCGCAATGTGGGGAATACATCATAAAAAGAACAATGATCCTTTCAATTGATGGTTACAGTTTTCAGATTCCTATGATTGTGACTGGAAAATTAAAGAGAAGTAACAGAAAGAGATGGTAAAACATTTTCAGCTGTTCAAAAAGCACCGCAATCTTTCAGCTGCCAAAATTCTCCCCACAGCCTTATGCACCACCATTATTACCCCACTAACTGTCAAGGAGATTTTGGGAGTTGGGGTATTCCATCAATGTAGACTCATTCCTGCTCATTGGCTTTCCTTTTGCTTTTAACTATCACTAGTTCTGCCTTGATGAAGCCTACCAACAATTAGCTTGTTCAATTGCTAAGCTACTTCTTTGCAAGCAATTTTGTAGTGCAATGTGTTTATTTGAACTGCTACCTTGGCATAGCTGCTGCTATTTTTGTGATGCCAACTTTACAGGTCTCCTGGTCAACTACGTTAAACAGGTGTTAGATTTCTCAACTCTTGTTATTGAAAGGATTAGTCCCACCTTGGCTCCTGAGTGGTGTAGGCTATGAGTCTGCTCTGCCCAGCTTTTTTGGTCAAAATTGGGTCTAACCATTTTAAAGGGATCAGCTGCTGTTGTCACTGAAAATGAACAGCAATTTTAAATTACATTTAATGCGAGATTAAAGAACAAAACTGCTCCTTCCAGTTATGAAACACTCACATAGGCCATTGCTCTCTCACAGTCTCCTATTCTCCTCCATCACAGGACATCTTTGTTGGTCCCTGCAGTTGAGGCAGTCAGCTGAGAAATACTTCCATCAAATCAGAGGACTGCCTCTGGAAACCCAATTAGCATCAGTGAGAATATGCTGATGAGGCCCAAATTGGTTTCTAGCTTCTAGCACTTGTAAGAATGCACTTATTTCAGATCCTATAGGCCTAGATGAATTTTAACACATCAACTACATACACATGTTGCTCAGTGCCCACCCATGGTTCTTCAACATAGTTAGTTTCACTCCTACTAAGTTATTGGCTGTAACATCAGATGGAGAAAAGAAAAGTGATATGCATTTTTCCTAGAGCAGGGTGTTTGTATCTGATGCAGCAATGCTTATGTTATTCCTCATATCATAAGAACTGGACATGGGTAATGTGATATTGAAGAATTCAACAGGACATTTTTTACATCATATTGTTATATACAAACAATACACTCAGAGACGTTTGAATGTTTGGAAAAAGATGTGGAGGCAATTTGAGAAAATAGTTATGCAAAAGAATTGGGTAAAGGGGGACTGGACATTATTTATGCAGAGTAAGTTGACAGGTAAGCACAGGGAATTTATGCCTCACTGTCAGACGAAGTTTCTCGGGATTATGATGCAGTGAAGAAAACTAGGTTGGCTGCAAATGAGGTCATGCCTGAGGTACATAAGATTTTGTGTCGAACATATAAGCCAAAGATTTTGAGATTTAAGGAATCAGCCTGGTCAAACGTAAAGTGAATCTGAGGAAGTTCTGAGGAAGGGTCACCAGACCTGAAATGTTAACTCTGATTTTTTCTTCACAGAAGTTGCCAGACCTGCTGAGCTTTTCCAGCTACTTCTGTTATTGTTCCTGATTTACAGCATCTGCAGTTCTTTCCATTTTATTTTTGTATAATGAATCTGTGATGGTTGCAGAACACAATTTTGACAGGTCGATAGGAGCATTGGAATGTAAAACCATGCAGGAAGCTTTCAGAGACATTTACTTACTGAGAAGAATTTAAAAACTCACTACCACCTATAATAAGAACAAATGCTGAGGACCAAAAAGTTGTAACTCCTAGCCAGGCAGCAATAATAGATGACGATTATGAGCTACCATAAAACCATACCTTTCTTACATCATCCCCATTAATTTAAAAGGAATAAAAAATAGGAAAGTGAAAGGAAGACAAGTAGCCAAGGTGGGAATGGGTAACTGTGAGTGTCCCGAGGTCTCCTCTCCAGGTAAGAAAGGACAGTACTGAGGATGAAAGTGATAATCAGAAACCTAGATGTTTCCACTGTAAAAAGGTGAGACACATTCATTCAAAATGCTGAAAGGTGAAACGAAAACTCATGGAAATTATTGGAGTTCATAAGAATGTCTGAAAAGTAACATCAGAAGGTAAAGGCCAACAATTGTAGCTTAACTACAATTAAGATACTCAAGATAGACACAGCAGTGAATGCAGAAGAAGTAAATATGGTAGATGCAAGATGGAGTCATAGAGTCATAGAGATTTACAGCACAGAAACAGACCCTTCAGTCCAACTCATCCATGCCGACCAGATATCTTAAATTAATCTAGTCTCGTTTGCCAGAATTTGGCTCATATCCCTCTAAACCCTTCCAATTCATGTATCCATCCAGATGCTTTTTAAATGTTATAATTGTACCAGCCTCCACCACTTCTTCTGCGAGCTCATTCTATTAAGAGTTTACATCTAAAAGAAAGTTAACCCCTTTTTCTTCAAAGGAAGCCTCCAAACCCATAACTATTCAAAACGATACAGGAGCTACTCAAACTCTCTTGCAGGAGAAGAATTTAATTTTCCCTCCAGAGTGTTCAGTGAAAGCCAAGGGATAGATGGAGAGTATATCCCTCCAGTGCACAATTCCTATTGGACTATAATTTATTGCCTGGACTAGCTATTGTATGGATTGTTTCAAAATTACCTGTGGATGGAGTTGATTTACTTACGGGGAATAATTCGGCAGGAGTGAAAGTCATAGCTTTGACTATAATCATGGAAAGTCCAATTGAAGCTAAAGAGACAGAACAGTTGCAGGATGCAGGTTCTGGGTGTTTTTCTATCATGTGTACCAGAACAATGACGAAACAAAATCTATCATCAGAACTCACAGTACATACCACAGGCAGATGTTAGGGTGGCTGAAACTCTACTTAAGAAAAAAGGACAGTTCAAAAGAGATTTTTGGCATACTTTTGTTAATTGGGGCTCAGGAAACAGATCCAGTATTAAGTTAGTACAGACAGCTGACACTGAAACTGAGGCCGAGGGAGTTCCAGAGTGTATTGTATTAGAAACAGAGCTTTGATGAGGAAGTAGAGATATCCTCACAGACCTGCAGGTGAAGAATGGATAGTTGTTCATCAAATAGTGATGCCGCTCAAATATCGTAAGGAGATATCACAAGTGGATGCAGTTCTTATGGGAGAGCCCGTGAGAATTTGGAAAATGCAGGCATCGATAAGCAGGCATTTTACATGGTCAGGATTTCATAAAGCCATAGTGCAATTTGTAAAACATGTCAAACATGTTAGGTAGGAAGAAAACTTCAACATGCAACCAGACCATCACTTTTGATACCTATACCAGATCATTTATTCGAGTATCCATTGATTATGTAGCTTTATTACCAAAAATCAAAAGAAAGACATCGGTATATACTTACAATTATGGATATGACAATGTGATTCTCAGAGGCTATACCTTTAAGAATGGTTACAGCTAGGTTAGTAGTGGAAAACTTAACACAGTTTTTGTGAAAGAGACTACCAATTGAGGAACAGTCTGTTCAGAGTTCTAACTTTATGTCCAAAGTTTTCCAGAAAATCATTAATAGTTTGGGAATACAACAATTAAAGTCAACTGTGTATCACCTGCAAATACAGGGAGTTTTGGAGAGGTACCATCAGACTCTCTAAACCATGATCAAGGTATACTATTACAAATGTCCACAGGAATGGGATAAAGGATTCAATTTCTTGTTATTTGCTCCCAGAGATTCTCCAAATGATTCTACTGGCTCATGTCCATTTGAATTGGTTTATGGTTATAAGATCAGAGGTCCATTAAAATTGAGGGAGAAGCTCCTGAAAGAGAAAGACGAGTTCTCAGTGTTGGATTATGTGTCCCTGTTTCTGGCAAGACTCACAGCACCATGTAGGGTAGCACAGAAACATTTTAAAACTTCCGCAGGCAAAAATAAAAGAATGGGCAAATATACATTCAGCAACTGGGATGTTTCACGTGGGAGATAAAATATTGATATTATTGCCTCTGCAAGGTGAACCTTTGAAAGCACAATCCAGTGGCCCATATATTAAATAGTTACACGGGTTAGTAAAATGGCTCATTTGATACATAGAGAATCTCCTACAATTTGACTAGCTAACACAGAAATACTGGCAGAGATAGACACCACAAAAGTATATTGGGAGGATCTTGCAAGACTACTGAGGAAATAGGAGGTCATCTGGATAGATAAACCTGGATGCACTACATTAGCTGGACATCATGTAGATGTAGGAGAGTCAGGACCAATAAAACAACAGCCTTATTGAGTAAGCCCAGAAAAATAAGCTCACGTGGGAACAGACATTCAGAGTGTACAGGAAAACCACTTGATTGAATGTACTCAAAGCAGCTGGAGTTCACCGAGTGTGTTAGATCCTAAACCTGATGGATCGATTAGATTTTGTATAGATTACAGAAAGGTGAATGTTGTCACTAAAACAGAATTATACTCAATTTCACAGTTGAAAGATTGCATTGATAGAATTTGCAGTGCATCATTCCTTTCTAAGTTTGATCTATTGAATGAGTACTGGCAAGTGCCATTAATATCAAGGGCTAAAGAAATTTCCATTTTTGTAATACCAACTAGGTTATACCAATGTTGAGTGATGCTATTCGGGTTAAAGAATGCACCAGCTACATTCCAAAGGCCGATGAATCAAGAAATAGCTGAGGTTCATCACTGTGAAGTGTATTTGGATGATGTTATAGTTTATATCAGCACTTGGGAAGAGCACGTAAGACCAGTCAAAGAACTGCTTAAGCAATTATTGTTAACTGGTTCAGTAAAAAATTTAGCCAAAAGTGAATTTACAAATTTAGACTTATCTGGGACTTACTGCTAGACAAGGACAAGGACAAGTGTTACTGGGAACAGACCTACCTTTAAATGTAAACATCCTTTTCTGTTAGGTTCTTGTGGTGCAGTGTTAGTGTCCGTGCCAAGAGACCTGGGTTCAAGTCTTAACTGCTCCACAGGTGTGTCATAACATCTCAGGACAGGGCGCTTTACAAAAGGTAGGGCTTTAATAGAATTCCTTGTTCCTAATATTAAATGATAAATCACAAAGTTTTGGGAAATGTGTGAATTTCATTGTATGTTTGTGCATAATTTCAGTATGATAGCTGTAGCTTTAAAACACTTCTTAAAGAAACAAGTGGAAGTGGTATGGTCAGCTGAATGCCAATCAACTTTTGAGAAGCTGAAGGCAATCTTGATAGATGATCCAGTGTTGGCTGTCCCTGATGTTTCCATCATTTTCCAAGTAGCAGCTGATACTAGCGATTTGGCTGTCTTGTTACAGGATGATGAGTCAGGAATAGAGGAGCTAACGGGTTCATCTCTAACAACCTGAACCAGTATCAGGAGTACTGTACTGTGAAAAAGAGACTTTGGGATTATTGCTGGCTCTTCAACACTTTGAAGATACAGAAACACAGAAATGCTAATTTACATTGATCATAATCCACTTTATTTCAATGAATCATTTAAAAACCAGAATATAAGACTGTTCAGATAGAGTCTTTTGTTGCAACCATTTGGCTTCTGTCTCTTTGCAATGTGTCGCCATGAGTAGTAATGACCTTTATCTGATCTGGATTGGTTGCATATTCCAGAAACTTCTTTTGGTATCCAAGTACTTGTCTTTGAATTTCTAACTCATACTTTCCGACCATTGCTCAGCTTTGGTATTCCCCTACCTGCTTACTCGTCATGTACCTCTTTCATTTTCCTCTGACATTGAAGAAGAGTATCCTGTGACTGCAAACGTTTAGAAATTGGAGCTGGACAATGTTATTCATGCTTGCCTTCTCAGCATAAGAAGCTTTAGCCCTTTCTCCATTGGTGCTGCACAAAAATACAGCAATGCAATGTGAAAATCCAGTTTTGTTGCTCAACACATGGCAGTCATTGATTGGATTGTATGTATCATATGTTCTGCTAGGCCATTTGAATGTGAATAGGACGATGATGTGATAAAGTGCTACTCCCACTTAGCACACGTTTTTAAATTGTTTACCAGTGAATTGCAGTCCATTGTCAGACACTATCTATTCTGAACAGAAAATAGTGCTCATTGTGGCAAGTATGGCTGTATTAATTCTGCTGTTAACTCAATGAACAATGAGAAACTTGAAGAAATTTGTCAGAAGGATGTTATCTTCCACAGGCACTGTGAATATGTCTGATACTGCTTTCATCCAAGGAGTGGATGGAACGTTATTTGGATATATATTCTCCCTCGACTGCTGGGTTTGATCTACCTCATTTACAATCACAAGTAATTAAAGATCCTGATTTTATCCTGGTCACTACACCTATTCACATGTTAGTTTTCTTTCAAGCATCATATATGTATTGGTCATTTTGTCATACAGAGGGATGTCATTCTTGAGAAAATCTCTCACTGGAGATAAGTCTTCTGCAAGGTTGGGATTTTATTATGAGAGGAATTTGAAAACACTGAGGCATTAATCACAGCTTCACTATCTCCTGTAGCGCCAGCATTTGCTTGACAACCTGCATTTTGCCTGGATCAGGACAGATTCCATGGTCAGGTAAATGGATCTGAAAAAATTTATCTGATTAACAGTAAAGTTGTACTTTGTGCTGTTAAATATCTGCCTACGGTGTTGCACTGCTGCCATCCGTAGCTAAAGGTTGTTACTATGCTCTGCATTGTCTTACCCATGACTGAGATATTGTCAGCTGCAGAAACAAAACCAGGTACATTTTCAATCATCCCATCTACATTCTGCATGAATAGGTCTTGGCTTGCTGATAGCCTAAGTGGTAACCATTGGAAACAATACCATTTAAAAAGCATCTTAAATGTTGTGAGATCTTGGGATTCTTATGCTAAGTGAACAGACTAGTATCCATGCTTCACATCTAACATTGAAAAGAATATTGCTTAATAAGCTTATGATTTAATTCCTCCAGTATCAGTATTTTATGTGAAGGCCTTTTAAGTGAAAGATTGAGGCGCACTGGAAAAATGGTAACTCTTAGGCACTATCTTTCTTTAAGACACATATGATGCATCTGTGTCATGGTCAACCTTCCCACTTATAGCACCATGTCATTCAGTTGTACTCAAAGTTTTTCCTGAATGTGCACACACTGCACTTCCTTGAAGGATCAATAAACGTGGTTGCAGGGTTGCAGCATCTTTAAAATGCAATGCTGCATCACCCTAAAATTGCCAAAGGTATTGAATTGGTCTGGTTACAGGTGTTTGAGGTTATTGACTTATTCAATTGCACAACACATGTCTATTCCACTGCAGTGGGTATAGTTTGAATCTCATAAACTGTGACCACACCAAGGTCTGGGCATACTGGTAGTGCTGACACTGCTGGACTATTGGTATCTACCAGGTAGAAGATTTTAGGAAACCACAATGAGCTTGGGAAAGCAGTGTGATTGCGACAATGCACAGAAGTGGTGACATGCTACATGCTGTGAGTCAATATGTTGGAAACTGCACCGTAGCGCACCATTTGCTGAGGTATATTCTTTCAGAATGAATAGTAGCAATATGTTTTCACTAGTTCCTGTGTCAGTTTTAGCTTTTAAGATGTGATTATCTGCGTTTCCAGGAAAGATGATGTTAAATGTTGGAAAAGTCTCTGATCACCATATTCTTTCAACGTGGTGTGTGAGGCTACTATGGAAAGATTGTTCATTTTCTAAAATTTGCCTTTTGCTCGATTGAATCTGAATCTCATGGATAGATTTGCATTTGTACTCCTTCTTAACACATTCCTTGCTGCCAGCATTGTGGTGTTGTACCGTCAGTTTGGTTTCTAGTGATATATTCTCAGGTCTGACTTAGCCATTGAAATGAGATTCCTGCTCACGTGTGTCAGTGTCCCTTGCTGTGACATACTTTAGAGATATGAAGAAAAGCTGGACAACTTTTGTGTTGGTTTGACAAACGTTATTTGTTACAGATGTTGCTGTCTTAGTATAATTCACTGACTGCAGCAATAATGTTGACTGCTCCTAAACACATAACTGTTGTTGATCTGTCATGGTGACTTCATACTTGTATCCATTCTCAAGTGTTGAGTCAATGTCACAGATGTTCTTCTTGGTCAGAAGATCCTTCCTGAAGATTTTGGAAAGGTGTAGAGGTGATTATTGATTCAATGAGTTTCTCTGAGAGTTCATCTTCAGAAAAGCTCCATTCATTTGCTTTGCTGTGACATCTTCAGATGAACTCCTCAATAGACTCTCAAGGGTGCTCTTCATATGCAATGAGTTGGATGCTGTTAATCATGAGATTAACTGTTACCTTGAGCTGGGCTTTGAGAAGTTTCCAGGCTTTTTCTGGATGACTGATC
The DNA here is from genome assembly GCF_021869965.1 of Rhincodon typus. NCBI lineage: Eukaryota > Metazoa > Chordata > Chondrichthyes > Orectolobiformes > Rhincodontidae > Rhincodon > Rhincodon typus. Next base: position 37,347,577 of record NC_063346.1, on the reverse strand, counting down.
ATCAATGGAAAGACCAAACATCCGAATTCTATAAAGCCCCTCCTTGCTAATGGTGAGCAATTTTCAGAAGATTTTCAGATCTCCACTTGGAATCATCTGTCACTTGATCTGTAAAACAGAATCACATGCATTATTTACAGAATTGCAATTCAGTAAAGGTATCATTGACTCCCAAGTCTTTAATTAAGTAATCGTCCTCCACTTACCATTGAGAGTATTTGTTATTTTGTTTAGAAGTAGTATGCACTGCTTATTTATTTATTTTACTGGTTTTGCCTTTCTATCTTTTAGCTTTGATTTCCCCTTTTCTTTCAATGTTGTTGTTTCTTTCCTGGACTTAGTTCCTTTAAGAATATTGTTTTCAGAACTTCAGTCTTGTACATTAAAAATTGCAGTCTTGCAGTTGCAGTTTTCAGTTGCTGAATGGTATTCATTGCCAAATAAGGAGTGATGACATTGCATCGTCTTTCCTACATTTTACATCAAATTGAAGAAGAATCGTGGCACAAACCACTGACCTTTGGAGTAAGGTAGGCCTTCTCAGCATAGGAAACCACTTTTAAGTGTTTTGTTTACCTGTATTTTCTTTCAGGACAGCTTAGCAGTCATACTATGCAAAGCATTTTTAATTCAGAATTGCAGGCCCGTGGCTTTCTTTTAAACAGAGACAGCATTTATAACTTAAAATAAGTTCTATTTTAATCAGAAAGAAATTAGTTCTGTCTTCAGGATGCTGAATACCTATCTGCAGATCTGTACTCAGAATAAGTAATGTCCAAATGCCTTGATATTCGGGGCTGGTGTCTAGTTGACCATCAATTCAGTTTTCAAGAATCTACCATTGTGATTTTGGACTTCTTTCTTTATCAATTCCACTGCTGCTAACCATTTGATTTGTGCATTTGATTTCAGAAAGATATTTGTACCTAAAGTAGCAGTGCTTAGGTTATCTCTTGTAACATAGGAACTAGGATCGAAGAATCCAATGAATATTTATTGTTGTTGACTGACGTACAAATGTGAGATTAATGGACACATATGTCTCTGAGCTAGTAAAGGTAAATTCACCAAAGCAATATAAGACTGCTCATTCATTAGAGAGAGATGCATGGGGCAGTTTAACCTGAGGGTCACAATACCTCAGACAAGGCTAAGCAGGTGGGACCTTCATGGTAACTTCAGCTAGTACGGGAACTGAGCCTGCACTGTTGGCATCACAAACCAGCTGTCCAGCCAACTGAGCTAACCAACTCTCATCTAGGCTAGTGTTAAATTATTCAAAGAGTAGCGTGTTTCTTCAGTGTATCATGTTACAAATGACACAGGTTAAGATGGAGTTAGCACCTCTAGCATGTCTCTTAATGATGTACTAACATATTAACTGGGAACGTAAAACACAATGATCATTGGTTTCTGCTTAAATCAGTGGGTCACAAGGGAGAAATCATCTAGGATACATGTGAGGAACCTAATTCATCCTATGTATGACTTTCCATCCCCAGGATTCCTTAGATTGTGAATTAATCCCTTGTACACAACAAAATTATGAATTTTCCCATTCAGCATTTTGCCTTATTAAGACAATTAAGTTTCAAATCTTTGTGCACTTCATCGTTATTTCAACCAGAATTTTACAATCATTTTTAAATTTGTGATTTAATTTAGCTACTTTTGGTATCATCCATCCTGTTTTTAACTAGTGCAATTACATTTATGCTCAAGCCAAATTCATTTCTAAATCAAAATTGCCTAACTAGTGCTGTACAAAGGAATTATTGCACAACAAACACATGTGTTTGTGCTCATCACAGAATGTGGACAATATGAAAATAGCTTTTTTGTTTTGTGAGTTTGACAAGGAGATAATAAATAAAACTTGGAAAGACTAATTAATCACATTAAGATGGAGTCGAAAATCTTTGCAAAGTCATTGCAAATTTTCCAGAGAATACTATTCCTAATTTTGAAACTGGTAGCATTGGATGAGGATCTATTCATTGCCAAATAATATGAGCCAATGCTTTGGCATTGTCAAGGCTTGCTGTAAATCAGAGCATTTCATGGTAGCTTTTACCTTTGATGTGAATACACCTTTTAGATAAGGTGCAAAAAGTTGTTCTACATTGTGAAAAGAAGGATTTGAGACTGAGTCATACTGGAATCTTGTATTATTAATATACAATATATGACAGCTATGTATTTTTCCTTTGACCAAAAGATGCAAAAGATTACTCTCTTGTCCCCTCATTGTTTGTCTTGGCCAACAGTTTGCTGTTGTGGCAATATAAACTCATTCAGTCATCAAGAGGAAAGGGAAAAGGTCAGTTTGATGTGGGGCTCCAGTCAGTCTCAGAATGTTTTGTTTCTTCTTTAGGACTCACCGTCAGCCACACTACATTGCTCAACTTGACTGACGTATGGGAAAATGTTGGTTCTGAGATCAAATCATATGAAGTCTTTATCTCTTTGAACTGCATTCCAGAATCTTACAGTTCATTACCACAATAAGGACTTGAGAAAGAACTGAACTATCTGAGGATAATAGTTTACTTAGACCCATCATTTACTTTCCAGTTGAATTATTCCTTGCTCATGAAAATCTCAATCTGTTGTGATGAGAAAGTTGACTGTTATTATGTGGGAAAGCTGGTGTACTTAAAATGTCTATTACCCAGAGCCTCCAGTTCTTATTTACTATGAAAATATTCCTGGAAAACATCACGAAAGAGATATAAGACTGCACTTTGTATGACTTCTTTGCTAATATTAATATGTCACCAGTTAAGATCATAACAATAAGTTATGGACCTCTATTTGTATCCCAAATCAAGTGGAAAGGCATATGCCAGCAAATTAAAACAACCCCCATTCAATTGAAAAATTAAACACTTTCACTTTAATATATTAAATAAAATGATGCCTATAACAAATTTTAAATATCTAAAAAGCACTAAGGCATTTGCTAGAGATGTAATGTGAGATGAATATTCTCTATAAATCCCATTGGAGTTATTCACTTCAGAATCATTCTTCCTTTGAAAAAAATTTATGCAGAATCCGAACTGTTTTGAAATGGAATGCTCAAGTGCCCAGAAACTGATCTATGTAAAGCAACTGAAAGCAAAATACCAAAAAGCATTGTAGTTACTTTTCATGTCACATTTTCATTGTTAATGGAAACATAAAAATAAACATACAGCTCATTAAAGAGACAATCTCCTATTATTCCTTGTTGAAATATTTCCTCAGCTAGAAAGGAGTATGTGAAATACATTGAAATATTTCTTTCATGAAAATCTTAAGGTCCTAAAATATAGGAGCAGGATTTGGCTGCTCTGCCCATCGAGGCTCATCCACTAATCAATAACTCTAACCCTAAACCATTCAGATAATGGCTGGAACTAAAACAGAAGTTGCTGGAAAAGCTCAGCAGGTCTGGCAGCATCTGTGAAGAAAAATCACAGTTGACGTTTCGATTCCAGTGACCCTTCCTTGGTTCTGAAACGTTAACTCTGATTTTTCTTTATAGATGCTGCCAGACCTGCTGAGCTTTTCAAACAACTTCTGTTTTTCTTCCTGATTTACAGCATCCACAGTTCTTTCAGTTTTTTATTTGGTCAGAAGGAGCAGGGGAATTGTCCAGCAGAAGTTCAAACATCCCAGCCAATTCCCACTGAATCAGTACACCTGCACTTCTTTTAGGTCCTAATTTGTTTTTTGGGTTGTAAATCCAATCTCCGACAATCTGGGTACTGGAAGATCTGGGCAATTTTGATATTCCAATGCTAAAGCAAAGGAAGAAGTGTAAAATAATTCGTACAAGTGATTGCTGCTAAGGAAGATGGGTAAACTTAATGCAAAATCCTTAGTGTTCCTTTATTCAGACTGCATTTTAAAGGGTTAGTTGTAAATAAATAGTGCCCAAGGGAGAAAAAGGGAAGGGCTAATGTGTTACATTGCCTACTTTGATCCAGCCACTGAACATCTTGCTCCAATAATCCATAGACATGAGGTTGACAAAGTTGTAAATGCATGCCATCTTCTTTCACATAGCACAGGTTACATTTTCAGAAGGTTTCTCATTAAGACTACCCAAAATCCATTGTTTCCTAGGCTCAACTTCATCCAAGAATGTTTGGAAGTTGTGACAGCTTCTTTTTGGTCTCATTGCCATGCCCTGGTCTCTTTACTGTCAGCCTCAGCCAGCTGCTCCTGTAAGGTACCTTCGGCAGCTGACAGTCAGCCAGGTGAGCCAAGCACTGTTTGCTTAGTTACCTGTTTCCCTCACCTCTTGCTGCATATTTCACATACTAAGAGTAAGTGAAACTACATAAGTGACTTACTAAAAGCAGAGTTCTTCCACTGGATGAATTGCTCCCATCTTACAAAAAATTATGTCAATCATTATTACTATGCAAATGAGCTTACCCAGGAAATCCTTGTTTATATACCTTTCCATGCCATTTGATGGCATAAGTTTTTTTTCCATTGACATAAATGTTCAAATATGCTCAATCAAAAGACACATTGTGCAAACTTCATCTGATAGTACATAAACTATCAGTGTTGTAACTTTAAAACGTGCTCTCTTGAACTCGTCTTTGGATCAATTATTATTAGCAGGAAGGTAAAATTCAAAGAACAGTAATGGATTATTCATTGGAAACTTTTGGAATAACTGTAGTGCAAACTCTGAAAGGTATGAAGTTGAATCAGGAGGCACTGAGTTAATTAAAGCCTTGGAGAGCCTACTCCAGCACCAGGTTTTAATTAACTTAAAAGCTTCTGTTTAAATAGGCCATACCGAGGATTGGACTGTAAACATCAGAAGCTAATTGCTCAAAATAGCATTCAACAAATTCAAATAGCATGTTTAGAATATTGTTATATCAACGTTAGTACCCACTGGCTAATCAATAATGCTGCATTAAACACAAGGTAAAAGAGAAAACAATGTGTAATAGCGTGTCTATTAGCATTTGAAAATGATTAACAGCTCAAGTCAGTCCTTTTGATGTTTTTGCACACAAGGCATGAACTTGCCTTTTCTCTTTCAACCCCCAGCCACCTTGCTTTGCATTTCCAACATTTTCTGTTTGATTTCCATGCTGGCAGATTTTCTGTATATTTCTGGAACAAAAGACATGCTTTGCCTTCCAGTCGCTCAAAAGAAAAATATTACATTTACGTTATCACGTTTAATTTCCTTTTACCCAAATTACCACTTATACTGAAAAGGAAGCAGTTTATGCATGCTCCTATTTCATTCTTCTTTTCCAATGCCTAATCCTATGCCGTTGTGATAAGTGAAATAAAGGGTGTCAGTAAAGTATGCACATCATAGCTTAAAAATTATGCATCGTGACAATGTGAAATGCATTGTACCAACCAATAGCCATGAAAGGTATTCCCATTATAATTTTCTTTTTCAGACCAACTTCTGCTCATTGGTGTATCCAGTGGAAAAGTTTCTGTAAAATCTGTGCAAAATGGTAATTATTTATTTGGTGGATTAATTTAAAGGCAGCATTTAAGAAATAACTTCAGGCTGAATTTCACAACAGAAGGCAAGTAAGCAACAATGAATGTCTCAAATCAGTTGGCTCTCAGCCAACTTGACTGGATATCCATGAACGTTTTCATGCTGCTTTACAAAAATGTCTTATACAGGGCAGAGAAGATACAGCTACAATTTCATTGATTGTGACCTGCAACATCTCATTGATGAACCAGAATAGGGGAGAAGCTGAATGCTGCCGCTCATAGAACACAAAGTTTCTGAAGAAGGATCCCGACCCAAAACATCAACTTTCCTGCTCCTCTGATGCTGCCTGGCCTGCTGTGTTTCTCCAGCTCCAAACTGTGTTATCTCTGACTCCAGCATCGGCAGTTCTTACTGTCTCTGACAAAGTTCTCATCACTGTGATTGCAAACATGCATTATATAAAGGACAATGACCTGACCGGAGCATACAAGTGAACACATTCGCCAACTTCCCTTTCTTCTTTGGAGGCCCTGGATTTGAAGTCTGGATGATGTTATGTAGAAGTTGCTTGAAATGATCAAAGGCTCTGAGAGAGTAATGTGAAGAAATGGGGGTCTGACTTTGTGAGTAAGTAAACTGCAAGCCATTAGTTGTTACATAACCCGTCAACAGAAGGCAATATTTAAAAAAAGGGCTAAGTGCATTTTGATGAATGTTATTCCAAAGGTGGAAAAATAAGTTGCCATCCCATTACTTCTGTTCTAATGTGGCTGATATATATGCTTAAACTATAGCTTGGAATACAATAATAGCAACTTGCATTGATGCACTACCGACAACATTGTAAATTATCCTAAGGCACTTTACAGCTGCGGTAACAAATAAAACTTGACTGAATTTCATTAGAACAAAAGACTAAACTAAGTTCTGAGTATTGTTTAAAGGACAAGGGAGAGCGAGAGATGGTTTACAGAGGTAACTCCAGAGTTTATGAGCCAGCCAACTGAAAAAAGGGTCATCGATTGTAGAGCAAGTAAAATTGGGCAAGGATATGAGGCCAGAAATGTAGAAGCTCATAGTTCAGAGAGGGTTGAAAACGTTACACAGATAAGGAGGAGAAAGGCTATTGAGGGATTTGATAACTAGAATGAGAAATTTAAAATTAAAGCATTGTCAATCCTGGAGCGAATGTAGGTCATTGAGCTCAGAGTAATGAGTGAATGAGATAGCTAATTTGTTCGATGTGTGTTAGGATACAAGCACCAGATCTTAGCATGTGCTAAAATTAATGAAGGGTGGATGGTAGGAGGCTGGCTAGGAGAGTATTAGAATATTCAGGTCCAGACGTAACAAAGATGTGGGTGAACATTTCAGCAGCTAATGAGCTAAGGCAGTGGTGAAATCGGACAATATTACAGAGGTCCAAGTCGGTGGTGTTGGTAATGGCATGGTCTGTTTGGGAAGTGAACAGCAGCATGTCTTTTAAAGTACATACTACACATAGGCATGAAGCCAGTTGTTACATACACCACAGTTTGTTTTGAAATTACGTTGACTGAAAATAGATCATACCTGACAGCAAAACCACAAGGAAAACAGCTGTGTTTGTATTCAGCAAAGAATTGCATTATGTGTGTAGACTGTTTTATTGATAGGATAATCATTATTAAAATATTTTAATTGACATTTTAACCACTGCAAAATCTGTTTTGTGTTTAAAAATATCCTAGAGCCATAAAGCGTATCCCATTTACAAATTAAATTCAATTTTGATTGACTGGCTGGCTTCTCAACAAATCGAAAAGCACTTCTTATTACTTCCAAAAAAAATGTTGTTCAAATTTACAGAAAAGAGAGTTGTAAATTCACAAGATTAAGAGTACTTTGAGGAGCATTAAAATAATTCAAAGATACCTCCGGTAACTTGTTTCTCCTGAAGTCTTTAAATCTTTATCAGCGTAAAGTTCTACAGTCAAAACAAGCCCTGAAAATTACCTGTATCATTTTGGTCAACAATCAGCAGAAATTTGGCCAACATTCCCTGACTAAATTAGGGGCAATCAATCCCATTGCAGTGTATCTACCAGAGTTGAGGCCGATCAGACTCATGGAGCTGATATTTCATCTCCCACTGGGTTCTTCGATGCCATTCCTGCTGGCAAATTTCACCAGGGCAGGGGTGTGAAGGGCACATTCTGATTCAACAAGACCTGCAGATTGCTTATGTTGTCCCAAGCAAGCAAACTGAGTGGAGGCTGGAGCACAGCTGGGAGCCAATCATGGCTTAGCCAGAAATTCAGTTGGCCCAATGAGAAGGTGAAATGAGCTGAGGATCACTTGACCAAAACGATACAGGTAATTTTCTTTTACGCAGTCATGGGATGTGGGTATCGCTGGCTGGTCAGTATTATATTGCCAATCCCTAGTTGCCCTTGACAAGGTGGTGGTGAGTTGCCTCCTTGAATCACTGCAGTCCACTTGCTATGTGTTGACCCACAATACCCCAATGGATGGAATTCCAGGATTTTGACCCACTGGCAGTGTAGGAACAGTGGTATATTTCCAAGTCAGGATGGTGAGTGGCTTAGAGGGGAATTTGCAGCTGGTGGTGTTCCCATGTACTGCTGCCCTTGTCCTTCGAGGTGGAAGTGGTTGTAGCTTTGGAAGGATCTGTCTGAGGATCTTTGTTGAATTTCTGCAGTGCATCTTATGGATAGTACACACTGCTGCTACTGAGCATAAGTAGTGGAGGGAGTAAATGCTTGTAGATGTGGATATGGATTGTTTAATACAAGGAGAAAGGGCTAAAAGCCAGGCGACACAAGGGTTTGTTACCTCCAGTCTTTGCAAGGACATAAAGAGTAGAGAGCAAGACCACCAAACATAATTGGAGGACCAGGTGAGCACAACATGGGCAGCAGCTCACCTAGGGGCTTGACTATCAGATTTTCAGATCAGCGATAATGAGGAACAATACAGTCTGTAGGAAGGGCAGTACCATGGGCATCAGGAGGGACACACAGCTGATAGGACATATAGGGCATATCATAATCATAGGATCTGCTGGAAAAGAAGGAGCTACTGTGAGATGACTGAGTGTTGCAGGAGAGTATGATTCTCAAGGAAACTGGTCAAAGAGATTTGTGTCACTGTGGCAGGAGATCTCACACCTCACAGTACTGTCCTTCCAGTAATTGTCAAAGCTGCATCAAATGCTGCACACGACTGTATCTCACTGATATCCTTTTTTTTTGTGAAAGCTGAACAATGCATTCAATTCCAGACCAAAGGAGCCTTCCAGGCAGAGACAAAAATGAGATCCACCTCCATCACTGGATTCTCACAGCTCCAGAGTATTATTAATGGCTAAACAAAAAACAAAAACTGAGGATGCTAAAAAGCTGAAAATTGCAAGAGAAACTCAGCAGGTTTGGCAACATATGTGGAGAGAAAGCAGAGTAATGTTTCAGACAAAATGACCTTTCTTCAGGACCCACAGATCTGCTGAAGCTACAATCATAACCAGACTGGTTAAGTGGCAGCCACAAATACTGTCTTGGCAAGTCTTATTGTGATGGTTGGCTTTACTCTCCATGACATAACTCTAAATTATTGTGAGTACCCATTGAGTGTCTCTAACTATGCTGGCTAAGATGTATTTTCATTGTATGACAGCATTTTTTTTTCCTGAGCTCTGTTCATGGCCAGGTGAGTGATTTGATCTCCTTGCCTCAACCCTTTCATCAAGACCCAGGAAGAGAAATTGCTTCCCACAAAGATGTGAGAATAGGATGCCCTTCCAATGTTAATGACTAAGGCAAAAATTATCTGGACAACGTTCTTGTGGGACGGAATTACGGTCCGTACTTCTGGGCCTAGAGGTTCTGATCCAAGTCTTACCTGGCCCGGAGGTGTGTAATAACATATCAAAACAGGTTGATTAATAATAATTTTCAACATTAGAAAGCAAATGGTACAGTGGAACGGTGGTAACATGTCTATCTTCTGGGCCAGAAGATCCATATTCAAGTCCAATCATATGATGTGATGGTCACAAAGTTAAATCAAAACAGGTTGATTATTTTCTTTTAAATTGACATTCGATTGGAGAGGCAGATGAAAGAATGGGAATAAAGCAATTGGAAATAAGACAGGCTATGATTAGAGCTGTTTGCTTATATGCAGGTTAAATGCTCTGTCTTGAAAAATAAGGTTGACCTTAATCATAGAACGTGAAACATAGAACAGTACAGCACAGTACAGGCCCTTCAGCCCACGATGTTGTGCCAACCTATTATCCTATACTCTAAGATAAAATTACCCTGCATACCCTACATTTTACTATCATCCATGTGCCTATCCAAGAGTCGCTTGAATGTCCCTAATGTATCTGACTCCTCTACCACTGCCGGCAGCGCATTCCACGCACCCACCACTCTCTGTGTGAAGAACCTACCTCTGACATCTCCCCTATATCTTCCTCCAATCACCTTAAAATTATGCCCCCTCGTAATAGTCATTTCCACTCTGGGAAAATGTCTCTGGCTATCCACTCTATCTATGCATCTCATCATGTTGTACACCTCGATCAAGTCACCTCTCATCCTTCTTCACTCCAATGAGAAAAGCCTTAGCTCCCTCAACCTTTCCTCATAAGACCTGCCCTCCAGTCCAGGGAGCATCCTGGTAAATCGCCTCTGTACCTTCTCTAAAGCTTCCACATCCTTCCTATAATGAGGCGACCAGAACTGAACACAATATTCCAAGTGTGGTCTAACCAGGGCTTTATAGAGCTGCAGCATTACCTCGCAGCTCTTAAACTCAATTTCCCTGCCAATGAAAGCCGACACACCATACACCTTCTTAACAACCCTATCAACTTGGGTGGCAACTTTGTGGGATCTATGGACATGGACCCCAAGATCTCCCTGTTCCTCCACACTGCCGAGAATCCTGCCATTAACCCTGTATTCTGCATTCGACCTTCCAAAATGAATCACTTCACACTTTTCTGAGTTGAATTCCATCTGCTACTTCTTTGCCCAGCTCTGCATCCTGTCAATGTCCCGTTGCAACCTACAACTGCCCTCCACGCTGTCCACAACTCCACCAACCTTCGTGTCATCGGCAAACTTACTAACCCACCCTTCCACTTCCTCATCCAAGTCATTTATAAAGATCACAAAGAGCAGAGGTCCCAGAACAGATCCCTGCGGAACACCACTGGTCACCGAGCTCCAGGCTGAATTCTTTCCATCTACTACCACCCTCCGTCTTCTATTGGACAGCCAATTCTTTATCCAGACAGCCAAATTTCCCTGAATCCCATGCCTCCTTACTTTCTGGATGAGCCTACCATGGGGAACCTTATCAAATGCCTTGCTAAAATCCATATACACCACATCCACTGCTCGACCTTCATCCATGTGTTTTGTCACATCCTCAAAGAATTCAATAAGGCTTGTGAGGCATGACCTGCCCCTCACAAAGCCATGCTGACTATTTCTAATCAAACTGTGCTTTTCCAAATTATCATAAATACTATCTCTCAGAATCCTCTCCAATAGTTTGCCCACCACAGAAGTAAGACTGTCATAAATGAGATATCTTTTTTTAAAAAAATCAGTCCATTACGTCTCAGCCAGTCCTCAGAATGAGCTATCTCCTATAATCCCATTCACTCGTCTTTCCCTAGATCTTTCCATGTTTGGTTTCGCAAATATTTATTCATCTCCTTTCAAAAAACTTTGAAGATTCTGTTTCCACGACTATTTAGCATATTTAATATCCTAGTAATGTTTTATTCATCAAAATTCTCCTCACCTCTCTTTTGGTCATGATCTTAAATCATTGTTGTCTGTCGACAGACTAACCAACAAAGGGAAACAGATGTCTTTTCCAAATTACTTTATCTTTTTAAATCAACCTGTTCAGAAATGTTATGAGAAAAATCTGAAACAGGTGGGACTTTAATTGGACCTCCTGGCTCAGGCGTAAGGACATTACCACTGTGTGAGAAGAGCTCTCTCAGTCTCTTGTTTTTTTCAGTTTGTCTTTTTGTAACTAGAAATGCTCTTATGCACAACACTGAATGCATTTTTCCCCTTACTAAATCACCTGTATTTTTTGTCATCTAATAACCACCATCCGTACTCATCCATGTTTTCCAATTGATTACTTTGCATGCTAAGCTGTTGTGAGCAATGCAAACCATTAAAAGTGAGGGAGAGGTAGGAAGAGGGGGAGGGAGCAAAATCAAATTGGATTTGGAAGGAGTGCTCTCTCAGTCTCTCATTATACTACATTATAAGAAAAACATGAAACAAATTAAACCAAATTAAGTCAAATAGTTCCTTCAAGAAGTATTGTAACTCAAGGGAACCTACTAAATGTAACTAAAATTTGATATGGTGGCATGATAATGCACTCGAACCCCTGTTTGTGCCTACTGGTCATGAAAGATCTCAAGCATCCCAGTGGAAAGTTTCTCTTTATACTGTTTCGAATAAAACCAAGTAAAACCAAATTAAAATATGACAGCCCCTTAAAGGAGGACTGTAACAAAGGTCAAAACAGAAATCAAATTTATAAAAGTTAAATAAAAATTGGGTTTAATGGAGTAGTAATACACTCCGGCAGTGCCTATTGGAGGCCTCAAATGTATTAGTGGAAAGTCTTTATTTTCTAATCAATCTGTTCAACAGATTACAGACCTCTGGAGCAGATGTGATATGAACTCCTGGCTCAGAACTAGGAGCACTGACACTTTGTCACAAGAACACCCTCAACGTACTTGTTCAAAGCCCTCCATAATGATGAACATCTGTGTTATACCATAAGACCATAAGACCATAAGAAATAGGAACATGAATAGGCCATTCAGCCCCTCAAGCCTGCTCCACCATTCAATAGGATCATGACTGATCAACATTTCTCATGTTCACTTATCTGCTTTTCTCCCCGTAACCCTTGATTCTCGTACTGATTAAAAATCAATCTCAGCCTTAAATAGACACATGGGCTTTGTCCACACAGCTCTCTGTAGCAAGGTGTTCCAAAGACTCACAACCTTCTGAGAGAAGAAATTCCTCCTCGTCTGAGTCTTAAAGGGATGCCCTTCATCTGAGACTATGCCCTCTGGTCCTAGACTCTCCCATGAGGGGAAACATCCTCTCAGCATTTACCCTGTCAAGCCCCTTAAAAATCTTATTTTCAATAAGATAAATTCTCATTCTCCTGAACTCCAGAGAGTCGAGTCCCAGCCTAGAGCCTTTGCTCATAAGACAATCCCTCCTTACCAGGGATCATCCTGGTGAACCTTCCATGAACTACCTCCAATGAAATAATTATTGTATGGGTTTAAAAATGCCATTGTGCTCTGTGTCTTTATATTTAAAACCTGAAAAGCTAAATTGTTTTTTGTAGTTTTATCAGCTTTAACAATTTGTGAATCTGAACTCTATGTAAAATTGGTCAATGCCCATTAGTGTAATTACTGGCTGTTAGCAAATTTACCTCTGTTTCACAACATAATTCATTTTCTTTTCCATTGATGACAGCTACATGTCAATCATTAAAGCTCTTGGAAATTAGTTAATTATTTTCTAGTGGGTGTTTATGGTTAGTTAGGCATATTTTCTGTGATGGTAACCAACTACAACAATGGCCATCGAGTGCAATGTTAAGGTCAGTTTCCAGGTGAGGTTCTCCATGTTATTTCATACCCCAGGTGACGAGGGCTGAACTGGTTCCCTCTTTCTAATCACCTGGTTCGTTACAACAAGGTTAAGACTGCACCCTATTCTCCTATCATGTTCGCAGTCTGAGATAACTCCTGGAAAATTACAGTTCAGTTTGTTTCGTTTCAGTCTCATTTCGTCCCTTTTAAGTCCATCACTTTGAAGGTCCCTCCACACCTCATCTAGTGTGATATTCCAGGGACTTTCTCTCCAGGTAACCATTAAATTTACATCTGTTGTCAGTTTAGCTATCTCCTTCTTTCTTTTAAAAACACATGTTCGAATTAAAGTTCAATATACCTATCAGTGATCTGGTTATTTTAAGTAATTGATGGGATGGAGGCATTAGTGGCTGGGCAAGCATTTATTGCCTATCCCCAGTTTCCCTTGAGAAGGTGGTGGTGAGTTGCCTCTTAAATCACTGCAGCCCACTAGGTATCATGACACCAATCAACTCAAAAAATAATTTTACCCCTATTTAAACTCATTAGCCTTACATTTAATGGATGGCAAATTTTCAACTCGCTGCATACTACAGTCAATGTACCTTTCCTTGTCTTATAGTGATCAGACGGAGCCTTTTGGTTTCTTGCTGCAATTTATTTTTCCAACACCACAGATTAACAATTTGCAAATGTAATAGGAAGGACAAGTTTAAAAAAAGATCAAAACTTTAACCTGCCAGGGTGTTACAATAATCTTTAAAGCAATAATACCAATGTAGAACAGCAAAGGACATCATTAGAAATGTTAGGTTCAATGTCTGCTTGAAATGGCTTGATAGGGCAACCAGTGTTTTTTTAATGGGCTTTACACAGAACAATAGGCTGCAGAGATTTTGATTTGTTGCATTCTAAGAATTACTTAGTTAGCTTTTCTTTGCCTGAAACAGTCAAAGTTTTTTACTATCAATGAAAATAAATTAAATAGTATCAACTGTGATTGAATCTTATTTGAATTCCAAACTGATATGAGCTATTGCTGTTTCAACTGATTATGTGATTTTTAATGCATTAGCTGTTCAACTATAACACGCAACCATATTTCATTTGCACTGCCTTATCCTCTCAGCAGATGTACAATGCATACAGACCAATCTGTACTTGTCTTGAGAATTGTCAGGTTAGTACAGTACAATCATTTTAATACCTAACTTTGGCACTCCTCACAACAAGAGAGATTACTTTTTTGTTATGATCCTTGGATGTCAGATCAGAAGAAAAGGGAGATTAAAACAAATATGAATTTAATTAAGAGACTCTGCTTGCCTGGTGTGGGAACAGGCCAAGCCTGACTGTAATAGAATGCCCAGCATCAGGGCGTCCAAACAAAATCAAAGGTGTCTTGCTTACCACTTACTGCTCTGATGATCTATATCATAACTACAGCAAAAGAGAAAAAAGAAATCATTCATTCCTTTTGATCTTCTTTGCCTTAGAAGCAACCTCTTTGTTGCGTGGAATAGGGCCAAAGTCAATTCAATTTTCCTTTGCTGAACTTTGCGCAATGCTGAAAGTTAGTAAGAAAACTGTGAACTAAAATTTCCTGTGATTCATCTACACACCATGATATGAAGTAAGCAAATGAATTTTTAAAGAAGTTTTACTCCTTTGAGTCATTGCATCATCTTATTGGGGGTGAGTGTTGAATATGAATTTGCAGGTCAGATGATTTTACTTCTGCACCTCTTTCTGTTTCCATCTATCTGTTTTTCGAAGAAGCGTGAAGGTGTAATTTCTTTAAGAATTTCTTTTGAAATATTACCCAAAGAATGACGACTGCTGCTTTCCTCCTGTTTTTTTTCTTCAGCAATCCCTTTATCTGGCTTTCATTATGGGTGTGCTGAGCCTCTTTTGTGGGGGAGAACTTCAGGGAGCCAGTCACTTTCTCAGCCCTGTGATGTTCCTTAAGATTAAAAAAGACCTTTGAAGCCTCTACAGTTTTCTGTAAGCCCCGTGGTACAGAACCTCTGAAAGACCGAAGCCATCTGGCAACTTGACATAAAGAAGAAACAAACTGATTGAAACTGCTTCTTCAAAGCAACAATAGCTGGCTGGCAGATTTGTTGATTTGTGTTTTGTCTTTCATGTGTCACACACAAAAGTCACCAGAACACCTCAGCAATTGCAGAGAAATGATTGGAAAAATCTGCACAGATTTCTATCATGACTGAGGGCTCATCACCACAATCAGTAACAGTAATTAATTTAACCTGCTGAGATCTGATCATTAGTTACAGATAATAAACCCTACTTGGTGACCATAATAAGACCCATATGCTCCAATACGGTTATTCTACTTCCTCAAAAGATAACTTCAACAATCTGACAATAAATGTTTAAAATAAAGCAAAAACATTTTTATATACTGTCTCCAACTGACTGCTAAAGCTTTTAAGATGAGAGTGAAACATCAGGATCTAACTCATACACAGTGCTAGATTTATTTGATCGTGTGTTGTCTAGACACTGCCAATTGACTTGTATTTTTGAAATGTATTTTACAGCTTGGCTTTTTCTTCCAACAGCCTAGATATTATTTATGTGATTCTCTCATGGTGCAATCTATCACGTTATAAAATGCCAAATTCAAACTTACAGAAAATCTGGACAAATTATACCTTATATTGTATTACAAATACAATTTTAAAATAAATTTTAATTGACATTAAATAACACCCTCAGCTTAAAGGATAACTCCAGGTTCTCATTTTAAATCAATACAAGTATCTCAGTTTTCAGGAAAAATGGCTTGCTTCAAAGCAGCTCCTCATTGCTTTGAGAAACTTCCCCATTACAGATGTGACCTTACCATGTCTATCATTGAAGAGGCAATTTTGAAACATCAAATTACTGAAAAAGGACTACTATAATTCTCTTACCCACTACTTTCCCACTGCTACCACCCAACTGATCAAGTGAATTTTGTGTGCTAAGATAAAATGATATAAATGGACTGGGAAATGGAACACTTTTCCAATAAGAAACACACCCAGGTCAAGTATAGCATGATTAGATGCAGAGCAAGGCTTCCTTTACAACCTGTATTCTGTCCTAGCTGCATCAACCTTAGAAGAGTGTACTCCAAATGCTCCCACTTACATTTTCTAGTCCCATACCAGTTTGTAACATTTTTGAATGAAACTGCAAGTAGTGCTGAGTTAAAGGCAGCTTTGTACGATAGATAGACATTAACCAGGAACAGAACTGAGACTTGCTATGCTAGTTTCAATTAGATCTTTTATATTAAACAAACAGGATGTATTTTGAATACATCACATTTAAAGTGAGCTCAAATCAAGCTCTCTGAGATGAAAGGCATTCATGGGATAATATTTAGTGTAAAATTTGCTACTATCTGAGTTTCAGCACCAGTTAAAAATAGATCACAAAAGATAGATCTATTATGGCCATCATTACATGGTCACATATTGTGTAAACAATAAGCATTTCCTAAGTTGGTTCTAATATCATTTTAAACCTGGTTGTTTTAAATAGATTTTTATTTCCTTAAAACTTTGAACCTTTGCTGGATTGTAATTCTAGGTATCCTTTCATGCCTCAAATAAATTTCCGTTCTCCATGTGTAATTAGTTGACGAGAGCAAAAACTGTAGAATGAGAGATGTTGGTAATCTGAAATAAAAACAAAGGAAGTTAGAAATACACAGCAGAATCAGCACTAACTGTGAAAGGACCTCTCATCAAAACTGTAAAAGTCGAGGCCTAATAGGTATTAAGCAAGTGCAGAGGCAAGAAAAGTTGTGGAAAGTGAAGCAAAGAATAAAAGGGAAGGTGTGAAATATGGCACGAGTCAGAAGATTAAGTGATAAAAGGTATGACAATATAAAGCAAAAGTACATAGTAATGGAGCAAGTAGCAAAACAAAAAGTAAATCTAAAAAAGCTATAAAGAACGGTTGCAGAATTATTGTGAACAACTGCAGTGTGGTGGCTCAGTGGTTACCACTGCTGCCTTACAGCACTAGGGAGCTGGGTTCAATTCCAGCCTTGAGCAACTGTCTGTGTGGAGTTTGCATATTCTCCCTGCGTCAGTGAAGGTTTCCTCTGGGTGCTCTGGTTTCCCCCCACAGTCCAAAGATGTGCAGGTTAGGCAGATTGGCCATGCTAAATTGCCCAGTGTGCAGGGTAGGTGGATTAGCCATGGGAAATGTGGGGTTACAGAAAAGGGTATGTGGAATGCCCTTCAGAGAGTCGGTATGGACTCAATGGAGCTTGCTTCCGTGCTGTAGGGATTCTGTGAACTGCAGTCTGGGAACTGATGTGAAAGTAGTTAATCTCAATGTTGACTATGAGTGTGCAAGCCACTTCAATCATTGAGCAGTTCAGTTTTCATATGACATCTGTAAATAAGCTGAAGACTAAGACCACTGAAAACAGTGATAAAGATAAGAAATACTGCTAATTTTTTTTTCTTTTTTACTCAATACAAATTACATACATTACAGGAATTGCACTCAAAAACTTCCGGCTTTACTTGACACAGGTACTAAATGGGAAACCTGCTGAAATACTCAGGAACTGATATATGTAGGGGGGAGAAGGGAAAAAAGTGTTTCTGTGTTGGTACAATTCTGTTACACACTTACGTGTCTATTGTTCCCATTTTAATGAAAATCTGAACCGATATCCATTGCAGCATTGTACACCCGTTTTTATGATGCAACACATTACATAATGCAGGTCATCATCATTAAGAATGATTATGCGTAAATGATGTTGTATTGATATTGTCGCTGAGCTCGACAGACAAGCTGATTTTGGTGCAGTACAAATAGAACTTGCAAACATAGAAGAGACCGTTGAGCTTCTGAAACCTGTTCCAACGTTCAATTAGATCAGGATTGGTCTGTACTTTAAATCCAATCACCTGCCTTGATTCCTTTTTTTTTAATACACCTTTGTTTAACAAGGATTCAGACTCTTTTATTGTCCTCTAACCATAACAAGGTAATGCTTGAAGGCATGTTTCAAGTATACCATTAAATTGATCTTTTCCCCCAGCAAACCAAAATCATCAGGTGGATATATTTACCTTCAGTTATTGAACACATTATCCTTGAGAATATCCTGGTGCTGTGACTAAAATAAAGTATAAAATACTTTATAATGGGATGCAAAATAGCAACTTTGAATTGATTCTGCTATCTGATTCGGATAATAGTAATTCAGCCCAGGATCAAAACCTATGTGAAATAACAAACTAGTCAATTACATTTATATCACTACAATGTTAGAAAGATCGTAATGAATATTTATTGACTTGCCTTTTAGACTCCTAGGACAATCTTGTCAAAGTTGTGATTTGTCGTATGCAACCGCCAAACTGAAATAGTCACAGAGAGATCTTGTTCTAGGTACAACATGTTCAATCATGTTGTAACACACTCTGGAGCAGGTGCAAATTGAATGTAGGTCTCTTGGCTCAAAGATAAGGACACTACCACTGCATCACTAGAGCCCTAAGAACTTGCTCTATGTTTTTTGGATTGTTAGGCCACAGAACAGATTATATTAATTATTTCCGTTCTTGTTATCAAGAAAGATTATCAAAGTGGATGTATTTGGCAGAATATCTTTTACTGTTGAGTTGGCAAAAGCTATAGATGGTCTGTTTTAATTGATTAATAAAATTAATTCAAACATGTCCATATTAGATTGCACCCCCCTTAATAGAAATTTTGGACTGAGCTACGAAGCTAATCTCTTCCTAGTTTTCAAGTTAATGTCTCAGCTGACTTAGCCAAAGATTGTTGGGATTTTAACACACTTTAATCTCCATCATTAGTCTTCACTCCTTGAATGCCTTTGAATGCCTTTTGCTTCAGTTTGCGTAATACTAAGAGATTGTGAATTCAGCCCCATGTTGCAAATCGGCATTGACTGACAACCATGACAGGAATTTTGGTATCACCACCTTGGACTGAAGCTTATGTACTTGATATGCTGGGAATGGTTAATGGAAGGAATGGTATTTGTATGGTGCAGTAGGAGCAAGTGGGATCAATGTGAGTTTGGTGTGTAAGGGAGTGTATTTTTAAACTTTAAGAGGTAATTTCTTTTTGTAAAATCTAGTACTGCTCACTTGCAATTATATTGCATTTAAATTTACTGCATTTAAGTTTTATATTTCTTTTCAGGCATAGGCAGGATGAAGGTGAGATCAGTTAATTAGGTGATAGCACTAAACTGGATTTGTAGCCCACTTGAATGGCACCATACCCATAAATATCCACTGCCTCCACCACCGGCACTCAGTAGCAGCAACATGTATCATCTACAATATCTGTAGAAATTCACCAAAGATCCTTAGACAGCACCTTCCAAACCCACAACTGCTACCATCTAGAAAGTCAAGGGCGGCAGATACATGGGAATACCACAAGCTGCAAGTTCCCGTCTAAGCCATTCAACACTCAGACTTGGAAATGCGTCGCTGGGTCAAAATCCTAGAATTCATTCCCTCATGGCATTATGGGACTGTCTGTAGCACATAAACTGCAGTGATTGATGAAGGCAGCTCACCGCCACCACCTTCTCAAGGGCAATCAGGGACAGGCAAAAAAAACTTTTGCCTGGCCAGAGGCGCCTGTGTGCCACAAGTGAATTAAGAAAATTCACTGCATGAATTCCACTTTTGGAAGCTGCTGCCATGTATGGAACCTGGACCCATGCAGGTTGATGAAAGATTAAGGGTATGTTGCTGGAAGCTCAAGCTTTAGGGGCTTAAACAGTGAGAAGGCGTGTGTCTTTCTTTTGGGTCTCAGAGAGTGTAAATTGACAGAAGAGGAGCTATCACGGGATTGGAGACAAGGGCAAGGGTACCTTCCAGTGACCAACCACCTGATCCTGATCGCTGCCCTCAATTCACCCCAAGCAAGGGTAAATGGAGGCCGTCCTCCAATTTGGCAGGCAGGTTGCCATGGTTTCCCAGGGCAAACCAGGCACTTTTCTTACCTTCCAGGAAGGTAGGTAGTTAAGCAGGTGGTGAGTTGAGGCCTATAAAAGACCATTAATTGACCAATTAAGATGCTAAATGAGTTGCAGGGCAAGAATGTCAGTTTATGGACCTTCTCATCCAGTACTAAATTGTTAAGGTGGCAAGAAGGGAGGGTGCATGTTTTTGGAGCCATCTTACCCTCTCTCCACATTACTTTCCATCAGGGAGGAGTTAATCATGCCCTGAGAGTGCAACATCATATTTGATGCTGACCACGCAACAGCTCTGATACTCACACTTCAGTGAGACCAGAATGGGAGTTAATTGGGTTTTCACTGGGCATCTCACACATCACAATTGAGTAAGAGAAAATTGAGAAGACAGGGAAAGTCACGGATAGTTGGTGTTGGAGGACAGAGGACACTTCTAATTCTACTCAGCTGGTCATTAAGGCTGAACCTCAGTGGCCATCCACAAAGAGGATGCTTCCTATGCAAGAACAACAAATGTGCAATGTATGGCAGGTCAGCAATTACAAAAAGACTGTATCTCCTGACA
The DNA here is from genome assembly GCF_021869965.1 of Rhincodon typus. Lineage (NCBI taxonomy): Eukaryota > Metazoa > Chordata > Chondrichthyes > Orectolobiformes > Rhincodontidae > Rhincodon > Rhincodon typus. The sequence continues at coordinate 37,326,837 of NC_063346.1, read as the reverse complement.
CCCCCCAAATGGTTCCCATTGCACATGGAAAAGGTTCTATACTTTCTCACTTTGTGAAACACTCTGCCAGTAACAATACATGGCAGTACAACAGTACTGGAATTAAAATGAAAAAATGTCTACAAATCCTTGGAGGGTTCTGATCCATCATCTAACACATAACTGGCTTGTGTCCCAGCAGCATAGGTGCTGGTGGGGCAGTCTTTACAGTTCCGTCGAGTACCAGATCCCAGAAGACCTCAGTAAAAACATCTCCACAGCCACAACAAGGATGTGAGTAGCCTGTCTCAAACCCTACTAATGCCACAGAGGCTAAGCGATGTAGAAGTGTTAGGAAGAGAAAAAGTAAAGATTTTAGTTGCACATGAGTAAATCACACTGTGTTAGTTTCGTAATTTACTGTTAATTTTTGACACTTTTTTTTTCCACCACTTTCTAATTTACTTCCTTTTTGGTGGCAACATGGCAAGTAGCTTTTTAACATGTGCTAAGTGGGAAGACATGGATTAATGTTTCTAAAGGAATGAGTTTCAACTGCAAAACCACTTTGTGTTGGTGTCATATGTGGACTGGGAGGTGATCAGGGTTTTATATGTGATGGTTAAATGGGTGGACTGTGTGAACCTTGCAATAATGAGGGCATCCTGAGCACCAGTGAGGGTTGCTGTTGTATTGGCCATACTGCTCTTCAACCTACTCCTTGAAATCATCTGACAATGCTCTGTACTTTGATCCAGCTGTAAGTTCAAATCTTACTGCTGTGCCGTGTTGTACAGGATGTAGGACAACACAATCACCCAGGAGACCCTGGCTGGTAAATATTGAAGGATGCTCACAGACACCTTAAATGGATCTTCAGCATACCACTGGCGTGATCAGTGACACATCTGGCTACTAGAGAGCATTCACTGAATCCCTGCTGGGTAGGTATCCCCAGCAAAAGCTTATCCTTTGCTTGTACAGGCTGTGAGCTGGGTATGGCATCCTATAAACCACACCTCCCTGCCAATCCTTCTACCTTAACAGCTGTAAATCAGTAAGCTGTAGCAGCTCGTGCTTTTCCTTCTCCTGCTCGTTCTTTTGCTGCTAGAGTTGTTCATGCCCTGCTGATATTGGTCATCTTGGTCTTCCTTGGAAGTCCAAAGTAACACAGCTTAAACAGTACCCATGCTCTGATAGATCAGATCAGCAAAGTACAGATAAGACTTCTAAAGTGTAGATAACACAAATCTGTAAAAGTAACATCTCACAACAAGTATTATGAACAAAGCCTTTACACAAACAACCAAGAACTTTGCTATGGATTTGGTAGCACTTTGTGGCATATTTCCCTGTCATGCCTTTAGCACCCTTAATTACCTTTGTGATCATCTTGTTTTCACTGAATGGTTGCAAAAACCTGGAAGCTAAATTGCAGAGGCCATGTTAATACAAATTACATGATTAGAAGACTGGGCCAGATTTTGCAGTCAGACGAGAAGCAACAATGCTGTTACTAATCTTGAATGAAGTTGTCAGCAAGGATTAGACAATCACTGTGCAACAGGATATTCTTTCCTGATGGCAGTTTAAATCTAGCACTATGTCAACTGGATCTCCAGAGAATGGATGCGATAGCAATAAACTAGCACCAAGGCAATGACTGTACATCATTAGCATACAAATTATAGCTGCAACAGTTCCCTTCAATGTGATAAACCACGTATATAAAGCTTGACATGATTTAATTGTGAAATTTAACCTAGTCTCTCAAAATAAAAGAAATACCTAACATGTCAGGGCAATGCATTTGTTGATGGCTTTTTGAGCAATTAAATATTTCTCCATTTTCTGATTTGAGTCTACTTAAGCTCAATGTTAACATCAGCACTTTTATACCACCTTTGCCAACTTTGAGAAATCTAGTGTAATGTCTGATTAAAGGTTTACAGAACATATGAATAATAACAATGAAAATAAAGTGGGAAGAGGTCCATAACAGAATGGCTACACATGAACTCGGAATTACGTGGTTCCTGATTGTCCTTTTAATGTTTTTTCATTCTGTTATGTTCTAACAAGAATGGTTGGGCTCAAGAACAATGCTGCAGTTGTTTTAACATGAACTTGATAGATAAAGTTCCTGTATCTATACCCTCATTTATTAACCTTCAGCTGATTTTTAATTTTTTTTTGTTTGCAACAAGGCACTTGGACACAAAGTAAAAGATATCAGTGCAAAGGATTAAACACTTTTTCACGTGGAATCAGCATCAAGAATCTCCCACATCCAACGTTGTATAGTTTAACAGAGCAATGAAGCTCTGAAGACAGATCTAACAAAAAACAATAATACTAACTTCAGAAAACAAAGTGCAGAATTTCTTCAATACCACCTATTCTCAGGACCTCACAGAATGCAATGTCTAACTAAAGTGCTGAATATGAATGGTTTTGAGGAATGGATTTGCGGAATGGATTTGCTTCTTAGTAGCTGTATTAAAACTACTTATGACTGTTTCACTTCAGCTAATTTTGATAAGTGCAAGGGAAATCTTTTATCTCATCTTTTTATGTTGGGTTTGAAAAGAAATCTCAGCGATAAACTGGAACATATCTATCTTCAATCAATCCCCATAAGAATAGTTTGATCCAGAAATGAAATATTGTTAAACAATGTATGCTAAACACCTTGATTCATCATTTTTAGCTTTAAACAACAATTATGGATACTGCAAAATTCAACAATTATTCATAGTCTTTTCCAGTTTCAGTTGTTCAGCTGTTATTATTTAGAGATTGATTGCCAGGCATTAAAATTAAACTTTCTTTTAAAAATATTCAGTTCTGTATAATTGCATTTTATTTCATCTTATTTTTGGCATTAAGTACTACAAATAGCAATATTTCTCAGTCTCCCACTATTGTATGATGGTAACTAGATTCTTTTTAAAACTGGACTCAGTTATGATCAAAAATATCACGGTAAGAACTATAAATTTCATGCTAGAATACATTTTTCTTTGAAAATTATACCACAGTATAACAGGCCTGGAAACATTGCAGGTGACCAACCCTTGAAAATTATGACTTCTGGGCCATTTTCACTGTATGAGTAATGCAATGGGTTTAAAAGTCACATATACAAGATTATTAATATAGATGCTGAAATATTCTAATGTGTATTTGCCTTGCCACTAAAATAGTCCTGAAATAATGAAAATTGTATTTTTCTAATTGAATATAAATATATTCTGAGCAACATTTTGGAATTCAAAGAAGCTTCACATTTTCCTGAGTTATAGCAGAACGCACATCATACTTTAAGAAGATTCCAGATAGATAATTTTATCTAGCTCTGCTCACCAAATGTTGACAGGGCCAGTAACTTTCTTCACTGTTTGATAAAGGGAAGGATGGGGAAAAGTGGATTTAGAGTGACAGGATAGATAGGCAAGAAATTTGTTTTATGCAGATACAAATAGTGTTTAGATTGAGTTGGTGTGTGTACTGGTCTCCGATTTAAATGATTTTAAATTTATATTTCACAGTTGTCCTGTCCATAGCGTTCTTTGCAATTGTAGATTGGGTTTGATGACATTAGTTAGGGATACAGCAGCAACTCTCTTCCACAGACATACCAAGCTTAACAATTTGCAAGAACTATCCACTTAAAGTTAATCCAAATAAAAATAGTAACTGAAATAACAATGCTGAATAATGGACTACGATTAATACAAGTACTTCAATGAGGCTGAATAAATAATATTGTTTTTCCATCATATAGGATTTGATGATTTTGATCCATGATCTGGGGATTGTATTGTTCACATTTTTTTTCATTTTTTGGGCGAGAACAGAAACATTTACTCTTGGCTGTGGCATGTGAAGACAAGTAGATATACTGAAAGCACTGTGGGCATTCATCTGCAGGCTGACCCAATCGTTACATCCGTAGCATCATAGTAAAGAAAATAAAGTTACATTTTCAAATTCTGAAGTGGGAAGTGAGCACGGATATCTATCACTGGCACTTCTGGTGTGAATTCGAGCAGTTAGAAAGCCTTTGAAGCTAAAACAATAGAGAGTGTAGCAGAGAATGCTAATAGTCCAATATCATCGCACCATGGGGCATAATTAAGAAATTCCAAAAATAAGATCATCCTTTAGGATATAACTCAACATAGCAGAGTAAAGAGTTAAATGCACCTTTCTCCAAGAATTGTTACTGAATATATCCCTAAATTGAGGACATAGAAACCATATGGGTGGAAGTAAGAATTAAATAGGGAAAGAACGTGCTGGAAGGAGTAGTCTATAGACACCTAACAGTAATTATATGATGGGACAGAGAACAAATTAGGAGTTAATGAGAGCATGTTACAAAAGCAGTACATTAATCATGGTGACTTCAATTTTCATGTCGGTTGAGGTAGTCAGATTGGCTGAGGAAGTCATGAGGAAGAATTCGTAGAGTATATTTGGGATAGTTTCCAGGAGCAATTTGTAATTGATCAGGCTATTTTAGATCTGGTAACATGTAATGAGGTAGGTTTAATAAATAAGCTTAGTAAAAGATCTTCATGAAAGCAGTGACCATAATATGGTAGAATTTATGATTCAGTTGAGAGTGAGAAACTTGAATTCGAATCACCTGTGCCAAGCCTTAAAAAGTAATTAAAAGGGAATGAGGGCAGAGCTAGCTGGAGTGGTCTGTGAAAAGAGGTTAGTAACAAAGATGGTTGAGGAGCAAGGCAGACATTTAAGAAAATAACTCATGGCTCACAGCAAAGGTATATTCCAGTGAGGATGAATGACTCTAGAATCTAGTTCTGGTCTCCCTGCTATTGGAAGGATACTCTTAAGTTGGATAGGGCTCAGAAGAGATTTACCAGGATGGTGCTGTGAATGGAAGGTTTGAGTTCTAAGGAGAGATGAGTCGAGGGAAATAACAATGGGGAATGAGGAAATGGCAGATGAGTTGAATAAATACTTTGTATCAATCTTCACAGTAGCAGACAATAAGAGCATTCTAAATAAGTAAATAATCAAGGGGAAAAATGGGGAGAGGAAATAAATACAATAATTATGACTAGAGAGCAAGTACCAGGGAAACCAATGGTGTTAAACATCAATAGGTCCACTTGACCTAATGGGATGCATTGTAGGATATTAAAGTAAATAGCTACGGAGATAATGGATGCACTGGTAGCTTGACACCATCCAGGGCAAAGCAGCTGCTTGATTGACACTACATCCACAAGCATTCACTCCCTCCACCACCGATGCTCAGTAGCAGCAGTGTGTACTATCTATCAGATGCACTGCAGAAATTCACCAAAGATCCTTCCAAACCCACTACCACTTCCATCTAGAAGGACAAGGGCAGCAAATACATGGGAACACCACCACCTCCAAGTTTCCCTCCAAACCACTCACCATCCTGACTTGGAAATATATCGCCGTTACTTCACTGTTGCTGGGTCAAAATCCTGGAATTTCCTCCCTAATGGCATTGTGGGTGAACCTACAGCTGGTGGGCTGCAACGGTTCAAGAAGGCAGCTCACCACCACCTTCTCAAGGGCAACTAGGGATGGGCAATAAATGCTGGCCAGCCAGTGATGCCCACACCTCAGAAATGAGCAGAGAAAAAAAAACTTCCAGGAATACTTAGATTCTGGAAAAGTCCCAGAGGATTGGAAAAATTACCAATGAAAACTTTTATTTAAAAAGGAAAGGTGACAAAAACTCATAACTATAGGTCAATCAGCTTCGTATCTACTATTGGGAAAATGTTACAGTATATTATAAAGAACGTAATATCAGAGCACTTAGGAAAACAAAGTATGATCAAGCAAAGTCAGCATGGTTTCATGAGAACAGAAATCAAACTTCACTAATTGAACAGAACTATTTGAGGAAGCAACCAAGACGAAGCAGTGAATTTAAAAAAGGGATTTTCAGAAAGGATTTGATAAGGCACCACACATTAGGCTACTTAACAAGATAAGATCCCTTGGTATTGGACAGAATATATTAGCATGGTTAGAGAATTGGCTAACTAGTAGAAGACAGAGAGTTGGGATAAGGGGGCATTTTCAAGATGGCAACCTATAATGAGTTGAATGTCAAAAAGGATTAGTGCTGAGGCTACAATTATTTATAATATATACAAATGACTCAGATGAGGAATATGAATGTACCATAGCCAAGTTTGTGGATGACAAAAAAGGTGGGAAGGCAAATAGTGAGGATAATACAAAAAGTCTGCAGATGGATATAGACAGGTTAACCATGTAGAAAAAAATCTTGAGAAATGGAATATTATTTGGGAAAAGGTGAAGTTATGCACTTTGGCAGGAAGAATGGAGTACCTGAATACTATTCAACTAAAAAAGACTGCAGAAATCTACAGAACAGAGGGAATTGGGAGTCCTCATCCATGAAACACAAAAAGCTAGCATACAAGTTCAGTGGACAACAAGGAAAGCAAATGGAATGTTGGCCTTTGTTTCTAAGTTAATGGAATATTAGAGTAGAGACATTTTGCTAAAACTATAAAAGACACGAGTTGGACCACAGCTGAAATATTGTGAACAGTTTTGGGTCCTTACCTAAGGAACGATATACTGGCACTGGAGGTAATTCAGAGAATGTGCATTAGGCTGATACCACATATGGAGGGACTGTCTTATGAGGAGAGTTTGAGTAGGTTGGGCTGCACGTGTTGGAATTTATAGGAATGTGAGACAACCTTAATGAAATATATAAGATTCTGAGGGAACTCATAGGATAGATGCGGAGATGTTGTTTCTCCTCAAAGGAGAGTCTAGGACCAGGTGGCATAATCTTAGAATAATGAGCCACACATTTAATACAGAAACAAAGAGAAATTTATTCTCTCAGAGAGTGGTGAATCTCTGGAATTCTTTACCGCAGAGGGCTGTCAAAGCTGGGTCATTAAGTATATTCAAGACGGTGGTAGATAGATTTTTAATTAGTACAGGAATCAAGGGTCAAGGGGAAAAGGCAGGAAAGAGGATTTGTGGATTATCAGCTCAGCCATGATGTAATTGAATGGTGGAGCAGATGCGATGTTTGTATGTTAAACAGCTTTGTCAGACTGATATCAGATCACATGGAACTGGTGTCTGAGTCTGTCAAGTTCCAGAAGATGTCCTCACTTACTATTCTTTGTACATAGTTATGCTTGATAAAGTCTATTAATATTCACTTACTAGAGTATAGACCAAATCTTTCTATATGGCAGCAGACAATGACCAGACCCTTGGAACTAGAGGTAAGTAGCAAGGAGCATCTGAAGTGAAATGATAAGAAAATCAATTGGCCACAGTGAGTAAAATATTTGATTTGTTTTGATTTATTTATCGTCATGTGTATTTCATTACAAAATGCAGTGAAAAGTGCATGGCTGCATACAGGCACAATCGCTCTTGTGCACAATGATTGGCATTGGCATGCTAATCACAGCATTGACTTCTGGTTCCATCACTTTATCTGACTGTTGCAGACACTAACTCTGAAGCTAATACTAGAGTTCCCTTGGAGACCAGTATCACATTGCAATCAGAACGTGGTGCATGGTAGATAGAACTGCAGCCAGATATTGGTTGTTGCCAGCTCCTGATTGGACTAGGTGGCAAGTGGGTACTGCTGCAAAGGCCTCAGGTGAGGACCTCAATGGGGATGGGCACTAATGGCATACATACCAGGAGGATACTAACTCCAAATTCACTGTGAGCATAATGAACAGAACTTCTGCAACCTCTGTTCCATTAATCATCTTCCTTGAAGTTCTGAGGTACCATCACAGCTATCTACATACCTGTAGCACCTCCAAAAGCACTCCTAACAACTTTAAGAGGGCCTCTAAAAGAAAAAGTTCAATAAATTTCAATTGTTTGTAGCTGGACCATTTGGCCCTTTAAGTAAAATTACTGCACTTCCTTTAAGAATGGTGAATTGCTTTGTCTAATTTTGGGATTCTAACATCACATCACCCAGCATAGGAAACGTAGGAAACATAGGAAACGTAGGAACAGGAGTAGGCCATTCAGCCTCTGAAACCCCTTTCACTATTCAATGACGTCATGGTTAATTTATGGCCAAACTCCATACACCTGTCTTAGGCCCATATCCCTTAATATCTTTGCTTAACAAAAATGTAGCTATCTCAGATTTAAATTAACAACTGATCCTGCATCCATTGTCATTTGTAGAGGAGAGTTCCAAAAATCCATCAGCCATTCTGTGTAGAAGTCTTTCCTAACATCTCTCCTGAATTGTCTGGCCCTAATTCTCAGAATATGACCACTGATTCTAGAATCCCCAACCAGTGGAAATAATTTATCTTTATCTATCCTGATGTTCCCTGTTAATATCTTGAAGACATCAATCAGACAACCCCTTAACCTTCTTTATTTTGAAGAAAATAAACTAATTTGTATAACCTCACCTCATACTTAACCCCTGAAGTCCAAGTATCATTCTTGTAAACCTATGTTGTACTCCCTCCAAGGTCACCATATCATTCCTAAGTTGAGGTGCCTACATCTGCTCACATTGCTCCAATTGGACTTTGAAATTTTAGGATAGCACTATTCCTAAGTGTTTGGGCACATCAGGGTGATGCTCTGGCACACATATCAAAGAGAAAATGCCACCTGTGTTGCACAGATAGATGTCCAAAGTGATACTTTCCCAGGGGAATCAAGATCAGTCTGCATAGCACTGCTAGATACCATGCCATGCAAATAATTTTCCAGACCCCAATTTCCACAGTACATGCCCCTGTGAGGGCCCAAAGTACTTGGACACTGGTGGGTGTTACTCTATTGCAAACCAGTACAAAAGTTACCCAACTGGGTCTTCACTCATATGACAATGTTCAGTCCACCCACAGATAAGATTCTTGCAACACTCTGGGATGGCCTCTGGGTAATGACTAGTGCTGCCCCTATTGATATTTTTCAACAAATGCACCAATTCAACAAGGAGCACCAACAGTTGAAGTGTCTGAAATTGTAAGATTTGTGAGTAATAACTCTATTTACCCCAGGTTCCTGTTCTTAATGAGGAACTTAGTTTGCATCCAGGTTTGTAAAACAAAGAGATGTGCAACTAGCTTAGAGGAGGGATAACAGCCATGTTTTACCTTTTTCATATTAAGTGACCAAAGGCAAATTGCAATGAGTGTCAAACAAAAGTATAGAGAATCAGATAAACTAATAATCTAGCTGCTTGAAACCGTTCCAACTAACAACCTTCAGTCATCTAATTGTTTCTGGATCCTCAACCAGGCAAGCCAGTCTGCACATTCATAAGGTCCAGAATGTGTGAACAGAATTGCAAAGTATTGTGAGATGCCATTCATAGTGGGCCTGGTTCGACTAAGAAATGTTCATTTTCATCAGGAAAGAATGCAGACAGATAGGTGCAGGAGGTAGATATACATATTTTGCCAATTAGTGTAATTTTATTTAAATAAAGACACTGCTCCTTAATTCTGAAGTCAGGTCTCTACTTACCTATTAGTTTAGGTTGCTAGACAGGGAAGGTGATAGCCTAGTGGTATCATCACTGAATTATTAATCCAGAGACCCAGACACCATGCTGGGGACCATGGTTCAAATCCTGCTACAGCAGATAGTGGAATTTGAATTCATAAAATATCTGGAATTAAGAGTCTCATGAGACTGTGAATCCGTTGTCAATTGTCAGGAAAAACCCATCTGGTTCATTAATGTCCTTTAGGGAAGGAAACTGCCATCCTTACCTGGTCTGGCCTCCATGTGACTCCAGACCCACTGGAATGTGGTTGACTCTCAACTGCCCTCTGGACAATAAATGCTGCCTAGCCAGCAATGCACTTATCCTGTTAATGAAATAAAGAGCATGTGCAATATATTTTTGGGTATAGGCAAGTACTAATGTCTGTGCACGATTTTCTCTTGTCATATTTTCTCATGTACACCTAAAGTCATTGTGCAGAATCATTTCTATGCTTTAAAATCCATTAGCAGCACAAGTAACCACAATTTGGCAAAGGGTCCACTATTGTGATCCCACTCTCAGCCCCCAACAGGAAACTTTTGGTCCCTAAGTAAAGTTCATTACGGTTACCATGGAAATGTCTATCCACTTTGCAACATGTGAGGATACTATGGCTTTAAGAGGTGTATTTTATCCTCGTTTCTTTTATGAAGAGAGGATGAGACAGAGGCAATGAGCAGTCTATTCCAAAACAGCTTGTGAGGCCTTGGGGTTTTTTTTCAAATTAGAACAATAGAAGAAGCATGAATGGGTGGAGTCAGGCTCCCACAGACCCAGGGTTTTAGTTTAGCTTTCATTAGTTGTTGGGGTTTGGAAGTTGGCTGTGGAAGCTGTCTCTCTCTCTCTCTCCCTGCTACAGCTAAAAATCTTGGTTCTCTCTCTCTGCCAGAATCAGATTTGAGACAATCTATGTTACTAACTTTGCCTTTATCAAGGTTGCGTTTATGGGATGTTACTGTATTGGAACAGTTGCTGTTTAGTAGGTAAATAAACTATTGTTCTTTAAAATTTTCCAATAGAGTTAAGTTATTCAAATTCTTCCTTCTTTTGTTTGTATTTTAACTGGGGTTAAGAATAAAGTGTGTTTTGCTTAAAGCCAAGTAGTATGACCATTTGAATTACATCTGGAACTAAGCACCGTACAATTGCCTTTAAACAAGATACAAGGTAGGGTCTAGGCTATCTCCATGATATATCTGAAGGGGGTTTGGTCTGGTCCATAACAAGCAACAAAGGAATTATCTTCCTACCAGCTGCTGTTATATACAACATTAAACAGTACCTCCCATCGGTCCTACAGGTTTCTCACTCAGTACAAACATTAGATTCAGGCCGCCTCAGTGCCTCAGCACATGAGACCATTGAATAGCTAAGCCATAGACACAATGTCAATCAGGACACTTTATTGAGTTAGCTGATCTCAGCCAGAGCAAAAATGAGACAATACAATTGGTGTCAGTGCCTGTAGATCAGGAATGTGCAGAGAGAAAAAAAAAAATCCTTGGAGTTCTTGCTCCTGTGCACTATTCATGGAGCCCTGCTAGAAATGTATAAATATCAGTTGGGGATTGAATTGGGTTTGGTTTGTAATGTCCAGCAAAGTCAAATAGGCTGCTGTCATTCATTATCTACCTACATATCAAAATAACAGCCACATTCAGGCATCAACATTTTGACAAAAATACTAAGAACGGCAGATGCTGGAAATCTGAAATGAAAACAGAAATTGCTGGAGAAACTCAGCAGCACTGGCAGCATCTGTGAACTTCAGTTCTGAAGAAGGGTCACGAGTCCCAAAATGTTAACTCCACTTTCTCTCCACAGATGCTGCCAGACCTGCTGAGTTTCATAACATTTTGATAAAGGGAATATGTGGAAGGGGAAAATATATGATAAAACTGAAAATAAAAATAAAAACAACTTGGTGAGAAAATAATAGAATAATTGTTGAAAAATGATTGCTTTGGGAACAGAATTATGTAATTGGAATTGCATTATGCTATCATATTATCAGACATCATTCTTTGTAGGCAACACCCGTGAACAGATAAAATCTGAGGCAAAACACTGGAACTGCATCTTTTGTTTATTTAGTTATCTGCAGGTTGCATCAGGGTTTTGGAGGGTTTTTTTGCTATGAGGCTGAGCAAGGTTTCTCACAAAATCTGCCTCATTAACTACCTAGTCAGCCCTTATGGTTTCCTCATGTCTGATTCTAGCCAAATCCTACCATGAGCCTTTACCAGACAAACTTGCTAAAAGGTAAGAATTCCTGGCGCCCATGCCATAGTAAAGGGTCACAGTGCACCCAGATGAACACTGCCATTCCAATGCTATCTGCTCAGTGACAAACACTGTGTTAAGTTGTCAAGATGGCGTCAGGATCATCCAACCTGGAGGTCCTAGTCCTAACGGATAGGGTCATTCGTAGGCTTCACATCACCCCACATCCATACCCAACCTGTCTACAGGAGCCTGCACCTTCCAACCTCTACCCCCAGTCCCTGGTATAAGAGGTGACCATGTCAGGTGTGGCACACACTGCTCCCACTCCCTTGAGGTCAGTGTGCTCCTGACCATAGAAGACCACTCTCCTACATGACTCCATCCCATCTATGCATTACCATGCTGTCCCCCTTACAAATAGATTTCCCCCTTTCCAATTTTCATTATCTCTCCCCCAGCCTGCAGTCCCCTAGTCCTGACAAGAAAAGTTCCTGAGTTTCCTTCCCACCTCAGCAGCTCCGCTTGTCCCTAACCCCCACCTCACATTTCCCTTAATTTCTGTGGACCAATCTGACAGACTAACTGTGGGGATCCACCCCCATGAGCATCCTAACCCCAAACAACCCCAGACAGGAAGTGCACAAACCCCTGACTGACACCTGTACATATCCCTGGAGGCTTTCGGCCTACCTCCGGTCTGGTTGCTATGGAGCCACAGGACTGTCTGTGAGTTTTACCTCGGACTGCAGAAAGACAAGCTGCTGAACAATGGTGAGGTTAACATAGCACACTGCTGTACAGCAAGATGTATGTCCTCTTGACTGAGAACTGCTGACTGCAAGGAAAGGCTGCTGCAAACATGCAGATAGATGCTAAGAGAGCAAGCAAGGAGCCCTGAGATGCAGCCTGGTTCGGGCTAGGTGCCTGTCTATTGGATAAGGCTGAAGGTATGGGAATTGATATGAGATTTTACAATAGACCGGAACAAGTTGACTGTAAGCCAGATAGAAGACATGGTAGAAAGCAGTTCTCCAAGGTAAGTTGGTTATCGCACCCTAGTTCAGCTTCAATTAGAAAGAATGAACAGAATGACATTCCAGCTACAGTGAAGACCAATCAGAGGGCTAAGTTATAGTTGAGACCAGAAAAGGGTGGAGGATTTGCAGACACCAAAGGAATTTGACAATTGCTAACTTTATATGGTAAAACCATTTGGAAATTGGGCAAGTTTTGCAAGCAATTCCAAATAAAGAAATCGAATGCCAACATAGTAGGTCTGAACAGTATAAAAAGCAGACCAGGAAACCCCTGATTTTAACAGTAACTCAGACTAACAATTGTGAAGAGATACCCTACATCAGGAGGTGTAGCAAAGACACTGAGAAGAGTTCCAGCCTGGCCAGCTGCCAACTCTCCCAAGTAATAACATTTGGGGTTGATGATGGAACCCAGGTAGTAAAGGAAAGTGGTTGAGATAGCTCTAATAGTTAAAGGTGTGTGTCTTTTACCTATGTATTTAATAAATTAATTGCAGTTTATAGACCTTAAAGTGTCTCCGCCTTAGCTTTGTCAATGTATGTCCTGTTGTCTCACAGAGACAGGCAACAGTCCCTGTGCGCAGTGTCCTTACAGCTAGTTGGCTGTGCACCCTGCCATGCAGGTCTGTCTTTCCTAAACAGCCTGGATCAGACAGATGCCATGATGTCATGAGAGGTTGGCAAATGTTGATCGCCAGTGTCCATGGATGAAGGGTGCATGTTGCTGGTACCCATGAGTGTGCCCTGACCTGTTGTATTGTGCTGAGCAACATGGAGGCTCTCTGCAGTTGCCAGGAGTTGAGATTGGCAGGTACCCACTCTGACTTCTATGTTGAGATTCCTCAGCATCTAGCTTGTTCAATACATTTTGTCAGATAGGAAGTTGACTATTAGTGATGTGCCATTAATATGTCACTTAACAAGTAATAATCAGGCCCCTATAAGATTTCACACCTTGTTTCTACCTTTGACATAATAACGGAAGGAAGGAATTTATTTTTGTAAGTGGAGCAATTATTATATTTGGAAACTGACTCTCAAACTTCATGTTATTTTTAACAGCCATATAATAAACCTATGAGGGTTTAAACATGAGCTATCAGATCAATTCATTCTTACAGAATGACTGAAACAATTCTGTATGAAATTACTTGTGTCGTGCCTATAGCAGTCACAATCTCTTAGACCAATGGAGCTGAGTACCCAGCTCTTCTGGAGGCGTGTTAACTTTCTGCTGGAGGAGCTAGTCACAGGCACAGTATAATTGCAGAGCAACTAATCTTCAATGGTTTTCCTTGTACTGTTCCCAGACATGTTACTATTGGACATTCACATGAAAGATTCCTTGATGGAGCACGTTGACAATGTTTAATTACAGCTTTTAAAGCGATATGGCACCAATAACACTGGAGATCTTACAACAGTATGAAAATGGAACGGATGACCTAAAATGTCGAGAGTAGCTGCAGTTTTGCTACAGTTTGGATTTAAAAGTCCACTGTGGAGAGAACAACCAGAATGCTGCTACTTCCAACAATAATTTGCATTTATCAAGCATTTTTAACATAGCATAATGTTCCACAACTCTTCACAGGAACGTCATCGGACAAATAAAAATAACTCTAAGCCGAGGAAGGGGTTAATAAGACAGTTGACAAAAGTGTAAATTTAAAGAAACATGTTAAAGAAGAAGAACCAGGCAGAGAGATTTAGAAAGGGAATTCCAGGAATTAGACAGATGAAGGTACGGCTGTCAGTGGTGGGCCAAACAGACTGAAGGATGCACAAGAGCCTAAACCTGGAAGAAGTCAGAGCTTTGGGTGGCTTGTGGGGCTGGAAGAGTTTACAGAGGTAGGGAAGACAATGGATGGATTTGAACACAGTGATGAGAACTATAAAATCAGGGCAGTGGAAGCAAATTGATCAATAAGCACAGAGGTTATGAGTGAATGGGACTTTGCACAGGTTATGATAATGACAGCAATAATTTTGAATGAATTGAAGTTGACTGATAGTGAAAGATTGGAGGCTAGCCAGGAGAGCTCTGTAATAGTCAAGTCTGGAAGTAATAAAAGCATTGAGCAGTATTTTATTAATGGATAGGTTGCCAAAGGATCTAAATGAAAAATCTGACAAAATAAAGAAATAATCAGATACTCCTTCGAGGGTGATGACTTCAATATTTTTTATCGCTGTTAAATTTTACAGGTTGTCCTCACTATGTACATTCAAAATGCTGTAATGTTATCACATATACATAACAACACAGTAATAGGCTTCTGTGTGATTTGAAATTCAGGGAGATTGACATTTTGTCATAATCAGTGCAGGCCCAATGAACTCTGTTTCCTTTTGAGACATAAATACATCCTAAGAGGTATAATTTTAAGCAGTTGATATTTCTTTTGAAGCTTATGGTATGTCTTTCTCCCAGAATTTCTTGGCAGCAGAGATTAAACTTCAATATCTTACTTTCTCAGTAACTATTCATTTCACCTCCATATTGATCCTTTTTCCTTTCCCTGGGCTTTCTTTGTTCACCATTTCGTGTTGAAATATGTCTGCATACAGAAGTAGCTACTTATATTCCCATTTATTCTCATATCATTATATAACAATTTGCATAAAAATAATTCTTTATTACTTGCTGTGAATAATTTATGGAAAGAAACAACTTTACCAGGACACATCAAAAATCACGTTTTATCGTTTCTATTTTATTAACCAATTTGTCGCAAAAAACAAACTTCAGGAAGATGTGCTGCAAGTTAAATACTCTGGCGATGTCTTCATTTCTTAGTAAAAACATTTTTGAAATCCCAAGAGGTCTTGACAGAGTAGATGCAGAGAGGATGTTTCCTCTTACAGGAGACTTGAGAATTAAGGGTCACTGTTTCAACATCAGGGATCACCCATTTAAAATTGAGATTAGACAAATAGTTTTCTCACAGAGTCATGAGTCTTTGATCACTTAAATAGTTTGGTTCTGTACGGTAGCATATGAAGAAAGAAACAAATCTTGGAGTTTGATTCTATCCAACAAACAAACCAAAGGCATTTCTTACTTGTGAACTATATTTACATATATTTGAGGTTACAATCAGATCATCTATTATCTTATTGAATGCTACGCTGTCCCTGATTTGTGTGTTTATCTGTTCATATGTAACATCAACACGTTAAAAAGATTGACTGTGAAAATGCAAACATTTTGACAGATAGCATATGCATTTGGTAATAGGATAGTAATAGTTAGAGAACTTCATAGATTTTGAACATTTCCAAGCTGAATATTTATTCTTCTTAAATGTTATTTATCTATTCCATACAAATAAATCATGTAGTGTATTGTACATACCTCAGTATTTCTAAAGTATCTCATCATTCACATTTTTTTACTCATACAAGACAATGATTATAAGTTTCTCTCCATAATTGTGTAATTTTATATATTAAATGTGTAATCAGTAAGAATACAAGCACTATTTAACTTCCAGTCATTTGAGATTTATAGAATATAATTTGTAGTTTAAGCCTTAAACTACATTACTCGCAAAAGACGCTGTTGTCATAATTAACTATCCTGTCAGATGGTGCTTGGAAACATTTCCAGTTAGGTATCTCAAGCGAGGCAAGTTATACATAGCTATAAATATCTCTTGGTGTATTGCTTTACAAGTTCTTGCATAAAAGGTCCACGCAGAACTTAGACACTTAATGGTAAGGTCCTAGGGAGTGTTTCCAAGCAAAGAGACTTTGGGGGCATGGGAGTGGTGAGGGAGATTGACGTGTGAGGGCTAGAGGACATTATAGCCTTTAATGCACCTGGGATGAACACTCAGAAAACCAGGCCTTTGACTTTTGAACCAGGCTACCTAAGCACTTGGCAGTGTCTCTGGCTACCATTGAACTACTTGTGGCATTTTGTGGTCCTAATGTGACACCGCCCTCACTTCTCCAGAAAGAAAATAGTGTGTGTGAAGCACATTTATATTAATAATGGCCTGCCAAGTCCTGACATTTGGGTGAAGGTTCATAGTTCTTTGAAAGCGGAGTGGCAGATAGACAGGACAGTGAAGAAGGCATTTGGTACATTTGCCGTCATTGGTCGGTGCATTGAGTACAGGAGTTGGGATGTCTTGTTGTGGCTGTACGGGACATTGATTAGGCCACTTTTTTGGAACACTGTGTTCAGTTCTCGTCTCCCTGCTATTGGAAGGATGTTGTGAAACTTGAAAGGATTCAGAAAAGATTCACAAGGGTATTGCCAGTTTTGGAGGGTTTGAGCTTAGAGAGAAGCTGAATAGGCTGGGACTATTTTTCCTGGAGCATTGGAGGTTGAGGGATGACCTTATAGAGGTTTATAAAATCATGAGAGCATTGATAGGGTGAACAGCCAAGGTCTTTACCCCAGGGTAGGGGAGTCCAAAACTAGAGGGCATAGGTTTAAGGTGAGAGGGGAAAGATTTAAAAAGGGCCTTAAGGGCAACTTTTTCACACAGAGGATGGTACACGTATGGGATGAGCTGCCAGAGGAAGTGGTGAAGACTGGTACAATTACAACATTTAAAAGGCATCTGGACAGGTGTATGGATAGGAAGGGTTTAGAGTGATATGGACCAAATGGTGATAAATGGAACTAGATTAATTTAGGATATCTGGTCAGCATGGATGAGTTGGACCAAAGGTGTGCATGCTTACATCTCTATGAATCTGTGACTGGATAACAGGCTAAGATCAAAACATTTGCTTGCTTAGCTTCTAAGAGCTTTGAAAAAACGTTGGAGGTAATATTTTGACTTAGGTGCTTTGTATCCAGAATAATTTTGCAATTCTTTGGTAGAAACGATTCTGTTTATAAGCATTTTAACCAAGGATCGTTAATGTGGCTTCATATTTAATAATTACTTTAAAATTAAACTCATTGGACCAGATTCAATAAATGTGGAGCTGGAAAAGCACAGCAGATCAGCCAGAATCCGAGGAGCAGGAAAGTCAATGTTTCGGGCCGAAACCCTTCATCAGGACTCATGTTTTTTTTATTCGTTCACGGGATGAGGGCGTTGCTGGCTAGGCAGCATTTATTGTCCATCTCTAATTGCCCAGAAGGGGGAGTTTAAGAGTCAACCACATTGCTGTGGGTCTGGAGTCACATGTAGGCAAGACCAGTTTCCTTCCTAAAGGACATTAGTGAACCAGATGGCTTTTCCAACAATCAGCAATGGATTCACAGTCATTGTTAGATTCTTAATTCCAGATATTTATTGAATTCAAATTCCACCATCTGCCATGGCGGGATTCAAACCCAGGTCCCCAGAACGTTATCTGGGTCTTTGGATTAACAATCCAGCGATAATACCACCAATTCCAGTTGCAGTCTCCAACCCCGCTCCCAGCTCCAGCTCAACATTCAGCCCCAGCCCCAAGCCTTGCCGAGTATTCATCTTCCCCCCAGACCTTCCCCTCACTGAGGTTGAACAGTCAGCCCTCAGCAAAGGGCTCAGCTTCATTCCCCTGCACACATACATGTACAAGTCCTGACGAAGGGTTTTAGCATGAAACATGAACATTCCTGCTCCTTGGATGCTGTCTGACCTACTGTGCCTTTCAGCTCCAGATTTATTGACTCTAGTTTCCAACATCTTTGTTTCTTTAATCAATATGTAGAGGCCCCTTCTCGGGAGGGCGCAACACTGGACCTCCTCTTAGGAAACGAGGTCATCAGTCAGAAAACACTTTGAATCCAGTGATTATAACTCTTTTAGTTTTTCCATAGTTATGGAAAAAGATAGGACAGTTCCACAGGTTAAGGTGCTGAACCTGAGCAGGGCCAATTTTGGATCCATTAGGCAGGATCTAGCAGGGGTCAATTGGGTGAGTCTGTTTGAAGGAACAGGAATGACTGGAAAATGGGAGACTTTTAGAAGTGTCATGTCAACAGTCCAGGGACAGTATGTCCGTGTTAGGGTAAAGGAAAAAGCTGGCAGGTTTAGGGATCTCTGGCTGACAAGGGATACTGAGGCTTTGGTTAGGAAAAAGAAGAAGGCATACATTAGGTTTAAGGTATCAGGCTGAAGTGAATCCCGAGATGACTATAAAAAGTGTAGGAGCACATTCAAGAGGGAAATTAGAAGAGCAAAAAGACGATATGAGATAGATCTGGCAGATAAGGTTAAAGATAAACTCAAGAAGTTCTATAGCTATATTGAGAGTAAAAGGGTGGCTAGGGAGAGAACAGGTCCCCTTAAAGGTCAGCATGGCCGTCTGTGTGTGGAGCCACAGGAGATGGGAACGATTTTTAATGAATATTTCTCCTCAGTGTTTACTGAGGAGAGAATCATGGATTCTAAGGAAATAAGGAAAACAAGTGAGGATATTTTGGACAGCATACACATTACCAGAGAGGAGGTGTTTGAAGCCTTAAAGTGCATTAAAGTGGACAAATTCCTGGGCCTGATCAAGTCCATCCTCTGACGTTGTAGCAGGCTAGGGAAGAAACTGCAGAGGCCCTTGCAGAGATTTTTGCGTCATCTTTAGCCACTGTTGAAGTTCCAGAACACTGGAAGGTGGCTAATGCTATTCCATTATTTAAGAAAGGTAGCAAAGACAAGCGAGGGAACTACAGGCCAGTGAGCCTGACATCAGTGGTAGGCAAGTTATTGGAGAAGACACTGAGGGACAGAATCAACCAACATTTGGATAGTCAATGTCTGATCAGGGATAGTCCGCATGGATTTGTGCGCGGGAATTCATGTCTGACCAATCTTTCAGAGTTTTCCAAAGAGGTAACCAAGAGGTTAGATGAGGGAAGGGCAGTAGATGTTATCTTTTTGGACTTTAGTAAAGCCTTTGACAAGTTCCCGCACAGCAGGCCAGTCATGAATGTTAGGTCGCATAGGATCCAGGGAGAGCTAGCTAACTGGATTCAAAATTGGCTCGATGGTAGGAAGCAGAGGGTGATGTTTGAAGGTGTTTCTCGGACTGGAGGCCTGTACCTAGTGGTGTGCCACAGGGGTCAGTGCTGGGACCTTTGTTATTTGTTATTTACATAAATGATCTGGATGTGAATGTACAAGGCATGATGAGTAAGTTTGCAGATGATACAAAATTAGGAGGTACCGTTGATAGCGAAGAAGGTTATCAAACATTACAAAGGGATCAGATCCAGAAGTGGGCTGAGGATTGGCAAATGCAA
Organism: Rhincodon typus; assembly: GCF_021869965.1. Lineage (NCBI taxonomy): Eukaryota > Metazoa > Chordata > Chondrichthyes > Orectolobiformes > Rhincodontidae > Rhincodon > Rhincodon typus. The sequence continues at coordinate 37,306,826 of NC_063346.1, read as the reverse complement.
TTCAATACAGATAAGTGTGATGTGTTGCACTTTGGAAAGTCAAACCAAGGTACAACTTATACAGTAAATGGTAAGGTCCTGAGGAGTGTGGTGGAACATAGAAACCTAGGAGTACAAAGACAAGCTTCGCTGAAAGTGGTGTCACAGATAGGCAGGGTGGTGAAGAAAGCATTTAGCATGCTGGCTTTCATTGGTCGAAGCATTGAGTATAAGAGTTGGAACATTATGTTACAGTTGTGTAAGTCTTTGATGAGGCCACATTTGGAGTATTGTATACAGTTTTGGTCATCCTGTTATAGGAACGACATAGTTAAGCTAGAAAGTGTGCAAAGAAGATTTGCGAAGATGTTGCCAGGACTAGTGGGCCTGAGTTAAAGAGAGAGGTTGGCCAGTATAGGACTTTATTCCTTGGAACATAGGAGAATGAGGGGTGACCTTATTGGGGTGTATAAAATCTTGAGATGGATAGAAAGGATAAATGTATATAGTCTTTTTCCCAGGAACAGGGAATTAGAAACTAGAGGGCATAGGTTTAAGGTGAGAGAGGAAAGATTTAACAAGGACCTGAGGCGTAACTTCTTCACACAGAAAGTGGTGTGTATATAGAATGGGCTGCAATGGAAAGTGGTTGAGGCAGGTACAATAGCAACATTTAAAAATCATTTGGGTAGGTACATGGATGAAAAGAGTTTCGAGGGATATGGACCAATTGTGGGCAAATGGGATTAGCTGAGTGGGCATCTTGGTCAGCATGGACCAGTTTGGGCCAAAGGGCCTGTTTCCATGCTGTATTACTCTATGATTGTATGTCTCTGAGTCTAAATGCAGTCCTTACTGTCTCCAAGTCCAGATGTTTGCTAACAAGGTGAAACAATCAAATCTGGAAATGCCATGACTCAGCAGACCATTATTAATATAAATGTGTTCCACGCACATTATGCTATTTCTGAAGAAGTGAGGGTGGGATCACATGAGGACCACAAAATGCCAGAAATAGCCAGAGACACTGCCAAGTGCGGAGGCAGCCTGGTTCAAAAGTCAAAGGCCTGGTTTTCTGAGTGTTCATCCCAGTTGCGTTAAAGGCTATAATGTCCTCTAGCCCTCACACGTCAATCTCCCTCACCACACCCATGCCCCCATGTAATATTTATGCCCATACACCCCTTCCATGTCCCTTTGCATTCTCCATGCCTTTATATGGAGCTCCATGCCTGGCTAATGAGATCTCCCCTGCAGACCCCTGGCCACTGGGAAAACTGCAAAACAGTTTTGCAACATAGACAAAAAATACAGTTCAAAGTGAAAACGAGGTTTAACTATTTGGTACTCTTCATGAATTCAGGACAATCCAAAGTGTTTTGCATGCATGACCTTCTTTTGAAGTGTCAATACCGGAAAGTAGGAGCACAAAAGGGGGCATGAAGCAATAATAACAGGTTAAAATTAAGGATAATCCTACATTATTTTATGAATACATTAAGAGTAAAAGGATAACTGGGGAAAGTGTAGAGCCAATTGAGGACCACAGTGGTGATTAGTGCATGGAGCCAGAGGATGTAGGTTAGGTTCTAAATATATACTTTGTGCAGATATTCACCAGTGAGAGGGTGATGTGGGTATAGAAATCAGGGAGAAGGATTGCTATATACTGAGAGAAACTAGCATAGACAGAGAGGAGGTTCTGTGTGGTCAGATAGGCTTTAAAAAGTAGATAAGTCTCCAGGTCCAGATGAAACGTACCTCAGGCTGTTGAGTGAGACAAGGGAGGAAATAACAGGGGCACTGGCAATAGCTTTTAATTCCTCTCTGGACTCAGGAGAGGTGCTGGAGGACTGGAGTACAGCCAATGTGGTATTGTTATTCAAGAAGGGAGCAAGGGATAAACCAGTAAACCATAGGCCAGTCAGTTTGACCTCAGTGGTGGGGAAATTATTGGAAACAATTCTGAGGGACAGAATTAATCTACATTTGGAGAAGCAAGGATTAATTCAGAACCGTCAGTATGGTTTTGTTAAGGGCAGTCATGGCTGACTAACTTGAGTGAATTTTTTGAGGAAGTAACCAGGTGTATAGACGAAGGCAAGCATTCGATGTAGTCTAATTGGATTTCAGTGCAGAGGGACAGAAAGCAGTGGGTAATAGTTGAAGTGTGATTTTGTGACTGGAAGACTGTGTCCAGTGGTCTGTCTCAGAATCAGTCTTGGGAGCCTTGCTGTTTGTGGTATATAAATGTTTTAGACTTGAACGTACAAGGGTTGATCAGTAAATTTGTCATTGATACAAAAACTGGTTGGGCAATGTACAGTGAGGAGAATAACCTTAGATTACGGTAGGATATAGATGGGCTGGTCAGATGGGCGGATCAATGGCCAATGGAATTCAATACAGATATGTGGGAGGAGATGCAATTGGGCAGGACAAACAATGCAAGGGAATACATGATGAACAGTAGGACCTTGGGAAGTACTAGGATTAGCGGGGCATTAGTGTGCATGTCCACCAGTTCATAAAGGTAGCAGTACAGGTGAATAATATGGTTAAGAAGGCATATGGGATACTTGCCTTTATTAAAGTTTAAAAGCAGGGAAATTATTGCACTAAAGAAGGTGCAGAGGAGATTTACAGGGACTTTGCCTGGTCTGGGGAGTTTTAGTTATAAAGGAGAGATTGGACTAGGATAACAAAGTGTGGAGCTGGATGAACACAGCAGGCCAGGCAGCATCAGAGGAGCAGGAAAGCTGACATTTCAGATCGGGACCCTTCTTCAGAAATGGGGGAGGGGAAGGGGGCTCTAAAATAGAGAGAGGGGATCGGTGATAGCAGGTAGATAGTGGAGCAGATAGGTGGGAGAGAAGATGGACAGGTCAAGGAGGCGGGGATGAAGCTAGTAAAGGTGAGTGTAGGTAGGAAGTGGGGATGGGGATTGGTCAGTGAGGTAGGAGGGGCGGATGGGTGGGGGAGAAGATGGGCAGGTCAAGGAGGCAGGGATGAAGCTAGTAAAGGTGAGTGTAGGTAGGAAGTGGTGGGGCTTGGTCAGTGAGGTGGGAGGAGCAGATAAGTGGGAGAGAGAAGACGGACAGTTCAAGGAGGCAGGGATGAGAGGGGTGTGCTGGTCTTGGGATGAGGTCGGGGGTGGGGAGATTTTGAAGCTAGTAAAGTCCACATACAACTCAATGGTCTCAATGTGGAACTACAACAACCCAATAGTCTCAATGTGGACTTTACTAGCTTCAAAATCTCCCCACCCCCAATCTCATCCCAAGACCAGCCCCTCTCTCATCCCTGCCTCCTTGACCTGTCTGTCTTCTCTCTCTCACCTATCTACCCCTCCCACCTCACTGACCAATCCCCACCAATTCCTACCTATACCCACCTTTACTAGCTTCATCCCCGCCTCCTTGACCTGTCCGTCTTCTCTCCCACCTATCCGCTCCACTATCCACCTTTCATCGTCGCCTCCCCCTCTCTCGATTTATTTCAGAGTCGCCTTCCCCTCCCCCATTTCTGAAGAAGGGTCTAGACCCGAAACGTCAGCTTTCCTGCTCCTCTGATGCTGCCTGGCCTGCTGTGTTCATCCAGCTCTACACCTTGTTATCCCAGACTCCATCATCGGCAGCTCCTACTATCTCTGATATTGAACTGGGGTTGTTTTCCTTTGAAGTAGAGGAGACTGAGGAGGAATATGATTGATGATGAAGAAAATTACAAGGCCAATAGACAGGAAGAAATGTCTCACCTTGGTGGAAGGATCAATGACCAGGAGGCTTGGACTTAAGGTAAGGGGCAGAAGGTTTAGAGGGGATGTGAGGAAAACAATTTTCACCTAGAAAGTGGTAGGAATCTGAAACTCACCGCCTGTAAGAGTGGTAGAGGCAGAAATCCTCATAACATTTGCACTTGTGATACAAAGCTATGGGCTAAGTTGTGGAAAATGAGTTTAGAATATTTAGGTGGTTGTTTTTCACCAGCACAGACTCAGTCGACTCAAAGGCCTTTTTCTGTGCTGTAGATCTCTATGACTTCACTCTGTGACTGGTGTCAATGTCACACAGATTTCCAAGCCTGAAACATTGGCCTGGATTTAGGACTTGGACATCTGTTGATTTGGGAACCCAGAGTTCACCCACAACCAGCTGGAATGCAGCCTCTTAAATGACTGTCTGTGTTCATTACAGTGGATAGACTCCTGGTGCGGTTGGCCCAATCAGATGGTCCACATTGATATCAGGCTAACAGCCTCACTGAGAAAGGGGAGTGCTCCAGGGCAGGCAGCTAGTGCAGGTGTGCCTCAACAAATTAAACTGGCCCCAAGCCATTAGGACCATCAGTTTGGAGGGAAAATCCTCCACAGGCCTGTTAACTGTTGGAGATTCAACATCTCACAGCCTCATCCGCATGGCATGGTGCCCTTGGTGTCAGTGACAGTTATGCAGCACAGTAGAAGTCCTTCAGCCGACTGAGTCTGCACCAAGCTGAGCTGCTGGCCCACCACCAGGAAACCAGCACAAGTGAGCTGGCCTCCATACAAAGTGGTCTCACTATCATTCTTCATCTCTGGCCATGCCCCATCTCTTTCTCCCTTTCTACCATTGCCTTACTCCTTCCTTCCATCCTGCCACATCTTCCTCTTCTCCAGTTGTGTCCCCACCTCTTCCTTCCTTCCCGTCACGTTCCCCCATCCACCCCTCAATGCCCTTCTGAAGAATCAATTATAATGCCAATTTTTCACTCTCTGGTCATTTCTTAGCAAGTGTTTCAGAATGACAGTTAGAGTTTTTGTTGGCTTACTGGCAAAATATAACCATTTAATGGCCCTGAGAATTTGACAACCACAGATGCTTTCATGTGTTTTGATAAAAGTATTTCTGAAACCATGAAAGAAAACACCACATAAATACTGCCAAGGCTTAAATATTTTAATTTAATGCTGTAAATATTTAGTTACATCTTGATTGGAATCTTTGACTTCCCTGTCAATAGAAAGGCTGCCAAAAGATCAAGTCTTCACTGACTTCTCTTCAAAAGCCTAAAGTTGAAATAGTATCAATTAATAAAAATTCAATTTGCAAGCAAGTTTTTCTGGTATTAAATTTCCTCAACAGTGATGAAAGATAGTACTAATATCAATCATTTATTAACAATGACAAGAGATTATCATTGAAGTTACTGTGGAATGAATGTATTCAATACAGTATCATTCGCAGTTCAAACCTAAAACGTGCGCCACATTATGGAACATTTTTCACAAAGACTGGAATCCAAAGACAGAGAAAAAATCCTCAATAGCTTCTCTTTTTTAAATAGTACTAATAAAGACAAAACTATATTTGTTTTAATAACACCGTATAAAGCATAGCACTACAGTCTGTGAAACAATCTGCGTATGTACGTTTTGAAAAGAGAAAGAAAGCTGCAAATCCTTTCCCTAATATATCTAACTGAAAGTATTTGTATCCCTATTCATCTTCTGCTCGAAGCGAAATTTTCCAAGCTGCAGGATTCCATTGAACAAATGGGAATGCTGTGCACCAAAGAAGCATGATTCTTTCATGCCTCGGGTTTTAAACAAATAGGCCTCTGAAATGCTTCAGAATATAGATTGTCCCATTTAACCCTTGCATTTTTCATTATTCAAACCTACAATTTATACAATTGAAGCAAAGATCTGTTTCTCAGGAACCTGATTCCCCTAGCTATAACATTCTATATCTTACTTCTATGCATTAAGCATTACAGACACTTATTAGTTGCGATGTAATTTCCCCATGGATTCATAATCACCTGTTAGCTGGAGCAGAACATCAAAGGCATGAGTTTAAAACAAAAAGAGTAATATGGATAAATGACTTGCAAGTGCCATATTACAAATCAATTATAAGGCCTCCCACAGATTTAGAATGTAAAGGGACAGAATTATGATTTAAAATAATATATTTTCTTTGTCAACAAATTGTTTGGAATGATCCAGTCAAGCTTCTGCTAACAATGTCTCAACAATATGAGAAATACTGAAGTATAAATAGTTCCATCTCAAAATGAATTAATGTTGAAAGTTGGTGGCCTTTAAATAGTTACCTTTGTTTTCATCATTGTTTTACATATTCTCAAAAACTGGTCATCATGGAGAGATTCTGGCTCCAAATATCTCAGGGTATTTTAAGTCAGCAAGAGCTCCTTCTCAAGCCACATCAAGAGGAGGGTTGATTTAATCCCATTACTCTTTTCTGCCACAGGAGCAGCCAACCAGCTCCCATGATACTGGTCCCCTTGACAGTAAGAAGAGTATGTTTACACACCCAGGAGATTCATGCCATGGGGAAAGAATGGGTTGGTTTATGTTTGCTTTTAAATCCCTGTTGGTGGAGGAGAATGTGCAGTTATGTCATGCTCTGTTATCCATGGAGATTACACTAACATGGGAAAGGGTGCACTTATTTCACGCTGACTTATTCAATCAGATGAGTAAGGTTTATGTGAGCCAAAGGAATGTGCTGATGTGATGTTCTAGAATGGGTACTGAACTGAAGGCTTTGTCATTTATTTGAAAGAATGGAGGGCTTCAAGGACTAAATGCTGTGTGTGCAAAGCTTCATTGTGTTAAACAGAAAAGAATATTTCAGTGATAGTTCTAGTGCTCCTGGCAATAGTCAGTTAGGAGTTCTCTGAGTGTCTATCCATCCTGGTGTTCCACTTCATGCTGTTTTGGCCCCCAGAGCAACTCATTGTTCCACAAATCTGCATGTTTCAGCCTTTATTTGATGGCAATGTCGAGCAGAGCTCAACAAGCAACAACTATGATATATATACAATCTAGAGCATATTGTGGAACCTGTTGGGATCTATTGAAACAGTGAATGCAATCCTTAATAGCCTTGATGGTCCATTTCCATGATTGCTCTGAGGGTAGAGATAATTGTAATGTTCCTCAGCTGTTATTCCAAAAGTTTTATAGAGATCATGGCAGTAAGGCCTGCCACCAGTAAGACTTCCATTCAATTCACTATTCACCTGGAAGAGATTGAGAATGCACAATTTCCAAAGACAAATGCATTTTGGTAACTTCCAGCAAATCTGGCAATCTCTTGGAAAGGTTTTCATATCTGGCTACTCACAATGTGAACATAAAATTAATTTTAGATTAATAAAGTAGAGAGGCCTCATTGCTTGTTTTTGCCCTCAATTGCACTTTAAGGGAATGCAGCAGCAGCATGAAATGAAATGACTGTTGCTTGGTATCACACTGAACTGGATGAATTCTCCAGTTTTCCTAAACAATAGAATATTCCTTAATGGTGAGACTCTAGGAACTGTAGTGACACAAATAAATTTCATGTACACAATTCACTAAAAGCTTGTTCACAGACATAGAAGTGCAATCAAAAAATGTAATGAAGTTTGGCATGCTCAGTTAGTGGTTGTGAAACTGATGACAACTTTTATGACATATCTCCATTTCAAGAAGCCATGGAGTAATATTACCCTGAGTGCCATATACAGTCTGAGCATTGGATGCATCTTTTGATAGGAATCCTATATTCAGGCTCTCAAGCTTGTTTTTAGAGAAGATTATGGCTGATCTGTAATTCAACTCCATTTAATTACCTTTCTTCTATATCCCATGTGAAATAGACCCGATGGGCTGAGTGGCCCAATTCTGCTCGTCTATCTTACAGACACCGTTACCAATCAAAAATCATTCTCAGTCTTAAAAATTTCAATCAACCCAGCATACACAATCTTTGGGAGAATGAGTTCCAGGTTTGTAGAACCCTTACTGCAGTCCTTGATGTGCATCAACAGCTCCCAAGTTCCCTGGTGCAACAGCCAGAGTTTTAGAGCTGCCACTCTCTGAGGGAACCAGCAGCAACGAGAGTCTGCCTGCTATCCTGAGTTGGACAGCAAATCCAGACACCATCCATGAGCAGTGCAAGCGCCAGACCTCCATTTGATCCTGATGTCAGGGTCCTGGAGCAGGGGGAATTTTGCCCCAGAATCTTGACTGTTAGTCTTCTTTAATCTCGATAGTGAAACATGTTCTTCTAACAGAGACCTAAAGCTTCACTAGTCTTCGCACAGCCTGCAAATTCTATGGGGGAGGGGAGGTTTGTAAGAAACTGCCTTTTAGAAGGCTGTTTCACTCTCCTTTCTCCCATTAAAATTGCATACGTGGAAGTTTCCATTGGGAATAGTATACCTGGTGCTCAGAATCTCTGGCTGTGTGTAAGGTCAAAGCAATTCTGGTGGTCTTTGAAGCCCTCAGGCTGTTAGAAACATTCTCTTTTGAAAGTTTCTGTATGCTTCATGCTCCGAAGTATCAATTTCTGTTAGTATCAACTTATACTGACAACACGATCACTGCTTTTCGAAATCTGAAGTTGTCTTTGGTGCAATGGGATTGGAATTCATTAGATTTGTGAAGTCTGTTACTATAGATGTTCATTTTAATATTTGGTAATACATTGTAAACAGTATTGGTGATCACATGTATGAAATACCTCAGAGCATATCACAAACTACATGCTGTCATCATAGGTTAGAAACTAGCCCCACCAACAATCCACCTACAAAAGCGCTGGTAGATCAGTCTTACAGCAGAAATGCAATAAAAACAAGTAATTCCAAAATTCGGAACTCCTTGTGGTAATATCCCCTATGGGAGCCATACAAAGACAAGTGTACGCACTATACCTCACACACTGTTAAAAAAATCATGAACAATAGAGAAGATTTTCCTTGATCTGTTATCCAGGCCTAATATATTTACTTTGCTGTGGTGATCTAAAAACAAGACAAAGCACATGTTTTTAAATTAGCTCACATCATTTTCCAGTACACACTCCATTCCAGCCATCAGTGTATATGGGCACAGACCCAGAACTATCTCCTCTAGTTGGCATATTGTCCTTACAGTACTTGTTTTGCAGATCTACAAATATGCCATCAATTTTTGTCACTCATTCAGTATTCTTCAAATAGACTTACACATGAAACAACATTGCATATTAATAAAAGATGTATTCATGCATAATCACAGGGTGTACATTTGTGTTAAAAGTGTTAATTATAATAAAAGAAACATTTACATTGATGTAGGAAGAGTCCAGGAGACAGGTAATTTGGGAGAACCCAGTGAGGCCAAGGATCTTAAGTCTTAATCTTAAATCTTAAAGATTGCCACACTTAACATCAGGAGCTCGTTTTAATTCTCTTTCTTGTATTTCCCACATGTAAGCCAGCTAAATTGACAAAGGGGCTGTTCCATCTCAGGCTGCTCCTAAGGTTCCAAGTATCTCGGGTATCAGTCTTCTGCCAAGTAGATTCATTCTACATGATATCAAGAAACATCTGAAGGCACTCTATATTATGAAGGCTGTAGACATTGAAAAAATTATGGCAATGGTAACAATGTCTTGTACGTCATGGAGTCAGTGATGTAAATACATTTAGCTGCAGCATACTAAATACAGGCAGTCATGTAGATCTGAAAATCCTTTCAATACAGCTTTAAGAAAATTGAACAGTCGGCAGTGTAATAATTGTAACAAGGTCAGCCAGGTGGACCTCATTGGAATATGAGTTCCTTGATCACGTCTGTTAATCCGGTCCAGTCAGGGATCCCTGGCTGACAGATAAGAACAGGAGTGTCAGAGGTTCTGTTCACTCTGACAGCTTACTCTGAGGGAGCTGGATCAGTGTTAAGGACTCTCCATGTATAAATAAAGGGTGACTTGGTGACAGGATACTGACCTCTGTGGTGTTATTTCAGTGGCAACGAGAGATAAGCACGCACCTGAAGAAATTCGCTCATAACAATCATCTTTGATTGGAGTAAGCATTTCTGGCATCATGCTGTTATTTGGGAAGCTTGACTCATTTAATCCTACCATCGAAGAATGGGCCCAGTATGTGGAAAGAATGCATTTACTTTTATGGGCAAATGACTTTGGGGCAGATGAAAAGCAACAAGTAATTCTCCAGACAGCTTGTGGACCCACAGTTTTTTTAGGTATTAGGAGCTTAACTTTCCCTGAGGCACCAGATACAAAAGCTTTTCAAGAATTGACAGATTTAATCAGGGGATATTGTGACCCCAAGCCTCCTCTAATTCTGAGATGCAATTGGTTTTACTCAGCACTTCAAGAACCAGGGGAATTCGTATCGGGATTTTTCACTAGATTAAGATGGTGAGCAGAGGGCATGTGATTTTAGTTTAATCCTGAATGAGATGCTGAGAAACTGTTTGGTATGTGGGATTAATGATGTAACCATGAGAAAGCCCAACTGGACTTCAAACTGCACTACAACTGGCTTCATCACTGGAAAATACAGCAAGTGGAGCATATGAATTACAGAGTAATCCAATGGAAGTGGGCACTCTCGCCAGTCTGACTGAGCTTGTAGTCACCACTTGAGTGAAGGCACTTGCATAGGTTCATTCAGGGCATATCCTGACTGGGGGGACTCTGGGTCAGCCCACAGCGAAACCTTAAAACAAAGCAAAGCCTCGGCCAAACATTTAAGATTTTCTTCACGGTCCGGGCTGGCAAGCCACTGTAGTTGCTATCGGTATGCGGCCTTAAAACAGCAAAGGAGTCCCACTGGTTCTAAATTGAGTAATAGAACTTATAGGCCAGAATCCAGCAGGGTGCACACCCTGGAAAGTCCACCAGCATCTGGTTTGGAACAGTTAAATTGCTTAGCAACATCCAAATCAGAACCAGTCAAAATAAACATCTGGTTAAACATTCATCTGGTTCTAATGGAGGTCCGTATCAGCATAGCCATTTGCGCAAAACCTTGGCTAGGCTAAGAACCTATACCGGGAACTTTTACAGATTAAGGATACAACTTTGGTTCCGGTGTTGTATGAGGAACAGCTGGTTCACTTACCATTGATTGTAATAAAAGGCTTTGGCCCAGACTCAATGGGGCAAAATTGTTGAAAAAGATTCACCTAGATTGGCTCAATATTTTTCAATTACAAAATGGCTGCCTGAGTGAAGTCCTAATTAAATACTCTGAAGTTTATCAGGAAGGTCTAGGGACTATTAAAGGAGCCAAGGCCACATCGCACGTTGACCAGGAAGCAATTCCACGATTCTGCAAGGCCCACCCAGTGCCATTTGTCTTATGGACAAAAGTAGAGGCAGAACTCAGAAGGCTGGAAAGTGAAAGAATCATCAAACTGGTACAGTTTGTAGAATGGGCAGCACCAATTGTGAAGCCCAATGGGTCAGTTTGCTTTTGAGGGGATTTCAAACAAATGGTAAACCGCTTTTCGCAGCTGGATAAATATCCAATCCCTCACATAGAAGATTTATATACAAAGCTATTGCGGGTGGGGGGAGGGGGGTGCTGAATGCTGTCCTTCGCAAAGCTGGATATGAGTCATGCATACTTGCTATTGTGGTTAGATGAGGATTTCCAGAAATAACTATTACAGGTTATACCAATACACAAGACTGCAATTTGGGGTATCATCAGCCTGTGCAATTTTTCAACAGACAATCTAGAACATTTTACAAGGAATACCCCATGTCTCCATCTTTCTAGATGATGCGCTAATAACAGGGAAGACCAATAAAGAGCACCTAGAGAACTTGGACATAGTCCTTAAACATTTCTCCCAGGCGGGTGTATGCCTTAGAAGGAAAAACGTGTGTTCCAGACATTCCAAGTGACCTACTTGGGCTACAGAGTCGACAAGATCGGGTTACACCTGTTGGAAGATAAAGTGAGGGCAATCAAAGGTGCCCCGGCTCCCACGTCTGTACCAGAGGTTAGATCTTGTCTTGACCTGGTGAATTCATTGTGGAAAGTTCATACATAACCTGGCCACCTTCCTGGCACCTTTACATCGACTCCTAAAAAAAGGGTCAGCCTTGGAAACGGTCGTGTAGCTAAGCCATAGCTTTCAGGGAGGTGAAGAAACTGCTATCTTCCTCTGAAGTGTTGGCACATTGTGATCCCAAACAAAATCTGGCATTGACATGCGATGCCTCTCCATATGGCATCGGGGTAATATTATCTCATAGGTGGCCCAATGGAGAGGAATGCCCAAAAGCGTATGCATCCAGGACTTTGGCTAATGCAAAGCGTAAATATGCCCAGATAGAAAAGGAAGGTTTGGCAGTCATATTTGGAGACAGGAAATTCCACCAATACCTTTACAGACGTAAATTTCTAATAATAATGAACCACAAACCCTTGCTAGGTCTACTTAAAGAGGACAAGGCAGTGCTCCCATAGCTTCAGGCCAAATTCAGTGGTGGGCTCTCATACTAATTGCGTATTATTTACAAGAGTCAACAACAAAGGGGAGGCCAAATAGCAAATGTGGATGCATTGAGCTGTCTCCTGCTGGCAGATACATCACCGATGGTACAGCCACTGGATGAGTTCGTAATGGCTTTAAATTTTCTGGATACATTTCCAGTCACAGCTGACAATATCAGACTTTGGATGCAGAAAGATCCGGTCCTGGCAAAACTGAAACAGCTGGTGGTGATGGGGGAAACCAAAGGGCCGACACAACCAGAATTGAAACTTTTTTGGACCCAGAGAGACCAGATCACATCAGAGGACAGTATATTATTATGGGGAGCAAGAGTGATTATCCCGAGCAAAGGTCACCGACAGATACTGGCTGAATTCCACCAGGATCATCCAGGGGTTTCCAAAATAAAGATATTGACGAGGAGTTACGCCTCGTGGTCAGGATTGGATGAAGACAAAGCCATGTTGGTGGGGCAGTGCCCAGAGTGCCAACAAGGCAAGAAATAACCACCAGCAGCTCCCCCACATTTGTGGGTATGGCCAGGTAAACCTTGGACTCAGATACGCATTGACTATGCAGGTCCTTTCATAGACACAATATTCTTTGTCATTGTGGATGCTCACTCAAAGTGGCATTGAGTTCATTCATCAAACTGAGAGACGATGATAGAAGAGCTGCATGCATCTTTTGCAGTACACGGACTCTCAGAAGTGTTGGTAACAGATAACAGGCCATCGTTTACCAGCCAGGAATTTGAGTATTTCCTAAAGTCAAATGGTATTCAACATATAAGCTATAAAGAAAGGCTGGATATGCTGAGACTTTTTTTCACTGGAACATAGGAGGTTGAGAGAGGACCTGATAGAAGTTTATAAAATAAAGAGAGGTATAAATACAGGTAATGGTAGTTGTTTCTTCCCTCGGATGCGGGATTTCAAGACTAGAGGGCACATTTTTGAGGTGAGAGGAGAGAGATTTAAAAAAGACACGAGGGGCAAATTTTTTACACAGAGGGTGGTTCGCGTGTGGAATGGACTTCCTGAGGAAGTGGTGGATGTGGGTAAAATTACAACATTTAAAAGATATTAGGATAAGTACATAAATAGGAAAGGCTTGGAGGGATATGGGCCAGAAGTAGGCAGGTGGGACTAGTTTAGTTTGGGATTATATTCAGCATGGACTAGTTGGACTGAAGGTCTGTTTCCATGCTGTATGACTCTATGACTGTGTATCCAACGACAGCTCCATACCATCCATCATCCAATGATCCGGCAGAAACAGCAGTCCAAAGTTTGAAGGCAGACTTAAAGAAACAGCCTACAGCTTCATTGGATACCGAACTGTCCAGTTCCTATTTGATTATAGAACCATCCCTTACGCAACTACAGGAATAGCTCCAGCTGAGTTGCTAATAGGAAGAAGACTCCGCACCAGGTTAAACCTGATCATCCTGGACCTCGGGGAGAGGGTGAAAAGGCATCAGGAAAGCCAATGCCAGACACAAGACTCCGCTAAGCGAAAGAGACAGTTTATATCAGGGAACGAAGTTTGGTGTTGGATCCATGGAAAGGGCCTTGCGTGGATAAGAGGCATGGTTGGTGCAAGGTCAGGTCTAGTGACGTACAAAGTTCGGGTGGGTGCAACGGTCCTGATCAAGCACGTGGACCATATGAAAGCTGTAAACTTGCAAATGGTGCAGGAGCAATAAGTGTCCAGCTACTCAATAGTCTTTCCGACTGTTCCAGACCTGTGGGTTCTCCCTCTCCGCCAGGTGTTAAAGACAATTTGGAATCTGAGATGGAAACGGTGGATGTTGCTGCCTTGATGCCTTTACTGCCTGAAGAGGAGAACCAATTTCTTCGGAGATGCTCCAGGTGCCAGAGTGAGCTACTATGTGTTACGCGCTGCCATATCAGAGGCAGAGTTGGAGGAACTTGACCCAGTGCTAAAACGCTCCTGGAGGAGCTACAAAAAGAAGAACCAGCCTTTGTCCTCGGACTCAGAGGGTGATGGATGTAGTGAGGGATGTAACAAGGTCAGCCAGGTGGACATGAGAGAACATGAGTTCCCTGATTGGGGCTGTTAATCTGGTCCAATCAGGGAGTCCTGGTTGACAGATATAAACAACAGTGTCAGAGGTTCTGTTCACTCTGAGGGAGCTGGATCAGTGTCAATGACTCTCCACAGGTAAACAAAAGGTGACTCGGAGATGGGATCCCGGCCTCCCTGGAGTTATTTCAAGCAGCTGAATATTTGAGAACCCGGCTGAAAAGAACAAGTAACAAGAGTCTCCAAGAAAAAATCTACAAGTGATGGTGGAATTCATTTCCGACTTGGCAAGAGCTGCACAGCACCGACTGTGGCCTAGGACCTCCATAGAACTGGAACATTAATCACACCTGGATAGTTACAGATTGCTTTGGTTGAATTTAACTTGTAGGAGCAATCTCAGGTCGAGACTCAGCAGAGAATGACAGATGTCAGAGATTCTATGAGAAAAGTTAATATCCCTGTTGGGAAAGAAGATCTCTTTTTGTAAAAAGTACAATTCACAGGCTGGGAAAGTTAGAAGTGAGATGGTTACGGCTCAGATCAAGCATTGCACCAGAACAAGTGGGAACAAAGCACAGCTATAGTAAGGGAAATTAAGGGCTTTAGAAGCAGGTTAAAATGAGGTCAAAGATGAAGGAAATCACAAAGTCAAAGTTAAAGTGATAATAAGTCTAATTAGAAGGCTAGGCAGACAAAGTCTAACGGAGGATCACAGCTAATCTGATTACTCCACATGACCATCTATGGCTGATAACCATGCACTGCCTGGCTTATCAAAAATTTCTCAAAGTGGGCCTTAAATTATACAAAAACTCAGCATCCACTGACTTTTTTAGGGAGAGTTCTAAAGACTCATGATCCTCTGTGTTAAATGAGTGAACCCTTATTTTTAAACAGTATCCTCTTGTTTTAACGTCCCTTCCACATTCACCTTTTAAGATCCCTCAGGATCATCAAAGCAACTCTTAACTCCAGCAGCTTAGCCTGTCCAACCTTTCTGATCAAAAGATTCTCTCATTCCCGGTCTGGTGAACCTTCTCTGAACTGCTTCCAATGCATTTTCATCCTTCCTTAAAGGAGCTAAATATTGTACACAGCAATCCGACTACAGACTCAGCAGTGCCCTTGATATATGAACATAGCCTCCCTACTTTTGTATTCAGTTCCCCTTGTATGAAATGACAATCCTCTATTAGCTTTTCTAATTACTGCAAACTAACCTGTTGTGATTTATGCACAAGAACTCCCAGATTCTTCTGCATCTCAGAGTTCTGCATTCTCTCATTGTTTAGATAAGTTTTTTATCCCTCTTGTCAAAATGGATAATTTCACATTTTCTCACAGTATACCTAATTTGCCAGATCTTTGCCCACTCACCTAAGCTATCTATTCTCCTTTGGAACTTACCTATGTGCCTTTCACAACTTACTTTCCTAGTTAACATGATATGAGACATTTTTGAAACAACACCATCAGCCCCTTCATCAAAGATTTTTTTTTCTTCATTCATGGAACGAGGATGCTGCTGACTGAGCCAGTGTTTACTTGCTACCCAAACTGACCTGTAGAAGTGGTGGTGAGCTACCTTCCTGAACTGCTGCAGTCCATTTAGTTTAGGCAGATTCACAGTGCTGTAAGAAAGAGGAATTCCAGCGACAGTGATGGAACGGTGATATATTTCCAAATCAAAATGGTCAGTGTCTTGGAGGGGAACCTGCATGTGGTAGTGTTCCCATGTACCATGCAAATGTCAGCCCCTACATCCTAAGCTTTCATATTTCTCTTATATTCCAATAATATTTGGCAGGGTACCCTGTCAAATACCTTCCGGGAATTCACCGACAGTATCCCTTTAATCAGTACCACCCACCCCACCCACCTATCCATCCCCAACACATTACTTTCTCAAAGAAGTCCGATAAATTGGTTAAATAGCAGTTCCTTTTCACAACGTGGTGTTGACTACTTGATTGCCTTTTTTTTCTAATTCTCTGCTATAATGACTTTATTAATAGCTTTACCATCTTTCCAATGGTAGATTTTAGGATAACTGATCTATAGATTCCTGTTTCCACTTCTCTCTCTTTATGAGTAAAGGAGTTGCATTGGCTACTTTCCATTCTATTGAGAATCTTCCCAAATCTAGGACATTTTGGAAAATCAAAGCACAGCATAAACCATCTCAAAGGCTGTTTCTTTTAATTTCTTTAGATGAAGTCCATCAGGACTCAAAGGCTTGTCAACACAAGCAGCAACATTGTGATTGCATGTTGTTGCTCATGGCATTGACTTTAACTAATATAGAAATTCCACAAAATCTGAACAAGCTACTAGTATTTCAAACAGACATGGTTTAAATTATCACCTTCCTGTTATTTCCAAATACAAACCAGATTTTACAAAGAATTTTTTTTTGAATTTACTATATCAATTAACTTGGCCTTCACCTTGCTGTCAGGTGCTTTAAGTTGATAGTTTTTCTCTGAATTGAAGCCCCTTCATAAACTGATCTGAGTTTTGTTCTGCTAATCAAATTCAAGTGTAACTTAATAGCAGTAAGGAATGCAAAGTTTTGCATTTCTCACTATTTGCGACCAGTTTGAGGTCACCTGTCAAGGAGTGCTCTTGAGGGAAGCATTAGTTCAAGGCATTTTTATTAACCAAAATTGATTTATCCAAACAGTTGAAATGTTAACATTTTTCAACCAGCTGTTCTCATCACATCAAAAGGACAATCCTGCCAAACAAGTTTAAAAAAGATTTTCCTGAATATATACAATTTCGTTACCACTTTTACCAGCTAACTACCTTAAATTGAACAATTTATGTGTGTGATAGATATGCACTAAAATGAAATATACATCCTCAACCCCTCTGAGCATTATTTTCTAGCAAAACAATTTTTAGGGACGCTGTTATTATCTCATGTAATAGTTCTGTTAAATTGCATTTGACAATGAAAGTCAATCCGCATGCCCTTACAGTTTTTCAAATGTGCATTACTTGCAGACAAAGTAAATATGCAGGACAACCACAGCACCTACAGCTTCGATATCTGACTTGAGCATTGTAAAAGCAACCCAGGGAGAGAGTCAATCTCTCACTTTTGCAACGTCATAACATAAATGCAATGTCGAACACAATCCACAATAGAAACCCTTTTTGCACATTGTTTTATATTTTTTAAGGTTAATCAATAATTGGCATTGGGTCTTTGCTAACATTAAACTAATTGGAATTTGTATGCCAGGAAACTGAACATTTGTGTGCAGCCTTTATTCGTTTAAAGTCTGCCTCAACTCCGTCAGAAGATTCTGGCTCCTTTCTGAGAATTATCCTTTTTGAGAACCTCAAGTACCAATGTAATTGATAAACCACTTTAGCTGCATATCAACTTTTGCACAGCCTTTCAATGAATTTGGTCATATCAAATTTGAAATGTTAACTCTGTTTCTGTCTCCAGAGCTTCCATACTGAACAAAGCTATTCCATAACAGGCCTTTCAGGGCAGTAGATTAGCTCACAAGCTTCCTCATGGAACTGCTAAACAAGGAAAAAGAAAAGAAATCACCTATTGTAGACTTCCTACAGTGTGGAAGAAGGCCATTCGGCCCATCAAATCTCACCAACCCTCCAAAGAGAATTCCACCCAGACCCACCCCATCCCTGTAACCCCCATATTAACCATGGTTAATCCACCTAGCCTGCAAATTCCTGGACACTAAGGGACAAGTTAGCATGGCCAATCCACCTAACCTGCACATCTTTGGACTGTGGGCAGAAACCCACACAGACACGGGGAGAATGTGCAAACTCCACACAGACAGTCACCCGAGGCTGGAATCGAATGCAGGTCCCTAGTGCTGTGAGGCAGCAGCGCTAGTCACTGAGCCACCATGCCATCCTATTGTTCTGTCTATTCCTTTATCCTTGAGTTATCCTTTATTTTACAGCATTCAGCATTTGATCTGCTCTTACAGATGTTTTACTATATAAATCATTTAAGACCAAAAACCTCCTTAATTACTGAGTTCAAAGCACGAAAGGAAACTTTTTACTGAAGTCCCCGAAGTGCTCCTGATACCAGTTCTACCAGAAGAGAGCACTTAACATAATCAGTCACAGACAGTGCAGCCAAATGTAACAAGCGAAAGATCGTTAGAATGCAACAAGAGAAAAATCATTACAATGTTGTGTAAAGAAAGTGCCTGCAGCAGTCTGAATAATTTACAAGAGACTACAGGTTTATATCAATGATCTATCCTATCCCACATAGCCTAAACGGGACTAAATCCCATTTTGTTGTATGATGCATATTTGTTGCTTAAAGCAACAAGATATTTTGATTATTTTTAAGAAAATGTAATGAGTTACTCTATCTCCTCAGGAATTTTTAAAAGTTTTTTTTAGAAGAGAATTAGGGCCACAAGCCAAATGTTAATAGCAAGTATCATAGTAAGTAACAGCCCTGTGCCGTATGACATCTAAGAAGGCAGTCAGAAGGATACAGTTGCAGTTACACAAGGCCACGCTAACACCAGTATGCAATAAAGTGTTTTCCACCCCAGTGTTGCAGTGATAGCCACGTTGCTGCAGAATGCTCCATTCCTTCTCTCCTTTCACAACTGGAAACATTTGTGCAAAAAATCAACTTTGACCTCAAGCCCATTAGATAGTGTCTACGCGCCATGTCCTCAAGGTCCTGCAGGAAAAGGAGCTCCTGGATCCTGTTGATGTTTCCCTGAGCAGATTGTTGAAGGCATCTGGATCTTCTTCTGAAGAAGGGTCTAGGCCTGAAACGTCACCTTCCTGCTCCTCTGATGCTGCTTGGCCTGCTGTGTTCATCCAGCTCTACATCTTGTTATCTCAGATTCTCCAGCATCTGCAGTTCCTACTATCTCAGCAACAAACAAAAGCTGGCTGGAACATCAAAAAGCCAATAATGAGACTTAAATGCCACTGAGCTTGTCCAGCATTGATTTGGAGCACAGTGCATTTAAAAATAAAACAAAATCTGCAATGACCAGTCTAATAATACAGAGCCATGCATTTAAACAAACCATTTTCAAAACACAAAATAGATAAGGCTCTAACCATCGAAGTTTAGACGAATGTGTAGTGACTTTATTGAAGCATTTAAGATCCTGAGAGCATTTAAAAGATGTTTCCTCTCTTAAGAGAGACTAGAAATATGGGACACAATTACAAAACGGTCTCCCATTTAAGATGGACATGAGAAGTTTATTTTTCTCTCAGAGGGTCTTTAGCCTGTGGAATTCTCTTTTCCATGGAGGCATGGTGTTGAACTTATTAAATGCTATGTTAGGTAAGATTCTTGACAAAGTCAAGGTGTATAGGAGGCAAATGGGGAGCTGGAGTTGTGACCACAAACTGATTTTATCTATTGACAGAGAAGGTTGCGTGGGCTGAATGGCCTAATCCTGCACCAAAAAAATTCTGAAGAGGGGTCGAGACCCGAAACGTCAGCTTTCCTGCTCCTCTGATGCTGCTTGGTCTGCTGTGTTCATCCAGCTCTACACCTTGTTATCCCATGTTCCTAAAGGAGGTTTTAGTTATTTCACAAGTTCATAATTTAATTTTATCAAACAGAACTATATTATATAACTTATGATTTTCTGCTGTACTTTCCTTGATGACACAGAGCTGAAATTCAAGCATTGCTAGAAATAGACATAATGTCAAAGCAAATAAAAACCAAAAGAACTGCGGATGCTGTAAATCAGGAACAAAAACAAAGTTGCTGGAAAAGCTCAGCAGGTCTAGCAGCATCTGTGAAGGAGAAAATGGAGTTAACGTTTCGGGTCCAGTGACCCTTCCTCAGACAAAGCAGTTCATCTTCCACTCAACAGGAATGAAATGAAAAAAAAGTTGTAAAAGGAACAAAAATTAATATTAATTAAAATTAATTCTCATGCTGAATCACTCCCTCCACCACCAATGTACGATGGCAGCAATGTGTACTATTTACAGGATCCACGGCGACATTTCACCAATATTCCTCAAATGGCATCTTCCAAACACATGACCTTTTCCCCCCTAGAAGGCCAAGGGCAGCAGTTACATGTGAGTGCCACCATCTACAAGTACCCCTCCAAGTCATACACAATCCTGACTTGGAATTAGATTATCGTTCCTTCACTGTTGCTGAATCAAAATCCTGGAACTTCTTCTCTAACAGCACTGTGATGTCCAAATGGATGGCAGCAGTTCAAAAAAGTGTTTCACCACCACTTTTTCAAGGGCAATTAGAGGTGGATAATAATTAGAGATGCTAGCCAAGTAGCCAAGAGTAGCTGGATGCTCACACCCTGCGGATGAATAAAATAATATAAGGGCCACTTTGCTGTGGGACTGGAAGAGGAGGTTGCCTCATGTTAGTGAGATCTGAGAGTGCTTGTGAGGGAGGGCAAAGGTGAATTTGATAATAATGCTTGTTAATAACATGGAAGAAATCAAATGCATCAATTTCTCAGCTTGGCTCTTCCAGAGTCTTTCTTCATTATGTGGCTGACATTGAGGAGCACAGAATGGCTACGTATGTAACAGAGTCTCCAGGCAATCTCCCAGAACACTGCCCAAGAATTTCATCAAATAAAACCTGATAACTGGCATTGCAGGAACGCATAATACTCAATACAGAACAAACTGCTAAATTATGCGATGATCCTATAGAACTTAGGGTTGTTGATCTCTTTGTCCCCACATCTTAAAAAGTGTACTCTTTTAATCGATGCAAAAAGAAAGAACTGGCAAGTATTAATGCACTCTGCTGATTTACTTTGCTGACTACAGAATCATCTCTCTGTAGTCGACCCTACTAATCAGGATAGAGCTACTGTCCCTGTATAGGCTGTAACTGCTCTTGGACAGCAGTTTTAACTCCTACACAGAACTCACCATAGCTTTAGGTCTAAATTGTCATGCTTGGCTATTTCATCGGATTTCTTTGAAGAAATGACAGACTTAATACACGTGGAAAGACTCTGGCCTGAATCATATGCTTGTTTTCACTGAGCACCTGGACCTTTTCCTATGGCAAGTGAATTACCAGCTTTGCTAAACGCCTCCACACTGGGCTCAATATCCAGCTCTGTCATGATAGCTGGGCTTCCTACATTGTTGGAGCTTCCTGGGTGACAGTGTCCTCCCGAGAATACAACTGAAGATAGCATACCACCCATCTCTCCGATTGTTGTTTACAGTCAGTGACTATGTCCTCTGCCTTTGTTTTAATCTGAAACATGGTCTTTGATAATGGTGCTGTTGCTTTTTTGATCTATTCATACATGCCCCTAACATGCTTTGTGTCAAAAGACATCTGAATATTCTGGTAAAGTTGTAACTAGTACACATCGCCACACCACATACTAGTCTGTTGGACTTGATTTCGAGTGAATCTTAGTGCATTCAGATTCTTCTTGCATGGATCTCTCTTGTAAATTAAAGTGAATTGACTACTTGTGTTTAATAACAGGTTCCATCCTAGTGATGTTAGCCTTGAACAATCAGCATTTTTCCTTCTTGCTTGCGATATGTGCAGAATGCAGTTGTGAATGGCATCTCAAAATATGTTCCATTTTGCTTTTGCATTTTTTGGGAATGCTGGACAGTGTCTAATCAATTGAGTCAAGAAACTGCTGGCTTTGATTTGGGTAGACATTTACATTGATGCTGATAGCCTGTAGCTTACTTACATGAGGCCAGTCTTGCCAAGGACAGATCACTGAAAGAAATCATCTCCTGTTCAACTGGCAGGGGAAGAGTTCAGAGAAAACATATGAGAAAGGTGTAGACTTCACTGTAAGGAACCCACTATTCTTGATGGTAGAATCTCCAAAATAGTCTTTTGCATCTGCCTCTCAAATCAAACAGGGCCAGTTAATAATGCGTACATCTATGCTCCAACACTGTGCTCCACTAAAGAAATGGCAAGGTAGTTTTATGAGGAGCTTGACAATGCTACCAGCGGAATCCCTCAGTCAGAACATTTCTACTGGGGATTTCAATGCAAAAGAGGGTGTGGTCCGTGAGACATGGCCTTCTCGCTTTGCACACATGATCCAGGAAAGATTAATGAGAACGGAGACTATGTGAGCGTTGCAGCTACCATGAGCTTTATGTAACTAACAGCTTTCAGAACAAACCAATGTATCCTGGAGACATCCAAGGTCAGAGCTTTGGCACCAGCTGTATCTGATCATTACTAGATATGATTCTCTGAACAGCATTCTCATTACAGACACCACAGCACTGACTGTGATACTCTCTAGTATGGACTAGGTTTAGAATGCAACCCTAGAATTTGTTTGCATTCAGTAATAAAATTTAGAATTATCAGCAGGATTAAATTAACAAAATTACCATATATATTCAAGTAATTGTCAGTCTCATGTAAAAGCAGACTTCCAGCTTTTGAACAAAAACATCATTTGTCATGTATAGGTTGACCCATGAAATTTTGTGAAGAAAATCCAAACACTTTGTGATTATTGCCCTACACACTTGCCACTAAAGTCAATCATGCCCTAGTGCAAAGCTGTATGACAGAATCATAGAATAGCGCCTTATTGAAGATGGCTGTTCAGCTCCTTATGTTTGCTAATGTTAACAAGCAATGCCAAGGCTACCACCTCACTGGTGCACACTGTTTTCCCACCAAACCCACCCCCCCAAAGGTGCCAAGTATCAAGAAGAAATGTTAGATACACAGCCAAATTCCATCATCAAGTTGTTGAGATTGCAGAGCAGACAAATCATTGTGCTGCAGCTAGAGAATTCAGAGTATTAGAGAATGGTGTTACACATTGGAGAAAGTTCGCTACACAGTTTATGCGGGTATTTAAAAATAAATGTTCAAACAGAGGAGCATGTGATTGCAGTTAGAAGATGACTTTGCAAAATATGTCAATGAAAATTGCCAGAATAGCCTCTCGGTTTCTCAAGGATCCATTTGAAATTTCCACACTAAAATTAGCAAGAAATGTGCGTATTGCAGGTGTTAAATTTATATAGGGAAGCAATTTTGTATGGCATCAGAAGATCAAGGTCTAACAGCTTCTCCCAGCAGATATTGATAGGTTAACAGTTTATATTCAGTCACCAACAGAAGGATGGATACAAATTGGCCTATAGTGGGAACATGGATGACATTGCAATGAATTTTGACAGATGAGCGATTCAAATTGGAGGGAAAAAGAGTTAAGACACTGGGCATGGAAAGAGTGAATTCACTGTTGTGCTCTCATGTGTCTGATGGGAAAAGGTTAAGCCAATGATTGAGGAGGAAGTCCCTCTTGAAACAACAACCCCCAAAAGAACTAGTCATTCATGTTCGTGACAGAAGATAGATGGATGAAGGCGGCTTGAAAATATGGCTGGGGAAAGTTCAAAGTTTGTGATCAGGAAGGTTAGAAAAGGGGAAGGTCTTCTCATTTGGAACATCTCCAAATCACACTTTTTTTTGATGATGTTGTTGATGAGGTTAGATTGCAACACAATGATATTGGAGTGATTTCCAGTGTTCAACCAGTCTACGAATGCTTTAGGTACTCCAAAGTTAGAAAAAATTAAGAAACAGCACAGACAAAGCAAAGTATTTGATATTCAGAACTTTCTGGTATTCAAGTGCATGTCATATATTTTAGCTAATACTAATCTTTGTGCAAATGTCACCATATTAAGGACATGGGGTAGACACAGACAGCCACTGCTGACAAGAAACTGATTGGGAATAAATTACATGACTGCAAGTATGTGGAGACTTTGGAAAGGGTACAGGAACAGTTTACCAAGATGTTGCCTGGTTTGGAGGGTACTATTTATGAGAAGAGACTTGACCAACTTGGTTCGCTTTCACTTGAATATCAAAGGATGAGGGGTGACCTGTTAGAAGTTTGCAAAATGTGGGAGGCATTGATAGAATGGATAGGCAGGGTCTTTTTCCCAGTGTAGAAAGGTCAAAAAATGTCAAAGGACATAAGTTTAAGGTAAAAGGGGGTAAGTTTAAAGAAGTTGTAAGAGGTAAGCCTTTAAAAAGAGAGTGGTAAATGCTGGAATATGCTGCCAGAGAAGGTGGTAGAGAGTGATACAGCAGCAATGTTTAACAGGCAGTTTGACAGATATATGAATAGGTAGGGAATAGAGGGATACAAACCACGTAGAGGGAAAAGATTTTTAGTTTAGAGACGCATTATGCGTCAGCGCAGTCTTGGTGGGCTGAAGGACTTGTTTCTGTGCTGTTCTTAGGCTGACAATGGAAACAATTTCAAAATAAAATATAAACACACTAACATGCGATCTAACCTTCCATAGATCAGTTTTGTCAATAAGACAAACAATATAAACACAAAATGTTCAGTATTTTAACTTGTAAATACTGTTACGAAGAATAACAATTCGGAAGTTGTATATATTTCCAAAAGAACATCTCCACAGAAGATAGATGTAAACTGCTCTTTCATAAACATTCCTAAGTATTCATTATTCTTGATATAACAATGACTTAGTCCCTCAGCAGATGTATCTTTTGATGATTATTTTTGCTTCTGTTTTCAATTGCTGTGGCCTTGAATCTTTTATCCTGAAAGCTAATAAGTTTCAAATGCCTGCCATGTGGTTGCTCTTTGGGTATAAAGAGGCCAAAGTAAAATCCTGAAAATACCAGAATGGAGATTAACTTCCAGAAAGAGCACAAAGAGTACACAGCAGGACACAGCTGAAAAGGAACAGATGGCACAGGTCCTGCAGGAGTCTTTTTTATATATATCCAATATGAGTTAGCGCACATAATAGGCAGTGCACCTTCTTACACTTGAGAACACATTTTGACTCAATATCTGAAGCTATGAAATGGCACATTGTTTGTAAAGAGAGCAATGTTTCAGAAGTAAATCAACATACTACTTTCATAATATAATGTCAATTGTTATTAGCATGCAAAGTGTTAAGGTACATTTAGAATGTTTAATCTACCAGTATGGTAATGTTACTAGTGAACCTTGTCACTCCATTTGTGTTTGGTTTAAGCGCCATGTGTTAGAATGCCATAAAACCCTGTCGGAATGGTGATTTAAGAGCACCAACAGATGTTAAATTATTTGTCACAAGAGCTGAATTATACGTTGGCTGGAATAAGCTTGAATGCTTGATGTCTGTATATGAGCACCAGAATTTAAACTATTGCTGTACCCATTACTAATTTAGTGGAGTACCTCTTCTATTGTGGAACCCCAAGTGATCTTTTAGGTAATTTCCAGCTGAAATGTCCTATACATTAAAGAAAAAAAGACTTGCATTTGACTTTATGGTGTTTGTAATGCGCAGAAAGTTTCATCAGTGTAAAAGAAAAAAACACAAACTCTGGAAATGATATTTCCACAAGACACAAATTTAGCAGACTTACCTCTTTTAGATTCCTCATTACCATGAATGTGGTTCTTTTATCAGACATTATTGATCTACGGGTCATTTGACCTTTTGTTTTGTTCTAGTTGTTGAAACTTACTAAGTTTCTCATTGACAAAATGTCTTATTTATTGTTATGAATGATCTGTCCAAGGTATTTTAAATGTTACTTTACTGTGTTTAGCTTATTAGCTAAAAAACCCAAATATCTATTATAAGTTAAAATTCCTCTGAATTTAGTTGTAATTAACTCTTAAATGTATAGTTTAGCATTTATTGTACAGTTTGTTGCTTGAACTGCTAGTAGAACAAAAACTATATCTTCTCATTGAAAAGTGAAATATTTGTATTGGAACCCAGGAAAGGTACTCAAATCTGATTCATAATTATATTTTATAACAAATGTCCTGATGGTAGCTAAGGTTTGGCTACAAAAGTACTAAGAAAGGCATTTGTTTATGCGAATGCATGTTTACCAAGAAAATTCATTCAAAGCTGATAAATTAAATTGAAGTCAATCCTCACAAAACCTAAACTATTTTTGCTGACAGTAAAGCAAAAGGTAGTGTGAATTCCTGATAGCAATCAAGCTTTGAATGAAGTCATAGATAGTGGGAACTGCAGATGCTGGAGAATCCGAGACAACAAGGTGCAGGGCTGGATGAACACAGCAGGCCAAGCAGCATCATAGGAGCAGAGAGGCTGACGTTTCGGGCCTAGACCCTTCATCAGAAAAGGGGGAGGGGAAGGGGGTTCCGCAACTCATCCCTCACACCCCATCCGCGCAATAAGAACCAAAAAAGAATCCCCCTCGTCCTCACGTACCACCCCACCAACCTCCGGATCCAACGCATCATCCTCCGACACTTCCGCCATCTGCAATCCGACCCCACCACCAAAGACATCTTTCCCTCCCCACCTTTATCTGCTTTCCGGAGGGACAACTCTCTCCGTGACTCCCTTGTCCGCTCCACACTCCCCTCCAGCTCCACCACACCCAGCACTTTTCCCTGCAACCGCAGGAAGTGCTACACCTGCCCCCATACCTCTTCCCTCACCTCCATCCCAGGCCCCAAGAAGACTTTCCACATCAAGCAGATGTTTACCTGCACATCTGCCAATGTGGTATACTGCATCCGCTGTACCCGGTGTGGCTTCCTCTACATCGGGGAAACCAAGCGGAGGCTCGGGGACCGCTTTGCAGAACACCTACGCTCAGTTCGCAATAAACAACTGCACCTCCCAGTCGCGAACCATTTCAACTCCCCCTCCCATTCCTCAGACGACATGTCCATCCTGGGCCTCCTGCAGTGCCACAACGATGCCACCCGAAGGTTGCAGGAACAGCAACTCATATTCCGCTTGAGAACCCTGCAGCCCAATGGTATCAATGTGAATTTCACAAGCTTCAAAATCTCCCCTCCCCCTACCGCATCCCAAAACCAGTCCAGCTCGTCCCTGCCTCCCTAACCTGTTCTTCCTCCCACCTATCCCCTCCTCCCACCTCAAGCCGCACCTCCATCTCCTACCGACCAACCTCATCCCGCCCCCTTGACCTGTCCGTCCTCCCTGGACTGACCTATCCCCTTCCTAACTCCCCACCTACACTCACCTTTACTGGCTCCATCCCCGCCTCTTCGACCTGTTTGTTTCCTCTCCACCTATCCTCTCCTCTATCCATCTTCTATCCGCCTCCCACTCTCTCCCTATTTATTTCAGAAACCCCTTCCCCTCCCCCTTTTCTGATGAAGGGTCTAGGCCCGAAACGTCAGTCTCTCTGCTCCTATGATGCTGCTTGGCCTGCTGTGTTCATCCAGCCCTGCACCTTGTTGTCTTGAATGAAGTCATGCTTTCTTTACTCTGGACACATTGTTCCCTACGTCCGCATCCATTAACTTGTATTCAGGACAAATTACTTCCCTAATGTCCTAGGGTCAATTTGACATTAGGGTTGGTTACACAATGTGGATTGGATTGATGGCAAGCAAAGTCACTGTTTTACATAAAATACAAAAAAAACCTGCTGGTCTGAAATAGGGCAGAAAATACCAGTATATACTGCACACCCATTAACATCCATAAAGAGAAAAAGATAGGTTAATGTTTCAGTTGTAGACCTTTCGTCTAAGTAAAAATCTATACCCAAGGGATGTAGATCCTTTCTCAGATGAAAGGTATATGTGCAGTCTTTCCTCTTTAAGAATGTTGGCAGGCATACTATGTAGTCTAGTGCTTTTTAACAGTGTTTCTCATTTGGTCAGCTTTCACCACACCGAAATAAAACCAATATGAATGGGACAAGAGCCGTCTGATCTCTTCACTTATTTATTGCTTAGAAGATAACGTGAACAAATTTTCAAACAAAAAAAATCACTCCAATAAACTGGTAATGGATAGTAACAGAACATAGGAACAGGAGAAGATCAATCAGCCATTTGATCCACCACTCTGTGGTTGGTGTGCAATGCAACCCCATATACCTGCCTTTGCCCCAAATCCCTCAAAAGTTTGATTAACAAAAATCTATCAACTTCAGTTTTCAAATTAGCACTTAATCTAGCATCAATTACTGTTGGTGTTCATGAGTCAAGACCCACATTGTACTGTCAGTGGCTGTTAAGGTGTCTGTAATTGGAGGGCAACTTCCTAATTCTGAGCTTCTGCCTCTTCCTGAAGCTAGGTTCTGTCCTCTCCTGCAAGGAGAGAAACAGAAAGTCAAGTGTTAAAAATTGTGTGTTTAGGAGTGAAGGACAACATTTGTGAAGTGTGACCAAGTGGTTTGGGTGCAAGAGAGCAATTGAATGAGGATGAGTGAGAGGTTCGTCTGTTCAGATAGGGATATTAGGTACTTCAAAGGTAGGAATTAGTAGAGCTGCGAGATGTATTGACATGAGAAGTGCTGTTCAAGAAATGCTTGGAAAGTCAGAGTTTGTACTTAGCCACAGAAAGTGTTATACAATCCACCTTTCCCGTTCTCTCCTGCATCCCCTTAGTCACTGCCTCCAGGTTTGAGAGACCATACTCCTGTGCTGACATCCATGGCCTTTTCTATGCCTTTCTGTGCAGTTGGAAGGTCTGGCCTTTTACTCCAGTACTTGAGAAAGATCAATTTGCTGCAGTATCTCAGATCCCGCAGAAAGATTTCCAGATCAGTGTAAGAGACACGGACGGCATACTTCCCAGATCTCCACTGCTTTCTCATTTGTAGTGCAGCCTCAGAAACCCATGTGCAGTACAGCCATTCTACCCAATACAATCATCACTTTAACTTGAAATCCCTCCTTTGACAAAACTGATGCAACATTACACCCGCCCCCTCAAATTGGCTGTGGAAATAGAAAGGAATAGGTTAATACCATGACTCAGTTAAATAGCAGCGGCAAAGCCCACAGGAGATTCCAGTGCATAGCTGACTGTGAGTTCAGCTACAAATATCTGTCAAAAATTCCATTCGATTTACAAAATACACCTCATCCAGAGCAGAGTGGGTCTTTTTATTGTCATTCAGAAAACCAGCCCTTTACATATATTATTCACTTATATAGACTGTATCCCTGTGAACACTCCTTACATACTCATTACAACATGCCCTCCCACCCTCTTTTTATTGTCAATAGTACTTAAAACTGGCTGCATGGAATTACCATTCTGATCAAGAGACTTTGTTTTACTCACTGATAGATGATAAATTCACATACTGCCTGCAACTAACAAGCTTGGAATGATATAAGGAGACGCAGACTAGAATCTACAAAGGAATGGTATATCAACAATAGCCTTTGAGCCACAGAAAATAGAGAAAGCAATGTGGATTGATAACAGCAAGATAATGAAACTCTGCTCTCCCCTTTCTCAATCCCAGAAACCAGCAGTGCTCCTATGATGCTGCTTGGCCTGCTGTGTTCATCCAGCCCTGCACCTTGTTGTCTCGCAGTTAAAAAGCAACTTGGAAAAACAACCAGTCACTGAGAACTCAAGATCTGCAAACTTTGGCACTGCTGAAGAAACAAAACAACAGCTAAACAGTTAGAACTCAAGTCACTCTCAAAGTTCAAGATCTGTAAGAAATTTAAATGGCGATTATAAAATTATAGAGTCATAGAGATGTACAACAGGGAAACAGACCCTTCAGTCCAGTTCATCCATGCCAACCAAGAATCCTAAATTAATCTAGTCCCATTTGTCAGCATTTGGCCCATATCCCTCTAAACCCCTCGTATTCATATACCCATCCCGATGCCTTTTAAATGTTGAAAATGTTGCACCTCAGGTCCCTTTTAAATCTTTCCCCTCTCCCCTTAAACCTCTGCCCTGTGGTTTTGGATTCCCCTACCCTGAAGAAAAGACCTTGACTATTCAATCTATCCATGCCTTTTATGATTTCATAAATTTCTATAAGGTCACCCATCAGCATCCAATGCTCCAGGGAAAATAGCCCCAGCCTATTCAGCCTCTCTCCATAGCTCAAACCCTGATTGTTTGTACTAGACACCCCTCTACCTCACAAGATCCTTCTTTGTGAGCTTATTACTTCTGTTAGTGAGTTTATTTGATGTTTCATTTATATTTTCTTATAGGCAGTGATAGGTAATAAATTTCCTCTTTCGATTGCTCAAGTAAACTTGTAATTAATTTATTCCTTCATTTTGATCAAGTTAGTTATGAGTTAATTGAAGTGCGAAAGCCGTATACTAAAAACTAAGTTAAAAAACTGTTGCAACCAACCAAGAGGGGTTTAAAAAGAGAGGAGCTGATCATTCCTCCTCAACTTGTTTTAATATATATTACGATCTATGCCTGTGCCTACAATCCTGAGACCAGTGCTGTATTTGATACCAGTGCTTTTTTCCCTACATAACAAACAGTATTTTGTCTGATATAGCTCTATCACTTGTAACTATAGGTGTATGGGGCATGTTGCTAACCTTCTTCCAATGAAAGTAAGCCGACTAGAGTATCCAGCGATCAGACACTGCCTTTGGCACACTGTGGCAGAACATCCTGACTGATGACAGTTCCCCTTGACATGAGCTACGGCTACTTCTCTTAGACTTTGAGATCTGGCCATTCGGTTGAAACAGTGTATTTGCCACATAAGCTGCTGCCAAATGTTGTAGTGTGGAATTGACATTGCATGGTGCTGTGTAGAAACATATCCACCCCCTCAACTGATCGCTGCTGATCACCATGTCAAACTGTGTGGCTTTGCGTCTGCATTAAACAGCAACACAGAAATACTGTGAGCCTTTTGAGTCCTGAAAGAGGCAACAGAGTGCAAAAATGCAAGGTAAGGGAAAGGTGCCTTGAGCATCCATGTAGATGCAAAGCGAGTGAGCACTCAGAAAGCAAGTGCAGAGCCCTGAGGTATGCTCTCCTCCAATCCAGGAGCCCGGTGCCCGACCCTGCCACAAAATGAGCTGCAGCAGCATGACAATATGGAGTGTCAGTGCTCTCCAAAGTCCAGCATTAAAATGGCGAACTATATTCTAAGTGGGTTTGAGATGTGCCATGATGATACGGTGAGGCTGGTACATGGCTGCTGGCCAAGATGGCCTGGAGTAGCAAGCGGCAAAATGGAGCCTCTAGCCTCCCGGTCTGACTTTCATGTTGGAAACTGTCATCGTCTGGTTTCTCCCTACTGTGCAGCAGAATAGGAAATTGCATAAAAATGAAGCAAGATTGGGTACTACGGAGACGTGAATGCATACAAATAGGCCTCTCATCACTCCCTAGTGAGATTCTCATCGTGCTGTTCAAACCTTAGGTGAAAAATTAGACTTCATTTGCTCAACAGTGAGAATCTAATTTTTCCAGTTTCGCCATGTTTTCCAATCTGAGTTTCCTTTTCCTGGGCTGGGAGAATTCAGCCATTCTGAATGGATTAGTCATGTAAATAATAACAGAAATCATACAACATAGGATTAATATGATGCATGCCTGCTTGTCAGCCCTGATTGAAACCTCCCATTGCCCAGTTTTTCTGTGGTGCTGCATTTTGAACAAGACACTAAGCAATGGCCCCATCTAATTTTACGCATACGCATAAGCATTCCAATACACTGTTCAACTTAGAGAAAGGTGCTTCTCCTTATTTTCTGGTTCTTTCACTGCAACCAACATCACTAAAACAAATTGACTCATTCATCCAAGTTGCTGTTTGTCAATCCTTCCTGTATGTAAATAATCTGTTTTATTACTTAAATAATAACACTTCAAGAATAATTTGTTTGATGGCTTGAGATATCTTGAATATTTGACATTATGCCATATAAATGCAAATATGAGATAAATATAAGGTAGTAACACAAAAGTTTAACAAATATTGAACCTTTTATGATTGGCTCTGCTCCACATCCTCAAATTGTGAACATCCAGAGTGCAATTGAAATGTATTACTAGATGAATAATATAGGAGAACTATGAGTTAAATGGAGGGAAGTTGAACAGAGGGAGCTGGAAAACTAACAGATCTGGGAAACATTGAGGGGACGAAGAGACAAGAAGGAATTGACAAGATCTGCAGAGAAAGGGAGTTCCTTTTGATGTAACGTGAACGTGATCAAGCTATGCTCTATAACACTCCTAAATATAGGGGTATTTTCAAACTCCAGCTACCGATGGAAAAACTGTTAAATTTCTTTTAGGGCTGTTTGTTACATAGTGACCGCCAAATAAAATTACAAGATATTTCTGTAATTTCAAATTTACATCCAATCTGTTAATTTTATAATAAAATACTCAGTGATGCTTCCAAGTGAAATAAATAGTTTTACAAGTTAGCAATTTTTAAACAGAACGTGCTATACTTTAATTCCATAAAGAAAACATCTGTCAGTGATTGTATTGGTGTGCTGATTGAAGTTGACAGCGCTGTATTCACAGGACTGACAGTACAATCCCAAAAATGTCAAAGAAATCTGAAGCCAAGTTTCCTATTAGTCTGTTGACAGCCTTTTTCCCCATCCCTTACTGTATTAGTGTGACTGCTCTAACCCTTGCAAAATGAAATCCTTCTTTAAGAAACTAGGAAGAAAGCTAAAACTAAACAACATATAAAGCAATCCATCTATTAAAGGAATTATTTCTATAGTGAATGTCAAGACTGTAGTCATTTTTCTGAATGTCTATCAATTACTTCTCTTTGTGTCTCAAAATCCACAAGTTGCTTGTATATATTGCCATTAGCAAAGAATAAAAAGATCACAAGACACTTCACGGAGGTGTAACGTAATTAAAATAAAACATGTTAGTCAAAGAAATGAGCATCACTGGTGGTCATAGGGTAGATGAAGGTGAAGAAATGTAGGAATTTAAGGAGGAAATTCCATTATGTGAGTCTAAACACGTCCACCAATGATACACTGAAAGTCATAGTCAGAGGAATAAAGACTCAGGGAGGGTGGCTGCAGCACTGATCGTGATTTCAGAGCAAGGCCATGGAGGAATTTCATCATGAGAATTTCAAACCTGAGACATTGAGACACAAGGAGTCAATGTAGGTCAGCAAATACTAGGGTGATGAGTGAGTAACATTTTGTGCAGGATAGGATACTAATAACAAAGATTTGAAGGTGCTGAAGAGTTTGGATGGAGATTACGAAATTCACCAGCAGAAAAAAGGAATAACTGAACATGAAGATGTCCCTGTTTTTCGTCATTTATATAAATGAATTGGATGTGAACATAGGAGGTATGGTTAGTAAGTTTACAGATGACACCAAAGTTGGAGGTGTAGTGGACATCGAAGAAGGTTACCTCAGAGTACAAATGGACCAATGGGTCGAGGAGTGGCAGATGAAGTTTAATTTAGATAAATGTGAGGCACTGCAATTTGGAAGGGCAAATCAGGGCAGGACTAATATATTGAGACAACAAGGTGTAAAGTTGGATGAACACAGCAGGCCAAGCAGCACCAGAGGAGCAGGAAGGCCGACGTCCCGGGCCTAGACCCTTCCTCAGAAATGGGGGAGGGGAAGGGGGTTCTGAAATAAATAGGGAGAG
>NC_063346.1:37260223-37272672 GCF_021869965.1 Rhincodon typus | reverse complement strand
CTCTCCCTATTTATTTCAGAACCCCCTTCCCCTCCCCCATTTCTGAGGAAGGGTCTAGGCCCGGGACGTCGGCCTTCCTGCTCCTCTGGTGCTGCTTGGCCTGCTGTGTTCATCCAACTCTACACCGTGTTGTCTCAGATTCTCCAGCATCTGCAGTTCCTACTATCTCTCAGGACTAATATATTTAATGGTAAGGCCTTGGGGAGAGTTGCTGAACAAAGAGACCTTGGAATGGAGGTTCATAGTTCCTTGAAACTGGAGTTGCACGTAGATAGGATAGTGAAGAAGGTATTTGGAATGCTTGCTTTTATTCGACAGTGCATTGAGTATAGGAGTTGGGAAGTCATATTGTGGCTGTACAGGACATTGGTTAGGCCACTTTTGCAATACTGTGTGCAATTCTGTCACCCTGCTACAGGAAGGATGTTGTGAAACTTGAAAATGTTCAGAAAAGGTTTACAAGGATGTTGCCAGGGCTGGAGGGTTTATTTGGAGAGGCTGAATAAGTTGGGGCTACTTTCCCTGGAGCGCCGGAGGCTGAGGGGTGACCTTATAGAGGTTTACAAAATCATGAGGGGCATGGATAATGTAAATAGACAAGGTCTTTTTCCTGGCATGGGGAAGTCAAAAACTTGATGACATAGGTTTAAGGTGAGAGGGGAAAAGTTTAAAAGGGATCTAAGGGGCAACATTTTCACGCAGAGGGTGGTGTGCGTATGGAATGAGCTGCCAGAGGACATGATGGAGGCTGGTACAATGACAACATTTAAAAGGAGTCTGAATGGATATATGAATAGGAAGGGTTAAAAGGGATATGGGCCAAATATTGGCAAGTGGGACTAGATTTATTTAGGAAATCCGATCGGTATGGACGAGTTGGACCAAAGTGTCTGTTTCCATGCCGTACGTCTCTATTTCTCTATGACTGTATGTCAAAGACCTGGATGAGGATTTCAGGAGGAGATGAGTTGACAATGTTACAGAAGTGAAAGTTGAGAGATTGAGTGGTACAGATGGTATGGTTTGAAGGTTCAACTCAGAGCACTGTTTCCAGATTAGCTCAGCCTCAGATTTAATTCTTCATTGGTAAAGACATTGTTAAATGTTTTAACAAAGATCTGTAGCTCAGGTTGCAGTTGGAGTTGTTGGTTGGTTCACCGAGCTGACTGGTTTTCGTGCAAACTTTTCGTCTCCCTTCTAGGTGACATGGTCAGTGCTGTGTAGCCTCTGTTGTAATTGTTCTGTCCCACTCTGAATCTATACCACTACGGTACAAAACCAGAAACAAGACTCTCCACCATGACAGACCGGACCACATCAATTCAGACCACAGAACAACAGCGCTTCAGTGGAGGCTATTCAGCACTGACGATATCACTGGAAGGGAAGCAAAATGTTTGCATGAAAACCAGTCAGCTCAGCGAACCAACCAACAACTCCAAATATATTGCTTTCCTCATTTTGATTGCTTAGCCTATACAGCAATTTTAATGAGGTGAAAATGACTGCACTTGATATCAAGGCTGCATTTGACCAAATTGCGGGATCTAGGAATGTCAGCAAAACTAGAGTCAATGGGAATAAAGGAAAGCCTGAACTGCTTGGAGTCATAGCTAGCACAAAGGAAGATGGTTTTGGTTGTTAGAAATCAGTCATCTCAGCACCTTTGCATGTGTTCCTTGGTGTACTGTCCTAGGCCCAAACATCTTCGCCTGCTTTGTCAATGACATTCCCTCCATCTTAAGGTCAGAAATGAGATGTTTGCTGATGATTGCACAATGTACAACACTATTCATGACTTCTAGATACTGAAGCATTCCTGTTTGTCTCTTCGTAGATGTTACCTGATCTGCTGAGTATTTTCCAGCCTTTTCTGCTTTTATATTTGATCATTCCTTTGTAATATAATAAAACACAAAATTGTAAATTTAGTAAACCTTTACTGAATAATATAGGCAAATCCTAAATTTAATTTTACGTCACTACTGAAATATGAAAACAAACACAAAGAAACTTTGCAAAATAGGTGCTCTGTAATTAATGTGTGCAAAGGAATTATTATCTAAAAGGTTCATGAAGAAGGAATTTTTAATAATCTGTCAGATTTTTTTATTCATCCATGGATAACATGCATTATGTACATTTCTGCAAAAATTGAGTTGTCAGTTAGTTTAAACCTGGTTTATCTTATTGATATTTGTTGAAGATAGTTTTTCAAAAACACAGTTCATGCATAAGTACATTAGTACTACAAAACTAACAGACATTAATAAAGAATTCAAACACATTGGCACAGAAATCATGCACACTTTCTGTTATTACAGATATTTACATTTGAAATGAAAAAATTTGCAAAAAGATATTATTCATCTTGTTTATGTTTTTCTGCATATGCCAGTTACATACTGTTCCTGGGATAGAGCTTCTGCTGGATTGCATGAGTTCAATTCACCCAAAATCAGTCAAATCTGTTCAAAAGATGACACATTTTAAAATGCAAGTAACAATCGAGTTTCTATGAATTTTTTGCACAGGTTTAAAATGTGTTGTGTTGAAAGTCAACCTCACCTTCAAAACCTATCACACTCCCAGATCAAATAATCTCAAAATCAGAGGTATGTAACAGCACAGATGGAGGCCTTTCAGCTCACTATACCTGTATTACCTCTCTGCAGAAGTAATTTAACAATCATCCCATTATTTGAGCTGAAATAAAAAACAAATGCTGAATCGAAGAAAACTCAAAACTGAACTAAATGTAATAAATGCAGAATAGGGATGTGTGGTACCTTTGGGAAGGTTGCCTGAATAGTAAGGTGCAGGAGATTTTACCCAGTTTACATATGCATGACACAACTTTATCTGCTTTTGAATTCACAATGCCACCTTCTCTCTCAGTATGTACATAATTTCACAAGAGAAAGGACAGGAAAAATGAGCCAGTCTGTGGCCATGTCTTATTGTGGGTTTCCAGTCCAAAATTGTGCCAGAGCGATAGATTTCTTTCTCATAAGTATGTTTTATTTAAAATTATCTTTATGGAAACAATACAATTTTATTCCGTTATCTTGCACCATCAGTAGGTCATGTTCTAACAACCCTATCATGGACAATAACCCACACTTTTAATATAATTATTCTGTGAAATTTCTGTACATGATCTCTAAAGGTAATTAAATATAATCTATATATCTGTATTAATTCTGTATTGGAATCTAAAATGAGGTGCTTAATAAAATGTACCTGGGTTTGAATCCAGGATTGACTCTTTGAATAAAAGTCTCTTTTCTTTGTTTTGTATTGATGTCCTGTGCAAAAATACATTTGACAGACCACTTCTAAATTGCTCCAAGATTACTAGATGAACCAGCCATAATTAAGCACATATTACTGTTACTTCAATAGATTTATGTGTATTCTTTGCTTGTGCCTAAATCAAACTCCGAACAAAACTTGTTTATGGTTCAGTCAGGGTTTTGGGCCTATGAAATATTTCATTCTTTTCTCCTTTAGTGTTCCAGCAGGTTCTTTCGATATAATTTTCAACAGGAGTTGTAAAGTGCTGGGAAAATCAATTTTACTAATTTCACTCTTTGATTAATTGTATTTAAGCAAACAGCCAAACAGTAAGGAGTTTAAATTTCAGCCTTTTGGTTGAAGCATTCTGTAAATTGGTTTAAACTGTTCAGAATAAAGCTGACAAAACCCAGTAAAATAGCCTTCTCTGGTGTTCCGTAAGGATGGCCATGTTCTGTCTTGTTAATAGATCCCTAACCTGATACAATATTCAGCACAATATACTGAAATACATCTTGCATTAACTCAGTGCATGGTGTGACTTGCATGACATGATGCAGCCTGTGATTACAAGCAAACATTACTCTGTTTCATTGTATTCTTCTTTATCTGAGTAGTGTTTTATCCCTTTGAAATTGCCACCTCACCTTTCAAAATTGGTGTTGTGTGCCTGTATCATTAGAGAAACTATGTTTCACTTGAGCCTGATTTTATTTATGCCACAGACACAAAGTCAAACTGGAATGTGAATAAACCATGGCAAGATCAACAGAGACACAGTCAATCATTTAATTTGGAAACACAAACAGATTCTGATCACAACTATTCAAATACCCATAGTGACAGCTGCAACATAGTACTAACCAAATATGTGACTGCCAACAAGTGTTTGCGATGATAGCTTGTACAAAAGAGGTACATCAATTTGATAAACAAAGTTAAAGATTAAATTGTTCTACAAACTTTAAATGTAATTTGATCCATACAGTGGGCAATGTGCTATACATTTCATTGCTCACTCGTGTTAATTTACATCTCTGGCAATAAGGCAACTGTAGGATTCCTAACCTGTG
Source organism: Rhincodon typus (assembly GCF_021869965.1). Classification (NCBI taxonomy): domain Eukaryota; kingdom Metazoa; phylum Chordata; class Chondrichthyes; order Orectolobiformes; family Rhincodontidae; genus Rhincodon; species Rhincodon typus. Next base: position 37,268,302 of record NC_063346.1, on the reverse strand, counting down.
ACCTGTTCTTGTAACCACAATATTTATTTGGCCAGTCCAGTTCACTTACTGGTCAATGGTAACCCCAAGGCTGTTGATAGTGGGGGATTCAGTGGTGATAATGCCGTTGAATGTCATAGGATGATAGTTCAATTTTCTCTTGCTGATGACAGTCATTGCCTGCTACATGTGTAGCAGAGATGTTACTTGCCACTTGTCAGTCTAAACCTAGATATTGTCTAGCTCTTTCTACATTTGGACACAGGCTGCTTCAATATTTCAGGAGTTGTGAATGATGTTGAACGTACAAATTTCAGAAAACAGCAAGTTTGCAAGAAGATGCAAACAAGAAGAAATGTGCAATGCAACCCTCTTGAGCTCTTTGCTCACACTTTAACTGAAATTGTTCGGGCATCGACACACCCTGGTGAACAAATTGCAATAGCAGATGTGAATTTGACATCAGAGATGAAACCTCACAAGTTCATGGCAAATACTTCAATTCTTCATCTTCCAAGGAAAGTGTATCAGTGCCAGTGACAGAGCTAAGTCAGCAGCCATCCTCAAGTAACATGACTGAAGATGTCAACATGTTAGATTCAAAGCAGGCAGCATTAACATGGAATTTTGAAAGGTAACCCTGTTGGAAAAACGTGTTAAAATTCCTTTGATGATATTACTTGTAACATTGATAGCGGAGAACCAATGGATGTGGTGTTTTTGGATTTTCAGAGGGCTTTTGATAAGGTTCCCCACAAGAGGTTAATAAATAAAATTAGAATGCATGAGTTTGGGGGCAAAATACACTATATGGATCAAGAATTGGTCAATACACCGAAGGCGAAAAGCAGGAATAAATGAATCATTCTCAAGATGACAGGCTATTACTAGTGGGGTGCCATAAGGATTAGTGCCACGTCCATTACTGTTCACAATCTTTATAAATGATTTCAATGTGCAGAACAAGTGCAATATTTGCAAATTCGCTGGTGACACCAAACTGAGGGGGAATTTGAGTTGTGTGGAGGATGCAAGGAGGCTTCAAGAGAACCTGGGCAGGCTAAGTGAATGACTAAGTATATGGCAGATGGAATATAATGTGAAAAAGTGTGAAATTATTCGCTGTGGTAGAAAAAAAACAGAAATGCTATCTATTATTTAAAGGGACCTAATTATCCTTGTTCACGTGTCACTAAAGGTTAGTATGCACGTGTTGCAAGCAATTATGAAAACAAGTGACATGTTGGTCTTCATTGCAAAGGCATTTGAGCACGAGTAAAGATGTTGCATTTGTATAGTGCATAGATGAGACCACAATTGGAGTAATTTGTAGTGTTGATCCCCTTAATCTAAAAAAGTGTACAATTCCCATGGAAAGTATGCAATGGAAGTTCATCAGATGAATCCATATGATGGCAGGATTATCAAGTGAGGAGATATTGAAGACACTGAGTTTCTATTCCCTTGAATTGTGAAGAATTGACCTCTTTGAAACTTACAAAATTCTTACAGGGTGGATGTAGAAAGAAGTTTCCTTTGGCTGGTAAGTTTAAAACCAGGGATAATCTCAGGGTAAGGGGTGGGTCATTTAAGACTGAGATGAGAAGCGATTTCTTCACACAGAGGATGGTGAATCTTTGGAATTCTCCACCATAACAAGTTTTGGAGCCTCAATTATTGAACATGTTCAAGACTGAAATCAATAAATTTCTAGGGACTAATGACATCAAGGGATGAGAAGGTAGTGTGGGCAAGTGGCATGAGGCAGATGAACAGCAATAATCTAATTGAATGGCAGAGCAGGCTCACCAGCTAAATGCTCCATTCCTGCTCCTGTGTGCCTAAATGCCTAACCTGTATTACCCAATCATCCATAATGTAGGTTTTTTTGCTTAGTTTTGAACTGAATACTTGTTTCGGAAAAATAAATAAGCACAATTCATAATTTACTTGGCTATTGTGCAATTAGGCATATTTACCTACTACAGAGACATTGGGCTTTAGTTCAGGTCTAGGGGAAATGCGGACTGTACTCCTCTGGGAAGGCATTCATTCATGGGATAGGAGTAAATCGAGCATGTACTGCTCATCAAACCACAGCTCAGTTGGTGTACCTCAGGGTCATAAGGTTCAGGTCCCACTCCAGGATTGAGAACAAAATCCAATACTGACAGTCCAGTGAGGAATTGAGGATACGATGCACTGATGGAGTTAGGTCAAAATTAAAACCAAAGCTCCGTTTGCCTTCATAGATGGATAAAGGTTTAGTGGCACTATTTCAAACAACAGCAAAGGGAGTTACTCTGTTATTCATTCCTCAAGTGACACCACAAAATCAGAGTATCTGACCATTGTGCCATTGCTGTCTTTGGATTTGTAAGTCCATAAATTAACTGCTGTATTTCCTACATTGCAACAGGATTTGAACTCGAAAGTACTTTATTGGCTGTAAAAGTTGAAAGTTTGAATGTTTTGATTGTTGCGAAAAAATCTGAATGCAATTCTTTTTTATTCACTCATGGGAAGTGGGTGTTGCTGACTGGTCGGCATTTATTGCCCATTCTAAGTTGCCCTTGAGAAGGTGGTGGTGAGTTGCCTTCCTGAACCGCTGCAATCCATGTGCTGTGGTTGACCCACTATTCTCTTAGGGAAAGAATTCCAGGATTTTAACCCACAGACAGCAAAGGATTGGCAATATATTTCCAAGTTAGGATGGCGAGTGGCTTGAACTTGCAGGAAATGGTGCTTCCATGTATTTGCTGCCCTTGCCATCTTCTAGATGGAAGTGTTCATGGGTTTGGAAGATAATGTCTGAGGATCTTTGGTGAATTTTGGCAGTGCATCTTGTAGATTGTACACACTGCTGCTACTGAGCATTGATGGTGGAAGGAACTGATGCCTATGGATTTGGTGCCAATCAAGCAGGCTGATTTGGCCTGGATGGTGTCGTGCATCTTGAGTGTTGTTGGAGCTGCACAAATCCAGGCAAATAAAGAATATCCCATTACACTCCTGGCTTCTGCCTTGTAAATGGTGGATAGGCTTTGTGGATTCGTGAAGTGAGTTACTCACCACTGTATTCCTAGCCTCTGTACTTATGTGATGAGTCCAGTTGAGTTTCTAATCGGTGGTAACCCCTAGGATGTTCATAGTGGGGGTTTCAGTGATACTAATACTATTGAATGCCAAGGGGTGGTGGTTCAATTGTCTCTTCCTGGAGGTGGTCATTGTCTAGCATTGTGTAGCATGAATTTTATTTGCAACTTGTCAGCCCAAGCCAGGATATTGTCCAGTTCTTGTTGCATTGGAATATGGGCTGCTTCAGTATCTGGGGACTTGTGAGTGGTGCTGAACATGGTGCAAACATCAGCAAACATCCCCACTTCTGACCTTACGGTGTAGGAAAGGTCATTGATGAAGTAGCTGAAGTTGTTTGGGCCAAGGTCACTACCTTCAGGCAATCCTGCAGAGATGTGGGGATTAGATAGGGTGGACAGTGGGAGCCTTTTTCCTCGGATGGTGATGGCTAGCACGAGGGGACATAGCTTTAAATTGAAGGGTGATAGATATAGGACAGATGTCAGAAGTAGGTTCTTTACCTAGAGAGTAGTAAGGGCGTGGAATGCCCTGCCTGCAAAAGTAGTAGACTCGCCAATTTTTAGGGCATTTAAATGGTCATTGGATAAGCATATGGATGATAATGGAATAGTGTAGGTTAGATAGGCTTCAGATTGGTTTCACAGGTCAGCGTAACATCGAGGGCCGAAGGGCCTGTACTGCACTGTAATGTTCTATGTTCTATGTCCTGGACCTGAGATGACTGACCTCCAACAACCACATCTTCTTCCTATGTGCCAGTTATAACTCCAACCAGCAGAGAGTTTTCATCCAGTACCGACTGATTCCAGTTTTGCTTGGATTCCTTGATGCCACATTCGGTCAAATGCAGCCATGATGTCGAGGGCAGTCACTCTCACCTCACCTCTGGAATTCAACTCTTTTGTCCATGTTTGAACCAAGACTGTAATGAGGTCAGGAGCTGAGTGGCCCTGGCAGAACCCGAACTGGGCGTCACTGAGCAGGTTATTGTTGAACAAGTGCTACTTGATAGCAATACTGATGACACCTTCCATCACTTTACTGACGATCGACAGTAGACTGATAGGATAGTAATTGTCTGGATTGAGTTTGTTGTGCTTTTTGTACACAGGACATACCTGGGCAATTTTCATCATTGTCAGGCTTTGCCAGTGTTGTAAATGTATTGAAGGAGCTTGGCTAGGAGAGCAGCAAGTTCTAGAGCACACATCTTCAGTACTATTGCCAGAATGCTGTCAGGGCCCATAGCCTTTGTACTATTCAGTGCCTCCAATTGTAACTTGATATCACACGGAGGGAATCGAATTAGCTGAAGACTGGTATCTGCGATGCTGGGGACCACTGCAGGAGGCCAAGATGGATCATCCACTGGGCACTACTGGTTGAAAATTGTAGTGAAAGTTTCAGCCTTACCTTTTGCACTGATGTGCTGGGCTCTTCCATCATTGAGGATGGGGATATTTATGGAGCCTCCTCCTCCAGTGAGTTGTTTAATTGTCCACCACCATTCACCATGGATGTAGTAAGACTGCAGAGTTCAAATCTGATCCATTGTTTGTGGGATCATTTAACCCTTGTCAATCACTTGCTGCTTATGCTGTTTTCCACGCAAGTAGTCTTGTTTGGTAGTTTCACCAGGTTGACACATCATCTTCAGGTATGTCTGGTGCTGCTCCTGGGGTGCCCTTCTGCACTCTCCATTGAACCAGAGTTGATCCCCTGGTTTGATGGCAATGGTTGAGTAGGGGATAGGCCAGGCTACAAGGTTACTGATTGTGCTGGAGTGCAATTCTGCTGCTGCGCCTCATGGATGCCCAGTCTTGAGTTGCTAAATCTGTTCCAAGTCTATCCCATTTAGCATGATGATAGTGCTGCAGAACACAATGGAGGTTATTCTCAAAGTGAAGGTAGGACCTCGTCTCCACAAGGACTGAGTGGTGATGGTTAGCCTTAGCAGTACTGTCATGGATAGATACATCTCCAGGCAGCAGATTGGTAAGGATGAGGTCACGTCATACTTGACTCACCACCTGCCGCAGACCCAGTCTAATACCTATGTCCTTTAGGACCTGACCAGCTCGATAGTGCTGCTGCCGAGCCACTCTTGGTGGTGGACATTGAAATCCCCCACCCAGAGTATATTTTTTGTCCTTGCCACCCTCAGTGCTTCTTCTAAGTGTTGTTCAACATGGAGGAGTACTGATTGATCAGGCAAGGGAGGATGGTATGTGGTAACCAACAGGAGGTTTCCTTGCCCATGTTTAACCTGAAGCCATGAGACTACATAGGGCCCAGGGTCAATGGTGAGGACTTTCAAGGCAAACCCCTCCCACCACCTCTGTTGGGTCTATGCTGCCAGTGGGACATATCCAGGGATGTTGATGCTGTTTTCTGGGACATTGTCTGTAAGGTATGATTCCATGAGTATGACTATGTCAAGCTGTCGCGTGACTAGTCTGTGGGACAGCTCTTCCAATTTTAGCAGTAGCCCCAAGATGTTTGCAAGGAGGACTTAGTAGTGTCGACAGGGCTGTTGTCATTTCCGGTGCCAAGGTCAATGCCAGGTGGTCTGTCCAGTTTCATTCCTTTGTTGAGACTTCATAGCATTTGACACTCCTGAGTGGCTTACTGGGCCGTTTCAGAGGGCAGTTGAAAGTCAAACACATTGATGTGGGTCTGGAGTCACATGTCGGTCCGAGCAGGTGAGGATGGCAGATTTCCTTCCCTGATGGACATTTCCAGAATAGTGTAATCACAGCGACTAAATTGGGAAATTGGTGACTTCAGATTCTCGTCTATGAGTGGTGGCTGGCTTATTTCCATTCATTTTCATATCATTAATACTTCAACTCATTCACTTTACATTCCACTTCCAATTTTCTCCTTCACCACGAAACTAATCAGAGCAATTCCTCGGAAAGCGAATCAGAGCACGTTCCTGACAGCTGTAACTCACCGAATGCTTGTCCTGGGCATCAGACAACTGTTTCTTCTGAACAATATCCCTCATGTTCCATGGCCAATATCCTCCACAATCCTCGTCCGTGAAACTTGGCACTGGCAAACAATCAGCCTCACCGCATCACCAAGTTTGCTGTCAGACCAACTCAGCCACTGGTCCAGGCCTACAACACTTTACATTGAAGCAAACTGGTTTGTTTCTGCCAGAGCACTTTGCATCTTATTGCTCTGAGCTTGCTTTCTTCGAGCTCACTCAATTTAGCACTTAATTGCGGGTTGCCAGCTTGTGTTCTTTACAATGCATTTTTAGCTCACATTAACTTTAACATTGAATTACAGGCTGCCAACATTTGCGTGGGTCACATTGCTTTCTTAGCGCACAAAGTAATTAGTGCTCAATTACAAGCTGCCAGTCTCTGTGGTTTAGCTTACTTCTTAGACCAGAGGCTGACAACATGTATGTGATAGGGGGAGCACTGAATAATCAATCTGCCAAGCAGATAAGGAATGAGCATATTAGTGCATGGCATCATGTGCTGCACCAATGTCATAGCTGTAACATGTGCCAGCAGCTTATGAGGCAAATGCACTGCATGCACTTCTGGCAAATGGCAAAGTGTGGAAATCAAAGGGGAGCAATCCTTGTGGGTGAAGCGGACTCCAGTCAATCGGGGGGGTACATCAAGGGGCTCATCCAATTACATTACAGGGAGTTGGCCAAAGTCAGTCAGGCACATGGTCCTCCCAGAGACTGGGGTACATTTCCTTTCGGTCTGGGGATTTGGCCATAGTCAATTCTGCAGGCCAAATACAAGCCTCCTTAGGATGAGGTTTTGTTGCCTGCACCACTCTGATAGGGCGTTGCTGCACCATTCAGAACTGGAGTGAAAAAGGAGTGGATTTCCTATATGCAGCTGAAATTGGCAATCAACAGAAATCTCCTGAGATGAAGATTAGGTTGAGGATTATAACACTCACCAGGAAGGTCATCCAAAATGGCATGATAGAGCAATGTATTAACGCAGGGAATAACAGGGGGAAATTACTGCTGTCCTCTCCAACACCTGGTCTAGCAGCGATTGGACACCATGAAAATCATCACTTTTTAATTGCAAATGGGAAAGTACAGGTCCATATAAATGCAAGCCTTTTGTATTTTATCCTTAATTGCTCTGGAGAAGGTGGTAGTGAGCTGCCTACATGAACCACTGCAGCCCATTTCATATAAGTATACCTACAGTGCTGTTAGGAAGGGAGTTCCAGATTTTTACCAAGCAACAGTGAAGTAATTGCAGTGATATAATTTCAAATCAAAATGGCATGTGGCTTAACAGTGAGTTTGCTTTATCTGCTGCCCTGGTTCTTCTAGTTTGGAAGATGGTGTCAAAGGAGACTTGACTTGTTGTTGTAGTGCCTTTTGTGGACTGCTTTAGCTAAGTTACCAATGGCAGTAGGAATGAATGTTGTAAGGTAATGGATGGGGTGACCATGAAGCAGCCTGTCTTGACCTGAATTATATCAAAATTTTTAATCCTGTCAGGTCTGTATGAGGTCAAAAGCGTGGAGTGAGAAGAGGGAATAAAAGAGGTGTCCAGCTTTATCTGGAAGTAAAAAGATATTTTTGAGAAATTACGTCTTACCAAATGATGCTGGCAGGGCCATATTCTGCAAGTATCTGCAATATTAGCTGCTTAAAGTTCAGACAGTTGATTGGACACTACTTATGCATTTTCTTCTTCAGTATTCAATCGGATTGTCAGGCCTTACCCAAATGTTCTTAAATGTGCTAACTCAAGTTGGGATATTGCTCCCTATTCATGAGTTTTCATTTTTACATTTCTAAGCAGGTTATCATTAGCTGCTAAATGAGCCTCTAGAAAGCAGCAGAGAGACAAGGGCATGGCAGTGTGTGTTGTGGAGTTGCTTTCATCTTCCGCCAAAAAAATCAGCTGGGAGAGCAGGGTTAAAGATGGAATGCCTTAGCACAGCACAGTACATGAAAAAGAGGGTACAAAAATAAATAGCTTACTTTTAAGTCCT
>NC_063346.1:37102129-37259823 GCF_021869965.1 Rhincodon typus | reverse complement strand
CAGCTCTACACCTTGTTGTCTCATCCATTAACGATGGTGTGTTGTGCTACTGTTCACACAGAGAATCCAAATTACTGTGGCAACATGCACTTTTACATGTATACTGCAGCCTGGAGCTATGGATAGTGATGGTAGAGCTCCAATATTCCTTCCACCATGTGGACGGCCAACATCCTTACCCTGAGTCCTCTATACTCCTCCTTCATGGTCTTTTACACATCCCAATTTAATTGCTACATCTATGACTTCATCTGTCAAGATTGTAAGCACTTTCCTTCCTTAAACCTCTCTGCCTTTCTACCACTCTCTCCTCTGTTAAGCCACTACTTCTTTGATCTTCAGTCCTAATACCTTATGTGGTTGTCTGATGATGCTCGTGTGAAAACCTTGAGTGCATTTAACTGCGTTAAGGCATTATGAAAATGCAAGTTGATGTTATTGCAATTCTCTAGTATCATGACATTTCATTGGTACCTAACATATAGTATGAAAGTCCTCCATTTTTAATCCTAAACATCTTTTCTACCTTGCATATACAAATCATCTTCCTAAATTATTGTTACTTTCAGAAAAGCACTTTACATCTTTCACTATTTTCCATTGGATATTGTCTACCTGACATATCAAGATCTGAACTAGTTTAAGGGACTCATACATTCTACAAGTTTAAGTAAAGGGTCAGGTTTGGCGTTGCTGTTGAATCTAAGTTATACAGGAACAACACTGCAGAGTGCTGTTTTGGCTCAGTATGTCAGCATCACTAGCAGCATTTTCAGACACGTTTTGTGCTGTAATAATGTGTTCCATATCTGATTTCCACTTACATTGGGAAGATGGTATTTGTAGCAATGTTATTGGGCTAGTAATCTAGTGGTCCAGACTAACCCGATGGGGACATGGATTCATGTCCCACCATGGCAGGTGGTGGAATTTAAATTCATTTAATAAAACTGGAATTGAAATCTTGCCTAAGTGATAGTGACCATGGAACTATCATTAATTTTCATAACAACATGTGTGTTTCACTAATGGTCCTTTGGGAAGGAAATCTGCCACCCCATCTGCCCAATTTGTGACTCCAGACCCACAATGGGCCTTACCAGCAATGCTCACATCTCATGGACGAACAAAAGTACTGACAAGTCTGTCATGACATTGGTTACAATAGCAAATTCTGCAAAAGCTCTTTGAACAACCAAATATGCGTTTTAAAATAAAAGTGCATTTAATTTTTTAACTGAATATGAAAGGATAAAAGTGTCTTTAAAAATTAAAACATGCCAACAACAATTGTAAATGAGTCACATTATTTTGCAAGTTATCAAAAATAAGTACAAAACATGAAAATACTATTCCTGAGCATTATTAAATTTCAACTGTCAATGTTTCTTCTCTTCTTCCCTCCTGAAGTCAGTGATCCTGGAGCAATATTGAATGGGTCTCACCATCCAGCCATTGTCAAATTCAAAGGCTATTCTTTGTGCCTGAATATAGACAGTGAGTGTTGGCAGGTCACTTAACCAAGGCACAAAGCTAGAAATTCAGCTTGGCAAACCCAGGTTTTTGGACTGTAGCTGCCATTTTCAGTACAAATGGTGCATGCAGCGTGGACTATGACAGATGCTGTTCTGATTATGATCAAGCAAAGCATTATTTACCCATATCAGAAACAGGTGTTAGGCTATTAACAAGCTCAAATAAGGGGTTTTACCTGCTGCTTCTGTTCACTCTTACAACTTTGGTGTGCACCTGAAGCAGCAAAATGATGACCTCTGGGATAACCTAAAGCAGGTTGGAATGATGATGACACTTTGCGATGCCAACCTAAACCCTCACCACTCCCAGTTCTAAGATCTCCAATCTCACTTCCAATTCTGCAATCCAGGATCCCTGGCCCTGACCCCAGAACTCTGAATAAACACTGTGGCTCAATTGCAGAAGGAGGCTCAGCTATAACCTTGAAAGTTCCAATCATGTTTCTTCCTAAACAGTAGCTACACCACCTGCAAATCCCTACAATCTTATCCCATTGCTTGCTGCCCATTAATATACAACCCTTACTCCTGTACTTTGACATGCTAATAAAGTTAAAGACCAAAACTTCCAGACTCTTCTAATTGTCTCATTTGATCCAGTACTGATAGAACTCCTCAGGTGAGGTGATCAAAACTGGAGTTCTTGTCATTATTTTCACATTTTAGCATTGACCTCACATGTTGTTGTATAAGCATGATGATCCCAACTGATGTTATTACTGAACAAATCAGACCCCAGAAAGAAACCTGGCTTGATAAATCACAATTTGTGTTTTTTTTTTGTAACATGGCAGCCTTTCACTGAACACCAATGCATGTTAGGCTGCTGATATGATTTTAACAATAAAACAGAAGTTTATTTACACAAAAGAAAAATAATAAAAATAAAACAAACCAAACTTTCTAAATATTAGGCAGTTTATTAATTTTTTTAAATTTGATTTTGATTGATTTATTGTCACGTGTACCTAAGTACAGTGAAAGCCTTTGTTTACGAGTGGTACAGGCAGATCATAGTAAGCAAGGGCATACAGATCATAGGGTGAAAATGAAAAACTAGGCACAGGCATATAAGTTACATCAAACAGGATGTGCACTAGGCAAGATCAACATTAGCAAGATCAGCATTATTTGAAGTTAGAGAGTCCATTCATCAGTCTAATTATGGCAAAGAAGAAGCTGTCCTTGAACCTGCTGGTGCATGTGTTCAAGTTTCTGTATCTTCTGCCTTACGGAAGAGATTGTAGGAGAGCATTGCCAGGGTACAATGGGTCTTTGATGATGTTGGCAGTCTCTCTGCAGTGACAGGCCGTGTAAATGGAGTTCATGGGTGGAAGGTTGGCTTCCGTGATGGTCCAGGCTATGCACACAACCTTCTGTAGTTTCTTACGGTCCTGGTCAGAGCAGTTGCCATACCAGGCCGTTATGCATCCGGACAGTATGCTTTCAATGGTACATCTATAAAAGTTGGTGAGGGACCTTGTAAACATGCCAAATTTCCTGAGTCGCCCGAGGAAGGGGAGGCGTTGTTGTGCCTTCTTGCCCGTCACATCAACGTAGAAAGTTGAGGAAAGGTTGTCGGTTATCGTCACTCCTAGGAACTTGACGTTTTCCACCTTCTCAACTTCAGCACTATCGAAGTAGATGGAGGCGTGTTCTCCTCTCTTCTTACTGCAAGTTAATGATCAATTCTTTCATTTTGCCGACGTTAAAAGAGAGGTTGTTCTTGTCGCACCATGTCACCAAGCCCCTCTACCTTCTTTCCGTATTCTGATTTGTCACTGTTTGACATCTGTCCTACTGCAGTGATGTTATCAGCAAACTAGCAGACGGCGTTCGTTCGGAATTTGGGAACACAGTCATGAGTGTACAGGGGGTACAGTAGGGGGCTGAGAATGCATCCTTGGGGGGCTTCAATGTTGAGTATTATCATGGAGGAGGTGCAGTTACCTATCTTCACTAATTGTAGTCTGTGGGTCAGAAAGCTGAGGATCCAGTTGCAGAGGGGGGAGCCGAGATCTAGATCTCAGAGTTTTGAGATCAGTCTGGAGGGGACAATGGTGTTGAAGGCAGAGCTGTAGTCAATGAGCAGGTCTCTGTCGTAGGTGTCTTTGCTGTCCAGGTATTCCAGGGACAAGTGCAGGACTAGGGAAATGACACCTGCTGTGGACCTGTTATGGCAAATTGTAGGGGATTGAAGCAGGCTGGGAGACTAGAATTGATGTGGGCCATGATCAGCCTCTCGAAGCACCTCATGATTTTGGAGGTGAGAGCCACTGGGCGATAGTCATTAAGGCACATTGTTTGTGCTTTCTTAGGTACAGGGATGATGGTGGTCTTCTTAAAGCAAGTGGGGACTTCGGCTTGTAGGAGTGAGAGGTTGAAGATGTTGATGAATACCTCCACCAGTTGGTCCGCACAAGATCGAAGTGCTCAGCCAGGGACTCAGGCCCGTCACTTTCCTTGAGTTGACTCCAAGGAAGACCGATCTGACATCTGCAGCAGTGACAGTGGGCACAGGTACATCTGGGACTGTCGGGGCAGGTGACACCGCACCACTGGCATTCTGCTCAAACCAAGCATGGAAAGCATTGAGCGCATCAGGGAGGGATGTGTCTTTGTCCACTATCTTGCTCTGCTTCATTTTGTATCCCGTAATGTTGATTAGGCCTTGCTGTGGGTTCCTCAATCAGTAAGTAGAATTAAAAGAACATTACTAGTAATTTTTACAGATTCAGAATTTAAGTTTAGAAGTGTAGAACAGTTATAAGAAACGTTAGAGTTAGATCTGCTGTAGGGAGCTCACAAGGAGTGGCACGGTGTTGCCACCATCTTGAATCCATCTTAGACTGCCATCCCAATATATGAAACTTCCAGAAAGATCTAAATCAAATACAAGATACAGGTCTGAATGAGATATTTCAGTCATTTTCATGACGTTTTCCGTTCAGACTGAGTCTCGTTTATTAATGGTCTCGTGGACAGGCTTAACCTGTGGTCAGTTGAGCGCTGCAGCCACCATAAGTCAATGTCTCTTCCTTTTTAAACCATTGTAGTCCATTAAAGGTCCCACGTATTAAAATCAGATGATGGAAGTCAACATTGATTGCCCATTTTTATACTATCGCTACATTATAAATTCCATTTAATATTTTCAAGAGATTTTTGCCATTACTTGATATACACTAACCTGCACTTATTTAGTACCTTTATCATAATAAAAGGACTAAGAGCCAGGAGATCAAGCAGGAAATTCAGATTACATAAGATGATTCATATGAAGTAATCAGTAGTATATACTTGATTAGCCCAATGGCCTGTTTTGTCTTCTGCTACAACTTTATCATGTTTGATATTTGTGAAGAATCACAAGTAATATTTGGAAAAACATACTGTCATATTTATACAGTTTAACATTTTAAGAAATAATGAGTATGGGAGGGTAGCTCCTCCAAGAGGGTTAATGATTAGACATACAGCCAGTATCCAGGCTGAGAACAGGCTCCATTCCTGAATCTATTCGCAAGTTGGAACACAATGCAGGACAACATAAAGCAGCATTCATAAGAAAGTGTTCGTGTGTCAGATATTTAGAATTGTACCCCTAAATGGGATCGGATTTGTAAGTACAAGTCAGACATTCAAAAGTCAGACATCCACAAATTGGAGACCCCCTGTACTGCACTAAAAGATACCAGCCCAGGCAGATGAGAAACTATTTGCATTTAATTTAATTAGCTGATTCCAACTATATTAGTAACGATTAAATTACAGTTCCTCAGCTTTACTGTGTTAGGGGTAGGAGAAATCAGCAGGTGTTTTCACTTTAAATGCTGTCCAGCAACCGCTGGTAAGAAATGCATAGTTATGAAATCAAAATAACGACAGTACCAAGGTCAATGGCAATGGCACTCAAAATCCTATAACTTACAAATACTCACTGTGTGAGGTCATATGGGAAGATAAACTGTTCTCTCTTTTTAGCACCAACGACCTCAATAAACAGCAATTAAAGTTTAAACATTAATTTGTTAATTTACAATATAGTTGGCATAAAAGGAAAAGCTTCAGATTTAATGTTCAAGAGAGAAGATTATTACAATGCAGGATTATATGTGGGATAATGGGTATGATGGTTGCTGTTGCTCTTGGGACACAATATGAGTCAGCATGTTGAAGGCAGGAATTAGAAATATTTCTTCTTGAATTAGTATCAAAATTAAACCACATTTCACATTTGTCTTCAGGCAATCAACAAGCATTTTTTTTCCCTTCTCTTTTAGGAGTGAGCCAGATATCCAAGTTTCATTTAAATTGAGTCCTGTGATCTTTCCTGCTTTGATTTGAGGATATTCTTATTTGTCAGTTCTGCAGGGATCCAGAAAAGTCTGAATTTATTTCAAAACAGGACCTTGTATGATTGTCTCACAGCTCCCCCATGAGGGGAAGAATTGCACATGCAAGAGAAGCTGACTTCACAATTAAAACCGATTGGGATGAACTGAAAACCGTTCAATGGGTGCTGACAATCTGTCTTACAGTTCATGTCCCTAAGAATCCAGTAATTACAATGAAAACAGTACCACACGGATGAACAATAACCTAATTATCTACACAGTATATGAAGGTTTCAATCATTTGATGCACTGTCCATACTATATGGAAAGTTTAAACATTACAGTTGAGAATGAAGCAATCAGTTAACTGAATGATTCTGTTACAAGAGTGAATCAGTAGAACTCCAGACATTCCTATTGAATAGCCTAGCTCTGAAAATTCCTTCCTAAAAATCTTCACCAACTTTCCTCACCTTTTCACAATTCTCTCAAGAAGCATTCTTCTATATTTTCTTCCAAGTTCTGTGGATTTTTACAACGTGCATCTAAAGAGGGACCCAGAATTTATGTCAAGTGTGTGCCAAAAATTGCAATTTTAATTTTTGTCAATATTGTTAGTTCATATGAATTTATAACCAAGGACGTTCTGGTTGGAAAACTGGCCACTGGGCCATGACCTCCTAGGCATCCATACCTATGGTACAAGGATACTAGCAAGCAAGGTATGAAAATGGCAGATACGGACAATGACAACTGAAAGACCATTGCTGACAGCCGTAAGCTCTGGAGGTTGTTTGAAGAGGCATTGGATAAAGTGAATGGAAATTAAATGCTCAGAGGCCAGCAAAATGTGCATGTCCTCAGCCCACTGTCGTCCTCTGTAACAAATGTGGCAGAGAGTGCCGTATCAGTGTGAAGTTCCTGAAGCACACCAAGAGAAACACAATACAGAGTTGACTGTTAAGAAGTGACCATCAGGGCAAAAACCATTACATGATGGAAGTGAAGGCTGCCACCAAAGTTAGCTTCGGTTGAGATCACATTCATTTTGTTTCTAGCTGCAATACTCAGGAAAACTGTATTTGATTCATTTTTGAAGGGATGAAAAATCATGACAACACAGTAAGGAGCTGGAGGAACACAGCAGGCCAGGCAGCATCAGAGAAGCAGAAAAGTTGACGTTTCGGGTTGGGACCCTTCTTCAGAAATGGGAAGGGGGAAGGGAGCTGGGAAATAAATAGAGAGAGGAGGGATGAGGCTGGGGAAGGTAGGTGGGATGGTGATAGGTGAGTGCAGGTAAGGAGTGGTGGGAATTGATCAGTGGGATGGGTGGGGCAGATAGGTGGGAGAGAAGATGGACAGGTTGTGTCAGGACAAGGAGGCGGGGATAAGACGGAGGGTTAGACATGGGATGAGGCTGGGGGGTGGGGAGATTTTAAAACTGGTGAATTCCATGTTTAGGCCATCAGACTGTAGGCTCCCGAGGTGGAACATGAGGTGTTGCTCCTCCAGTTTGTGGGTGGTGTCATTGTGACGCTGGAGGAGGCTTAGATTTAAGAAAACATTATAAAAGTTTGGAGATAGCAAGAACTGCAGATGCTGGAGTCAGAGATAACACAGTGTGGACCTGGAGAAGCACAGCAGGTCAGGCAACATCAGAGGAGCAGGAAAGTTAACGTATCGGGTCGGGACCCTTCTTCTGAAAATAAACATTTTCTATCTTTTATCTTACCAATTGATTTCCCGTATTCTATCTCTCTGAAAGCCAGTGGCTCTCATTGAGATACAATTCCGTGAGCAGCAGTGGCCCACTGTTGTTGTCTATTTTCTCACATTACATCAATCTAGACTGATAACTTTGCCATTTTTTCTGTTATAACAATATGGGACAATTTCTGTGCTTTACTTTATACTATGCCTGATAGAGTAAATCTCATTTAATATTACCTTTAGAATGTTCTTCTGCACTGTTGATTAATACATGTAACCAACTGTATAACCATATTTTATCAATGTGTATTCAATAGGAAAACATTGCAAATGAATTTTCTGTGAATAAGTGTGTTTAACTGCCAATTAAGTCAAATACGTTTGACTATTAGAACAGCCTGATATGTAGTTTAACCGACAGTGAAATGGTAATTATTAACAAGAATTTTAAAATAGAGAATAAGGTGGTTTACGTACGAGCTTGGAGGAAAAGGGTGGATGTGGCACAATTATAGTGGACAAGAATATGAGCATGTCTGAAAGCCAGGAACAGCGATACTCTGATCATGACAGACCTAACCTAGACAGTACAGTGGGGAACAGCTGAAGGATGCTGTCCAAGCAAGTCACTGTCTGTAGAACAGGAGTAGAAGCAGAGGCTGAGCTTTCTTGACATGATAGGGCAGAAATTTCCAGAGGGTCAGATTGTCAGGTTAAGTGGTGCCAGATATCTGCAGCCTCTCTGCCAGAAAAACTGGAAGTTGTATTGTTTAACAGGGCTGGCAGTGATGTGAAATTTGCCTGTGCTAAGATCAGTCAGAGTGAGCAGGTGCTTAGTGACTATGCACTTGTGGTAATTCCCCCACCCCTACCCACACCCTACAGATCAACCAGATATATTCATTAACCACAAGACCTTCCACTCTATCAATACAATTGTCATACAACCGCAAAAAAGATATTTATCCGAGTGTGCGTCATTTGTCCAAGAAGCCACTGGGATGCTTTCAACGTGTTGAAGTCTAAGCTCCCTGACATCAGAAACATAGGAGACAAGGGATAACTATTGATGATATTCATGAGGTACACAGCAATGAAAAGTGGGACAAGTAGATCCGACTATCAGATATGTCCTTCAGCAAACAATCAGCATGCACTCCAAGGACCTGGACAGATTTGGAGATAACCTTCAGTACTCACCAGACCATGTGTCCAGAATGGTGATGGAGTGTTACACTGAGCATGCCTTATTCATACAAGGTTCATTTACATTCCACCAGTAAACCAAGGTCAGGACTATATATGACACCATTCATCGCTTCCATCCAATGTCACTGATACAAAGCGGGGGCAATGTCCTGGTGGTCTTGTCACCAGACTAGTAATCTTAACTGCCCTCTGAAATGGCCTAGCAAGCCATTCAGGTGTTTCAACCGCTAGAAGGGAATAAAGGAATGAAACCAGATGAACCACCTGCTATGATGAAGGTACCAGAAGTGACAACGCAAACACAGCCCTGTTGAACCTGCAATGTCCTTCTCATTAAAATCTGGGATCCAGTGCCAAAATTGAGAGAGCTGCCCTATGAGTCCTCAACATTGACTTTTGACCCCATGATGTGTCATAGCATTAGGTCAAACACTGGCAAGAAAACCTCCAGACCGTTACCTCCGCTATCAAATCAGTGCTCCTCCTCGTTGAACAGCACTTGGAGGGAGTCAAGGTCACAAAGGCTCAGCAGCACTGCTATTGATTGAGGTGGTCAAGTCCTACAAGACATAGTTACTTGATTGCATCTGCAGAAGATGGTGTGAGAAAAATATATTGGACCTCATCCTCATCAACCTGCCTGCTACAGAGGCATCTGTCCATGACAATATCAGTAAGCGTGACCACCGGACAGTCTTTGTGGAGATGAAGTCCTGTCTTCATATTGAGATTGCCCTCCATTGTGTTGGCACTATCGCTGTGCTAAATGGGGAGGACTTCAATCATATGTAGCAACTCAAGACTGGCATCCATGAAGCAGTGTGAGCCATCAGCAGCAACTAAATTGTACTCCAGCACAATCTGTCACCTGGAGACCCGGCATATTCCCTATTCAACCATTACCATCAAGCCAGATGATCAACCCTAGTTCAATGGAGAGTACAGGAGGCAGTGCCAGAAGCAGCACCAGGCATACCCAAAAATTAGGTGTCAACCTGGTGAAGCTGTGAAACTTGTGTTCCAACAGCAAAAGCTGCAAGTGAAAGAGCTAAATGATTCCTCAACCAATGGATCAGATTTAAGCTCTGCAATTCCTGTTACATCTAATCTGTACAAGACATTGGTAAGGCCATACTTGGAGCACTGAGTACAGTTCTGGTTACCCTGCTAGAGGAAGGATGTTGTTAAACTGGAAAGGGTGCAATAAAGATTTACAAAGATATTACAGAGACTGGAAGATTTTGAGTTATAAGGAGAGGCTGGATAGGCTGGGACTTCTTTCCCTGCAGTGAAGGAGGCTGAGAGGTGACATTGAAGAGGTTTATAAATTAATGAGGGGCATAGATAGGTTGAACAGCCAAGGTCTTTTCCCCAAGGTAGTGACCTTGGACCAACCATTTTCACCTGCTTTGTCAATGGGTGTCTTCCTTTCTGAAGCAAAGTATGAATTTAGTTCATCAGCTATTTCTTTGTTCACCATTATAAATTCCCCTGTTTCTGACTGTAAGGGACCTATGTTACTTTTCATCTTTCTTTTTCTCTTTATATACGAAAGAAAATTTTATGGTCAGTTCTTATGAGTGCAAAATTTCAGGGAACATACTCTATTTTCCCCTTCTTAATCAATCCATTGGTGCTCTTTGGTGGCACAGTGGTTAGGACTGCTGCCTCACAGCACCAGGGACCTGGGTTCAATTTCCAGTCTCAGGCGACTGTATGTGTGGAGTTTACACATTCTCCCCATGTCTACATGGGTTTCCTCCTACAGTCTAAAGATGTGCAGGTTAGGTGGATTGGCCATGCTAAATTGCCCATAGTGTCCAGTGATGTGCAGGTTAGGTGAATTAGCCATGGGAAATACAGGGATAGGGTAGGGGGTGAGTCTGTGTGGGATGCTCTTTGGAGAGTTGGTGTGGACTAGTTGGGCCGAATGGCCTGTTTCCACACTGGAGGGATTCTCTGATTCCTTTTGATTTCTAAACTGTGTTCCTAATTCTCGGGCTGTGTTTTCTTGCCAATTTGTACATCTGTTCTTTGCATCTAATAGTATATCAAACTTCCCATGTAAGCCATAATTTGGCCATTGTTTTCTTTATGCTCTTACAGGAATAAACAATTTTTGTACTTCATCCATTCACTCTTTGAATGTTTGCCATTGCCTACCTGCTATCATTCCTCGCAGTGACATTTCCTCATCCATCACAGCCAACTTGTAAGTCATACCATTGTAAGTCCCTTTAAGATCCAGGACTGTAGAATCAATACCTCACTCTCCATCTTGATGAAGAGTTCTATCATATGATGATCACTCATCCCCAATGGCTCTCTCACAATTGCATTACCAATTATTCTGTTCTCATTGCATAATATCGAGTCTAAGATGGCCTGTTCTCTAGTTAGTTCCTCAGTGAATTGGTTCATGAAACCAACCTATTTACACTCAAGGAATTTCTTCTGTATCATATTGTGACTATTTAAAGTCATCCATAATTACATGTCCCTTTACTGCATGAATCTCTGATTTCCTGTTTAATGGCATTGCCAGCATCACCACTACGGTTTGGTCAATATACCGCGCCCACTAATGTTTTTCACCCCTTGGTATTTCTCAGTTCTGCCCACACAGATTCTATGTTGTTTGAGGTAATATCTTTCCTCAATATTGTGCTTACACTCTCTTTAAACAGGATTGCAACTCGACTGCTGTTTACTTTTTGTCTGTCCTTCCTAATACTGAATACTGTATTTTTCAGTTCCCACCTCTGGTTACCCTACAGCCATATCTCTGTAAGCCCAATGATATCGTGCCCATTTGTGTGATAAATTCATCCACTTTATTTCAACTGGTCTTTGCGTTCAGGCTTGAAGTTTGCATTTTTAATGTTTATTGTTGCATTCCCACAAGTTTTTACAGTGGCCTTGGTTGGTTCTTCCCCTTGACTCCTCTGCCTGTCACTTCTCTTATTCCCCTTTTTGTCTTTTGTTATTGTCCTTGATTCCCCTTCCTCCGACTCCTTGCATAGGTTCCCATCCCCCCTTCCAATTTAGTGTAAACCTTCTCCAACCAGTCAAGTAAGTACTCCTGGCTAGGACATCAGTTGTGGTCCAGTTCAGGGGTAACCCATCCAGTTTGTGTCGGCCTCACCTTCTCCAGTACCAGACCCAATGCCCCAGGAATTTAAAACCCTTCCCCACACACCATCTCTTAAGCCATGTATTCACCAAATTATATCTGCTATTTCTACACTGACTAGCATGTGGCACTGGTAGTAAACCTGAGATCATTACTTTTTTGAGGTCCTACTTTTCAGCTTGCTTCCTAACTCCCTATATTCTGCTTAGAATACCTCATCCCCTTTTTTAAAAACAAAACAATGTTGCTGGTTTCCTCTGTGTACCAAGACCAGTGGCTGTTCACCCTTCTTCTCCAGGATGTCCTATAGCCACTCTGAGACACTTTGACCCCAGGAGAGTCATAGAGATGTACAGCATGGAAACACACCCTTCAGTCCAACTTGTCCATGCTAACCAGATATCCTAAATTAATCTGGTCCTATTTGCCAGCATTCAGCCCATATCCCTCTAAATCCTTCCTATTCATATACCCATCCAGATGCCTGTTAAATGTTCTAATTGTATGAGTCTCCACCACTTCCTCTGGCAGGTCATTCCATACACACAGCACCCTCTGTGTGAAAATGTTGCCCCTTGGGTCTCTTGTAAATCTTTCCCCTCTCACCTTAAACTTATCCTCCCTAGTTTTGGACACCCCTACGGTAGGAAAACAACCTTGGCTATTCACCCTATTCCAGGCCCTTCATGATTTTATAAATCTCTATAAGGTCACCCCTCAGCTTCCGACACTCCAGGGAAAATAGCCCCAGCCTATTCAGCCTCTCCCTATAGCTCAAAATCTCAAACCCTGACAACATCCTTGTAAATCTTTTCTGAATCATTTCAAGTTTCACAACATCCTCCCTATAGAAGGGAGACCAGAATTGAACACAGCATTGCAAAAGGGGCCTAACCAATGTCCTGTACAGCCACAACATGACCTTCCAATGCACTGACCAATAAAGGCAAGCATACCAAACAGCTTCTTCACTATCCTATTTATCTGCGATCCCACTTTCAAGGAACCATGAACCTGCACTCCAAGGTCTCTTTGTTGAGCAACACTCTCCAGGACCTTACCATTAAGTGTATAAGTCCTGCCCTAATTTAACTTTCCAAAATGCAGCACCTCACATTTATTTGAATTAAACTCTGTCTGTCGGCCCATTGGCCCATTTGATCAAGGCTCCACTGTACTCTGAGGTAACCTTCTTGGCTGTCCACTGCACCTCCAATTTTGGTGTCATCTGTAAACTTACTAACCACACACCCTATGCTCCAAATCCTTTATATAAATGACGAAAAGCAGTGGACCCAGCAACGAACCTTGTGGCACACCACTGGTCACAGGCCTCCAGTCTGAAAAGCAACCTGTCCACCTCCACCCTCTGTCTCCTGCCTTCCAGCCAGTTCTGTATCCAAAAGGCTAACTCTCCCTATATTCCATGTGATCTAAACTTGTTAACCAGTCTACCACACAGAACCTTGTTGAATGTCTTACTGAAGTCCATATAGATCACATCCACCTCTCTGCCTTCATCAATCCTCTTCAGTCATGGTAATAAAAGTTGGGGTGGGGGGTGTGACTCTCAGGGCTTGGTAATACAGTTTAATACTTTTGCCTGCCCTTAACTCCTGTCACTGATAAATGTTGGAGGGATTTACCAGTTGAATCTCCGCCTGGTTGGCCACATTATGAATCTGCCTTTCATGGCTCTCAGGACCTGCAGTGGAACTTGAATCCAGAGCATCTGGCTCAGAGGCACAGATGCTACCCAATGCAGCACAAAACTCCTCCTTTCTAATTTTAATAAAGAAAATAATTTATCAAATTTTGGAGATTACGTCTAAGATGAATATTCGGGAGCATGACAATTTTATAAATTAATCATTCCCATCTCATTCCTTAAGATTAGAAGCTCCGTGGTTAGCACTCCTGCCTCACAGTACCTGGGACCCAGATTCGATTCCACCCACGAACAGCTGTCTGTGCAAAGCTTGCACATTCTGTGTCTGTGTGGGTTTTCTCTCAGTCCAAAGATATGCAGGTTAGGTGGTTTGGCCATGCTAAATTACCCATAGTATCCAGGGATTAGAAATGGGAAATGCAGGGTTATAGGGATAGGGTGAGGGGGGTAAGTTTAGATGGGACGCTCTGATCAACGTGGGCTCAATGGGCCAAATGAGTTCTTCAACACTGTAGAGATTCTATGATTGAATCTATGACTTTCTCTCCATCATAAAGTCAGGAGTGGGGATATTCACAGATGATTGCACAATGCTCAGCACTATTTGTGAATCCTCAGATACTGACGCAGTCCATGTTCAAATGTGTAAGACCTGGCCAATTTCCAGGCTTAGGCTCACAAGAAGCATTCCCTCTCAAATTCTTTCCAGCTGTATAGGCCTCCGAAGTCCAAGTGCAGCAACAACTTCTGGATCTGGAAGTCAATGCTGTGAAAAACATAGCAACCCCAGAGTCTTGAAGAAGGGCAATACTCAAAATGTTGACTTCTCCTTTCCTCCAGGTGCTGCCTGGCTTGCTGTGTTCTTCCACCTTCCTGTTTGTCTACCTTGGATTCCAGCATCTGTAGTTTTTTTCTGTCTCTAACATACCAACACCAATTGACATGTGTAGAAACTTGGAGAGTTGAGCTTGTGAGTAGCCCAGAGGAAACATAGCTGACAACTGACAAGAAATATTCACACCACACAAGTGGCAAGTAATGACCATCTCCAATAAGAGAGAATCTAACCATCACCCCTTGTCATTCAATGGCATCACTATCTCAGAATCCTCCACTATCAACATCCTAGAAACTGAAGTGGACTAACCATATTACGATTTTGGCTACAAAAGCAGATCAGAGACTGGGAACATTGCAGTGAGTAGCTCACCTCCTGACTCCCCACGGCATGTCTGCCATCGATAAGGCACAAGTCAGGAATGTTTTGAAATGAGTGCAACTCCAACAACACTCAAGAAGCTTGACGTTATCCAGGACAAGGAAGCTCACTTGATTGGCACCAAATGCACAAAGATACAGTCCCTCCACTACTGACATTCAGTCACAGCAGCATGTACCACTTACAAGATACACCACAGAAATTCACCACGGCTCCTTAAGTAGCACTTTCCAAATCCACAAATAGTACCATCTGGAAGGCCAAGGGCAGCAGATACATGGGAAAACCATCACCTGCAAACTCCCCTCCTAAGTTACACACCATCCTGACTTGGAAATACACCGCTGCCATTCCTTCATGATAGTTGGGACAAAATTCTGGAACTCCCTACCTAATGGACTGCAGAAGTTCACATAAGAGCTCAAAACCACCTTCTCAAGTGCAACTCGGGTTGGACAATAGATGCTGGCCTAGCTAGAAATCCCAATTTCTGCCCAAACGCACACAGACAGAAAAAGATATGAGTGCTATGGACAGAGGGAAAACTGAGAAAGCAGTTCAGTGGTCTCTGTTCACAGGATCTTGTTCTGATCAGAACACTGCTTCTTGGTCTTACTTCTCTAGATGCTTTCATTAGTTTGCAGGAGGCACAGGATGGCTGATTCACATTTAGAAAACATCTCCAACTTATCGCTTAAAAGTCACAACATTACAGCAACTACTGAAGGAGAAATAAACTGGTTTTCTTCAGGTTGAAAGTAGCTTTTACTGCAGAGAACAAACACAGCTCCTGAGGGTGGAGATTGGATGGCTTCTCTCTATATTTTCCACAGCCCCAAGCTGTTCAGCTACCTAAGAATCAATCACATAGATGTTGGGCAGCAGGTGCTTTTGTCAGTGGTAACTGGTCATTAATCCACAGACCAATCAGCTTTTTGTTGCTGGCTGAATCTCTATTTGTACACGCCTCAGCTCCAATTTGTCTGCACTTTCTCTTCCTAATTCTTGAACCAGCAGCTATGTAAAACCTATGCTTACAATTAATGTCAGATTACTTGCTTTCAAAGCATTTAATAATCCATCAGAGACGAGTTGGTCCGAAGGGTCTGTTTCTGTGCTGTACAGCTCTATGGCTCTTTAGGTCATTTCAGGCCACAAGCAAAAATACAGAAAAATAAAAAGGTAGAGTCTCTGCAGAATGACAAAGTAGAATATTACTTAAATGGAGAATGAATTTGGAATTTGAAATGCAGGAGGATTTAGATGTTTTAGTGCAAGACACACAAAATATATGTATGCAGGTACAGCAATGTAATCAAGAAGAATGGAATGCTATCCTTTGTTACAAGAGGAATTGAACTCCAAAGTAAGGATAAATATAAACCAAAGAACTGCAGGAGCTGTAGCTCAACAACAAACACAGAACTTGCTGGAAAGAAGGGTCACTAGATCCAAAATATTAACTCTGCTTTCTCTGCACAGTGCCTGCCAGACCTGCTGAGTTTTCCCAGCAGTTTCTGTGTTTGTTTAGTTAAAGAGGGCATTAGTGGGACCACATCTCAAATGCTGTATGCCATTTTGCTCTCTTTTTTTAATACTCATTCATGGTACACAGGCTTTGCAGGTTCAATCAGCATTTATTGCACATCCCTATTTGCCCTGGAAATGATTGGCTTGCTAGGTCAATTTTTAATTCCAATCATTTTTAATTGAATTCAAATTTCATCATCTGCTGTGGTGGAATTTGAATACATGTCTCCAGAGCACTTTGGTCTGGGTTTTAGATTACAGACACTGACATTACCTCTCCACATGGAAATGCAGTGGAGGCATTTCAGAGAAGGTTTACTACTTTGAATCCTGGAATGAACAGGGTGTCTTATGAGGATGGGTTGGACAGACTGGGTTTGTTTCACTGGAGTTTAGAAGTGTGAGGAGTGACTTGATTGAAGTGCATAAGTTCCTGAAGGCGGATGATAAAGAATGTTTCCGCTTCTGGGTCAGTCCAGAACTGGGTGGGGGGGAGGGGGGCACTTTATTTAAAAAATTAGGCATCAGCTTTTTAAGATGAGGAGAAAGCTTTGCTCTCAGAGAGTTGCATGAACTATGTTCCCTGTAATTTATTCCCTCTGCATGGACATCTGAAGTCTGTGTGTTTCATTTTGTTATGGAACCAGAAGTCAATGCATTGCCACACCAATTGGCATGTGCAGCACCTCAGATGGAATATCTCCTGGTATATTGCAAAGCTGTGTCTTTTCTTTCATTAATACTCTCCAGCTGATGGTTTACCACATCAGAGCTTCTGCACATGATGACTGCTTTGTTGAGAGTAAATTTCTCCTCTCCCAGCAGATGTTCTGTCACAGTGGGATCTCATGCCAAAAATAATCTTACATTTGATGTGATCATCTTTCAGTTATCCTAAGTCTCAGCTATCAACTGGATGTGTCAATACAATCACAAATTGATCAATGTTCTCCCTCTCCCCCTTAGCTCTGATGTTAAACGTGGGCCATTCATAAGTAACATTAAAAGAAGATTCACAATGTTTCTTCAAGGACTTCAAATTTTCCCCACTGTGGTTTTTCTTTCCAGTGAGTACTAAGTCGAATTTCAAATTTCAGTACTCTTTCTCCAGCATTAGTAACAGAGGTGCCACTCTTACTTGACCAGGATTCTTATACATTTCACAAAAACCAAAGTTGCTGGAAAAGTTCAGCAGCTCTGGCAGCATCTGTGAAGGAAAAAACAGAGTTAATGTTTCAGGTCCGGTGACCCTTCCTTAGAACTCAGCAACCCCTCTGTTCTGAGGAAGGGTCACCGGACCTGAAAAGTTAACTCTGTTTTTTCCTTCACAGATGCTGCCAGACCTGCTGAGCTTTTCCAGTAACTTCTGTTTTTGTTCCTGATTTACAGCATCTGCAGTTCTTTCAGTTTCTTATTCATTTCTGTAGCTACCTCATAATTTTGCCATTGAGACTGGAAGAAATTCCAATTCAGTCTCATGTTTCATTTGTTTTCCTTTCTGTGTCATTAGGGACCAGAAAATCTAGGCATCTGGGCCTACCCAGTAATTCAAGTAAGACTGCTGCTCTAATTTTTCCTTACTGCTTCTTACAGCTCTGAAAATTTTCAACGTAAAATTTCAACATTCTTTCAGTTTCTCACTTTGGACTCCATCTTTCATGTAATATGTTTTAATGATAATTACCTCTACGTGAAAGCAAGTTGCAGTAAAAGTATAAATAGAAAGAACTGTGGACTCTGTAAATCAAAAACAAAAACAGAAATTGCTGGAAAAGTTCAGCAGGTCTGGCAGCACCTGTGGACAGAAATCAGAGTTAACATTTTGAGTCAAGTTACCCTTCCACTGATGAAGGGTTACTGGACCCGAAATGTTAACTCTGATTTCTCTCCACCGATGTTGCTAGACCGGCTGAGCCTTTCTAGCAATTTCTGCTTTTGGTACAGTAAGATGTCTGTCACAACTCACAAATGGACAAAGAGCTAATAGATTTCTCTAAACAGGGACAATTTTGAGGATCCGAGACAACAAGGTGCAGGGCTGGATGAACACAGCAGGCCAAGCAGCATCATAGGAGCAGAAAGGCTGATGTTTCGGGCCTAGACCCTTCAATTTTGAGGATGGTCCACGTTTACGGCAGGAGTCTTGGTTAAAACCATTTTTGCTTTAACTGCTTATGGTGAATATAAACCCTCGTCTGTTGACATTATTCCCATTGTAATTCAATCTGCTAAATGAATACATTTAGCTCTATGAGCTGCAGTGGGTTGAGTTTGGAGATAGACAGCCCGCAGGCCATTGAGAGTTGACTGATCGATATGTCTCTCACTCTCTGGGTGCCTGTGGCTGGCGATCGATGTCTCTGTGTTTGTTTGCTGCTCCTGCCGGATGACAGGCGCCCGGCGCCTGCCTGGGGCTCGGGGCTGTCGCCGTCTCCATTGTCCGTGTCAGAGGCGCCCGGCAATGGGGAGGAAACACAAGAAGCACAAGGCGGACAAGCACGCAGCAGAGGGTAAGAGCGGCTCCCCGGGTGGATCTCCTCCTCACTCAGGCCGCTCTCCTACAGCTGGTCCCACCCCCGGGCTCCACGGCCGGGCCTAGTGCCCCGAACTGAACCAACACCGGGGCTACTCCGGAAAGCACTCGGCCCCGCTGAGAAAGGGAGGGAAGGGGATGTTTATTTGTTTTGAGGTTGTCTTACAGGAACCGGGGGTTTGGATTAGGGTGTGGAGAGGGTGGAGACGCTGCTGTGGGTGCTTGCTAATGTTGGTTGGTACCCCTCCCATAGCCTGAAACGTTACGGTGCCCCGGGGGAGGAGGTCCATCAAAAGCAGAATCAACACAGAATCTACCGCAGTCGTTATTTTTAAAGGGCAGCACCAATTGTTACTCTCTCTGTCTGTCCCTTTCTTCCTCCCCGCGCCTCCGCTAACCATATGCCTTTGCTCTTGGGTGTTTCTTCTCTGTTTGGGCCAGAGGTTCAAGTCGTGTTTTGTTGCGATTTATTTTAACACTCTGCAAGGATACACTTCGTTCTAGAACCCCGTGCGATGTCCCCGGGTTCTATCAGCAGCTTGTAGGGGTCACTCAACGGAGTGTTGTGGTACATTGTAACATCCTTCCTTCCTTACATAAACAGAAGGTGCTGGAGACACTCAGCAGCTCTGACAGCTTCCTACGAACAGAAAGGTGGAGTTAGCTTTTCGAGTCCAGTGACCCTTCACCGGAACATGTTTAGTAGCAAAAAAAATTGCGAGTACTTGCGGCTGGGGGACTCTCTGGTCACCTGCAGATATCCAAACCAAGTACCGAGAGAGTGCATGCAAGTAATCTCCACTCACTGCTTTAGACATAGGTCTGTGGGAGCATACAACACAAACCAAACAGTTTCAAGTGTTGGTTGACATCAGCTGAGGTTTTAGAGATTAAAACTGTATATGGGGGACATTAGAAGAAAGGCCACATACACTGCCTAAGCTGTGAGCACAGTAATTCGTAGTTTACTGCTGCTTCTCTGACTCAGTCCCTTCCAACCATTAGGTATTAGTTTGCAGGGCTATCTTGAACCAAATGGAAATAATCACAGGATGCAGTGGCAGGCCTTCAGCCTCTATTAGTGAGCTAGGATCCTCTGCATTGCTCAAAGATTGGTGTGGGTAGGATAAATTTTGGTTTGTTGGGCGTTGGCACCAATACTGGTGTAGAAGGGAACTGTTCCATTGGGATCGGCCTGATTTGAACTCTGCTGGGACCAGTGCCTTGGTGAATCAAATAGCTAGGGCTATACATAGGGCTTTAAACTAGTGGGGTGATAGGAGAAATGTAAGCTTACAAAGTAAGAGGATATGGCATCTTTGTAGGGTAACTATTTAGATAGTGATGTGCAGAGTGGGACAGGAAGGGACAGAGTTTGCAAACACAGAAAAGAAACATTAAATCAGGTCAAAAACAGAGAAATGGCAAATAGCCAAACTAATGGCTCTTTTACTTGCATGCGTAGAGTATTCAGAAAATAAATGAATTAACAACATAAACACTAAGAATATGATCTCCTATTCATTACAGAGGCATGGTTAGAAGGAGACCAAATTTAGGAACAGTATGTTCAAAGATATATGACATTTCAAAAGGATAGATGGGAAGGAAAGGACGGTGGAGTAGCATTGTTAGTACAGGTTGGAAAAAGTTTGATAGCAAAATGTAATCTTGAATTAAAGGATCTAGAATCCTTACCAGTAGAGGGAAGAAATTTTTAAAAAAGACACTGGTAGGCCCAGAATGGTAGCTTTGTGATGGGACAGAGAATAAGTTAGGAGTTAATGAAGGCAGCTATTAACCATGGGTGAGTTTAATCTTCATACAGATTGGAGTAGTCATATTGGCCACAAGGACAAATTCATAAGAGTATATTTGGGCCAGTTTCCTAGAACAAAATTTCGCAGATCCAAACAGGGATCAGGCTATTTTGGTTCTGGTGATCTGTAGTGAGGCAGTTTTAGTAAATGATCTCAGAGTTTAAGATCCCCAGGAAACAGTGACCAGAACATGATAGAATTTAGCATTTAGTTTGAAAAGGGGAAGCTTAGTATGGAAATAACTCTGCTGAACGTAAATTTGGTTAATTACAAAGGAATGAGGGTAGAGGTAGCTGGAGAGGACCAGGAAAGGAGGTTAACAGCAAAGGCTGTTGAGGAGCAATGGCATACATGTTTAAAAAAAAAAGTTTATGGCTCACAACAAAGATATATCCTTGTGAGGAAGGAGGATTCTGGAAAGGGAATAAGTCAATCATGCTTAATCAGGGAAGTTAAGGATAGCATCAAATTGACAAAAAAAACATAATGTGGCAAAGATTAGTGGTAATTCAGAGTATTGGGAAAGTTTTAAAAACCAATAAAAGACTACCAAAAAGAGGAAGAAGATAACTTTTTGAAGGAAAATTTACAAGTAATATCAAGATTGACAGCAAGAGCTTCTTTAAATATATAAGAAGGAAGAGACAGGCCAAAATTATCGTGAGCCACTGAGGGAATGAGGCTAAGGACATAATGGGGAACCAGGAAATGGTACAGAAGTTGAATAAATACTTTGCAGCAGTCTTCTTAGTAGAAGATGCTGTTGGCATTTGAAAAATACTAAATTAAGTGACAGAAGAAAGAGAGAAAATAACTACAATAACAATCGCTACAGGAAAAAAAAGTACTAGGGAAGGCATTGGGACTAAAGACCAATAAGTTCCCTATACCTGCTGGGAAACATCCTAGCATGTTAATAGAAGTAGCTACAAAGATAGTGGATGCACTAATAGTAATCTTCCAATAATCCTTGGTAAGGTCCCAGGTTAAGTTAAGTAAGTGGGCAGAAACTTAGCACATGGACTATAATATGGAAAAATGTGAGGTTATGCACTTTGGCAGGAAGAATAGAGAAGCTGAATTTTATTTAAATGGAGAAAAACGGCAGAAATCTATAGCACAGAGACATTGGGGAGCCCTCATGCATAAATCACAAAAAGCTTGCAATCAAGCTCAGCATGAAATAGGGAAGGCAAATAGAACATTGTCCTTTATTTCAAAGAGAATGCAGTATAAAAATAGGGAGGCCTTGCTAAAACTATAACAGGTACTAGCTGGGATACTGTAAACAGGTTTGATCCCCTTAACTAAAGAAAGATATTAGAGGCAATCTAAAGAAAATTCATTAGGGATGGAAGGACTGTCTTATGAAGAGAGGTCGAGCAAGTTGGGCCTGTATTCATTGGAGTTTAGAAGAATGAGAGGTGACTTTGTTGAAACATAAAATTCTTCGCAGATTTGACAGTATAGGTGCAGAAAGATTGTTTCCCTTTGTGGGAGAGTCTAGGACCAGAGAGCGTAATCTCAGAGTAAGGACTCACCAATTTAAGACAGACATGAGAAGGAATTTCTTCTTTCTCACAATATAGAATTCTTTACCTCAAGCTGTAGAGGCAGGGTTGTTAATTTTATTCAAGACTGAGATAAACAGATATTTAATTATTAAGAGAATCAAGAGTTATGGGGAAAAGACAGGAAAGTGGAATTGAAGAATATCAGATTGGACATGATCTCATTGAATGGCAGAGTGGTCTTGATGAGCTGAATGGCCTATTTATGCTCCTGTGTGTTATGGTCTCAGAGCAGTTTATATGAATGGAATATTTTTAAGTAGAATGCTCTTCCGCTCTACAAAAGGCACTACAGTAATTTATTGATTTCCTCCCTGTACATTCTTTGAAGCTGAACTGGACTGTTTGTAACTTCAGTGTCCTACGTAACTCTAAGCTGAGATTCTAACTCCATATCCTCTCCATTGCCAAGAAATGTTACTTTATTTCCATCATGCCTTTCTTCACTCCTGCCTTAGCCCATCTGCAGTTGCAATCCTCAGCAATGCTTAATATTACCTCCAAATTGACTGTTCCAGTCATCTCCTAACCAGTTTCCCAGCTTCTACTGTCTAGCAGGTTTATGTCCACACCTTAACTCACCAAGTCCACTGCACCCATCATCTCTTTGCTCACTGACCAACACTGGCTGCTGGTATAGCAAAGTCTAAAATTTAAAATTTTCACCATTGTGTTCAAATCCCTTTCTTTGCCACCTCTTCCAACCTTGTCTCCCTCTCGGGTATCTGTTTTCCTCCAGCTCTTACCTCTTGTCTATCTTCCACTCTCCTTGTCCCAACATTGATAAACGTCTCTTCAGCTGTCCAGGT
This sequence comes from Rhincodon typus, assembly GCF_021869965.1. NCBI lineage: Eukaryota > Metazoa > Chordata > Chondrichthyes > Orectolobiformes > Rhincodontidae > Rhincodon > Rhincodon typus. The sequence continues at coordinate 37,236,748 of NC_063346.1, read as the reverse complement.
CATAAACTCTAGAATTTCCATCTCCAAACTCCTATTCTACATCTCTTTGCTCTTTTAAGAAAATGCTTAAAATCTACCACTTTGACCATGTGTTTGGTCATTCTCCTAATATCTCCTTTGACAATGTCAGTTTTTGTTACTCTTTAGTGGAGTGCTTTAGGAGTTTCAATTCTATAAAGGTGATAAATGCATGCTGTTGTATTTGCAGCCTGCACTCTATCAACAATGTACAGTACACTGGTCACCCTGTTTTACTTTAAAAAGTTTCTGTGTTCTCATTGAACGATAAAGTTTACTGAAAGCAGTTTCTTCCCTATAGATTGTTTGATTATTAATTTACTGGCAGGAGCTGCAAAATGCTGATCTCCAAATATCCTATTCATTTACTGCCCACTCCCTTTTCTCACAAAGGTCCTCAGATATATTACTGCCTCTCAGCTTTCCCCCCTGCTTCTACCAGAATGTCACGAGCTCTGGTTTCTGTATGGGCCATAAGACTAAGACCTCAGTGGCCTGAGTCGCGATTCTGATCCCATTTAGTTATCTCTGCACAGGCTTTGATGTTTGAGCACACCATCTTCATTCATTGCCTTTCTTCCATTGTCTAGCTAAGACTGTTCTGTTAATTGACTTCCTGTCTTCAGGCTGTTAATACACCTTCAGCAAAAGCTTATTTTCTGTCTCTGCCCACTAAGTGTGGAAGTAAGAGGTCATCCCTAGTTGGAATTAATTGGAGTTATCCCCAGAGTTCTGACCAATATTTATCCCTCAATCAGTGTCACGAGCAGATTATCTAGTCATTATTACAATGGTGTTTGTAGGAGTTTACTTCATGTAAATTGGTGATGTGTTTCCTACATTACACAGTGACCACATTTCAAAAAGTACTTCCTAGGTCTTTGAGAAGTCCAGGGGTCATTAAACGTATCTGGAATACTTGAAGCAAAATAAAACTTTTAAAACAGAAAATACGTCTTCAAATGCAGCCTGATTGTGCTGGTTTATGGTGGATTTTACAAGCAATGATATACAAATATGTTTGAGGTAAACTTGAAGGAAATAAGCATTTCTCAAACCTAAAGTGGATACAACTAGATCACTGACTGTATCCAGGGTGGAAATCTTTGGCCAACTTGCTGATCTCCCTTTTGATTAGTTAGCCATTAGCAGCTTGAGGTGAATTTCCACTGCTCTGCAGCAAGATTCTTGTCTTTCCCAGTCTCCTAGATTCTCACTGGATAGAGTTTTTATCTGATATCAAGAGTAACTTGATGGAAGAGGCTGAAAATCTTCTCTTTTCTATTTAGTACCTCATTGGCTTAGAATTTATGTTAAATAATTCAGTTTGGGTTTGTTAATCCTCTTCAACCTGGAGAAGAATGAGCTTTAGGGTATGATTGTGTGCAAGATTGGTCTCTGAAAATTAATACTATACAAGATGGTGCCATTGATTGTAAATCTCTCGGAATATGGCTCACATCTTCTAAACAGCAGTGATCATCTGATTGCCCCTCTGGTCGTAGATTTTCCCAATTCAATGCTGCTCCTCACTTCCTTCTTGATTGTCTGACTCCAGCTGTCTTAGCAATACAGTGTCCTTTGGGAATATCCATCGAGTGAAGTAAAGTTGGGAGAAGATAGGGAACATTCTTTTTTGTTGAACTTGTTTCAAAGGCCCAATCTTTAAATGTGGATCTACGGACGAGTGAATCAGTAAGTGGGTTGGACGGGTGAGGAAGTAGATTGATGAGTGACTCGGTAGTCAGGTCGAGGGATTGGTCAAATCTGTTGAGGGGGAGGTGAGTAGTCAGGTAAGGTTGGATGGTGGTGGGGTAGCTGGGTGATTGGGGAATCAGTTATGTAGTTACTGGGTTGATAGATTAAAACAGTCTATCTAACGCTTCCTGGATAGTGACACAAGTAAGCACCATGGAACTGTCCCAAGTCTCCGAATTGCGTCAGAACTTGCATTGGATTCTGATGTGCATCTTTAATGATATGTTCGGTTTCTGGTGGTCTGATGATTGGAATGTTGTTTTGAACGTGATTTTACTAAATGATATTGTGCTGCAGTTGGCTTCAGTATGTTGCTTGTAGATGCAAAATTGCAATTTGTTAATCAACTCTCATTCTCAAATACTTGTGTTTTTCTGAAGTGTAAGATTTCACCCAGCACAGTGAAATTGAATAAGTATCTGCCTGCCTTGAAATGTTATGGCTTTGAAGAATTAAGTCTTGTGGTAGTATACCTAACCCTGGACCAGGAGACCTGGGTTCAAGTCTCACCTGCTCCACGGGTGTATAATAACATCTTTTGAACAGATTGATTGGAAAAATAGGTTAACTCTCCTAATGTGATTCTCTTCACTCTCAAAATGAACTCTAACTTTTTCTGTTGGGATCTTTCTTCTAAGTGAGTGATGAGTACTACCAGACTCTACAGCTGGTTATTCTTTTGCTTCACAGAATATACCGATAAACCTCTAAAGCTGGTGCTCAAAGTGGGTGGTAGTGAAATAACAGAATTGTCGACAGCAAGTTTAGGGCATGAGTCAAGTTTAATTGAAGATAAATGCGATCATGACAAACACAAGGAGAAAAAGAAAAAGAAGAAAAAGAAAACTGAAAAAGAGAAACGCACAACCCCAGATGAAAGAAAAAGAAGAAAGGTATGTGTTACAACATATGCAAATATACAACTTTGTACAAGCAAACCAAGAATGTGAAAAGCAGTTTGTCGTTCACAATCTTGAATTGTTTAAATCAAAAGCATCAACAAAGTAACCAGAGTTCGAGTTAATGTGCGTAAACAAGAAGCAGTTTGTTACAGTTACATTTGCCCACAGAATGTTCTGTTTTTGCACGGAGGTTTGTAGTAATTAAAGAGCCAACACAGTGTGGTGCCCTCTACAGGAATTTGGGACATGTCTGAATCGAGGAAGCAACCATGTATCTCTTTTTATATCAAAGAATCTTTCCCGAGATGTGCAGAGTCTGAATCAAGAAGTTGAATATTTAATTCAACGCCAAATCATAGAACGTGGAATAAAGATGAGATTATTTTACTGAAAGGGAGACATGTTGCCAAAACTGCTCACCTTGTACTCATCACAATGAATGCAAGAGTTCTGAATTTCCAACACTCTCTACGGTTTATAATGCTGGAGAAAAGGGTGCTGATAGGTTGCTAAGTCAGCTCTGATTGGCTGAAGTATTGTGATAGATAAAGTACCAGGTAATGACAGGCTCTTTAAGATCCTGCATTATTCAATAAAGGCTGAAGGCTTGAACAAATTATTTTTGTTTTGCAGAGAATGGTCCTTGTGTATAAATGTATATTACTTCTCACAAATTCATAGAGATGTACAGCATGGAAACAGACCCTTTGGTCCAACTTGTCCATGCCAACTAGATATCCTACATTTAATATCGCACTATTTGCCAGCATTTGGCCCATATCCCTTGAAACCCTTCCTATTCATATACCCATCCAGATGCCTTTTAGATGTTATAATTGTACCAGCCTCTAGCACTTCCTCCGGCAGCTCATTCCATACATGCAGCACCCTGTGTGTGAAAAAGTTGCCCCATAGGTCCCTTTTAAATCTTTCCCCTCTCACCTTAAACTTATGCCATCTAGTTTTGGACTCCCCTACCCTGGGGAAAAGACCTTGACTGTCGACTCTATCCATGCCCTTCATGATTTTATAAACTTCTATAAGGTCGCCCCTCGGTCTCCAATGCTCCAGGGTTCCGACCTATTCAGCCTTTCCCTTTAGCTCAAACCCTCCAACCCTGGCAACATCCTTGTGAATCTTTTCTGAACCCTTTCAAGTTTCACAACAACCTTCTTATAGCAAGGAGACCAGAATTGAATGCTGTATTCCAAAAGTGGCCTAACCAATATCCTGTATACCTGCAGCATGACCTCCCAACTCCTATGCTCAATGCACTGACCAATAAAGGCAAGTGTACCAAATGCCTTCTTCACTATCCTATCTACCTGGGACTCCACTTTCAAGGAACTATGAACCTTTGTTTGTTTGACACCACTCCCCAGGATTGTACCATAAAGTATATAAGTCCTGCCCTGATTTGTCCTACCAAAAGCAGTACCTCACATTTATCTAAATTAAACTGCATCTCCGTGGCCCATTCGTTCATCTGTTCAAAGTCCCGTTTTACTCTAAGGTAACCTTTGCTGTCCACTACACCACCAAAGTTGGTGTCATCTGCAAACTTACTAACCATACTTCCTATATTCACATCCAAATCATTTATCTAAATGACAAAAACCAGTGGACCCAGCATCATTCCTTGCGGCACACCGCTGGTCACAGGCCTCCAGTCTGAAAAGCAATCTTCTGCCATCACCTTCTGTCTCCTAACTTCAATGGCTAGTTCTTCCTGTATTCCATGTGATGTAACTTTGCTAACCAGTCTACCATGTAGAACATTGTTGAAAGCCTTACTGAAATCCTTATAGACAACATACACCTCATCTACATCAGTTTTCTCATCACTTCTTCAAACAACTTAATCAAGTTAGTGAGACATTCCTGTTTCATGTATTTGAACGATGAGTCTCTTGGCAAGATACTGTTATGGTGAAGCTGCCACGGAATCGGGACAATCTGATTTCTATGTTGTGCAGAGCACTGATAACCTCAAATGTTGCTGTTAGCAAAAAAAAAATCCAAGTCATTAAATTGTTCCCACTTTCACATTCAATACTTTGTGATTTCATTCTGATTATTAGAGATCCAGGTGGAAAAGTAAATATTATTGAAAACTGTTTAATCTCCCTTTAGGATGAAAAGAAAAAGCGGGAGAAAGAACCTGCTGTCAGTGAACGGGAAGAGGAAGAAAGGAGTCGATCTCCTGCGAGGTTTGAAATGCCACCAGAAAGACACATCACATCTCCTCTAATAAAAATAGAAGGTGAGTTTTTGATATTTTACAAAAAATCTCTCTTATACTTTAACTTTATGCACTGACTTTTTCAGTGTTAAATGGGAGCTAGCAGCAGTAATCAGGTCAGCGGCGCTGTGACTAGTCCTGGGCTCAGAGGGAAAGGGTGCAGTCAGATAGAACGATACTATTAGGAGACTGAGTTGTGAGGGGGACAGACAGGAGATTCTGTGGCTGCAGAAGAGACACCAGGATGGTGTGTTGCCTCCTGGGTGCCAGGGTCAAGGATGTCTCTGAGCGGGTGCAGAACATCTGAAAGGGGAGGGTGAACAGCCAGAAGTCATTGTGCACATTGGTACAAATGGATGGGGTCCTGTGATATGATTATAGGGAGTTAGGTAAGAAGTTAAAAATCAGGACCTGAAGGGTACTGATCTCCGGATTACTCCCACTGCCACGCACCACAGAGGATAGAAATAAAAAGATAGGCCAGATGAATGGGTGGCTGAGGAGCTGGTGTAGGGGGTAAGGTTTTCAGTTCTTGGATCATTGGGATCACTTCTGGGATAGAGGTGACCTGTACAAGAAGGACGGGTTACACTTGAACGGAGGAGGTCCAATATCCTCGTGGGGAGATTTGCTAGTGTTATCTACGAGGGTTTAAACTAGTTTGCCAGGAGTTGGGACTCTGAATAAGAGAGGGCCCATCGAGAAGTCAGGGGAAAATACATTAGCCATCAAGGGCAAGTTTACTGTTCAGGATAGCTGGGGTTCAGTAAAGGGAGGAAAAAGATTTCTGGTTTAAAGTGCATTTATTTCAACATACAAGGCCTGACTGGGAAGGCAGATGAGCTCAGAGCGTGGATTGGCTCTGGGGACTGGGATATTATAGCCATAACAGAAACGTGGCTGAGAGAAGGGCAGGACTGGCAGCTGAATGTTCTACAGAAGCTACAGGTGTGACAGAAGTACAAGTAAGCGAGGAGGGGGAGTTGAGATAACAAGGTGTAGAGCTGGATGAACACAGCAGGCCAAGCAGCATCAGAGGAGCATGAAGGCTGACGATTCGGGCCTAGACCCTCCTTCAGAAAATAGGAGGGGGAGTTGCCCTTTTGATAAGGGAGGACATAACAATAGTGCTTAGAGAGGACATTCTTAAGGGATCGTCAAATGAAGCCAAAAACCAAAGTTGCTGGAAAAGCTCAGCACGTCTGGCAGCATCTGTGAAGAAAAAAAATCAGAGTTAACATTTTGGGTCCGGTGACCCGAGGACGGGGTTCTGAGGAAGGGTCACTGGACCCAAAACATTAACTCTGATATTGTTTTTGGCCTCATTTGATGATCCCTTAAGAATATTCTCTCTAAGCACTGTTTTTATGTCGTCCCTTTTGCAGCAACTTCTGTTTTTGTTCCTGATTTACAGCATCCGCAGTTGTTTCGGTTTTTATCAAATGAGGCCATTTGGTTAGAACTAAGAAACAAGAAGGGGATGGTCACTCTGTTGAGGCTGTGTAATAGACCCCCAAATAGCCAGCGGGAACTAGAGGAACAGATGTGTAGAGAGATTGCGGATACCTGTGGGAATAATAGAGTAGAATTGGTTGGAGATTTTAATTTATCGTGTATTAACTGGGCCACCCAGAAGGCAAAATTCATCAAATACGTCCAAGAAAGTTTCCTAAATCAATATGTAGAGGGCCCTACTCAGGAGGGTGCAACACTGGACCTCCCGTTAGGAAACAAGGTCGGGCAAGTGACTGAAGTGTCAGTCGGAGAGCGCTTTGGGTTCAGTGACCATAACTCTCTCAGTTTTAACATAGTTATGGAAAATGATAGGACAGGCCCACACATAAAGGTGCTGAACTTCAGCTGGGCCAATTTTGGGGCCATTAGGCAGGATCTAGCAAAGGTCGATTGGGTGAGTCTGTTTGAAGGAAAAGGAACGAGTGGCAAATGGGAGGCTTTTAAAAGTGTGATATCAAGAATCTTGGGGTGAAGGGAAAAGCTGGCAGATTTAGGGATCCCTGGCTGGTAAGGGATATTGAGGCTCTGGTCAGGAAAAAGAAGAAGGCCTACTTTGCATTTAAGCTATCGGGCTCGAGTGAATCCCTAGATAACTATAAAAGGTATAGGAGCACACTTATGAGGGAAATCAGATGAGCAAAAGGAGGGTATGAGATGGATCTGGCAGATAAGGTTAAAGATAATCTCAAGAGGTTCTATATCTATATTAAGAGTAAGAGGGTGGCTAGGGAGAGAATAGGTCCCCTTAAAGGTCAGCATGGCAATCCTAGTTATGAAACAACAGGAGATGGGGGAGATTTTTAATGAATATTTCTCCTCACTGTTTATCGAGGAGAGAATCATGGATGCTAAGGAAACGAGGGAAACAAGTGGGGATATTTTGGACCATATACGCATTACCAGAGAGGAGGTGTTTGCAGGCTTAAAGCGCATTAAGGTGGATAAATCCCCTGGGCTCGATCTAATCCATCCTCAGACATTGTGGGAGACTAGAGCAGAAATTGCAGAGGCCCTTGCAGAGATTTTTGCTTCATCTTTAGCCACTGGTGAAGTTCTAGCAGACTGGAGGGTGGCTAATGTTTAAGAAAGGTAGCAAAGATAAGCCAGGGAGCTACAGGCCAATGAACCTGACATTAGTGGTAGGCATGTTATTGGAGGGGATACTGAGGGGCAGGATCAACCAACATTTGGATAGTCAAGGTAAGATTAGGGATAGTCAGCATGGATTTGTGCGCGGGAAGTCAATGTCTGACCAATCTTTCAGAGTTTTCCAAAGAGATAGATGAGGGTAGGGCAGTGGATGTTGTCTATATGGACTTTAGTAAGGCCTTTGACAAGGTCCCACACAGCCGGCTGGTCACGAATGTTAGGTCGCATGGGATCCAGGGAGAGCTAGCTAATTGGATTCAAAATTGGCTCGATGGTAAGAAGCAGAGGGTGATGGTTGAAGGTATTTCTCGGACTGGAGGCCTGTACCTAGTGGTGTGCCACGGGTCGTGTTGGAATCTTTGTTATTTGTTATTTACATAAATGATCTGGATGGGAATGTACAAGGCATGATTAATTAGGAGGTATTGTTGATAGTGAGGAAGGTTATCAAAAATTACAGAGGGATCTTGATCAGATGGGGAAGTGGGCTGATGATTTGCAAATGCAGTTCAATACAGATAGGTGTGCGGTGTTGCACTTTGGAAAGTCAAACCGAGGTAGGACTTATACAGTAAATGGTAAGGTCCTAAGGAGTGTTGTGGAACAGAGGGACCAAGGAGTACAAGAGCATAGTTCATTGAAAATGGTGTCACAGGTGGACAGGGTGGTGAAGAAGGTATTTAGAATGCTGGCCTTCATCAGAGTTGAAGTGTAGGAGTTGGGGCATTATGTTACTGTTGTACAAGTCGTGATAAGACCACATATGGTCTTTTTCCCAGGGATGGGGAATTGAAAACTAGAGGGCATAGGTTTAAGTTGAGAGGGGAAAGATTTAAGAAGGACCTGAGGGGCAACGTCTTCATGCAGAGAGTGGTGCATATATGGAATGGGCTGCCGGAGAGAGTGGTTGAGGCAGGTATAATAGCAACATCTTAAAAATCATTTGGATAGCTACGTTGCTGGGACGGTTTTAGAGGGATATGGACCAAATGCGGGCAATTGGAACGAGCTGAGTGAGCACTATGGTCAACATGGTTTAGGCCAAAGGCCCTGTTTTCCATGTGTATTACTCTGACATTTTTCATACTCTGATACAGTTTGAGAAACTGTGCAGTTGATCTTATAGAACTCTTTAGCCGATTTTGAATGTTTTACTCTGTATTCTTTTGTGTTTGTTAAGGGATGTCAGTGCTGGGAAGTGAGTTCTCACTCTGAATATCCACTGTCTACATCATGCTACTCATAGGCCGTATACAGAAAGATAGAATCTACAGCACAGAAGATACCACTCAGTGTGTCTTGCCAGCAATGGATCTTTGAAAGAGTAATCTTGCTTATCTCATACACCCATATGTATTCAGAATTACTTATGGAACTAGTTTCCACTTTGTTTTCAGGTAGAATGTTCCAGATCCCAAAAAACTCGAGTGAAAATATTTCTCCTCATTTGTCCGTTAGGTCTTTTGTCAATGATTTTAAATTTATGCCTCTAGTTGCAAGATTAAATGTCGAGTTTATATTGATTTTTAATTAAAAATTTAAAAAAAGTTCTGACCTATGCATCTTCGCTGCCTTTCATTGAATTTTAGGCACACATTTAACTTGCTAATTTGTTTCATTTCTGTTCATATTAAAGAATATCAAACACCCTTTCAAGAATTGCAGTATCAACTGTTGCGGCAACTTCAGAGGCAAGTAGTAGCTGTTCAAAGAAGCAATGGAATGGATGGGGGAGCTGGGCTTGACCATGACAACAGTTATTTTGATGCATTGTTAACATTTAGATTTTTTAGAAGCTGCAACTGTTCTACATTTTCAAAAATGAATGTAAAATTTGTATTGAAAATAATTGGATTGTATGACACATTGCTACAGTATTGAATCACAAAATAGTTATATCACTATGCAGAAGCAATTCAGCTAGTACCACTGTCCGCCCTTGCCCCATAATCCTGCAATTTTCATTGTTATCTTCGTGTATGAATTAAATTCCCCTTTGAAAGGCAAAATTGAATCTGTTTCCATCACCCACTCTGATACAGCATTCCAGATCCTAGCCATTCACGATGTAGAAAAATATTTTCTCATGCCACCTTTTGATTCTGTCACCTATCGCCTTAAATCTAACTCCTCTGGTTCTTGACCCCTCTTCCAAAGGAAACAGTTTCTTTCTGTTTACTTTGTTCAGATTTTGTTTTGAACATTTCTATCAGATCTTCTCTCAGTCTTCTCAAAGAAGAACAATCTCAACTTATGTCATCTATTCCCATAACTGAAGTCTTTCATACCTGGGACATCTTCTCATAAACCTTTTCAGCGCCTTGTCTAAACCCTCCTTAAAGTTGAATGCCTGGAATTGGACGCACCACTCCCATTGCAACAGAATCTATGTTTTCTCAAGGTTCTTCGTGACTTCCTTGTTTTTATATTCTTTGACCCTTTCTGTAAAGCCCAGGATCCCATATGCCTTTTTAACCACTTCCTCAACTTATCCTGCCACCTTCAATAATTTGTGTACACTTGCACCCAGGTTCCTGCACTCCGTTTAGAATCATACCCTTTGGTTTATTTTGTCTCCCCTATCTTTCCCTCCATAATGTGTCACTACATGTTTCTCTGCATTAAGTTTCATCTTCCGTACAGCTGCATGTTCCATAAGCCTCTTAAAAGCTATCACTATCCTCACAATTTAGAATAATTCTAAGTTTGTCTTATCTTTGGGGTTATATTCCCAAAAATATGACATTAAGTGAACCTTTGATTCTGATATGAATCGATGTTAAAACTGGTGTTGGGTTGTGTGGAGTCTTCATTAGCCAAAAAAAACACTATTCTTGTACATTTAAAAACTGAAATATGGCACACAACATGACTGACTGAATTCCTACATTGCTAAATAAAATAATTGTTGAAATAAATGTTTAAAAACCTATTTAAGAGGAAGACATTACATTTTGCTTTACTTGTCTCTAGTTGCTGCCATCTCTGAGGTCTGTTTGTCCCACTGCTCAGTGGGACTGCATCTCATGGCTGGTTGCAGGGCCTTATATTTTGGCTTACTGGTAACCATTGGATTGTCAGTGGTGCATTGGCTCACTAGCATTTCTTCCCCTGTCTCTCCCTGTAAAAGTGGCCTGGACTATAGGATTCCTGCTGCAGATTGTGTCTAGTGGCTGATAGGGCAGGTCTGTCCTCAGCTCACTGAATTTGGCCCTCCTTAAGCTGTGTAAGTTGCTCTAGATTTCCCCATGCCTTTTCTCCATTGCTAATCCAAAATCTAGGAAACTCTAATTCCTAAATGCTCCCCTACTGACACTTGATTCACCTTCTTACCCAGAAAATGGACTGGTAATACTTAATTGCTTGTTGGGTCAGAAACACTGCTCTTAAAAATTCTACTGAACACACTTCAGAAACACATCTTCCTCTTGTCCCTGTCCAATGTTGCTATCTCAGTTTATATTAAGAAAATTGAAGTCCCCTCTTTAATAACTACTGTATAGTTCTCATACCCCTCTGTAATTACCCTGCAGATTTGTTCCTCAATATCTTCTTAGTAGTTGGTGACTTATGGAATACACCTAGTAGTGTAATGGCACGTTTATCATTATTAACTCTAAGCAAGTAGTTTCTGACCTTGGTCCCTCCAGGCAATGCCCTTTGACAACCAGTCTTTTATCCTCTTAATCAATACTACCACTCTTTCTGCCTTTTTTTTTTGCTACCCTACCCTTCCTGTATTCAGAAATATTTAGTACCCCTCTGTAATCACCACACATCATATTCTGTCTTTGCTTTTTTGACCTGCAGCTCATCTTATTTTACCACATATTTGTAGACCTGAGTTAGATCTTACTGTAGTTCATCTTAGTCTGGTTCCACTAATACCTTATAGTGTCTTAGTCCAGTGCTATGTCTCTTTCCCAATTCTTTCTGAACATTTTCTATCTTTCCTCCTACTACATCCTGGTTTCCACATCCCTGGCATTTTGCTCTTGCCTTTTGTTTTTTTTCAAATGAGGGACTTTGTTTATTTAATAGCCAAGTTTTGGATCTTGATTGCTCTTGTTTAGCCTTAGTAATGTCCTACATTGTGGGCCTTGCTCCTTGAGTAGATTTTAAACAGTAACTTCAAATTGTGAGCTAACCACTTAACTTTGAAGTGCAATATGCTGTATTGGGATTTGACAAGTTATGTAACAAATATATGTTGGTGTCCGTGAAGAAGTGTATTTATTGAATTTGTGTATTCACTTTGTCATGCTTTTTGTTGCAATCGCCGATATTCTTTCAACTGTTTAATTTGCATTTTGGGCTACTCACACTAAGGTGTAACAAGATAAAGTTCAGTTTTGAAATCTGTGTATATACATTCGTTATATATACTGCAAAAGCTTGTTTGTCACATATGATCTACCAAATTTTCAGTCTTCCCTCTATGTTTCCCCCTGCAGGAAAGACCCCAATGCATTTTTTTCATTCCCTGTTACTGATTTTATTGCTCCTGGATATTCTCTGATCATTAAACACCCAATGGACTTCAGTTCAATGAAGGAGAAGGTGAAGAAAAATGAGTATCAGGACCTCGAGGAATTAAAGGTACAGTAATTGAAATGTTGATTGTACATTATGCTCAATTAGCAATAAATATCTAAAATGTGGTCAAAAGATTTTGAAAAATCAGCAGAACTTTCTTTTAAGAAACTCTAACCTGTCTGCCCCCTTCTTACAGTGTGCACATAGCTGTTACCGGGACTGTGTCCAGTCTCTGATGTTCAATACAGTGTCAGCACAATTGATTTGCTTGGTTATGAAAGCAGTATTGACAAAATGTGACCACAGTAAATGTGGCTTTGTTCATAATTCTAATGCAACTACTGCTTTTAAAGTAATATGGATTATATAGCAAATGAGAGGATTCTACAGCTTCTAGTAAAATATATGGAGAGCAGTCTTGCTTAATATTTAAATTGAGAAAATTTTAAAGAACCCTAATCAGAGATCTGTTATATGTTCTTACTAAAGATGTTACACATTTTAGCAAACATTTATGCGGGGGGAGATCAGCATATATTTAGAAAGGGACCAGTAGAGATCAGCTGCTGGTTTTGTTGAATCTAACTCACTGGACATAAAGGTAATTTACTGCATATGAAACACTTTCAGGCGTTCCTGAACATCAGTATTACAGAAGCCATTCACCCCATCGTGTCTGGTTGTCCAAGTGAGCAATTCAGTTAGTGCACTTCTCCCCGAACCCTGCACATTTTTCCCTTTCAGTAAGTGTATTTATATATGTGTGCAAGACTTTTATACATTTGTACTGTGCATGTTGCAGCAATAAGCCAGTTTCCAAGCAACTTAAAATAACACTTGAATCCTGTTCCCAGCAATTTAACAGACATGTTTTCTTACCTCATGTTTAAACTGCGTCAGTATCACATAGTAAATTCTTCTAAAGCGTATTATTTTTAAGATATGTGTATGTAAATTTTAATTTCTTTATAAAAATGTTACGTATAATGACATTCCTGCAGCTGCGCTGGGGCATCATTTTTCATTTCAGCATATTCAAAATACCTTAGGAGTAGTTTGACAGCCCACTGTACATAATGACATCATTAGAATGGAAAATCAGGGAGGGTGTAACATGCCTGAACTCTTCACCACTGCCTAAAAGATTAAAAACAAAACAGCTTCTTGGTATCCAGCCTCTTAATTGATATTTGAAGAAGTAATCCAATATTGTTTAACATCGGTTAGAATTTGTCGCCTTACATGGGAGAGTGTTTCTGTCCTCCTGTGTAGATTATTTGACTTTGAAAGTGTTGTGCGAGGTTCTTTATTTTTATAATTAATGTAAAATCAATACATCCTACGCAATTTTCCTGTCTGTCACTCTTCAATGACTCAAGTTTCTATGTCACCTATCAAAGAAACAAAGACTATCTGAGTCACAATTTCTGTAACCACTCATCGAATTTATTGCGCACAGCTCAGAGAGAAACCCAGTGAGCTACAAGCTTAAGAATAGCCTTTGACCTCACCATTGTAATTAACAGTTGTTAAACTCTGTGTCCTTGAAGTGACACAGCTTCATCTTAAAATAATGCCATCTGTATTAGTTGGAGTCACATGAATACTACAAAAGAATAAATCATCCAGTTTGTCACATGTATTGTCACAGCGGATATAGAAGTATGTATTGAGTCAGTACAAGTAGCATTAGTAGGTTTTCAAATTGTAACCAAAATGTTGAAATTAATTTTTCACTTCAGATCTCTTTCTTTTACAGGGAGATTTTAAAATGATGTGTGAAAATGCCATGACCTATAACAGGCCAGACACTATCTACTATAAGGCTGCAAAGAAGTTGTTGCACTCTGGAATGAAAATCCTTAGCCAGGTAAATCATTAAATATATTTTTAATTTATTTCATTACGGTTTAATTGCTCAGGCTAGAGAAAACTGACACTTGTTCGCTATTTAAGTACTTTGAAATGCTAAAGTCAGTATTTATGTACAGAATTGTTTTACATTTGATTAGGGTGGCATGCTGGAAATTAAACCCTGCTATTCCCAGAGTTATAACAAACTTTTAGAGATTTTAAAAGGAAGTGGAATTCCCCAATTTTCCTGTTTTATTTTATACCCAGGTCAGACCAGATTTCAATAGTTAATGAGAAGTACTATCTATTACAAATAAGTAGACTCCAGCCACAGGTAAAGCATTATGAACTGGTGGCATGTAACTCTACTGGTTAAAACTCTAAACCTTCCTCCCACACTTCATAAACGTATCATTACACATACAAAAGAAACAGACATGAGAGGGAAAATATATGGGTGCTGTGGGTGGAGGGAAAGACTGGAAAGGCATTTCAATGCTACTTGTTCACAGGATTTGCTAAGATGATCTTTGTGCTAATCAGAACTCTACTTCTTAATCTTCCTTCTCTATGTACTTTCACTTATTTTCAAATGGTGTAGGGTGACTGGTTCAAACTTATAAAAGTCTCTAACTTATTTAATACATGTCACAACTTACAGCAACTGCTGAAGAAAAAATAAATGTTAAACAGACTTCTGGCTAACTTGATCACAGCCGAAAGCTATTCTGCTACCTATTTGACCCATCACAGCGTTGTTAACAGGCAAAAGGCCTTTGTCATTGGTCTGTGGACTCGTGACCAATTATCTGTCTGCTGCTATGGTCAGCTCGGTTCCCATTTGTACACAGCCCTTGGCTCCAGCTTGTCTGCAAATTACACTTCAACTATTGCTTGAGTAAGTGGCCATAGAAACAGCACTTACAATAAATGTCACGTTACTTGTTTTCAAAAAGTGCAGCAGTCCTTCAACCAACAGTTTTTAAAACTGTTCCTTTCCCACTTCAGTCCACAATCAAAACTACAGAAGCATAACAGACATAGTCTTTATAATTGTTTTAATTAATGAAAAATAAATTATTGGACCGAATCAGCCAAAGACCGGACATCCAGCTGAATTGCATGACGGGATTATGATATGCTGAACTGCATGGCAGTTACTGGCGACATTTCATCTTGCTTTGGGTAATTACCCTGCTCCCTGGAATTCTAAATTAAAAATAATTTATTCTTCCCATCAGTGCTTTCTCTCTTTGCTTTCTGGATTTTATTCCATCCCATTCACTATGCACATTTTATACCCCTTCAGGTACTCTGCTATTTTGAGCCCTCAGTATCTGCCATGTGCTTTTTTTCTTAACCTTCATCTTTGTATCCTTTGACTTCCAGAGATCTTTGGTCATAGTCTCACTCTGTCTTTATGGGACATATTTGCTATTTTCTCCTGCCCTGAGCATCAAGTCGTGACTTCCATTCCATTTGGGTCTAATTGTATCCTATCTTAGAAAAATAAGCCTTTCCCCAGTTTCAAACTTTTATTCCCAGCCCATCCATATTCTTTACCATAATTATCCTGAATATATCTGACTTATGGTTGCTATTTCCAAAATGCTCCCTACTGATATGTCGTCTTCTTGCTGCAGCTCATTTCTGAATATTAGGTCCAGAACTGCCCTGCCCTTTTTAAAAGGTCATCTTAAAAAACTTAAAAAAAAGTTATCCTGGATGCAGTAAAAATTTTGCTTCCCCTCTACCTTACACACCTAAAACTGTCCCAATTAATATCTGGGTATTCAAAATCCCATTTTATTTCTGCCTTATTATCCTTATACTTCAGAACTTTGACGACATATTTGATCCTCTGTGTTTCCCTGCTTGTTTGAGAGTCTGTAGTACACGCCTGATAGAGTATTGCCAGATTGTGTGATTTACTCCTACCCATTTGGTCTCATTTGATGAACCCTCAAAGATATCATCCCTCCTTACTGCTATAATTGATTCCTTGATCAATATTGCAACACCCCCTCCTCTTCAATTCCTTTCTTTGTCTTGTCCTTACAACCAGAAATGTTGAGCTGCCAATGCTGTGCTTATCTTTCAGCCAAGTCTTCTTCTTAGCTATGATATCATACTGCCACATGCCGAAATGTGCCCTCAGCTCATTTCTGTTATTCCTCAGGCTCTTTGCATTAAAATATGTTCCATTTGGCCTAGCTAAACTCACTTACTTCTTTCTTATCTATCCTAGGTTTCCTCTGCTTTCCAGATTCAGTTGTGTTTTAACTTCTAGTTCCATCTCAGTTTCTCTCCCTCTCTTAGCTATCTATCCGGATCCTCTTCCCCACAAAACTAGTTTAAATCCATTCCAATAGCATTAGCATTCATCCCTGTGAGGATTATGGTCCCATTCCTGTTCAGGTGTAACCTGTCCAACTTGTACAAGTCCTGCCTTCCTCAGAAACAATCTCAATACTTCAGGAATCTAACCTCGTCCCCTCCTCTAGCGTCTCTCCAGCCTCGCGTTCAACTCCAGTGTCCTTCTATTCTTACATTCAGTACTATGTAGCACCACGGGTAGCTTGCAGATTACTACCTTTTTAAACCTGCTTTTCAATTTTCTACCTCACTGTTTAAAATCTGCCTGCAGGACTCATTTATCTTTTTATGTTTATATCATTGGTTCCAACGTAGAGCACACCAAACTCTGGCTGTTCACCTTCATACTGCCCTGAAGCTGTTCTCTGGCATCCTTGACCCTGGCATCATAACTGCAACATACCATCTAGGGGTCACATCTGTGACCACAGAGGTACCTGTCTAGCCTCCTCGCCACTATTGCCTTTCCATACTCTTTTTTTTTTCCCTCTTCCTGAGCAGCTGGAGACCCCACATTGCCCTGGCTTCGGCTGGTCATCACAGAGGAACCATCAATCTCACTGACTTCCAAAAATGGTTTTCAAGCAAGATTGCTCAAGGGATTCCCTCACTACCTGCCCAGTCCTCCTCTTCTGTCGAGTAGTTACCCATTCCTTCTCTGCCGAGACTTCCTTAAGCTGCAGGGTGACCTGAAACATGCTGTCCACAAACCTCTCAACCTCGTGAATGCACTGTACTGCCCCCACAGCTGCTGCACCTGCTCCAAAACCGGGAGCTTCTGTCGCTCCAGCCAAGCACACTTCTCGCACACATGGTCATCCAAACTGTCAGGAGCATCAAGCGCTTTCCACATAGTACAGGATGTGCAAATTATAGGCCTGAGTTTCCCATTCATAACTGAATAGAATATGGACCCCTTGCTTTTATTTTACTTTCTCCTAAATATAAACTAGAAAGATCATATTCTTGTTTATGTTCCAAGTTCCACTCAGGCACATCAACAGTCCGTCTGCTTCTTTACCATGCTGCTTGCCTTGACCACTCTTCTGAGTGGTGCTGACTGTCTATTACAGGATCATTGCCTCACCCAATCCTCTGGGTGGTACTAACAGTTTTTATTTCAAAAATATACTTTATTCATAAAAATCTTGTTATACGTATGTAGTCGTTGGAGCAGTTCGATTCTGTACACAGTTTTTACATATGGAGAACAAACAAACCCAAGGCATTTACTTATACAAGATTTTATTTACATACGTTTGAGGCACCAGGAGAGTCTGATAAGTGAACGGATCCCATTGTACTTCGGCAGAAAGATCTTTAAACAGTAGTCTTTCCCCATTGCACCTTGGTGGCAGCTGCCCCAAGCTTTAGCGCATCCTTCAGAACGTAGTCCTGGACTTTGGAATGTCCAATTCTGCAGCACTCGGTCAACGTCAACTCTTTGCTCTGGAAGACCAACAACTTTCAGGCAGACCAAAGAGTGTCTTTCACAGAGGTGATTGTCCTCCAGGCGTAGTCAGTGTTTGTCTAGGTGTGCATCCCAGGGAACACACCGTAGAGCACAGAGTCCTCTGTCACAGCTACTCAGGATGAACGTCGACAAAAACCACTGCATCGTTCTCCAGATTTCCTTTGCAAAGGCACATTCCATAAGGCGATGTGTGACAGTCTGAACACCGCAACAGCCACTTCAAGGGCAATGGGTGGTGGCAAAGAGAGTCCGGGCCAACACGATGGATCTCATAGGTAGCACCCTTCTCACCACCACACAAGCGATGTCTTGGTGCTTGTTGGAAAGTTCTGGTGATGAGGCATTCTGCCAAATGACTTTGACCATCTGCTCAGGGAGCAGCCGGACAGAATCATGCAGGGTCTTGAGGACGCTACGTGCTGACTACTTCCTGATAAAACGTATGGTCAAAGGTGTTTTTCTTTGCACGTTTCTCCACGAAAGACAAGTGACATGGAACGATCCAACTACTTGGAGCGTTCCATGGCAGTGCAGCCAGTACCATCCCTCGCAACACCTGGGATAGATAGAACCTCTGTACTTTTAGTGATGCTGACTGCATGTCACAGCGTCCTCACCTCACCTGCTCCTCCTAGGAGATGCTGACTGCATGTCACAGCGTCCTCACCTCACCTGCTCCTCCTAGGAGAAGCTGACTGCATGTCACAGCATCCTCACCTCACCTGCACCTCCTTGGAGATGCTGACTGCATGTCACAGCGTCCTCACCTTGCCTGCATGTCGGTGTCCTTCCCTCACCCTCTCCTCTCTCAGCAATGCAGTCCCACAAACTGTCTGATTTAAAATTAACTGAACTCTTGATGGTTTTCAATAAGTTATTTTGCTTAATATGGCTTGATTCCTAATTCAGTCTCAACAACATTTTGAAACTTTACCTTGGAAACAACATTTGGACGTTTTTGAGTGTTCCGTTTTATTTAATGACTGCCATTAAGTGCTGTGCTTGCAGGCCCAGTGGAGATCTATATCGAGCTTCACGAGCTTTTAGCTGAGGTAGATAGCATCCTGTCAGGATTGACTATTCTGGAGAGAATTGTACTGGAGAGTTTTCTGCATTAGGCTGTTCCAGAGTTAGTTCTGTGGATGCCTACAAGCTCTGAAAAGCTGAGATGTCCGGAGAATGCACAAAGTACAACATCTATAGACCATGTCCATTTTTACATAAGTCCAAGTAAAATACATTTTTCCACATGTTAACTTAGTACCAGAATTGATTGAGAAGTAGTGACTATTACTTATTCAGTTCTACATCTGTGGCCATTTAGTAGTGGCACTCTGTATTCTGTGTAGACGACTCACTCAGTATGTGATTGTCTCTTTAGGAGAAAATCCAAAGCCTGAAGCAGAGTATAGATTTCATGCAGGATCTGGAGAAATCCCATAAGCAAGGGGAGAAGCTAAGGACAGGAGATTACAATGGGGAACGGAGGAAAGATGAGATGGATGCCAGAGGGGAACCAATGCAAACTGATGACCGAGAGAGATCAGCTGATCAGCAGAATGAAGACCAAAGGTAAGGTATTGTGAACACAGCTCATTACTTCTACAACTTGCATGAAACTGTTGTCACGGTGACTAGTTTGAGTGGAAAGAAATTGTATGTCATAATTGAGGATAGAACTGAGTTTTCAAACAGTAAGTATCTTCACATTAGAAGCATTTCACATAGTTAGCAAAGAAGGTATTCCTTTAAAGCGTTTATTTTGGCAATTACTGACAGTTTTTGAGAACATGTGGAAATGCAATTTGATGTAAGGGTATTTGCTTAAAAAAAAACTATTGCATCCTTGTTCCAGTAATACTGCACTAACATTTCCATAGAGATTGTTGAGTTTAAATCAGATGCACTGACGATGCTGGCACTGATGTTGTATGTTCAGTGTTTGGGGTGATAAACACCTACTTGAGTATTTCTTATGAGTGGAGAATTGATGGAGATTGTGAGGCAAGTGACTTAATTGTTACATCCCCCGTGGTAACTTTAGTTGAGGATCTTCACTGTCAAAGTTCATTTACAACACCTGGTTCTTGGTGAGATATTGGCAGAGTACCAGTACCTGTAAAGATGTATTACAGTATATGAGATGAGGTAAAATTAATCAGAGGACAGATTGGAAAAGGAAGGCTAAGAGAACGAGTGTCTACAGCAATTATTAATTTAGTTCTTAATTCAGTTTATACATTAAATGTCATTTAATTTCTGAGAACTGTTAAGATCATTTTTATTACATAATATTAGAAAGAAACTTGAATTTATATCATGACTTTTACAACCATAGAACATCTCAAACAGCTTTACAGCCAATGATGGATATTTGTTTAGTCATTTGTAGGAGAGACTGCCAGTTTGTGCGCACAGTTCTGAGAAGCAACAATGTGATAATGACCAGATATTGATTTTATTCAAAATAGGGCCGTACAATGTTTTAAGTCTTGCTGAGAAAACAGATGGTGTCTGAGTTTAACATCTCATCCAAAAATTAATGATAATGTTAAATATTGATTTCTTCTTTATAGAATGCATGTTATTTGCATTCTGAGGGTTCCATAATTGTCCATTTTAATGCATATCAAAGTTAAATATGGGGACGTATTTCAGTAATGTTAGGGAGACAGCGAATGATTGTGTGATCAATGATTATTTTCTGCTGACTGCTTTACAAAGGCTGGAAAAGGAATCACGTGAGGATGCATCCAGCAGTGCCAATCATGTGATTGACAGGGAATTGGAAAAAGTTGATCGTATTATTGAGGAATCTTCTGGAAAACTGACCCGGCGTAAAATAGATAGTAAGGTAAATGCTGTTTCCTTTATTTAATGTGATGAGTCAAGGTGTTGAATTTTTGTACTGTTTAAGGATTTCTTAGTTTTATTTTAAAATGACGTGCCTTTCCATCACACCAAATGCTGACATCTGAAAGCACAGGTAAGATCAGTGGGTTTGCAGCACCTTTGGAAGGATATCACTTCCTCTGGCTTTGGAAAAAAAAGGAAGACAAATATTGACACAATTAAAATTCTTCAAATGTTTAATTTTTATTTTCAGTTTGAATTCCGAAGAAGAAAAGTTGATGGCACCACTACCCTTGGAATTCTTAGTGCAGTAGAACCTGACATGGGAGGTAAGAGATTGTGGAAAAATGAGTTACATTGGTGCCAGAATATTTCAGTGTGTTAGAGCTCATCAGTCTAACTGCAATAAGAAGATTAGTAATTCAAATTAAAAATATATGATCCATACTGCAGCAGTTCAAGAACTCAGTTCCGCACCACCTTCTCAAGGGCAACTAGAGATGGGCAGTAAATGCTGGCCAGCCAGCAACGCCCACATCCCACAAATGAATAAAGAAAAAAACTTCAAGCTACTGTTACACAGTCCTCTGCATTGCATCTTCATGTCCAGTGCGTCAGGCAATTCTTTTGGCCTTTCACGGTTAGTTGCTCTTTGGGTTTATCAATGTGAGATGCTGATGAGCTTGTGGAATAGTTGCCCTAGGGAGTCAAGTATTTTTCTTTTAATGTTAGCTATTGCCATCAATTCCTTACACATTAGCTTCTGCAATCTTGGGTTGGATATTGTTCATAGTCAGCATTCTCCTTTGGCCCCATCCTGAGAAGAGCATTCTTTAGCTGCTGTATTGACATTTTGACTTCACCGCCCCAACTACATGGTGACCTGTCGATGGGCAAGCTAACTTGTGTGGAATTGTGTGCACCTTTCTACTGGGCATATGAGCTTACTGGGGTCTGAGCTGAAATTTTAGAACCTACTAAATACCCCTAAGAATAGTAAACAAAATTTCTTGTCATATTTTTTGGGGTACATTCAAAAGCAGGTATCTAAAGTGAAAGAGATGTTTTAGCATAAACTGTTCCACCTAAGTCCATGTTTAGTGCTGTCATTATACTTGATCATTTACGTTCACTTAGCACAGTATTACTAAAACACGCTGCTGCTTTATTGCAGACCCAAGTTACTGTCCATTGAAGCTTGGTGTGATGGCTGGCAGATTACAGTCTGGAATCAATACCCTGCAAGGATTTAAGGAGGACAAACGTAATAAAGTCATTCCAGGTTAGTGCTGCAAATGTATTGGTTCCATGAAAGTTAGACGGCCTTAAGCCTTTTTAGCAGTTTTACATACCTTCTGCAAAGCCAAGGATGCCACAGAGAGCAAGCAGCAGGGCAGTTCCATGATACCTTCACTTAAATTGCAGAGATTATTGCCACTGCACTGATTTTCATTGTTAAGCAGAATCATTCATTGGTAATGTATTGGGTGAGTTCTAATTTGCCTGGAAATTTAAGGGGTTTGTAAGTAGAGTCTAACACATTATTCTAGAGTTATATCTTTCACTAACAATTTCAACCCACTGTGAGATCAAGGTGTGGTCACGTGAACCTGACTTTTTGTTTGCTGCAGGGTTTTCTTTAGAAGTAAACTGCTTTTATTTGTCACTGTTATGTTTTGTTGCAGTGACCTACTTGAATTATGGACCATTCAGTTCTTACGCTCCAGTTTATGATTCTACTTGTGCTAATCTCAGCAAAGAGGATTCAGACCTGGTATATTCAACATATGGTGATGAATTGGGTATGTCGGGATCCTTCAGGTGAGTGCCAACCCTAATTCTTTAAAGAAATCCATGAAAATTGGCATGTGTACTCCAGCACTAGTGAATGAACATCAGAAATGTAGTGCCAATCATGATTGTTCCACTCCAATGTATAATCTTATCAATTAATTGGAGAGTGATATCACAGTTGGCAGCACAGAATAGTCATCTGATTATGGAATAATTCCTCTCAGTTTCTATGTGAGACAAACTAAAACAATTCTGTTTCTTATGACTGGTTTCCTGCTGCCTTGACTTTAAGTAAAACTTTAAAAAGGAAAATGCACAATGCTACTGAGACTTAGCTAAATGACATTTATTCTATGAATTGCTCACAAATAAACTGGTCAGATGTATGACATTAGAAGTCTCTTTATTTTCTAAACCAGGAAAGTTAATGCAATTAATTGTGTTGCATTGTTTTTTTAAAAGAAGTATAGGAATCTGTCATCAGACATTTTCTGGTCAAACCTAAATATGATTCAATTCTTAATGTTTGTGGAGCAAATGTCTAAATAAAATTACCTATAAATAGGGCAGTCAGAAATCGAAGCATTGACTAATATCGAGAGCCTATTTGTTCCCAGTGTACAGCAGTTTTTGGCAAGCAATGAAGACTACAGTGTGAACATGGTGGATAATTTACTGGATTCCCTTACCAATGGTGAACATTCTAAAGCAATGAAAGAGCTGGAAATAGTAAGTGTGCAATTCTCTGCTAAATGTTTGATTCTAAGAAAATGTTTCAGTCTACATATGAGAAGATCTCTGGACATTTGCAGCTTGGGTTATGTGTTTAAACATTATCACAAATAAAACAGTAACAAATGCAGCTGGTTTAAAAAGTCCATCACTGCAAATAAATGATTTACTAATCCAAACATGAAATCTGTTGCGCATTTAACAATTAAAATAAGTAGTCAAGCACTGAAGATTTTGGTCTCAATGAAGGTTCTCTTATGGTATTTCTAATGGAATTATATGGATCAGGCTCTTATTCTGATTTTCAATTGCTGATTTTTAGTGTTGTTGGAAATGGAATCGATGATTAAATTGAGATGAGAGGAGTTCTTGTTTATCAATAGTTATTTGTCTCACTAGAATAGCATGAAAGGGGCAAACCAACATTTATATGGCATGAGAGTGCTCATTGGTTATCAGGTGGACTCTGGTAGAGACAAAAACAGAAATTGCTGAATAAGCTCAGCAGGTCTGGCAGCATCTGTAAAGAAAAATCAGAGTGAACATTTCGGGTCTGGTGACCCTTCCTCCAAACAGGACTCTGGTAGAGGCCTCGCCACGGAGAACACACCAATTAATGACGATTGACATTTTTTAAAAATTTTAAACTAAGAAGGTTCACCCTGGTCAAGACATTGCCCTGAGAAATGATTGTCACTTATTTTGTTGACTGCGGCACAGCATATGTACGTGTTCGTTCTGTCTAAGGCCCTCTCTATTAATATGTAGCTTCCAGAATGCAAGTTTGCCACACTGAGCCAACTTTCAATCCTAAATTAACTGTCAGTCTCAGTCCTTGCACACTCAGAATTATCCAGTAAATGTCTAATTGGGAATCACATCTAATGTTGGACACTTTTGTGAGTTTTCATTGTGCAGCCTGGTTGTTTACAGTCAGTACTTATCTTCTAGCAAACAGAAAAAGAGATTTGCTGTTTGGTTTGATCTACGTACCTGGCATCACACTGGCACTGAAGTTTATATACCACATTACTCAGTTGTGTAATAGAACATATTTTTGGTTTGTAGGCACAATCCTGTTAGTGGCAAACACCTCTTGTGTTGCTTCTGCACAGTAGCAACATGAATCAACCAACTTCACATATTGTTCAAACCTTTGAAATACCTTGACCTTTTTGGGTAATCTGAGGTGGACTGAGAAATTTTCAGGACTAATGATAATGGCCTTAGAGCTGTTCGTGAATTTATACAATGCATCTCGAAAAATTATCTGACAAGGTTGACTTTATGAGCCACTTTAGAGAATGTAGAACTGTAGGAATCCCAACATGTTTAATGACCAGTGAAGGTAGTTGGGATCCTTGTAGTGCCAAATGCTGTAAGATTGACCTTATTTGCAACATTGAGTAAAGACTAAGTCATTTGTTTGTCATGCAAGCTTGATGATTAAAAAAAGGGTGCACTGGAGCCATCCTTTGGGATAACAGCTACCCCAGTCAAATAGTTAGTGTGGAGACGGGGGTGACTGAGGTTTGAGTGTCTGTAAGGTTGTTTTGAGGGTAAAAGGATTTAGTCTTTCCTCCTGATATTTTTCAGTCTTTACAGTATGTTATAGTATAGCTACTATAACACAGGTCATGTTTACTTGTGTGTAATAAACATTGATGTTCTTTTAATAAAAGTACATTGGCAGCTTCTTGTGAATATGCTCATGATAAACTAAAGCAAAAATAAAATGTCTGGTTTATTAAGCCAGGACTCACTCTGCGATATGACTTTTCCAGTATAGGTTCATAAAATGTTTTTGGTCACTTTGTTGTCTTTTTGACAAAGGCCAAAAATATGTAAAACTTTAGTATTTTCTAATTTGCTTCTCTGTTTAACAATTTTTTCCCCAGTGATGGTTGTGCTGACAACCGAGATAAACAGGCAACAGATCGAGACAATGTATCCATGCCTGACCACTGCCGCTTTAAATGCTTTCCAGCTCATTGGCTTTCTTATTTTGTCAATGTTTTTCCTTGTCATGAGAACACAAGAAATAGGAATAAGAGATGACCAAATGAGACTGCTGCACCAATCAGTATGATCATGGATGATATTGGCCTTTGATGTCACTTTCCTGCACACTCCCCATGTCTCTTGATGCCCTGACATCGCAGCCTTAAACATATTCGATGATGGGGCATCTGCAACCTTCTAGAGTAGAGAGTTCCACAGGTTCCCATCTCCCCAAGTGAAGAAATGTTTCCTTATCTCCGTTGTAAATGAACAGCCTGTAATCCTAAACCTGTGACCTCCCACTGTTCTAGATGGTCCAGCCAGTGGAAACAATTCTCCATACTTATCAAACTCCTTCATAACCTTAAATATTTCAATGAGATCACCTAATGTTCATTTGAACTCCAGAAAATATAGACCCAATTTAGTCAGCTTTTTATCGTGGGAAAGTTTCTAAACTGGAAAAGACTATTATTGCTAAGACATGATTTTTTTTTTCCAAGTGGTCTGGGAGCACTGATAGTTTTATCAGTACAGTAGAAAGCATCCAAACAGGAAATAGGATCATAGAATCCCTACTATACAGATGGAGGCTATTTCACACATTGAGTTTGCACTGACTTTCTGAAGAGCATCCCACGCAGACCCAGACCACCACCGTATGCCTGTAACCCTGTACTTACCATGGCTAACCCACCTAATCTGCACATCTTTGGACTGTGGGCGGAAACCCATGTAGACACAGAGAACTTTACCCAAGGCTAGAATTGAACCCAGGTCCCTGGCACTGTGCTGCCCTAATAGTGAGCAAATATGTTCCCATAAAGGCAAAGGGTGGGACAAAGATCAAAGGACATAAAGATTAAGAATAAAAGAAAATCTTATGGTAGAAACTGAGAGCTCAGTGCAACAGAGTACCTCAAGGAGTATAAAACAAAACGCAGAGGGATAACAAAAGGACAATTAGGAAGCAAAGAGAGTGCATGAGCAAGTATTAATGGGTAGAAAGAAGGAAAACCTGAAGGGTTTTGAAAAATATAAACAGCAAGTGAATAACTAGGGAAATAGTACAGAGCATAGAAGTAACTTGCATGTGGACCCAGAAGACTTGGGTACAGCCCTCAATGGATACTTTGCATTGGTCTTACTCATGGAAAAGGACGATGCAGTTATAAACATCAGGGTGGAGCGCTGTGAAATATTACAAGAAATTAAAATAGAATGAGGAGGTACTCGTGAATCTAGCAACCTTAAAAGTGCATAAATGCCCAGATGTGATGTATCCTGGCCTGTTGAGGGAGTCAAGGCAGGAGGTATCAGGAGCCCTGGTGGTAATTTTCAAATCCTGTCTAGCTACAGTTGAGGTGCCAGAGGACTTCTAACATTGTCTCATGTTTAAAAAGGACAAGAGGAAAGGATTGATCACATAATTCAATTACAGGCCAGTCAGGAAGACCTCGGTGATGGGGAAATTTTAAAAATTCTTTTGTTTGTAATTCACTCATGGAACATGGGCATTGCTGGCTGCCCCTATTTGCCTTGAAAATAATTCTGAGGGATAGAATATATCTGCACTTGGAGAAACACAGTTTATTTGGGAGAAGTCAGCATAAATTGTTAAGGGAAGGTTGACAAATTTAACTATTTTAAAGAGGTAACCACAAGTACTGATGAGGATAATGTGTATGATATGGTGTAAATGGACTTCAGCAAAGTTTTGGGTAGTGTCCCTCATGGCAGATTGGTTTTGGGATCTAAAATTGGCTGATAGGCAAAAAGCAGAGGGTGATGGTAAAGGATTGTTTGTGTGTTTCTGTTTCCAGTGTGGGATTCCTCAGGGCCTGGTGCTGGGGCCCTTGCTGTATGTGGTGTCCGTTAATTCTTTGGTCTTGAATTTAGGGGTTATGATAGAGAAGTTTATGGATGACATGAGAATTAGTAGGGTGTTAGTAAACAGCTGGAGCATATCAACAGACTGTTCAGGCGGGCAGAACAGTGTCAAGTGAAATTCAGTCTCAGTGTGAGGTAATGCACTTGGGGAGGGGCTAACAACACAAGGGATTACACTATGAATAGTGGGAAGGTTCTGATGAACAAAGGGACCTTAGTGTGCATTTCCACAGATCCCTGAAGTTTGCAAGGCAAGTAGATAAGGTGATTAAGGAGGCTTCTGGGATACTTGAATAGAGTGAATAGGCAAGGTCTTTTTCCCCAGAGTGGGGGAGTCCAAAACTAGAGGGCATAGGTTTAAAGTGAGAGGGGAAAGATTTAGAAAGGACCTGAGGAGTAACTTTTTCAGAGGGTGGTGCATGTATGGAATGAGCTGCCAGAGGAAGTGGTGATGGTGAGTACAACTACAACATTGAAAACGCATCTGGATGGGTATATGAATAGAAGGATATAGAGGGATATGGGCCAAATGCTGGGAAATGGGACTAGGTCAGATTGTGATGTCTGGTCAGCATTGACAAGTTGGACTGAAAGGTCTGTTTCTCTGCTGTGTGACTCTACTACTTGCTTTTATAAGCTGAAGCATTGAATACAAGGGCAAGGAGATTATGTTGGTGCTGTATAAAACAATGATTAGGCCTGCATTGGAGCATTGCTTGCAGTTCTGGTCACTACATTACAGGAAGGATGTGCTTGCGGTAGAGAGGGTGCAGAGAAGATTTACCAGGATGCTGCCTGAGCTGAGAGGAAAGATTGGATACGTTGATCAATAACCAGGGGGCATAGATTTAAGGTAAGAGATAGAAGGCTAAGATTAGAGTTGTGAATTTTTTTTTCCACTGAGGGTAGTGGGAGTCTGGAACTCACTGCCTAAAAGGGTGTTTGAATCAGAAACTCTTGTAACATTAACATTAGATATTTCTGTTCTGTTGCCATAGTCTCCAGGGTGCAGACTAAGATTTGGATTAGTGCAGTCAACCTTTTTTGATTGATTAGTCTGGACATGCTGAACTGAATGACCACCTCCTTTGCTTTGAATATCTTCAGTCTATAAAACTGCACAGTATTCCACCAAAGTACATTATATCTATAGTAAGACTTCATTCTAGAACTCCAATTCCCTTGCAATAAAGACCTGTATGATATTTGCTTTCCTAATTGTCTGATGTACCTCCATGTTGACTTTTTGTGTTCCTTGTATGAGTGCATCAACACTTAATTTTCCAGCCTTTTTAAAACAGTTTGCTTTTCGATTCTCTCCAATGTGACTAACCTCACACCTCCCTATATTATGCTCAGTCTGCCACCTTGTCGGTTTCACATGTAACCTGCCTATGTCTTTTGCAGGCTCTTTGTGTCCTTTTATTATCTAGACTATCCCTCCTCCTTTTCTATTCATGGTCAAATGTGCTTCAGAACTCTTTAGTTCAGCTGCATACCACCAGCTTGCCTAAAATGTCTTGCCTAAACACGGTGCTTCCTGGTCTGATGAGAAGTGAAGGAAGACAAAGATAGACTGAATTGCAAGCAGTTGATGGTCATGAGGTGGAGGTTGAGCAAAGGAGACAGAAGTAAGGAGATGGGCAATGAAGGGGTGACTTTTAAAGATTTTTAGGATTTTTAACTCCTGAAAATGTTTGTGTGGTATAGTAGAGATAATCTGTTTTAACTGTATAACAATGCTCTCTGTTAAAAGATTAAGCCTTACTTTATTGCATACAACTATGCCAAAATAATTTGTTACAGCCACATTCACTGTACAACTTGCATTTCATTTTGACTCAAAGCTACAGGAACATGCCAGATTCATATTTCATACTGAGTTGGGTGTACTTTGTGATACTACAAACTTCAGTATACATTTACCTCTTTCTAGTTTAATAGTAACACATGAAGTGTTCTGTAACTCATTTTGTTGATATTTAGTATTTATTTTCACAATCAAATCTTGCAGACTACACATAACAATGAAGACGAACTGAATATTCTTCATACCTCTGAAGACGTACAGGTAACACTGATATCTGCTCATGTAGTATCCCCTTAAGAGTATAATGTTTGTGTTGTGAATCTGAATAGCTGCAAAATTTCCTGCTGATATGAAGCCATTGTGTTAATACACAGGTTTAAAGTATCTTGAATCTTGAAACATTTGATGTTTTTAAGCATATATTTTTAGCTCCTAAAATGGGCACGGTGGTGTAGCAATGCAGGATAGGTGTATCACACAAACTTTCCTATTTTGCAGCAACATTCATATAATATATGTTGTACGTGCTCAGTCTGTTCAACAGATCTGCTGATATTTGGAAATATACAACTGAAATGGCTATCTAGTCATTTTTCATTCACTAACCAGCCTTTTAAGCTCCCAGTATGATTATGGAGAGATTGGACAGATATCCAGCCTTGTCCTCACTCCGTATTGCCAGCTGCATTAGGCTGAAGAACTGTGAAGTGCAGTCATGAAGAATTTTGACATTATCTCAGAATCTGCTTTTTTTTTAAACTAGTGCAGGTTTAACTATTGTCACTTGTAATATATAATGCACAACTGACTCCTTGTTAAAAATAAAAGGTTTCCTTTTGAGTCACACTGCCCTTTCTTCGTTCTAGAGTGCTCCTGCTGAGTCCCCTCGGCAACCACTGGAGTCAGCCTTTGGCTGTATCAGTGACAGTTTTGCTTCTCTACAATCAGTAATAAATGGGGAGCCTGAATCAGAAGGTATGTAAGAGGTGCTTATACTATACACAAATCTTCTCCCAAGGTCCTGTTGTACTCTGACATAATCTTCATTGTTCTAGTTTGGTGTCATCTGCAAACTTACTAACCATACCTTGTATATTTCATCATTTATATAAATGATGAAAAGCAGTGGACACAGCACTGATCCTTGTGGCACACCACAAGTCACAGATCTCCAGTCTCTGTTTGATTTTTTTTTGATAATAGAATCCCTACAGTGTGGAAACAGGCCCTTCAAGTCCACACCAACCCTCTCAGCATCCCACTCAGAACCCATCCCCTTATACTGCCCCTAATCTACACATCCCTGAACACTACTGGCAATTTAGCATGGCCAGTCCCCCTAGCCTGCACATCTTTGGGAGGAAACCGGAGCACCCAGAGAAAACCCACACAGACACGGGGAGAATGTGCAAACTCCACACAGACAGTCGCCTGAGGGTGGAATCGAACCCGGGTCCCTGGTGCTGTGAAACAGCAGTGCTGCCCCTTTTTAATATGCTCTGTTTTAGATGAACACAAATCCTGGCGTAATGTGGAGGAGACAGTTTTGTTCACCTTTTTGAAAAGGAAGCAGTTTTAACTGCTGCAAGATTAGCAGCCACATCTGGCTCATTTCCTTTCGCACCTGTTACTTTGATCTGCTGCCCAGCATTGAATTAATTTCTCTTTATTACCTACTGCCTTTCTTTCATAAATGTGATAACTTTAATAGCCAAACACTCATGCAGTGCTCATTACAAGTTACACATACCTACCACCCCCCACTATGAAGCTAATACAAAAATCTAAGCAGGTCCACTCTGTTTAATTTCTGATAGATGGCAGTTGGCACTTCTGCCACTCCCCCAGTTTTGTAGTGGAGCATCTGGTGTGGGATGTGCTACTCTGCTTGAAGTGCAACCAGCAGCGATGCAGCTGACATGCGCACACAATTTAAATCATTTTTTGTCATGCTACAAGAACTAAGTATAAGGACAATGCTGCAAGTCTGGCAACATAAAAACTTATAAATTTTTGTAAATCCTTGGATAAATTGTCTTATTGGTTTGCAGAGTCTGGAATGTTTCAGAAGAAGCTGGATGAAACCACCAAGTTACTACAAGATCTACAGCAAGCACAGAATGAGCGTTTCAGTACCAGACCCCCATCTGCCATGCTCTGCCTATTTGGACCTTCCATTCAAGAGTTGCTAATTGGTACATTAAATATCTTTTATGACCATTACACAAACAAAGCTTTAGCTAAGGGAAGGTTTTACTGCACCTACTAAACAGTTCTTTTCACTGTTAAATCAAGAATTTCCTGACGTCTGTTTCTTCCCATATTTCCTGCTTTAATTACCTTGGTCTTGATTGTTCTAAATTTGAGTTTATAACATTAACGTTGCAGGGTTTTTCAGATATTAATTTTATCCATTGATGGGTTGTCCAATTATTTTAGGTAACTTAAGCCTGACATTGATTTTGCCAACACCAGTATTGAATGTTCCAAACAAAACATTGACAACTTGAACAGGTCTTGCATTTCAAAGCCTAAATTGTGTTATCAAAACATATTAAACATGTGTTAACTGTTTTAAAGTGAAATAGATAACAGTAATTAATATTGAAGAAATGTGAATGGTCTGAACTATTTGCCAGCCTGAAGATTAATGTTAAAATTCTTGCCTAGAACATTGTTTTCAGCATTATTAAACATGGAAAGGTTGATGATGTAAATGATTAACCTTGAATACTTTTAGTCTTGCTTATTATGAGACTCAACTGAAGTAAAATGTCAGTAAACCTCAAAGTCCTCAATCTGTGATAGCATGAAAAAGGATTTCAGGCGGAAAGTAAGTTGACATTTGAATGTGGATCTTGCAAGACTTGAGATAATGTACTGTGTATCACTACCCACTTAATTTGCACATTAGTGCAGTAGTTCACTCACTGTGCTAATGTTGTGCAAGTCATCCAGCCAATATCTTTCTGACCTGCTGTAATCATTAATAGCATTTTCAAATCTGTTTATTCAGCTGAAAGGGTAACTGGAAACTTGAAAGAATTGGCAAGCCAAGTAGCTCCTGGAGACATCACTAGTGTTGTTGGCATTCGCAAGGCTATGGGAATTACAGTACCCTTGGAAATGATGGAGAGTTGCTCACCAGAATCGTTGTCTGGTAAGTAATGGGAAGAATTAAGTGATAATATTTTAAAACTTGCTTTATAATATCAGAGATTGAAACCTCGGGTGTAACTACAACTGCAGTGTTAAGAGAATGTGCAAACAATCCTGCCTTCTTCTGGAAGTGTTCCCACATTATTTGGTGCAGAGATTTTTTTTTAAAATCATGTGGTTATTCCTACTTTTCCCCACCTCGAGTATTCTAGATCTTGCTTTTGTCACCTGGTTCTCAAAGACTTGTGCTCAATTTTTTTTTCATGGGAATATCCTATTATACTTCTGCTTCCCCACTTTACTGAATATCCTGCTCCGTGCTTCAATACAGGGGCAGAATTAGGCCATTCAGTCCATCGAGTCTACTCTGCCATTCGATCAGGGCTGATATGTTTCTCAACCTCTTACTAATCGAGAACCTATCTATATTTCAGTCATAAATGCACCGTTCTGTAGCAAGGAGTGCCACAGATTTACCACTCGAGTAGGAATTTCTTCAGCTAATCACAATTCTAAAGGGCTGTTCCTTCATTCTGAAGTTGTGCCCTTGGGTCCTGGTCTCTCCCACAAGTGGAAACACCTCCTGTGTCCACAACCTCCTTGTATGACAAGCCTGGGATTATTCATGTAATCCTCTTCTGGACCCCCACCAATGCCAGCACATCCTTCCTTAGGTACTGAGCCCAAAACTGCTCCATATTCCAAATGCAGCCCCAGCAGTACATCTGATTCGGTGGTTGCTGAAGTCCTTTTTGCCTTGGCGTTCTGCTCAACTTACCTACCTTGGTCAAATTGCTTATTGTATCATAATTCCTGTTTATGTCATTGCCCAGCATTCAGGTTCATTTTTTGGGAGGTTGTACAAGAATTCAGTCTGAGCCTCACCACTAACCAATACTGTAGTAGAAAGCTCATTGGTAATCAAATCCACTTTAAAAATATAATAAACTGAATTCTATCTTGAACGCACTGCCATCTTAAATAGCAAATTTAATTAAATGTTATCTAATTTATGAAGGTAACTTCCCATATTAAAAGATTGCCTTTGCTTGTTCTTCACTGTAGAAAACTAGATTAAAATGTTTTTGTGTCTTCACACACTTTCCTTGAATAAACCAGTGAAATATTAGAATGATACACAGACTCATAGCCACAAAGACAGGGTCCCATCTATGGAGGTAACTATCTTTACATCATCATAGTGGGGAGGCAATGGCCAATGGTACTATCGCTGGATTGTTAATCCAGAGACACAGGTCATGTTCTGGGGACTTGGGTGTGATTCAAAATCAATAAAAATCTGGAATTAAGAGTCTGATGATGACCATGAATCCATTGTTGATTTTCAGGAAAAACCCCACTTAATTCACTAATGCCCTTTTACATAAGGGAACTGCCATCTTTACCTGGTCTAGATAACAAGTGACGCTCTCATCTAATGAATGAAAGAAAAAAAAGGGCTTCTCCTGTAGAACGGGAGAGATTGTATCTGTTTGTGCAAGCGGTATGAGGGACATGGGAGAGAGGGGCTTAGAGGGGGTGCACTGTGGTGGGAGTGAGGTGCCCACAAGTATCCTGCTGGTGATCAACCCAGAATTCAAACTTTGGTGTCCAAGCACTTGATCAGCCTCAGGGTAATTTCAACTTGTCTCCTAACTCTCAATCAATGTTTGTGCTTTCTTTTCAAGCAAATACTTCATTCCTAACAATGACAGGTGCCAGGAGCAGCAACCTAGTGGAGGACATGGAAACTACAGAATTGCCAGAGCTTGAACCAGTCATTAGCATCAGTGAGGATCCAGTTGCGATTGTTACATGAAAACGTAGATTATTGAGTTGGAAAAATGTCTCATCTGAAACAATATAATCAATCAACAGTGGCAAACAATTTTATATGAAATTTTATACTGTAAAGTGTGTATAATAAATGTGGGAATTTTTTAAACACTGGGTTATATTGTATTTATTATCTTGCATGAGTTTGCCAATGAGCAGATAATCCTTTAGAACTGAGCATTTGCAGAGAAAATAACCAAAATTTTAAAAAACCATGGAGTCCACAAGGATAGAGAGATGGGTTAAACAATTGGATAGAAATTTAGCAAACATGGGAAAACGTGAGCTTGTCTACTGTAGAAAAGCAGTATTTCATTTACAGGGAGAGGGGAGAGGGATGTGTCACATGATAAGTTAGTAGGAGATGCAACAAAGGTCAAAATCCTTAACAGCTCTTTGCACCTACCTCCATCAGGTGGATTACAGCAATTCAAGAAGGAGGCTCCTCACCACTTGCCTAACAGCAGCTAGGTGATAAATGGTGGCCTAACCAGTCACACCCATATCCCATCAATCAATTAAAATGTATCAAAGTTGCTGGCAGAGACATAGCAACCTTGTAAATCCTTTCCTCAAGATGGTCCTTAAAATCCATTTTTTCTTTGCAGCTTGCCGTCAAATCTCATTTGATATTTCTCCTGCAAAGTCTTATTTACTGTGTTAAAGTCACCATCACATCATTGTGTTCTGAATTCTATTTAAAGAGTAGAATAATTGATACAGAGAAAAGAAAGTTAAATTACTGCAAGACACAAATAACTTGGAGAATTTGTACTGTTAGAAATAATTTATTATATAGCCTATTTGCTTCAAGGTTGTGAGAAAGAAAACGTTTTTTGTTACATTACTTCACTAGCATTCAGAAATGTACATTTCGTCAGCTCTAAGCAACCTATAATATGGCATAACTTAAATGAAGGTTTTCCCTTTTTCATGCCAATTGTGGAAAAGTATTATTCTCTAT
Organism: Rhincodon typus; assembly: GCF_021869965.1. Classification (NCBI taxonomy): domain Eukaryota; kingdom Metazoa; phylum Chordata; class Chondrichthyes; order Orectolobiformes; family Rhincodontidae; genus Rhincodon; species Rhincodon typus. The sequence continues at coordinate 37,201,885 of NC_063346.1, read as the reverse complement.
CCCAAAATAGAGAGTGCATATTTTGCTTTTTTTAAAAATTCTCAACTCATCAACTACAATATCAGCTGAGATTTCTGTTTAGGTCACATAAAGTTGGACATAAGGCGGTGTTAAAATATGGAATACTAAATCACAAGTTAAAGATACTTGGCAAAAATCTATAAATTTACACAATAAGTGCTTATCAGTTTAAAGCTCTTCCTCAACAAGTTTAAAAAAAAACAAATCCATATCTCAGCCACAAAAGTAGATTGTACCAGACTTGTTGACTGCCATGATAAGGTCAGATATATTTTTGTACCTGCAGCCAGTGGATTGTACAGTAATTTGGAATCATGCATAAATAGCATATTTAAAACCCATGACTCTTAAGTTGAATAACTACATTAAAAAAGAGGACATCAACTCTGCAGAAAAAGATCACATTATTAAAATCGAAAATATTGTTTCAGTCATGAAACGATTTCAGGTACCGATGTTGGTAAAGAAATTACATAGTAATTAAGTGAGAGAGCAACACTGCACTAACAAGAAGAGTCAATTGAGAGTCACTGGTATAGCTTGTCATTTGTAAACATCGGGAAACGTTTTCCTTTAAAACATGATGTAAATTTATGGCACAGCAAAGTAATGAAAATTTGGTGCATGAGTTAACCAAATCTGTGGTGACTTTTAGTGCTATAGCTAGCACCATAGTCATTGGTAAACAAGGTTTGAGGAATAAATACAGATAAGGACAGTATTGAATTTTGTAATAACCACTAGACAGCACTGTTTGCAGCAGTAAACATTCTTAAAACTACTCTGAACACAAATGAGTAGATTTTTGTGAAATAACAAATGTGCTAATCAGTCAGGTACAATCCTGTTGACAATGCATTTGTTCAGTTCAAAATCCAAAAAGTATACAAATATTTTCTCATTACTAATGACACTACAGACTAGCTATCTCTATAAGCTATAGTGAAATTATATTCAAACTCAAAACATAAACATTAAAAAGAACTACTGCTACAACATATGTAAAATTTGAATGGTACTTTTTGTAATTTCATAGTTTAATCCTTGTACTATAAGTTATGATGCAGGGCACATGAGAATGTTTCTTTTCATCAAATAGTAACAGCATGTATTTCACAACGGTGCAGCCATAAACAACTTACTTTTAAATAAAATTCACTATCACAATCCCAGTTTCTTTCTTGAAAATTGTAACTTTTTACCGCTACTTTATTTTGTATTACGCCAACCATGTATCGGCAAACAATCTTGTAACTATACTGGAAATATTCTTTATGTGGCTGCTTTGTAACTGCATAAATTGTTTGTTTAGTATTTAGTGCGACTTTGTAACATCTGTGCACAAAAAGTAAGTCTGTAGGTCACCTTTGCCTTTCACACTGATAAGTCCTCGAGATTCACAAGAATATCCTAGTTGTCGCAAAACATTGCAGGTTTCTTCTGTGACCTAAAATCATAAATTACATAAGAAAATTAATACACTAATCAATCAGATTATACAAAATAGAAAATCATTTGGTTTTTTTATTTGCAGGAATGGCAGAGGTAGGCTTGCCCAAGTTTACTGCCAGTGGTTGTAGTGGTCCCACTCACAAAATACAGCCTAAAACTTCCGAAATGAATTTTATATATTTCAAACAATGAGCTGAGCAAACGTCAAATTCTAGGTCAATGATTTAATCATTAATGCAAATTTAACATTGATTATATTCCAAACATAGAGAAATAATTCAAAGACTTCATTTGTTTTGGGGCAAGTTACGTTATTCTAGTTGACACCCAAACAGCTTTTAAATTTTACACAATGCTCTAAATATTAAAAAAAATCTTAAAAGGAAACCAAGACATTTTTACCTGGATTTTTCCAAGTTCACCAGTGCTTTCCATTCTGCTAGCAACGTTAACTGCATTCCCCCATATGTCATACTGTGGCTTCTGGGCTCCAATGACACCAGCAATCACAGGTCCATGGTTTATGCCTGCAGAGAGCAAAAATGGATACTAAGTAAACAACAAAGACATACAGATGCCAATATAAAATCAGATTGTAAGAAGATTATTTATAGCTTAGGAAACAGTTTTAAAATCTGGGTAATTATTGTGGACAATGGATTATAATGGGGCAGCACGATGGCTCAGTGGTTAGCACTGCTGCCTCACAGCACCAGGGACCCAGGTTCAATCTCACCCTCGGGTGACTGTACAGAGTTTAAACGTTCTCCCCATGTATGCATGGCTTTCCTCTGGGTACTCCGGTTTCCTCCCACAGTCCAAAGATGTGCAGCTAGGTGGATTTGCCATAGAAAATGAAGGGTTACAGGGATAGGGTAGGGGCTTGGGTCTAGTGTGATGCTGTCTGGAGGGTCGATGTGGACTCGATGGGCCAGCTGGCCTGCTTCCACATTGTCGGGATTGTATGATAATCGTATAGTTCTCCCAAGACTTTCAAATTTCCACAATGGGGAATAAGCAGTTGAATTACACTTTAAATTATTTTAATTTTGGAAAACAATGTATGTTTATTTTGTCAGTCCCAAACATCAGCTTTTGTTTACACCAACTCTGTAAAGAGAGCAGCTTGCAAGTCTTTCTGTGACCAAACATATTTACTTTAATAAGTGCAGCTAAGTAAGAGTTTGTAATTCTGGCAGAATTACAGAATCTAACTTACCAACCCGCAGTTTAAAATTGTTGAAAGAATGTCTGTTGATGCCATCCAATTTACTCATTAATGCAGTGGCAAATTCCACCATGATGCCAATGTGAGTACAAGGCTTTTCACTATCCTGACACAGCAATAAAACAAACGCAAATTTAAATCAAATGCACTATACGCAAAAATAATAAGTTAAAATTCAACTGTAGAACATCATAGCTCAGAGATAGGAAATACTTGTAATGAAGGTCACATTTCAAATTACTGGACCAAGAGCTAGCACGGGTTGCCAGCATTGAATGCAAATATAAAATATCTACCTAAAATGTTTAGACAAAATATTTCTTATGGAATCAATAGGGTCTGCATATCTTAGTTTCTGCATTCAGGATTCATCAAGTCAAGAAAGTTAACGTATTCTGAATTGAGACTGAAAATGACAAATAGAAATACAGACAGAAAATGCTATGAATGTACATCAAGCTCTTCAGTTGTCTTGAAACAACAGGTACTGATCAACAATGACATTTTTAGATTTCATTTAAATTCCTAACAGTTCTTTCTTTTTCTGTGAACAATTGGCATTGAAGTAATTTTGAGTAACTTGATAGGTCTGTATTTTAATCGTAGAAGCAGATCACCTGAATGGTGTAGAGTTCATTCTAGGGCTTAGAGGTGGGAGTGGGATGGAGTCAGGCCCATCACTTCTGGACAGATTGCTACAGAAGCTTTCAAATGCTTACAAAGGCTGATTAAAGGCCCAGTTCTCTGAGATTTGTCTCAGATATATTGTTATAAAGGCTTGTTATCCCATCCTTTTTTCCTACGCCACTCCACTCACCACCAATGGATCTATATGGTTCCAATTACAAATTAATGCATTCGAATTCAATGGTGAAATTTGAATTCAATCAAAATCTTTAATTAAGAGTCTGATGATGACCGTGAATCCATTGTTGAAAAAACCCACCTGGTTCACTAATGCCCTCTGCCATCCTTACCTGGTCCGGCATACATTTGGTTGACTCTTAACTGCCCTCTGGGCAATTAGGAATGGGCAATAAATGCTGCTGTAGCCAGCGAGGCCCTTATCCAATGAATTTTAAAAAGCCCAATGAATAAATAAAATGACACCCCACCCCCTCCCCCAACTCATCCCTGTATCACATATTGCAATCAATAATAGAGGGTAAATTAGAGTCATAGAGGTATACAGCACGTAAACAGGCCCTTCAGCCCAACTCATCCGTGCTGACCAGGTTTCCTTTCCAGTCTCATTTGTCTGCATTTGGCCCATCTCCCTTTAAACATTTACTATCCACGTACCTGTCCAAAAGTCTTTTAAATGTTGTAATTGTACCTGCCTCTACCACTTCCTCTGGCAGCTCGTTTCATATATGCACCACCCTGTGTGAATAAGTTGCCCCTCATGTCACTTTGAAATCTTTTCCCCTCTCACCTTAAACCTATGGCTCTAGTATTGTTAGAGTACTCAATTGTTGGAATCATGAGTTGACAAATTCCCCACGTCCTGATGGATTTCATCCTCGGGTCATGAAAGAACTGGCCAGTGAAATAGTTGACACATTGTTTTTAATGTTCTAAAACGCAGATTCAGCGAAGGTTCCTTTAGATTGTAAAACATTTCTTGTAACTTATTTATTCAAAAAGGGAGGGAGGCACAAAGCAGGAAACTACAGGCCAATTAGCTTAACTTCTGTCACTGGGAAAATGCTAGAAGCTAGACATCATAACAGGGCACTGGTATAAGATCAAGGAAATCAGGCATGGTTTTGTCAAAGGGAAATCATGTTTAACTAATTGAAGTTCTTTGAAGAAGTAATCTGTGCTGCAGATAAAGGGGAGCCAGTGGATGTATTTAGATTTCTGGATGACATTTGATATGGTGCCACATCAACGATTACTGCAGAAGATAAAAGATCATAGTGTAGGAAGTAATATCTCTGCCAAACTGATCTCTGGCACTGCTGTTATTTTGGAGGTACCAGCCTATCAGCTCTAGAGGACAACTTCCTTCTCAAAACTTAAGCGACAGAGAATTTAAATAACTCAATAGTTTTTCAGCTCTACATATACCATCCATCCTTCATGAGGACTAATAACTGTACCAATAAAGGAGTGGAATAGATATTGCAGGTTGAGGTTGAATGAAAATTGGATCTGTTCATCTGTGCAGTGAACATTGCTAGACCAGCTGATTCATAAATCACGTCTGTGCACTTCACATCCTTCCCCCTTTTTGCTACTGCCAGTGGGAGTGGAACTTCTGCGACTCAGCCCCTTCTCCCATTTTTAAAGGTCCACAGAGTTTCCTCAACTCTGCAAGTATGTGACTCAGTGTTTATATTGAGGTTACCTCACTTAAAGGATATTCTAAACAAAGTAGATGTAAAAAAACACTTAGCATACATTGTTTGAAAAATATAAAAGGTGCTTAGGCACAATCTGCATTTGAAATACTTTGTTATGAGAACAAACTAGGCATCTTTGTTTGTTGAACTATAAATTAACATAAAAATAACCCTTCAAAAGAATGAAGGATCATAACATTAATTTTTTTCTGAAGGACAAGTGATGTAAACAAAATGTGTTAAATGGACACAAATAAACAAGGACACAAAATAAAATTTCCTCGAGGCAAATTATACTGGCCAGTTACTGTTACTGTCTGTTGTATTCGTAATTCCAATGACAAGCCTAATCAAAATTCAGATCGAGCTGATTAGGTAGTGAAAGCTGAGCTGTAGCTCAATAAACTGTTCACAGTTCTTTTAAAGCACTGGAACAAATTTAATAACTCATTAGCATTTTGTTAAGTTAAAAATTGGTGCAAAAAAACAAATTCTTTAAGTCTCAATAAATCAGTGGTTTTGTCCCCCAAGCATAATGATGGATTTTAAAAAAAAAACCAAATCACCAAGTAATTTATAAATGAAACCAAATTGTTTACATTTGTTGTAGAGTTTCAAGAGAAAGAAAAGCTATGTACGTGATGTCAAAGCTACGCGAACTTACCTGCTTATTTTCTTGGCCAATGCTAAGACCAGCAGCAGCCATGTAGGTGCTTCCAATAGTTTTTATCTTTTCAACACCACTAAATTTTGGCTTTGACAAAAGCTGCAAAAGAAATGTTGCATATTTACAAACATGTTGTCCCCATAATGTAGTCAAAATGTATGAACTACAATAACAATCTTTCTAAAATCACTTACCTCATCAAAGTCTGCTATGATTTCATTTAACAATCTCAGGCACTCAAGTCCCTCTTTGTTTACATCGCATTCTGTGTAAAATTCTTTGAAATCAGGAATTGATGCAAACATGATACACACACAGTCGTAAGATTGATGGTACAAATCCTACACAAAAAAAGTTTCCACAAATCAACATTAAACATATTTAGAGAATGTTTAGGAGTTACAGGTCTGTAGACTGCAATTTAGAATGTTATTTTTCCCTGGTTTCCTCTCTTTCTCCCTCTTTTCCCATGAATTCATGCTGAGTTGTAGCAGCATGAGATTCAGTTCATGCATTCAAGTGTCATTCTTCAACTGGAGATCCAAACATTGCATCAGTTTACTCAAGCACCAGGATAGTCACCAATAATAAGCAAATCTTTACTTTAAGTGGTACGCTCTACTTGGCAACATCTCCATCACAAAAACCATACAAATAAAATAAATTTCCTTTCATCTGTCCAGGGCACTGTGATCCTGTAAGGAACCAGCAATGTTTAAAGAAGAAATCTGAACACCTGGCAATTATCCACCAGAACCACACCACAAGATTACACACTTTAAACAAAAGCAAACTTGATTGGATATAAAGAGAAATTAAACAAGTCTCACTAACTTAATGTTATAGTTTAGGAAAACTTGTGCTATAAACTCAGTTCTCCTTTTTACTTCCTCCTAAGTGTTGGCTTATGTTACAAAATTTTAATGGTTCATTCACTTTTCCTGGGACCAACCTAAAGGTATGCCACAGCCTTCAGAATTCATCTGAATTTTCCACAGAAATCTAGAGTCAACAAGGGTCCTTCCCCATTGGCTTTTTTTTAATGTCAATATGAGCCTCTAATTTTTCTTTGCAGACATTGGTGACTGTGATTGCCAAATTCCTTTGATCGGGTTGCCATCAGTCACCCAACTGCCTTTCTCCAGTTAGTCAAACCAACTTTGCCGACTGAGGACCACTGCACAGTTCTTCCACTACATGCAAGCCTGGCTGCTTCTCCATGAAGAAATACAAACCCAGACTGGGACCATCTACATTCTATATAGTGAATGAAGAAGATAGTATTTCTCGGTTTGAAGTGCCGGTCTGAGAACTGCTTCTTCCCTGCCATTATTAGACTGATGAATGGATTCTCTAACTTCAAATAATGTTAGAAGTCACACAACACCAGGTTATAGTCCAACAGGTTTATTTGGAATCACATAAGCTTTCGGAGCGCAGCCCCTTCGTCAGAACTAATGTCGATCTTGCTAATGTTGATGCTGCTTTGCGCACCTCCTGTGCAGCATAAACTGTATGCCTTGCTCTGTCTAAGCATCTATGATCTTTATGTCCTTGCTTGCTAATGATCTGCCTGCACTGCTTGCAACACAGAGCTTTTCACTGTATTTAGGTATATATGACTACAATAAATCAAATCAAATCATCTCCTGTCTGTTCTCAATCTGGTGAGATGCAGCCTACACTAAAACAAAGCTACACTACTTTAACCTATTCCCCAAACTAAAGCCTGCTTCTCTTAGCACAGACAGATAAATAACATTAAAGAATATTTTAAACAATGCACCACCATCTCTACGGAACATGGTATACTTTGGTCCAAATATAAATCTTAATAAGTTATTTTACTCTCAACACAGCTCTAATTCTATAACCAACGTAAACAATTTATATTGCCAATAGAGTTTTACGACCTGCGGGGTCCCAGAACCGGTGGCCTTATTCATGAATTCTCTTCTTTACAACCGACGTTTACCTTTGATATTTTCATGGCCCGTTCTCTTCACCAACACTTTTTTTTTCTCCAACTAACTAGCTGGCATGTCAAAATTCATACGACTCCCACTGATGGTCCCAATATGGGCCAACTTGTACCTTGTTCTTTCTGTACTTTATAAGCTGCTGAAATGCGATAAGCCTGTCATCAAGTTCCGATGGAAGATGCTGTGAAATGATGACGTCTGGTCACAGTACAAAATTGTTTCACTTCATAAACCTGGTGTAATATTCAGGGCTGGCTTTGGAACCTGCAACGCCTAACTTACTTGCTCACTTCAGGGTGAAGTTTCAGTTAGAGCTGCGATAAGCTGTGCATCTTTTCTGACAATTTTCATTGACATATTTTGCAAATTAACTTTCCAACCACTACCAAATGCAAAACTGCCCTCTGTTTGCACATTTACTCTTAAGCATCTTCCCAGACTGTGTAGAGAGCTTCCTCCAATCTCTAACATACTTCTTCGATATCTTGAATTCTCTAGCTGCTCTACCACTACTTTTTTGCTCTGCAATCTCAATGAACTTCGCTGCATTTTCACTGTTTCTTCTTGACACCATGTTCCCATACAGGGGGGAGGGGGTTGTCTGGAACACAGAGGGCATTACGGAGCTGGTAACCTTGACATCACAGGTTGACGTACACAGATATGAGGGGCTAAACAACTGTGTTTAACTAAGCAGGTTAAGTTTAACACCATTTTAAAGAAAAGATTCATAATTCTGCAAAGCTAACCGGTGGCCCAGAATGTTCGAAAACCAGCAAAAGGTGGCTAAAAGTCTAACAAAGAGTAAAAAATTGGAATTTGACAGAAAGTTAGCAATAAATGTAACAACGAACAGTAAAAGCTTCTGCAAGCATATAAAAGGAACACACTCCCTAAAATAAGCATTGGTCCCTTATAGGGCGAGACTGGTAAATTATTAACAGGCAACAGGGAGAGTGAAGAGTTTTCCAACATGTTGTTCACATCTACTTTCACGGTAGAAGACACAAAATATCACAAATACTACTGAAACTCAAGAAGCAAAATTGAGGGAAGATCTTGTTTAATCATAATCACTGGAGAAAACTTATTAGAAAAACTAATGTATCTAAAAGCCGGTAATTCAAATTGCCTGCATCCTAGAGTTTTAAAGGAAGTTCTTGCAGAGATACTGGATGCATTGGTTCTAATCTTCATATGATGCAAGGTGTGCAATTTGGGTTTTAGTCTATCTAGAGGAGTTGAACTTTATAATTAACTTTCTTAAGTTTTACTGAAGTCAGTCTTTCTGAAGCCCTAATTTTTAAACCAGAATGTGAGAGAGTGCAGCTCCTGGAGCGACAATGGGAATTTCTTCACATTGTGACAGTTTTACAATTGAAGAGAGTAAACATTGAAAAAAAAAGAGCTTGCTTTGGTTTAGAAAAATCAAGGATTAGTTTTTGTTTTGTTTAGGGCAAAAACCTATAGCCTGGAAAGCCTTTGGATTTCAGCTAGCAAAAGATCTAGCTGAGGTCAGATATAAGAACAGCTTCTCCTTGAGAAAAGAGTTACAGTTACACAACAATTACTTCAGTAAGGGTTTTATTTTAAAATTCCAGACCACAGGTTTTTGGTTAGAAACTGAATGGATTACTTGAAGCGTAGAAAGTTTCAGTTCAGTTGTATGACTACTCAAGGAAAAAGGCTATCAAACTCCAAAAGCAGGGATTGAAAGAATAGTTAAGTCAAAATTAATGTAACAGAAAGGTAATTGTGTCAGGTATTTACGTTACAATATTCAAAGTTGTTGGGAATAAATGAGATTGTACTTTTAATCATGTACTTTGAAAACTTTCAAATTGTGATACATGTAATAACTTGTTTTGTTCTATTTATAGTCACTTCATTTGCATAATAAACTTCTGTTGTATTGTTAAAAACAAATCTACAACATTGTGTGCTTCTGTTTCAGTGAAAGGCCACGTTAATTAAGCTTTTAAAAAAACCACATCAATCCAGATTTCAGTCTGAGATCTGATACAGCCAGCGACAGTATCAGCAGGAATCATAACATTCAAAAATACCCTACATTCTGAAAGTTCCCAGTGAATTGAAAAGCTACAATACAACACTGCTATTCATGAAAGGAGGAAGAAAACAGCAGGAAGCTATAGGTCAATAGAAACAACTACAAACAATAACAACTGGCATTGAAAAGATACCAGAATCTATCGTTAAGGGGTAGTATCAGGACATCTCAAAAACTCTCTTACAATCAGGCACAGTCAATGTGATTTTGTGAAAGTAAAAATATGATTGGCTAATTTATTAGAGTTCTTTGAGGATATAGTAAGCAGGATGGATTAAAGGGAATCTGTAATTGCAATGTATTTGAATTTCCAAAAGACATTTGATAAGATGCCATATAAAGGGTTGCTGCACAAAAGGTTCATGGTATAAGGGATGCTATACTGGCATGGATACAAAATTGGTTGACTGAATTAATTAAAAGAGAAGGGGTTGGGATAACTGGGTCATTTTCAGGTTGGCAAACTGTAACCAGTAGAGTGCGGAGGGGATCGGTGCTGGGGTTTCAACTACAAACAAACTATATTCATAATTTGGATGAAGGGAACAACTATATTTAGTCAAATTTGGTCAGAAAACAAGTTATAAGGAGGACACAGAGGTTTGTAGATATTGATAGATTAAATGAGTGGTCAAACATTTGGCAGATGGAGTAAAAATGCAGGAAAATGCAAGATTATTTACTTTAACAGGAAGAATAGAAACATGTTATTTAAATATAGAAAGAATGTAGAATGCCGCAATACAGACGAATCTGGGTGTCCTTGTACATCATAAAATATCAGAAGGCAGGTACAGCAAGTAAGCAGGAAGGCAAATGGAATACTGGCCTTTATTGCAAAGGGGTTAGAGTATAAAAGCACAGAATTCTTGTATCAAGTGTTACACAGTATTCGTAATACCATTGTATATAGTTTAGTCTCTTTTCTTAAGGAGGGGTATGTTTGCATTGGAAACTGTGCAGGTAAGATGCATGAGACCATTTCCTGGAGTGAAGGGGTTGTCTGGTGAAGAACTGGTTGAGTAGGTTGGATCTATACTCATTGGATTTTATAAGAATGAAATGATCCTACTGAATTATAAGACTCTGAAGAAACTCGAGAGAGTAGATGCAAGAAGGATGTTTTCTCTCACGAAGGATTCTAGAAGTAGAGGCCACAGTTTACAAATAAAGAGTCTTGAACTTGAGATGGAGATGAGGAGGATTTTGTTCTCTCAGAGGGTTATGTTAGTCTTTGGAATTCTCTTCAATAGAGAGTAGTGCATGTTGGGTCATTGAATATGCTCAAGGCTGAGTTAAATTTTTGATCAACAACAGAGTCAAGGGTTACGAAGAGACAGGCAGCAAAGTAGAGTCAAAGCCACAATCAGATCAGTCATGATTGTATTGAAAGGTACGGCAAGGTCAATGGTTCAAATGGCCTATTCCTGCACCTATTTCTTATGGTATTATGGATGCCCATCCTCCCAATTCTGTGCTGTCCACATTCACCACTTGCAAAGCAGTAGATGTTAACTAAAATATTGTAAAATTGAAACTCAGTACTGAATGCTGGAAATACAAGGTATGCCAGTTAATGTCTGCTTCAGAATATTAGGTTAACATGTCAGATGGAATCTGCATTCTTCATTCGCACAGTAATACCACTTTGATGTGAGTGCTTACACTATCTTGTTGGATACAATACTATTATCTTTATAGAAACAGATGCTATTTCAGTCAGAGAAATCAAACCGAGTGAAAGAATAATATGCTACTGGCTATCAATGGAAAAACTGTTCTCGCTCCAGGAATAACTAACCCTTGGCTGGACGATGATTTTGCATTTTGATGGTTTTGCAACAAAATGTACAACTGCCAACAAATAAATACTCCCCCACATAATGCATCAATCATTTTGACCTTCATGCGATACTGCTAGCTATAAAAGACTGGTTGGGCAGCAATTTATCTGATATTGGCAAATATTGATGGGTGTGAGAAATCCATACCTCATTCTTTTTATTTTCGCCAATGAAGTGTTCAGCGACATGCCCTGGCAGTACATTTTCCAATAAAAGTCGATTCAGATTCTCCATTGTCTCGATTTCTTCCCTTTCTTTTTTAAATTTATTCTTCCATAGGAAGTCTAGCCTACAATAATATTCATTCTGCAAAACCAAGACAAACTGTTTTTGCCTCCTATTGATATAATTGCAGACAAAAGGTAAATATTTCAGCAATGCAATTATTTTTACCTGTTTTGCCAGAAACAGCAGAGTGAATCCAAACAGGAGGAGGTAAAAGCTAGCCATAATCTTGGGGTTTTTCACAAGAGTTACATTGTTACTGCTGATAAATGGAAATCACAAAATTAGTTACTCATATTTAAATTCAGGAATAATACAGATGATTCTATGACTATTTGCTAAAGGTGTAATTATTCAATAAACAGAAGCAAAATACATTGCACACATTTGCAGAATTGATATTACATACCTTAGAATCACACAATACAGAAGAGGCCCTTTAACCCATTGTGTCTGTATTGCCAAAGCTACACTAAATCTACACTGGTCCCACTTTTCCACACGAGGCTTTGAACGTTATGTAATTTCAAGTGCTCATTGAAGTTTTTTTTAAAAAGGTTATGAGGTATCACGCCTCAACCATCCTCCCATGTCGTGCATTCCAGACCCAGAGCACTCTCCGGGTGAAATGATTTTTCTTCAAATCCTAAACCTCCTGCCTTTCACCTTAAAATTATGTCTCTTTTGTTACTGACCTAATGACAAAGGGGAACAGCTGCTTTCTTTTCTGCCTGTCCATGCCCCTCATAATCTGATACGCCTCAATCAGGTCCCCACCATCAACCTTTGCTGCTCCAAAGAAAACAATCTAAGCTCATCTAGCTTCTCTTCAGAGCTAAAGTGCTCCATCCCTGACAACATCATGGTGAATATCCTCTGCACCGCCCCAAATGCAACACCTCTTTCCTGTAGGGCGGTGACCAGAATTGCACATGCTACCACAAAGTCCTGTATAGCTCTAACATAACTGCCGTAATCTATGTCACAAATGGTAAAGACAAGGAGTTGTATAACAAATCCTACTTCAAAACTGCTCAGAAAAAATATATTTCTGACGCTACTAAATGGATTGGCATGCACCATACAGGTATCTCCACAGATCTCCTTCAAAACAGATATCTCAACTTGGCAAGATTATGATTTTGCTTTAGTCCTGATTCCCAGGGAACGGTGGCACAGCAATGCCTTCTCATCACATACCCAATAAATTTGAATTTAGAAATTACAGTTGGTAATATAAATAATATGGCCACAATAGCAGGTCAGACGCTGGGAATTCTGCAGTAAGTCACTCATCTCCTGACTCCTCAAACCCTTTCCACTGTCTACAATGCATTGGGCAGATTCATGATGGAAAACTCCCCACTTGCCTGGATAAATGCAGCTCCAACAACATCCAAGAAAGCCAGCACCATCTGAGCACCACATCTAATACATGCGACATCCACTCTCTCCATCACTGACACACACTGGCAGCAAGTGTGGAATCTACAAGATGCACTACAGCAACTCACTGAGGCTCATTTGACAACACCTTGAAATGCCACAACCTCTACCACCCAGAAAATCAAGGGCAGCAGATTTGTGGGAACACTACCTCCTGCAAGTTCCCCTCCAAGCCACACACCATCTTGGGGACTTGGAAATATATTGCAGTTCCTTCACCGTCACTGAGTCAAAATCCTGGCATTCCCTCTCTAACAGAACTGTGGTTTTACCGACACCAAATGGACTGCAGCAAGTAAAAGATGGCAGCTCACCACCACCTTCTCAAAGGCAAATAATGCTGGCCTGGTCAATGACACACATGACCCATCAGTACTTTTTTTACAAAAAACAGGGTCTACCAGTAAGCAGGTTCCTCCATGACCTGTATATATCAGCCGTCACCTAGATGTAGTTGTAGTCAAAGGAAGAAGAAATCCTACTGAAGGCATCTCAGTGTCACAATATAAAAATGCTTCATTATAGATAGAAATGTAACACACAAATATATCTTCATGTTCACTGCCATCTCATTTCCCTTCTTGGAATCTTCATGGCTGTGTGAGGTGAAAGCAGAGGGCATCTTCCCTGTAACAAAGGAGATGATGCCCATCTCTTGGAATGCCACTGACTGTCTCACTCCATCAGCACTGCATGTGCCCATACTCCCTCTCGTAACCCTGGACCTGCCATTTGAGCAGATCAGTCAAAGCTGCAGAGGGAGCATCCAGGAGCTCACACTCTGTGCCTTCAGTTCACCAGCAGGATGAGGGGCCTGGACCACATAACTGTAGAAGCCAAGGGTCTTTTCCTTGCCTGGGGTCTATATAGCAGGCACCCTCTGGACAAGGAAGGCAGAGCACACCCGAGAGATAACCTTCACCATTCTGAGAGGTGAGGGAGGGTAGGGGTAATCAGGGAGGTGTGCTGAAGAGAGGATAGAGCTGCCTCCCAGCTGGCTCGGTCCATTGAGAACAGAACACGTCCACGTAGCACAGTCTCCCAGAAGTGGACGTCTATGAGGTTTCACCTGCCTCTCTGCTTCATTGCACCATCTATTGGCTTGGTGTCTGCGACAGCCTTCCTGGCTTATCTCAGCATCAGCTTCCTCAGAGGAGATCTCCCACTCCCCCACTTCACATCTATGATGTGGTACACTGTGTATGGGGTGTACTGCACTACACCTCCCGTCTGGCCCAGGTGTCTGAATCTCCTCTTCAAGAGGCATATGGTCTTTTTTTTATTCAATCATGGAATGTTGACATCGCTGCCTGGCCAGTACTTTTATTGCCTGTCCCTAGCTGCCTTCTTGAATTGCTGTAGTCCATGTGATGTAGGTAGTTGGACAACACCCTTAGGTGTTGAACAGTGAAGAAACAAAGATATATTTCCAAACTAGGATGATAAGTGGCTTGGAGGCTGCCCTTGTCCTTCTAGATGGAAGGGATCCTGGGTTTGGAAGGTGCTGTCTAAAGATCTTTACTGAATTTCTGCAGTGCATCCTGTAGATAGTACTAACTACTGCTATTGAGTGTCTGTCGTGGAAGGAGTGGATGCTTGTGGATCTGGTGCTAATCAAGCAGGATATTTTGCCATGGACAGTGTCAAGTTTCTTGAGTGGTGTTGGAGCTGCAACCATCCAAGCAAGTGGGGAGTATTCCATCACACTAATATGCTCTACCATGACCCTTCAGGAAACATGTACAGCGTTGAACCTGACCTTGGTGTCACCCTGTGGATTTAGGACAGGTAACGTGAGCCTGGGGTGGAGGGGTAGAAGAGGAGTCAACATAAGGAGCTTTATGCCAAAGACGGACATGTCCCACTGCATGGAAAATACATTAAGTGTTTATTTGTAAGGTAAGCGAATGCTGACTGCTCTCAATGCTAAGGACCTCTCCTGTTTCTTCTGCTCCCCACACAGGGTCATTTCAAGCGTGACTGATGGATCTACCCACAGCAGGGGGTGACCGTCACTGTTGCTGCAATGTAATGAAAGTGCAGAGAAATGGGAGAGGAGAAGATATGCAAGCATGTTGAACAAACTGCAGCAGAAACCAAACAGGCTCCACACAAAGAGGTCACAGCTGAAGGCCCTCTCAGGATGTGTCAGAGACTCAGGAGGTTCATAATCTTTCATCCTTGATGCTCTTTCGTCTCTCCAGATGACAGATGTTATAGACCAGGACCCCTCAAAATATTTCAAGCAGGTAGCCTAGCTTTTTCTTATTTTAAAGGCAAATGTAAAGTTCCCAATGCAGTGCAACTTGTCAAACTACTTGACATTAAGCAAAACATAATTTATTTAAACATTGCAGTTAAAATACAACCAAAGAAAGAGGAATTTAGAATAACAACTCTACCTGGAAAACTTAACAGAATAATAGGTTCAGCAACTATTACTAATTTACTGTTCCAATATAATAACATCGCATCAACACAACCCTTGGCAAAAAAAAAGGAAAAATTCAGACATGGATGTTAACATGCAGTTCTCTAATCCAAGAGGAAAAAAGTCAAGAGAAACTTCAGACAAAGTAGCAGCTAGGAGACATTCATTGAAGCTTCCAACTCTTCTGAGATCCCAATAGCTTCTGCTTAAAGTTAAACCTAAAAACTAAAATCAACTAGAAAGCCTGGTCTGAGAGAGCTGGCCACAGCCAGACATTGTTCCAACTTTTAAAAAAAACCTAAGGCCTTATAAGCGGTTTCCTTTCTTAAAGACAACTCTGCCTTACAATCTCTCGTCAAAAAATCCAGGGAAAAAACAACCTCTTGAAAGCCACAGCATCGTCATGAGGCGGCCCAATTTCTCCACAGACTGAGAATGCCACTGACTGCAAGATTATTGATGCTCAATACTCAAGCAATTGCTTTGCGCTCTGAGAGGCAAATGCAGCTTCTGTTTGTTTGATTTCTGTTCACCTTTGGTGATTACAAAGAAGAAGTCTATCTTTTGAAGCATTTGAAGGCTCTTCTGTAATGGACATTTATCACTGATCAATCAGATAAGCTGCTGGACTACAGTGGGCATTCAGCAAAGTGCAGCATTGACTTAAAGAGGCTTATAAGATGGATGTGGCAAAGTACCAGAGAGTTGTGCGGCCTGACACTTAAGCAACCATACCTGCAGGAACGTGCAGTGGCCTGTGCAAGGAAGTGTCAGCGGTGCCACCTATGTGCTGTGAGCAGGGTTAGTTTGCAGCTGCTGGGGCATGACACTAATGGTGAAGGCTAACTCTATATCACCAATGCTCGACTGGGCGTATGGCTGGGGTCCAAGATGGCACTGACACCAGGGGTGCTGGCATACAGCGAATTGGGGAATCGGCCTAGCTTCAGGCAAGAGAGGGGTCACGGGGGGACGTGCCAGGTAGTTAATAAGGCGAGATGAGAGATGATAGCATGAGAAAACTTGTTGGACCTCACAGAGAGAAACCTTCCAAACAGCTTGATGAAATCAACACTTTGCCAAAGTATGGCAAGATTCAGCCCCGGATTTGTTAATTAGGCAGAATTTAAATCAGGAATGCAAAGTTAATTCCAGCGAGTTTGTAGCAGTAATGGGATGCAAATGCATGCAGATAGGCCCCTCAGCACCTCAGTGAGACTTTTTGTTAATCATAGAATCCCTACAGTGTGGAAACAGGCCCTTTGGCCCAACAAGTCCACACCAACCCTCAGAGCATCCCACCCAGACCCATCCCCCTATGACCCACTTAATCTACACCTCCCTGAACACTACGGGCAATTTAGCATGGTCAATCCATCTACCCTGCACATCTTTGGACTGCGGGAGAAAAGCAGAGCATGCGGAGCAAATCCACACAGACACAGGGAGAACGTGCAAACTCCAACAGACAGTCACCCAAAGGTGGAATCGAACCCAGGTCCCTGGCGCTGTGAGGCTACAGTGCTAACTACTGAGCCACCGTGCCGTCCCATCATCTGAAGGGGGAGAACTTAATCATTAATGTTTTTCTCAATGGTATGAATCTGATGGTTGGCTTCTCATCTGCCATTCTTCTCACCAAGGTGGGGAGTGAGAAATCCAGCTCCCCCACATCCCCAGCAATACCATAAGGCTACACTGTGAGCAGCAGTGCATATGGAGGGCAGGATTGATAGTTGTCTAGAAACACAAACTCTCCAACTGCTTCTCTCTACGCAGCATAGTGGAAATCTTCAATAGTTTTAACTGGGGAAAGACACAGAACAAAAGTCGGGAACCTCCTTATGTTGGGGGAATGAACTTCCTTTGAAGTACAGGAAGTCAGCTGCTGGCACAAGCCTCCCCAGTTTCTTTTATACAATAACGGTGTACACTTTTGGTCCCCCTATTTGAAAAAATACGTAAGCAGTTCAAAGAAGGTTCACTTGACTCATTCCCAAGATGAAGCTCTTATGAATAGAGGCTAAAAAGGTTAGGCCTATATGCATTGGAGTTTAGAAAAGTGAGATGATCCGATCAAAAGACATAGTATCGAGAGGATGGATAAGGTGGATACCAGACGAATACTTCCTTTTGAGGGGAGATTTAAACAAGGCGACATAGTTTAAGAACCAAGGGTCTCCCTTTTTAAGGCAGTCCTGAAAAGGTTTTTTTCTCTCAAAATGTTGTTAGAAGTGTGGGATTCTCTTCCTCAGCAGGATGTTGGGTTTTTCAATTTATTCGAGGCTGAATGAGATAGATTTTTGATAGATTTTGGAGTCAAGGCTTATGGAGAACAGGCAGGAACATGGAGCTTAGACCACAACCAGATTAGACATAATTCTACTGGATGGTGGAGCAGGCATGAAGGGCCAAATGGCCTGTTCCCTCTCCTAAGTCCTGTACTCGTAACCACTGGTTAATCCAATAATTCAGCCAATAAATTAGTACATAGCAGTGCAATTCATAAAATAGTAATGAATACACAAAGATAAAAATTAAAACAACTGTAAACATAAAAATTGCATAACATTCACAGAACAGATATATTTGTTAATGGAATAACTGAGACTAATTATTTACAAGCTACTGCTAATGGTCCCCACAATGAGTTATACAATTCCCATAGTTTTGATGCTTAGCCCAAAGATACACCAAAATAAGCCCATTCTATACTGGGCACAAGTAATATCTATACTGATCAGTACTTAAAGGAAGCACAAAACAATCTTCATACAGGAAGTCAGCCACGTCCCTAAGGAATGATGTTTAGTGAAAGGTAGAAGTAGAAGGGAACAGAAGACAGCATCATGTAACTGGAGGATTTGATCCTTTCTTTCAACCTGGGTATTTTTAAAATAAAAATATGTATGTGCTATATAGACTTAAAAAAATTTCTGCACAATAATATTTCTACCCAATCTGAGCACTTGTTACTAGTTGATAGCTTGTCTGCCTGTGGACAGAAACAGCGATGGGAAAGCAAACATTTTAAGGAATAGTTACAGTGACAGCATATGCATGTATTGACAGATTGGTACTTCCTGATATCAAAATCCTACCTGTTGTACAGATCAATATGGTATTCATCAAACAAAAGAGCATAGGTCTTTAGAAAAATGATGTTATAAACCACACAGGCAATAATTAATAGGAGTGCTTTCAGTTCAAAGCTCACTCTGAGGAAGACTGAGCAGGTGAAGAGTCCCAGAATACAACAGCATACATAATACTGCCAAAAACAAATTAAAAAACAATTAGAATGCAAACAGCTGTGCTCTGTTAACTTCTTATGAAATAATTAATATACATTTTGGATAATGCTCAAAATGAAATGAATATTAACGAGCATAACAATGTAGCCGTTCCATAACTGGCATTTGTTCTATACTGCTACTGTTGATGGCATCAATAATTAGCTACTCGCACAGATAGAGAGCAGAAAGTTAAGAATACCACTGATCTCCCTCATCCAGTCTCAGTTTTTCTCGCCTTGTCAATATGCATGATTGTTCCTAGTTCCATTGCCAGACCCCTTGCCCTTAATCATCCAGTTATATATTACAGATGCCCTCACAGACCTGACAGATCCCCTAGGTCTGAGAATTGAAACACACAAATTCTGCCTCCATTATTCAGTGCACTTAAGGTAGGGATCTTAAGCATCTTAAGTGTACCCTTTCTGGACAATATTCCTGCTGCGATGGGTATAGGGGGGTGGGTTTTGAGGCAAAAAGAGATTATGGGCATTGAATCAGGTACACAAACAAGGACACAACAAAGTCATATACAGCCCCATTACTATGGCCTTTTATATTGAACTAGCTATACAATACAACCCATGAGTTGTTGATTTCTGACCTTCCACTTGAAGCTTTTGGGAATGATCAATTGTCACTCTCTCATTTCTCTCTGCTTCCATCATCTTTAGCCTACAATCTGCACTCTCACAGGAAACTGCTTATGCAGCTACATTTAAAAACAGAGTAGTCTTGGGTCCACCTTTAATCTACCCAAATCCAGTTCAATTCTACATTTCTGCACATC
Source organism: Rhincodon typus (assembly GCF_021869965.1). Lineage (NCBI taxonomy): Eukaryota > Metazoa > Chordata > Chondrichthyes > Orectolobiformes > Rhincodontidae > Rhincodon > Rhincodon typus. The sequence goes on along the minus strand of NC_063346.1, from coordinate 37,182,084 downwards.
CTGACTCTAACTTATAAAAACCTGGCTCTTCTAAATCTAACTTCAACAGAAACGTACAGCATAGCGTCCCTAAAATAATGTTATCAACGACAGTCGATTCAGGCCAAAAGAGGGTCTGGTCCCATTTTATGGCATAGCCGTTGTATGGTAAATGTAAATATCCAGTCTGAAGGTTCAGGAATGGAGGAATGAGTGAGTGGGTGAGTGAGTGAATGTATAGGTGGGTGAGGTGAAAGAGTGGGAACAGGGGTATATATCAAACAGATTAAAACCCGGTATAATTCATCGGTAACTTCAGCACTGACCGTGATCTCTAACAGACGCTGACCCTCTGACGAGGCCCCTGATCCCATGACAACTCTTGACACAATCTCTCAGGCCATCCTGACTCAGACCTGAAACCCCTGATAACACATCCAACTCAACCTGACCACTACTGACAATACAGCTATACACCCGACCCAACCTGACCTATCCCCCGAGCTCCCAGACAACACTCTGGCCCACCTTGCTGCCCTCCTGACCTGACCCTTCCAACTAAGCATTTCTACACTCCCAGCAAAATGACTTCTCTCCTTTCCTCACTGAACTAGCCCCTGACCTGGTCACCCTCCTCCTCCACAGCTGAATCTCCTTCTGCCCACCATCCCAACCAGACCTGCCTACTCCTCCCCTCCAACCCCCCCCCCCCCCCACCAATTCCTGACTCACGCAACTCTTTGCAGTTTACCATGACCACCCCCAGCCCAACCTGGCTAATCCCTGTTACCCTGACTATGCCTGGATTCTTTTACCCCACTCCCATCATCTGTTTTCACTTTTGACCTGACCTGACTACCCACCTGACCTGATTACCCATTCATTCAGCTTTCTGTTAAGAGCTTAACCTTCTACCTACCCACCTTGCCTGCCGAACCACTACTTCCCAAGTACCTAGCCCTGTTCCCACTCTTTCACCTCACCCACCTATACATTCACTCACTCACCCACCCACTCACTCATTCCTCCATTCCTGAACCTTCAGACTGGATATTTACATTTACCATACAACGGCTATGCCATAAAATGGGACCAGACCCTCTTTTGGCCTGAATCGACTGTCGTTGATAACATTATTTTAGGGACGCTATGCTGTACGTTTCTGTTGAAGTTAGATTTAGAAGAGCCAGGTTTTTATAAGTTAGAGTCAGGATGTGCAGAAATGTAGAATTGAACTGGATTTGGGTAGATTAAAGGTTGATATATCCTGGGTAATTACTGACTAAGTACGTCAGAACTGTCCCAACTTTTACTTCAGAGACATCCATGGAGATTCCCAGGAAGCTGGGGAATTGCCCTCTGGCAATTTCCATGGAGAGTCTTATATGCAGACTACCACAAAGTCCTGACGCACATATTCACCCATTCATCCAGCTTCCCATGACCATTAGCTAGATAATCTGGCCCATTATATTGTGAAGTGAACTTAATAACCCTGCTTTTTAGGCTCTGCTCCAAATTGTTAATAAATTTAAATAGGGGAGGGTCAACAGTTCTGGAGCCTGAGGATCCCAATCATCAAGCAGACTTCATGGAGAATACATCCATATGTTATAGTACACTAGCTAATTTATAATTCTCCTTACACTGTAATTTTAACACTTCTGGTGTGAAACTGGCATCCACTAGCAAAGCCAAAAGGGGCATGCAAATAATTGGCTGCCTATTTCACATTGTGCAGCATTTCCTTTTCCATTACCTTCAGAAGCCTGCATTGCACTTTTGGAAGCGACCAATTTTACACCACGGGTCTTAGATTTGACACACAGCTTCTCAAGACACTTCATGACATTCTTTTTTGGAAATCTGTGCAGATATCAGATCTCCAAAAGCAATCACTTCCGTGATTTCTTCAATATATTGACTAGGTTTGAACCACTGTTGGGTAAACTCCATTAAGAACAAATGTTCTAAGCCATCATTAGTCATTATACTTTACTTTAGTTTCTCCACCAGAGGTTAAACACACACTCACATAGTTCCCAGATAATTATTTTAATTCTTTTATGATTAGGGCACCACATGCACCTTCCACCAATTTGAAAGTATGTGCCATCTCCATTTCCTATAGTACCCCACACAATAAAAAATTAAAAATGCTCCTAATGCTTTTACAACTTCAAGTCAGCTTTATGTTAACTGTGTAAGCAACCCAAACCAAGGGACAGATTCAACCTTCTCACGGTTAACAAAAACATACAAAATACCTGTCCAACTCTTTTGTCAAAGCCTTGTTTCCTGAGTAGATATAAATATTTATAAAAAGGAGTCTGCAAGTAGAGACAATAAAGTGTAACTTTAGAATGGTAACTGAGTTACTTCAGGATAGCATAGGCTGTATTTTGTATTTTGATGACTTCATCTCAAGGTTTGATCTTGACTTCAACAGCCCTCCAAGATGCAATGGCTTGAGAGAAAAATATATTGTCAGGAAATAAAATCTAATCTACAGCAATCTTTTTCTCTTTCTGCTTACTGCTGAAACCATTTTTTTCACAACAGGAAGTGTTTGACACACATTATTTAATGCAGCCATTACTTTATTGTGAAGCACAAACGATGTTTTAAAAATATTAGCATCATCATTTAAAAACACTACTTGCTGAGGCAAATTTACTTGCAAGAAAGAATCAAGATAGTAACATCCATCTCTACTCACAGGAAGGCAGCCATTCTTTTTCACTAAAGTACTCGTCACATTGCACATTGTTTCATTGTCACCTTGTGGGGTGTGCTAAAAAGAAAACAGCTGTGTTCAATATTGCACATAGTTTTCACTGACACTGCATTCCTAAATATGGTCAGAAATATCGTTTAAACTGGGGAGAGAAATTTGCGGTCCATGGACCATCAGCAATGGCATAACTATGTTCTCTGCTCATATTGTCTGCACTAGACCAAGAACATTGACACATCGTTTATAAGGTCAGAAGTCACACGACACCAGGTTATAGTCCAACAGGTTTATTTGAAATCACAAGCTTTCAAAGCACTGCTCCTTTGTCAGGTGAAGGAGCAGGACTCCGAAAGATTGTGATTTCAGATAAGCATGTTGGTGTCATGTGATTTCTGACCTTGTCCATCCCAATCCAATACCAGTACCTCCACATCACACCTTAGGTATGTGAGACACAAGGCTTTATGATATGTAACAGCTCTCTGAAGCTTTTGAGACTTATTTAAATTGGATGAAAAACTAAAAGGTACAGACTTCAAGTTTGAAAAATAAGATTACATCAGCAGATTCACCTCCAGCTTTAATTTGGTGTTCAGCCCAGAAACTGGTTTGTCAATGACCCACAGTATATAGCCCAAGCAAATACAGAGAGGTGAAAAATTGCCATGATTGGGTAAAAATGTTAAAACACACCTTCCAGTGGATGCTACTTTTATGCCGGTATTAATTGGTAAATGGACTGACCTCTAGGAACATAATGTAAGCACCATCACCTCCAAAGCACATCCTATCTTGGATATCTGCTTTCATTCCTTTATCTTCAGTCATCAACATTTTTGGAATTCCTATCTAAAACTATTGTGAAAGTGTTACCAAACAGATCAAGAAATCCCCAAGGCCACTACCTTTTCAAGACAGACAATTGGCATCAATGTCAACTCACTAACATCATCCACATCCTGAGAACAAAACGAGCTTCTAACAGAAAATTTTCCCTTCAGAATTTCATTCTCAAATTGTCAGAAAGCAGACGTGTGTAAAAAGAACAATTAAATATGCCAAAATTACAATTACTGTGAACGTGACCCATTTTCGTTCCCGCTTTCCTTACTTCACTTTAAATGCCACATGTACAGAAAATCTTTGCCAACTTCATAATCCACAGAGATTACACCACAGAGTCAAAGAAAAGTTACAATTCAAAAAGATGCCAGTCAATCATATCTCTGCCAGTTATTCTGATCACACTTATCAGAACTTGGTCCATATCTTCATAGTTAGTGTTTCAGGTGCAGATCAAGGTTCCTTTCAAAGAGTTAAATGGTTCCACCTCAACCACCAAACTTAACAGTGAATTCCAGAGACCCACCACCCTTTGGGTGAAAAAGATTTTCCTCACGTCTCCTCTAATCCTTTTGCCAATCACCTTAACTCTAACTCCCAGTCATAATCTCTCTGCTAGGAAAAACTGGTCTTCCCTGTCTACTTCATCCAAGCCCTTCAACATTTTGTCCATCTCAATTAAATCACCCATCATGCTCCTCTGTTCTGATGAACACAACCTCAGTATATCCATTGTTTTCTTAATAGCCCCAGCAACATTCTTATAAATCTCCTCTATACACTTCCTAGAGTAATTATATCCCGTAATTATGTAATCATAAATGCACAGAAAACCCCAATTATGGCCGAACCCATGTTATATATGGTTCCAGCATTACATCCCTACTCTCCTATTCAATATCTTGCCCAAACAAATACAGTATAATTGAGAGGGTATTGAGCATGGTCAAAAATCTTGGAGCACACCACCAAGGGTCCTCAAGGTGGCAGGACAGGTAGATAAGGTGGTAGAGAAAGCATCTCCTGTGCCTTCTCTACCACCTTATCTACTGTCCTGCCACCGTGGGGACCCTTGATCGTGTACTCCAAGATTTTTGACCATGCTCAATACCCTCTCAATTATACTGTATTTGTTTGTTTTGTTTGCTCTCCCCAAATGCATAACCTCGTACTTCTCTGAATTAAATTCCATTTGACACTTTCTGCCCATTCAACCAAGCCATTGGTACCTTCCTGCAGTCATCAGTCATCCTTTTTATTATCAATTATCCGGCAAAGTTTTGTGTCATCTGCAAATTTCCTAATCATGCTTCCCACATTTAAGTCCAAATCATTAATAAAAAAAATCGCAAAGAGCAAGGATCCTAAAACTGATCCCTGTGTAACACCAATGTAAACCACTTAGCATTCACTAAAATGTTCCTCGACTTTTACCCTTCATTTCCTGTCACAGAGCTAATTTTGGATTTAGCTTGTCACATTCCCCTGTATCCCCTGCCATGTGAGATTTTAATCAAATAAATGGGTTCCTAAAATCCATGTAGACAACACCAACTACACTACCCTCATCAATCCTCCTTACTACTTCCTCAAAGATTTAATCAAGTTAGTTGGATACAACCTCCCACTTAAAAAAACCCTACACAGACAATCCCTGATTAATCCAGGCCTCTCCAAGAAACACTTAATCCTACATCTCAATATTAATTCTAGTAATTTGCCAGCATCGAGATCAGCCTGACTGGCCTATAATTATTTGGGTTCTTTTTACACACTTTGAGTAATTGTACAGTGTTTGCAGACCTCCAAACTTCATTTGTATCTGGATATATTTGTCCTGGTTATATTGTAATTACTCACCAAGTTCAAAATTGCCATGACCAACACACCACCTATGACAATAAGAATCAGTGGCAACCGTACAATTGGTTTCTTTGTTACAGTTTCAGAAATGGCAACAAGGAAGTTAGATGTTGAGCTGTTCACCCAGCACTGTGTGTAAAATAGAAAAAAAGAGAGGTTTGTTGAAACTTTGTCACATTTTCTTTTGGAAATTGCTAATACAAACTTTTCACTCAAATAATAAAATCAAAATAGCTAATGGCAAAGTAATTCCAACATATGTCTAGAGTTTAATTGTTTAAGCATCACATTTAGGGACATTAATTTCTCCAAGTTTATATTTGGGGAAATATACGAACGAATCCTGGTTAAAATGAGTAAAAATTGTGCTCCAGGCTTTAAGAAAATGAGGGAACTGTGCTGATGGTTGTTAGGGTGATGTAAAATATGATCTAAATTACAATTTAATATCAACTGTTATGAATTGAAGTAGTATTTAAAAAGGTACTAAAAACATTGCCCTAAAATGGTGACAGGCATGACCTGATCATAACAGGTCCAAGTTTCAACATATCTTAGACAACAAACCAGCTCAGCTCAAATAAACATTTTTTAACCAAAGACAAGGAAACCAGTCAGTCCCCACCAGAGGCAAATGCAAAAAAAGACCCATATTTTTATTATCCAAATTGATGAGAGTATTCACAAGTTGGAGAAGAAAACAATATCTGCAATTATCAAACTTGGAGGCAAATGAACTCATATGGGAAAATGCAAACAAGTTGGTGTCTGAGCAAAGAAAGGAAAGAAACTGAGGATACAGACTCGAAAGGCTGGGAAACTCTTTGTGTCTCTCAAGAAGAAAAGAAAACTGGTGATAAGACAAATTAAAAAGAAATATCATAACATCAAGAACTCAAAGGATGGCTGTAATATTTGCTACTGTTGATGATTCAAAAAACCAAATAAATAACCAGGGTTTCAAGTTAATACTCATCACCTCAAGGACACCCTAAGGAAACTAAACTGTATATTCCTTTCATTTTCCCTTTGGACATTTTAGCTTTGTTCTTGTGTGCATGTTTGATAACATGCTTTTGTTGTTTGTCTTGGGGTAAGCACATAATAAAAGTACTCATGCTTTCATTCAAGAAAACCTTGTAATTGGCTATAGCAGAAATTAGCTAACTGCTTTTCAATCAGAGAGACGTACAGCCTCATGCTAAAAATAAACATTTTTTGTAGCTAACCAAGGACACTGAAAAGTAGGGAGCTGACTCACCCTAATCGCCTGTTCATCGTATAATTACAGATCCATATTGATTCTTTCACACAAGGCCATAAAAGCCCAAAAGGAGTTTGTAGTTTTATGATAAAACTCAAAGTATCAAAATCAGGCAGTAATGATAAGCCAACATAAAATCTTGATCAGACTTTAGGTATATTACAGTTTGTAATATCGGGCTCCGCACTATTTGAGAAGGTCCAATGCAGAATCACTTTGAGGTTCCAATGAAAAAATACAAAGGGACTTGACAAATTAGAAATATTTGTTCCTGTAGAGAGAAAACCGTGAAGCAGCTACTCAGTCTAAACAGCCTCTCTCCGTGTCATAGGGTTGGATATTTTACATCCCCACTCCTCACCACAGGCCATGTTTTCAACAGGGTGGTGACAAACACAGTACGAGAGGTGAGTAGCCCACTACCTTCCACTCCCCCGACAAACGGCCAATCTGGCCTAGTCCCGGGAATTAGAAGGGAACCCACTGCAGCCCTTGTAAAATTCAGTCTATAATTTGTAGGGCAGCAGATATATAGAACTGACCAGGTGTCAGTACTGCATATAGTGTTAAAAGATTTTAAACTAAAGCTATAAAGAAACAAGAATGAGAAATTTAGTAGCCTGAAATTTAGATAAGAAATAAACAATGCTTTTATTTAACTCACCTTTAGATGAGCAGCAAAACAAATGAAGAGAATTATCAGAAGAATAATTGCAGCAATTCCAAATGATATTCCCAGTAGAAGTTTGCTATTGAGAAAAACATACTTGGTTGGAGGCGCAGTCAAATAACAAAATATTTTACATTTAAAAATGATTAAAATTCACAGACGCAGTACTTACCATGGCATTACAAGTATTTGGATCACAAAGATGCAAATGAATATCAGATTGGCACAACCAACATAATACTTCAAGGAAGGAAGACAGACTGAACGATACTGGAAGAGAAAAAGGAGCCTTTGCAGGAAATTATACTTCCTTTTTGGTGAACATACTGAATCAAAGGGGAGTCATTTCACAACAATTTCCACATTGCACTTGGAAACAGGGATTTCTCCAATGGATCGTAAGTTAAGAAATCAGCTGTGAGAATATGTCATCAGAAAGGATGATCTAAGGAGTGATTGAAAAGCACAGTTCTAGAGAAGGCTTTTTACAGGTAAGATGTAGCAATGTCGAAGGATTTGCAAAGAGAGCTCAAAGAATAAACAGGATTTGAGCTGTATTTGTACAAAATAGTTCTCATTCAAGTTCAAAACTTCTTGTCAAACTTTCGGAATCCCTTAATTCTGAAAGGATCCGCTTTCATTGAATGTTATTTTGTTACCTAAGTGTCCTCTATTTTCATGCATCTCCATTTAAATCTTAGATAATCCTGTTTCCCTAAGAATTACAATGAACTTGAGTAAAACAGTGCATACAGTGCTTCATAGATTCTATAAAAATTATGTTTACTACAGAGTATACTGGCTTTCACAGTGAAGTGAGAACATGCTTTCTGTGAATAGGATGGAGCAATGAATGAAAGAATAACCATGAGCACTGAGAAAGTGTTTCAAGTAATGATTTTCTGCAACATCAATTTTTTTTTTGGCTTTGTGGTAATGTTACAGAATAAAATCAAGCCTGATGCTAGTTTCAATCTCACTTTTACTTTGCAGTGCCACAGTGCATAAACTGAAACAAAGCCAATTGCTAGCATGAGATAGATTTTAGGAAGACATGGATTTCTCAGGGTGTATGTATATATATTAGAATACTTACTTGTTTTTCTAATCCTTTTTCACGGAAAGACAGCAACATACGAGAAAAGACATCACATTTTACCCACTGCCTGTGAAAGGAAAAACGTTGCATGCATAAGCCAAACATAATAGATGGCAACATAAATACAGAAATTGCTGGAAAAGCTCAGCAGGTCTGGCAGCATCTGTGGAGAGAAACCAGAGTTAACATTTCAGGTCGAGTGACCCTTCCTCAGGCTTTAATGAAGGCATTTCTGCTTGCATGCTGTACATTGAAACGTCCTGGAACAGGAAAGATAATTGCGGTCCCTTACCAAGCTGGTGGCTCATCACTTATTACGGATGGTTTCTACGCAAAACTAACTGATTATGGATTAGATTCTCCGACCATTTGCAGCAAATTCTTAGCAAGGACAGCCCTTGCTAGTGCAGTCCTTTACATTTGAGCTGTCTAACAGGTTCACATACTCTGTTGGCAAAAGTGCCTTCTCCTGCAATATTCATAACTATCATGTTCACATTTCCACTCATGTCTCTAAGTACATTATTAGCAATTGAGAAATTCTGTCAGTGTTCCATGCCCAGTCCCTGTCCACTGTTAGTTCACCTCATTCACAATTATTTTCTTGCGTTTACTTTGAAATACTTTTGACTGAATTATTTCAGAGATAGTAGGAACTGCAGATGCTGGAGAATCTGAGATAACAAGGCGTAGAGCTGGATGAACACAGCAGACCAAGCAGCATCAGAGGAGCAGGAAAGCTGACGTTTTGGGTCGGGACTTTTCTGAAGAAGGGTCCTGACCCGAAACGTCGGCTTTCCTCTTCCTCTGATGCTGCCTGGCCTGCTGTGTTCCTCCAGCTCCACACTGTGTAATCTAAATTGTAAGACGAAGATGTTTTTTCCTTTGTTCCACGCCTATAAACCCATAACCTTTACCTTGTTGAAATCCTGGCTAAACGCAAACTTATAACAGGCTGTGAGAGGGTCGTTTGGTATTTCTTACAAATCCTACATTTATCACTTATCTCTTCTCTAAGCTTATTGCATTCTTCATCCCTTATTCCTGCAATCTTTGCTAATCGTTTTAATGTTTTGGAGGACAGATGCGCAAGTTGCTTTTTTGGCTTCTGTCTTCTAAATTTCTACCCTCTGATGTTGATAACCTGTCCATTAAAGAATTGTTACATTCCATTAAAGAAAAACAGTTGGGCCACAATTGAGTAAATTATAATTTCACACATTTTCCAACCACAATAGCTTTGTCATTTCCCATAGAGCTTCATCTGCATTTTCTTCATTGATGATCAACTTGATTACACTGTTATTTCATTGGGTACTACATCTATGCAAATAAAATGATTGATTATGGTTATTTTATATGAATCGCTACCTGTTTTAAAGATTTCAATGTGTTATCATCTCCCAGCTGAATACTGGTGGAACTCTGAAATTATGTAATTTTATTCGCTTTATTTCCACTCAGATTCTAGGTAGCATTTTGACAAGTCTATTCCACAAAGTGTAGACACTTATGTGCTGTCTGAGACTGCACAACAGAAAGATTCTGCCATCAATAGACTCCCCAGTGGTCTGAAACTTTGTATTATCAATAATAATACCACATCTTTGATCCATATTTCCATCTTCTTCCTCTGAACCTTTGATTTTGTGTTTAGTTTAAAAAAAAAACTCTATTATTCCATTTGGGATAGTTCACAGGACAATAGTATGGTTATGATTCCCCCAGCTAATGTTGCTACTGGACAAGTCAAATACTAAAATGAAATCTGGCTTGATAGATTTTTTTTGCAGCAGACTTTCACTGAAATACAAGCACAAAAAGGCTTAGGATTATTTCAACAACAAAACAGAGATTTATTACAAAGCAGTTATAAAAAATAAACCAAATCAAGCTAAATGTAGCAGTTTGAAGATTTCAAATCACATGGTTAAACAAAATCCTACCTACTTGCCAACACCACCACTTTAAAATTAATCAAAATCCACAGAAATTTCTTCCCTATCCAATCTATAGACTTGCCTTAATTGATTTTCTCAGTTTCCTGTGAGCTGTGAAGCCTTTTCCCTGGAATATTCACACAACTGAGATTTTAAGTATCCCTAGACTTTTAATAATCCACAAAGCTCTGACCAAACACTCTGAGCCTGAAAGTTTCACAAACTAAACTCGCTCCCCAAGATAGTTTATTCCCTTAATTGCTCGGAACAATTTACTTTTCCTGACGAAAGTATTCTTGTATCTGACTTCAGACAGCTCTCCTTTGAACTGACCCAAAAGCTTTTCAATCTCTAGGTGTTTCTAAGTTAAAATCAATCCTTGATAATTCTAAACCCAAAAGCTAATTTCATTCAATGTTTTCTCAGCCCCATGTATAAACAAACTTCCATTAACACCATAGGAGATACATTCTGGTTCAACATAATTGCTCCTGAAAGACTGATCTATTTAATTTTTAAACAACTTCATAAAAGTAAACCCTCCCATGCCATTGGTTTAAATTCTAAATTCTTCTAAAATATGATCCTCATATGTATCATATACATTTCATCACAGTACTTTGAATCACATCTAAAATATCAAGTGACCATGCCCTATGCACTTCTGCAGATCAGTTTTTTTTTTGCAATGAATGAACAAATTCTCTTCCCTTCTCAAAATTGTCAAGGTATTTTGACCTTTATTTCTCCTCTTTAAAATTATTCTTCTGTACTCTAACTTGTATCTAGACAGTCTTGACAGCTTGTTAACAGTTTATCCTCAATTTTCTGTCATATGGCCCATTGCCTATTGCCATGTTGTGACAAGAGTGCTCTTGGAAAGGAATGCTTTTTTTTTAAAAAAGTGACTCTGACATTGCTCTCAAGCTGTGCTTATCTTTCTGCAATTTAATTCCCATCAAAACTTCTATTAATTGTGGAAAGTAACACCATTGCTTCTTCACCAAATGGTAATTCTTCAGGTGTGAGCCCTGATAAATGATAGTATGGGCTTATCACCATGGCATTTCAACGAAGTTTGATTCTACTTTGAGCTCAAAGTCCTGAGACAATTGTGCATATTGCCTAGAAGACATGATAATATTTGCCTTTCTGGTTTTCACTCCCAGATTTGTTGAAATAATTCATTTCCAAAATCAACAACAGCATCTACCTGGAATTTGAAATGTGATCCTTCCTGGTGTTTGTAGTGTTGGTTAGCTCAGTTGGCTGGAAATGCAGAGTGACGCTAACAGCATAGGTTCACTTACTACACCGGCTAGGTTACTGCAAACGCCCCACCTTCTCAATATTGCCTCAAGGCATGGTGACCCTCAGATAAAACTTACTGCCAGTTGTCTCGCTCTCTCTCTCTTTCTTTCTCTAATGAGACAGCAATCCTATGGTTGTCTGGGGCCACAGTGACTTTACTGCACCATGCAATCAATTTTCAAACTATGTAAAACTGAGACTGTACAAACAATACAAGGAAGAGCATTTTATTGTAAAGCTTTCAAAATAAAATAGGATGTTTGTCTCACTCTGGAATACCCTTTACATTCAAGTGGCTACTTACAAGCGTCTCAATACCCTAATGGTTACTAAAATGCATTGTCAAAAAGAGAGAAAATTTAAATGTTACATACCTGTATGAATTTATCCCATCAATTGTTGTTATCATTTTATCATGCAGTTCCTCTTCAAATCTTCTTTTTTGAGATTTGTTTCTAGAGAGTTAAATGGAGTTACTAGATACAGTACATCATAGCTACAACCTGACAGTACCCAATTTCTCACAAGCATGCAAGGCCCTGCATCATATATGTAAGGTCTACACTCAGTTTTTTGAACTACAGGAGAACTATTTGTGCGAAGATCTTTCAGTCAGCTTAGCCACTTAGAATTATAGAGTAATAATGCATGGAAACAGGCCCGTCGGCCCAAACTGGTCTACGCTGACCATGGTGCCCACTCAGCTAGTTCTAATTGCCCGCATTTGGTCCATATCCCTCTCATCCAGTAAACTATCCACATTTTTTTGTTTAGATGTTGCTATTGTACCTGCCTCAACCACTTTCTCTGGTAGCCTATTCCATGTACATACCACTCTCTGTGTGACGAAGTTGCCCCTCAGGTCCTTCTTAAATCTTTCCCCTCTCACCTTACACCTATGCCCACTCATTTTCAATTCCCCATCCCTGAGAAAAAGACTACATGTATTCATCCTATCTATGCTCCTCATTATTTTATACACCTCAATAAAGGTCACCCCTCATTCTCCTACATTACAGGGAATAAAGTCCTATCCTGGCCAACCTCTCCCTACAACTCAGGCCAGCTAGCCCTGGCAACATCCATATAGATCTTCTTCGCATTTTCCAGTTTACTTCGTCTTTCCTATAACAGGGTGGCCAAAACTGTACATAGTACTCCAAGTGCAGCTTCACCGATGGACTCATATAACTGTAACATAATGACCCAACTCCTAAACTCAACGCCTCGACCAACGAAGGCCGGCATGTTAAATGCCTTCTTCACCACCTTGTCTATCTGTGACACTGCTTTCAACAAACTATGTTGTTGTACTCCTAGGTCCCTCTGTTCCACAACACTCCTCAGGACCTTACCATTTACTGTATAAGTCCGACCTTGATTTGACTTTCCAAAGTGCAACACCGCACACCTATCTGTATTGAATTGCATTCGCCAATCCTCAGCCCACTTCCCCATCTGATTAAGATCCCACTATAATTTTTGATAACCTTCTTCGCTATTAACGGTACCTCCTAATTTTGTATCATCTGCAAACTTACTAATCATGCTTTGTACATTCACATCCAGATCATTTATGTAAATAACAAATAACAAAGGTCCCAGCACTGACCCCGGTGGCACACCACTAGTCACAGGCCTCCAGTCTGAGAAACACCTTCAAACATCACCCTCTGCTTCCTACCATCGAGCCAATTTTGAATCCAATTAGCTAGCTCTCCCTGGATCCCATGCGACCTAACCTTCATATCTAGCCTGCCATGCAGGACCTTGTCTAAGGCCTCATTAAAGTCCATATAGACAATACCCACTGCCCTACCCTCATCTCTCCCCTTGTTTCCCTCTTCAAAAAACTAAAAGATTTGTCAGACATGACTTCCCGCGCACAAATCCATGCTGACTATCCCTAATCTGAGCTTGACTATCCAAATGTTGGTTGCTCCTGTCCCTCAGTATCCCCTCCAATAACTTGCCTACCACTGATGTCAGGCCAAAAAAAGAAAACACAGATGCTGGAAGAACACAGCAAGCCAGGCAGCATCTGAAGGAAAGGAGCAGTCAATGTTTTGGGTATTGCCTGGCTTGCTGTGTTCTTTCTGCCTATTGATGTCAGGATCACTGGCCTGTAGTTCCCTGGCTTGTCTCTGCTACCTTTCTTAAACATTAGCCACCCTCCAGTCTGCTGGAACCTCACCAGTGGCTAAAGATGAAGCAAGAATCTCTGCAAGGGCCTCTGCAATTTCTGCTCCAGTCTCCCACAACATCCAAAGATGGACTTGAGCAAGCCCAGGGGATTTATCCACCTTAATGCGATTTAAGGCTGCAAACACCTCCTCTCTGGTCATGTGTCTGTGGTCCAAAACATCTCTATCTGTTTCCCTCATTTCCTTAGCATCCATGATTCTCTCCTCAGTAAACATCGAGGAGAAATGTTCATTAAAAATCTCCCCCATCTCCCGTGGCACCACACAAAGACGGCCATGCAGTTCTTTAATGGACCTATTCTCTCCCTAACCACTCTGTTACTCTTAATATAGCTATAGAAACTCTTGGGATTATCTTTAACCTTATCTGCCAGATCCATCTCATACTCTCTTTTTGCTCTTATGATTTCCCTCTTAAGTATGCTCCTACATTTTTTATAGTCACCTAGGGATTCGCTCGAGTCCGATAGCTTAAACCCAAAGTTTACCACCTTCTTTTTCCTGATCAAAGGCTCAATATCCCTCATCAGCCAGGGATTCCTAAACCTGCCAGCTTTTCCCTTCACCCTGGACTCTTGATATCACACTTCTAAAAGCCTCCTCTTTACCACCAGTTATGACAAAAGAATTTAAAAAATGAAATAACTTCCAATTTTAAAAAAGTGCATTAAGAGAACTGATTTGGCATTAGATAATATATTCATGTACACTGATGAAAGTCACAAATATTCTCAAAATAAGCTATGCAAGATAAAACCAGACAGATCAAGCTTGTGTAGCAGTATCAGTTAGTGTAAAATCTCATTCACTAGCAAGAAATTCATTCTTTCAATTATGCAGTGCTTTTCGTGGTCAAACGACATCACAGAACACTTTGTAGCCATTGAAGGGCTTTGACATGTTACTTCCTACGATGTAGAATGTGCGGCAGCCAATTCTGCACAAAGCAAATTCAGACAAGCAACAATCTGATAATGACCAAGTAACCTGTACTCTTGTGATGCTGATTGAGGGATAAATATTGGTCAGGACACAGAATAAATCTCCTGTTCATCTTCAAAACAGTGCCACGGGATCTTTCACATTCACAGTTTAATACTTCATCTGAAAGACAGCATCTCCAACAGCCCAGTATCAGAATGTCAGTCTCATCTTTTATCCTCAAGTGCTTGAGTGAATCTGAGCCTGGGATCTTATGACTCAAAAGCAAAGATTGCTACTAATTGTTAGCCAACTATAACAACTGGCCATTTTCATCACTTTGTTAGATGTTATTAAATCATTTTTTAAAAAATCCTGTTAATAGACTATATTTCATACTGATAAAAGTTATAACAAGTAATAAAGCAATTAAAACAAAGATGCAATTGAAGTAGCCTGAAAACGAGTGCTTTACCAAAGCAATTGGTGCAATGCAAGAACTAGACGTACTTATGTACAGAAAGCAAATGTCAGAAATTGATCAACTGAAAGAAAATAAACATAAGGATTCCAGAACCATTCTGGAAACATATTTTTAAAAGGTGGTGTTAAATAATGCTTTATAATTTTGGATCCCAACAAGCAATGTCACATAAGCAGCAACATCAAAGCAAACCAACTATGGTCAACTGGATTGATTATTGGACAGACCCAGTAAGATAGCTGTCCTCAGCTGTGAATTCAGTGAATCTGAATAGCTTACTCTGGCGATACTGCTGATGGTACAAGACTCATGCGAAATGTTGGTGGTGTTAGCATAGCACTAAGGTTTGGCAGCAGCACCATTGTATTGTTTTAGCAAGAGGAGGGCAGATAAATTGCACTGAAGCTCCAATAACTACTGAACTAATCAAATTATTTAACCATGGAGAGTAAAAGGCTGCAGGTACTCAACAGATTGGGTAGAACCATCAAGAAATTACTAGTTGACTTGCCAATTATAAAACCTTTTCTCAGAACTGAAAGATAACGTAGGTGAATTGTATGTGTAGAAGCATAAAATACTGGGAAAACAAATAACACAGGAGAAAACTACAATGTAAAGGTAAAGCCACTATACTCCCAGAGGGTCATAAGGCTTATCTCTCATTAGAGAGAGACAACTGGTCGTGGTTTATTATGAGGGTCAACATGTCTCAGGCGAGAGATTGAGGAGGAGTGTCCTTCACGGTAACCTCAGCCAATGCGACACTGTCCAGTGCTAGCCTGCTGGAGGGTTGGAGCAAGCTATGCAGAAGAGCCAATAGCAATGCTGTGGAGCATGAAAGCACTGCTGTTCCTCTTGGCTCCATATCAGTTGGTCATTGCTGAAAAAAAAATTTCATAACTAACCTTTTATTGATGGTTCAGGAGTTACTGAGGTCTCATGAGCAAGACAAGCCAAATGCTTCCCCTCCTCATTGCTGACTAATTTTAAAAAGCAAATAAGTCCTTATTTTGCATATTCAAAAGTCCTAAAGCCTTAAACGTGAGAGAATATGGATATGTGCGTACATGGGAAGATGCATATGTGCCTGTTTTCCCTTGTCTGTTCTTTCCGAAATGTTGTTCTTTCATAACATTTCAGTTCTGAGCACAAGCTTTATAACTGAAACCTCAAATTTCTTGCTTCTATTAGGTCTTACCTGCCTGGCAGCAACATAGCTCAGCTAAGATTTGCTATCTCACTGTTTTGCTACCAATGTATTCTTCTGACTATAGAGGGAGCAGTATGCATATCTAATTGAATGCACAAATGAAATGCATTTATCTCATTGTGCTGGGCAACAGTAAATGGAGAGCAAATATTATTGAACTTCGGTTTAATTAACACAGTCAGCCAGTGGGCAAAATGCAAAAATGCAAAGATAACAGGTGGACACAGGGTGCCCCACTGAACAATTCAGCAAGGTCTGGAGGAACCAAGCCACAGGATAGCTTGTAGCTTTCTGATCCTCGTGACTCAGAGCGTGGAAGTCACATGAAGCATTATTGGCCTCATCTTATTGGCAGGAGGCCTCTGTCAAACTCAGCCGAGGAGAGAAATGGGGCGGGGGGAGGGTGAAGGAACCGTCCAACTAAGGCAAGAACACAGAGGCATCACCAACTGCTGAGGTGACCACTTAATTGTCCTCTAGACCCCAGCTCTGGCAAGATCACTTGGAGGCGGGAACACCACAGGGAGGTGAACCAATGGGTTATTTTCTCAACTTGCACCCATGGGACATGGACATTCATCTCACTGTCTCTCAGTAAAGATTCCTCACAGTGACTGATTAAGGAGATACACTGTTGTTTGGCCTGCACCCAGGTTCCCAACATCCCAGTGAAGGGACCACATTAATTTTGAACATACAATCACTGAAAAATCCAGTACAAACGCCCAAAGAAAGTCTGCAGGCAAGTGTATACGTAATGAAAAGTGGGAGCTGCATGTTCGCCAATGACTGCAAAATCATCATTGCCCCCCTGTGATCAGATAACTCTGTACACAGCAGGGATGAAACGGACATATTTTTGGTATACAAGATCGATCACACCTCATGAAATCGTGATGTAAATCTTAGGAATTTTAACATTAACATTTTTAATAGGGAAACGGCAGATTTTGGTGTGATACAAAGCGATGAAGATTGCACACTGCCCTTGGAGTTGGGAACACAAATTATGTAATTGTTCCCACTTTCACTATTCTATCATCACAGATGAAGCCGGAAGTGCAAGATTGCTCCTATCAGGTCCGGCTTGGCTGGAATGCAGTTTGAGGTTAAATAAACGGCCAATAATAACCATCTCAGCTCTCAGTTTAAGAAATCATGCCCTAGCATGAGCCAACAGCTTCAAGCCAAAATAAAGACAGTACAAAATTGGGGATTAATTGACAACTTTTGCTGAAAAGCAAAGCAACGTTACCTTGCCCGAGGGCTTTTAAATTACAACTGGATGGAAGCATGCAGCACTTAACCTGTACACAATGCTGTAGCTCTGCAGCTGAATGAAAACCCACCTATCTAATGTTCGATGAAGTCGGAGAGAATGCATGGGAATTTCCTGGACAGGAAAGAGAAATAAAAATTTGAGAATGTATTCATCAATTTCGAAAGCAAAACGTGCATAGACCGCTTTTATCTACAGCATATTCCAACCACTTACCTTCCTGATCTTTCCATTGGGTGCTGACATTTCACTGCTCACACTTTCCCGTTGCTGAAAATGTGCAAAAGGTTTCGCTGCACCCCATGACTCCAAATATCGTGTCATACGGACAGATGCCCTCATTTTCAGCCCATCATTACCTTGTCTTGGCTTTGGTAAATGCCGAGTCTTCAGGCTTTGTTGTTTGGTCTGTTAACAATATATCATTGCAATTCAATTTTAAGTGCCAAAATTAAAGTATGAAAACAATGACAGCGTTCAATAAATTATATGCACTTTTGAACATGTTACAAATAAAGCCGCTGTACTCGTAACAGAGAACAAGGCACAAAGCAATTTTTTTTAAATTTTCCAAGGGCTCTGCTTGAGATTTCCTCAAGGGCTACCCTTTTGATTTTCAGGGCCTCTTTCTTCATTTTCACTAACTCATTTATGAAGTGAAGCTCTCAAGTAGTAACAGTATCTTCTGTACTTGTTTTGGGTACTTGGACTCTCAGAAACAGAATTAGAAGAATTCATCAATAATTAGCTACTGCCCATTGAAGTTAAAGTCACAACACACAAGGAAAACATTAATTTCTCCACACAGTATTTATATTGGCACAAGATATTAAAAATAAGTTAGCAACCAATTCTTCTTTCTAATAAGTGATATCATCTCCTCCTCCCAATGCATCCTCCCTCCAGTTTCCCAGCCCCTTGCAGCCTCGCTTCTCTCTTTCATTCCATCAAAGCATCCCCCTCTCTCCTACTCTGTGGATGCTTCCTTCTGTTTGTGATCTCCTCTGTAGCCTCTCCCTCTCTTCCCCATGCAGGCTCTATCTCTCTCCAGCCACCTTTTCTCTCTAGCCCCACCATATGCAGTCCAACTCCCTCTTCCCTTGCAGCATCCCTTTTGCTTCCTCCCATGCAGCCTCTCTCAACCTCCCCTTACAGCCAGTCACTCTCTAAGCTACCCATTGCCCCATCCCAACATCATCCCCGCAGTCTCCCCACCCTCTTTGCATTCTCCTCAGCTTCTAGCAAATATTTCCCCTCACCCAGTCTCCCTGACCTGCAGGCAGATAGCCACATTTTGGAAAATATGACGCCCCCTCATATAAATTCAGAAAAACAGTGGCTAGCTCCTGACCTCCAGTCTTCAACCCGGACTCTCAGCCTCCTTGCCTCAATGTCTGGCAGGCAAAACCCTTGCAATTCCTTCAACACCCATACATGCTTACCCGGCTCGTTGCTTCTCCAATCACAGGTTGCTCCTTTTGTGAATCTCTCACTACAAGCTCAGGAAGAAACCCCCGTGTGATTGGAGCAGAGCTCTGCACTGGTTCCTTCCATTCTATTGATGACTGGGTGACTTTTCTGAGTAGTCATCCTTTGAGCAAAGTTCCTGGGTGATTTAGGGAGACTTTGGGACAGATTCACCCACTAACCCCATGTATTTTGAAGGCTGACTAGCATGCTTAGGGGGAGCAACATTGTCAGATATGTGGACAGTTTCTGAACTCTCCTTGGAATCAACAATCTGAGCAGATTTTAATTTTTCTCTCTCTCCTCCCCCCCTTGCTTGCATTCAGTAGACATAAAGCAAACAGCATTATATCCACTTAACTTTCCAGTTACTGCTACACACAAGGACCAGGCTTCACACCAATATAACTCCTGTTAAACTGTAAGCGCATTTAATCATCCTAGCAAATTCTGACTTGCTAAACCATCAATGAAGTGCTTGTGCAGTTTTGCATGCTTTGACAATACAGTTATATTACAGCTACAACTCTCTGGCTAATAGTTGTGGTGTTAGTTCCAAACAGGCAGCGTTTAGAAGAACAATCCTTCCATACATCAGTGGTTAAACGTACAGGCAGAACAGCCTTCCATCGCCAACCAGTGCTCAAAACCTAAATACAGGACTGCAATATCCAAAATGTCTAACCATTTAACCAGGGAGCCCCAAGTGAACACACTACTTCCTTCAATATGGTCCCAACCAAAGCTATGCAAGACCAAACCCTATTCTACAATGTCAGGTCTGACCTTGATGAAATGTATCCTGGGCCTTTGATATCACTATAATTCAATTACCTGACAGCTCCAGTGTAAATGCAACCTTTAATGTTTGTTTTGCTGTCAATATTCTTTTAAATGACAGTTAAAGTCCTGACCAACTTCATTTACAAATTTAGGCAATCAGCTCACATTTTAGATCAACATAGTAATAACCGTTGTAATCATTTTAGACACCTGTTTTTTTCTTCACAGTTGACTTTTATTTCTGCAGTATTAGTGCTTAGCCATCATAACAAAGTATCTTTGCTTACAGATTGCACCATCTGCTGCTGTAGGCTTTCCCACTAACACTACAACTGAATGCCGGTCACCAGCTGTAAACGTAACTACAAATTATAGGACTATCTTTGAAATGGCTCTAGCTACAAATTAAAATCCTAGTCACAATGGTACTGACATAATACATCTTCCCAACATTAGCACTACAAGTACCTTTAATAAATTGATTTTGTGCATTTTAGATTTACTGAGGTGATTGATGCTACTGCTTCAGAATTAAACACTTTCCACTTCAGACACTCCCTGGTCATAAATGACACAGAGAGATGCATGTTAAAAGCTCCCTTTACACTATACAACAGATTTCCTCCACCTCAAGCTTACAACAGCGATATCCTAGTCCAATGTTCCATTTTTGAACTACTCCCAATGTTAGCTGCCATTTTGTGACACCTTGAAACATGACTGCCCAACTAGGGTCGGAAAGCAGACTTAGACTACGCAAATTTATTTGATACAGGATCTTTATTGCTAGATGGATGAGGCTAGCCAGTCCAAACTGTATTTGAGCTCAAGACCCAAAGCTGAAAGGAATGCTTACAAAACCATCCCTCCTTCCACCCAATAACAGTAAGTCACAACCTACACAAAGTTCACTAACCTCTGAAGACAAATTATGCAACCAAACACTTGGCAAGATTTTGGGCTGTGTCTGATCAAAGCAATTTGGTGCATCAGACGATAGTGTTCTATAATACCCTTTTCTTAGAATGGACATTGTGGAAAGCACATTGCACTGAACTGCAGATATTCAGTTTTTAACAGATAAAACAGCTACCTCCAGCTTCTTCCACTATTATGGTTTAGGATTTTCACATGTGCCTTTTTTTTTAAAAAAAAGACCATTGATGTATTCATTCTATCTGTATCTAAATCTGCCTGTGGTCACTCCCATATTGATAGGTTGGTGGCAACACTCAGAGTGGCATCTAGGGTGTTCAAACCTGGGAAATTGTTACCAATCAGCCAACCAGCTCAACAGTGATTTACTAGTTAGATGCGTACAGTGTGATTTACGATTTCCATATCCCATCCCCTTAAACGCCCACAAACCATGGGTTCAGTTAACTTCAACCCCAATCATAGTTATACTGCAACCACGACAGAATTCATCACTCAGCAAACATCCAAACCTTTGAGTGAGAAATTTAAAGTCAGAGATCTACTGCACAGAAAAAGGCCATCAGCTGTTGTGTCCTTGCTGGTCAAAAACAACCTTACCATTCTAATCCCAAATTTAACAGAGGAGAGAATGAAAATTGAGATGAAACTTCATTCCAAATTGCCTTGACTTACTTGCTGATTACATATTTTTTTAAAATCCAAAATTCCAAACTCCTTGTGAGGGATTTCTTTTTTAAATCACAGAGGTGGGAATGAATTTAGTGGAACTATTTCCACAAAGGTTTAGTCAAGACACTACCTTTTAAAGGATTTTAACCAGAAAATCCAAACGTGTATTTATTTTCACTTACACATCAAAAACAATGAGTAATATATCCACACACAAGCATTTTGAGGCACAAATTCATTAAATTAATTTTCCATTGTACAGACAAGCAGCCACAAGTTAGCTACTTCGATTCTGTGGATGACGTTTGTGTGTTCAATATCTAACCAAGACTGTCAAAAGCTGTGCAGATACTGCAAAGGTCAGTGCAGAAAAGAACATCCCACACACATTGACTTGATAAAAAGTACAGTACTATCCCTAAAACAGAATCCAGTCTTCACCACCAGACTAACAATTCATAGTTTCAACTACTTCTTAAAGAAATACATATTTGTCACTCCTTCATCTGCACTGACATTGTTGAATACCAACAATTTGCACATCTTTTCCTAGTAAAGATATAAACAAAAAACAGTAAGTATAAGGTTATCAAAAATGCGTTCATTATGCTTTACTGATCAAAGTGAATACACAACTCCAAACTCAAATTTGGGAGATATAAAGTACAGGCTTTGCATTCAGATGGCTATCATAACAATTTCCAAACCCAATGTTTGAATATTGAAGACACACTGCAAAACAGATAAAGGGGCTTGCTGAATTATTGAAGCTTACATGGACCTCGCCCTCTGCTACATTTCAGGTATGTGCTGCATACCAATTAACTCAGGGTTCATACACCTCATCAGCTCGAACACTTGGGACAGGTTTTTCATGCATCCATCTATGTCAGGACCTGATTCTGAAACTCCTGCCTCTATTCCCAGCGTGTGGAAATTCTACAGACCTGAGAGGACGGTGAAGATAGGAAGCCCACACACAGCAATAATGACTTTGCCAACTTCATTGCAGCGATGGGCATTGTAGAGTACACACTATTTCCTCAGTATCGGGTCCATTTTCTTGAGAGATGTGGTTCACAGTACTGTAGAAGTTCAGAACCGTGATGGAAGACTAGTGCTGAATTGAGAAGCTTTTGACAGATAAGATCACCAAAAAGTATAGCAACTTCATATGTTACAACTTAATGGTGTGTATCAGTTAAAGATGTTTTTAATACTGATTGATGACAAGGCTTGGCTTTTAAAAAGTAAGTGACCATTATAATGCCCAGAATTAAGAACGTGTTCAGATGTGTGAGGAATTGTAGGCAATGAATAAAAAGCTCTTCTGCATTTAAGAGTTTCAGGATTCAGATCTTAATGTATTGACTTCCTTTGTGATTTAGCGTTTTCTTTGACAGATTATCCAATCATCTGTTCATCCATTTGAAGCAGTGGATCAGGTGGCTATCTTCCCCTATAATTCAAACGATTTTAATGTATTAATCTCTAACGGCCTTGTTTTTTGACAGTGCTATGTTCTGGAATCTGATTAGGAACACTTGGCAGAGCTGCAGATCCCATAATGCCTTCAGTTCAGCAGAGGTTGTTAAAGGGGCTATAAACTTTGCTTTGGTTGACTGTTTCATGAACAGTTATCAGGAATGAGGTTTCTCAAAGGAAATTTTGAACTGCTGATTGGTTATTTGGAAATTCTGTGTACATTTAGTGGATGGCATTAGAAGGGTCAACAGTTCTGTCCATAACGGATGCCAGGTTGAGTGGGCATGGAGGGATATCAGAGGACGTATGAAGTTCAAATGGGGAATGGAGGGATCATAGTGACTTCAGCCCTCTCTCATCTAACACCCATTATAGAACGAGGCCAATACCCAGTGAATAAAGGTCAGCCGTCCAATCTGCCTGAGTTAGCATCCTCCCATCTGTATCAGGGGGCAATGATCCCAACTCCAGGCCATCTCATCACTCAAAGATAGAAACAGCTTGGGTGGGTACAGGCAGGAAGGAGACAAGACAATGATAAACAGTCTGACTCTCAATTTCCAATTCAAAGATTAAAATTCAGACCGTGGTGTTTGTCTAACACCTCTCCCTACCCACTAGTCAAAGATAAGACATTATCAAAATCTGAAATCACAATCACATTCAGGGGCACCAACATCTCTAGAGTACTTTATGTTCCTCAACCTAATGAATTTCAAAGCTTCATCTGTGTTTCTCCCACTCATAAGTCTCATCATAACACCATTGAAAACTTCATTTACATCATAATTTCCAGCAAAAGAACATCAAGACAGAGGGAGATGTTTAAAGAAAATTCACTCCTTCATATTACGAATGATGTTAATGTTGGTGAAAAATTGGACAACAGTGACATCATCATATTATTCATGTATAATCTAATGAGTCCATGGGTTAAGCTGAGAGAAATGGAAGGATATAGATCAGGAAATTCCCATTTAATTTTTGGTATCTAGGTTAGACAGCATAAAAAGCAAGCAGCAAGATCCTGTACAAGATATGATCCTAGACACATACAAACTACATTTATGATAGGCCATTTCTCATTTGCACTGAGAGATTCTTCAAATAGAAACAGTAATGAACTAGATAAGCTGAATGGAATTTTCTTATTTTTACATTTAAGCTGACTCAGTGTTATGTACATAAAAACAAAGCAAAAATACTCATTATTTAAAGAAAACATCTCAACATACAAAAAGATTAGATAGAGTCAGAAACCACTTACAGTGTTAATTCTGTTCTGCAGATGACCCAGTGCAGAATATGTCATTTGCAAATATTCAAAGTAGTCCACAAGATTTTCATTTTGGATTACTAACGTATTTGTACATAATTTAATCAATTTTAATTTTAAATACTGTACTGAACGCATTATTTGTTTACAGGTGAACTCAACATATCATTGACCTTAGATTATTAAAACAAAGTAAGCAATTGAATTAGTATTAAATAAATCACCCTTGGATCGATGACCAAATATGTTTTGAGCTTTAGTTCATTGAGGTAGGCATTTCTTTGATGTCCATTTCCTTCTTCAACTTCGTAAGCTTTATGCAAATGGTTCAGTGTAGCATCTGTGATATGCACACGCCTAAACGAAACAATCAATAAATCTATTTTCACTTCAAAGCACGCAAACTAACTGCTCACACCAATTTTGTTCTAGAAAATGAAATAACTTATCTAACACATTTCAGAAATAAATGAAACAGTGGTTTATGAGCAACAAACATGTGCTGTAACTGCCATATTTCACCATAAAGTGTTCATGAATTAAGCCAGAGTTGTACTGATAGTCTTTGCAAACCACCAGTTCTGAACGCGTTTGTACTTGTATCGCACTTGAAAACATCAATTGCCAAAACCTATTCCACTTTAGAGGAAAGTTACAAAAATGAAATCACTTTCAAATTACTGCAGCTCCTTCACTGCCAATGATTTTGAAGATAAGACATAGACCATAAACATTTGAAGTAGAGACTGGCGAAGGTTATTGTCAATTAATTCGTTCATTCGATGAGATGTGACCAGCATTTATCGCCCATCAGAACGTGGTGGGGAGTTGCCTTCTTAGCCTGCAGCAGTACAAGTGGTGATGGTACTCCCACAGAGTTGCTAGAAAAGAGGTCTTGCTTTAATGCTAATGAAGGAATAGTAATATGTTTCTAAGTCAAGGTAGTGTGAGACTTAAAAACAATGGAGTTCCTCTATGCAAACTGGTTATACACCACTCCACAGTATTTAACTCGCACCCACATACAATCCCATATTAAATCACTTCTCGTGAACTGACAAATTTCATGAATGAATTTTGTTCATTTATGAATTTTGTTGAAATTGTAGCTTGTGTCAGGGTCCAATTAAAGCAAAACAAAATCTTACCCTGGCACTCCTCCAGATTCCATGTGATTAGCTAGGGTGACATCATGTGACCAAACATCATACTGCCACTTTCGAAGGCCAATGACGCCACACAGTACATTCCCAGAATGAACACCAACCCGCATACTGATGTCTACTCCTGTTGCATCCCGAACTTGCCTTTGCAGGATAAAAAGACATAAATAGTATTTCCAGTTCCTAAATCCAAATTATTTTACATGATTAGAAATGGAAGTTACATGAGAAATTAGTCCTGCTAAAAGGTTTACTCAGAAATCAACTGCAATTCTTTACATGGTGCGTTCTCCCCCATTGAAACATGGTTAATCTTTGGTTCATTTTTGCCAAAGTTGGTCAATATTATGCAAGGAAAATTTGAATGGCATAAGTGAGTAAAAATGTTACCTGTAGTGCCTCTTTGCACTTATTTTGCAACAGATTATGTCTGATAACCAATTACTTGTAAATTGAGAGCAAAACAAACACAATGGATTAAGCATCAATTCCAAAATTATCCGACCCTGCTCTGGCATTAATTTTACTGGTGAGAAGATCTGAATTTACTGTGTGGTATGCTGCTTTGCAACAAATTTTCTTGCTGTGTCTTTTTCCCCCAGACTTAATTTCAATTAAAAATTCTTTGGTCCTTAAATAAGGCTGGTGAAGTAAAAGGTACAAAATCAACTTGAGATTTTGTTTTTGTGGGCAGCAGTAGGTTACCACACCATCCTTCCTGATTTTACAAACAGATAAGACTGATGGAAGGGTTAAAGACAAAAATATCCCCTCCTTGTAGCCTGTAAGGACCCGAAGAGAAATGAGTTGGCTAGTCTGAATCCAGGTCATAACGACAGCAGGCTCAAGAACGCAGCCAGAATATTACTGATGCCAATAGGAAGAACAGAACTGAAGATTAACCACGTTGGGCTTTTCAATGAACAATAAACATGAAGATCTCTTACTCTTGTTGGCTGGCACATTCAAATGGTTGATGTACTAGTATTTTTTAAATAATAAAGAAAGCTAAAATTATCCAAACTTAACTTCAATTATTCAAATCCTACTCAACACTATCTTTTATCGGAGTGATTTGCTATCGCTGTTTCATGATACTGTTCAAGATTAATTTCACTGTAGCATAAAACATACTTTAAATTCAGCTTGACATTTCCTAGTTCAATATAACTAAATTAGATACAAATTATTTTATTGGAAATTCAAATATGATCAAATGTGAATCATTGAACAGCCAAGATAAGAGAAATAATAAAATCAATACCGCATTGGTTGAACTGCTTTGCATACAAACACTATTACATACTTAATAGCTTCACACATGTCGAGCCCCATTTTCACACAGTTCTTTGCATGTTTCGGTAAGGACACAGGAAGACCTGAGACGCAGTAATAGCAATCACCCAATATTTTTATCCTCATGCATTCATTGTCCTAAAAAGAAGTGTTAAGAAAATATTGTTTTTATATTACAGTGAAGAATGCATCATGCAACAAATCATTTATGTTAAGGATTGCATTCAACTCATTTTCTATTGCAAAACATGATAATTATGTCACCATTGTAACGTTTGTCGTTGGGGTGCATGCTGTCCTTTTATGAGAGTAGGTCAGGTGACCTGGGCAGTCTAGGTTTTACGGTGTAGCTGTGAAGACAAAATAAACTGCTCGTGGTTCAAACTTCTACAGGCCTTGTGGTCTTGTAATAACTTATAATAGACCCAGACATCACAACCATATACCAATAATGTTTAACACATCTTAATGTTTCATTTTACAATTATTTAAAATGCAATTGGAATTTATCATGCACAGGTAAAAATTGCTCTGCCAGCTTTGGACAGAGTCTTTGCCCCATGTTTATTTGAACAAGTTAAAATTTGGATTGGTCCATTCCAGTGGCAGGCAGATGAATATCATTAAAAATTGCCAAGATATTATGGAATGAAAGATATTATTTTCCTTCTGTTTTGCCTAGATTTGCATTAGAATACAAATAAATTAGACATTGATTTGTATGTAGACAGGTAGAATATTAAATAGTTATTACATCAATTCTCAGAATTGTAAATTAATTTCTTAAGGTTGTGACAGTTTAACTGATGTATCAAACTACTGATCATGTTCATACTGAAATGATCATTAAAGATCAAAATATACTGGTGTAAATGATCATTACTTTAATTTCTCATTGACATTCCTCCCAGCCTGGAGGATCCTCAAAACAGCAGAACTTCATGGGTGCTTGTCATTCTCCAGTTACCCATTCTTCAAAGTTGAACCTAAATTAGAGGTGTCTACATCATATGGGACATCACAACCTTTCATGGTGACATCTCAACATCCACATGCCTGCAATGAATAGCAAGCAGATACAGATGTCTTGGCTGATTTTACCTTGCATAGACAAGGTCTGTATGGGCTACAGTCGTCGTCCTGCCATTATTTGGCTGATAATGCTAATTCAGTCCATGACTGCAATTGATTCTGAAATTTTGTTCATCTGCTTAGCTCAGAAAATGAAAACTGGTCCAGGAATGACACTGGGGAAGGGAATAAATTTGAGACATTGGGATAAAATGGAATGTCATGAATATATATATGGGAGCCATTTGTCTATCACCCGATATTATCGGATACAAGATGCAAGTCCACGTTGTGCAATCTTTGCAAATGTTAAAATACAAAACCTGAAGTAATGTCAGGTTTCTATTTCTCCCCCATACCTGCACTTTCTACGCAACACCTCCTTCCTTACTTGCACCCCCACATCAAAAGAAAACATTTTGTCCATTCTGAAGCACCACTTAACTCACTAATTTAGTTCAAAAATATAATTATAATTTCAGGCCTGACAGTAAACACAATAACACTGGAAATACAAAAGGTCATCAACACAAACCTCATCTCTTCCCCTCTTCAGAGATGCTATCAGATTGATTACCTATTTCCAGCATTTTTACTGTTTTCTTTCAGATTTCTAGCATCTACAGTATTTTGCTTCTGTATGAATGAGAAGGAGCCAAAATGGTTTCGGTGATGCACAAATGAATTAAGAGAACCAAGGCCTACCTTAGCAATCTGGTCAAACTTCCCAAACAGTTCATTCAGCATGACAACAAGTTCTTTGGGTGAGCAGTCACTAGCCAGACGTGTGAAGCCCACAATATCTGCATACAATATGCTGTTAACAACAAAGGAATACTTGTGAAAACAAGATCTGCAGTTAAATAAATGTTGCCATTGTTAGAAATTGAGGAAATAAGATCGAGGAAGGAAGGGAAGTGAGTCGTGCTTTCTCTATCTCAGTAACAAAGCAATTCCTGGACTGTGCCTGATAGGATTGTCACGAGGGAATACCAAACCCAATTTCTGGAAAGCTTTTCATTTTCAGGTGCTAATTGTAAAATACTCAAAACAAGCATCTCCCCAGTGAATCGTTTCTATCTCCTTCCCAAAATCCACAAACCTGACTGCCCTGGTCGACACATTGTCTCCACCTGCTCCTGCCCCACCGAACTTATCTCCACTTATCTCGACTCCATTTTCTCCCCCTTGGTCCAGGAACTCCCCACCTACATCCGTGACACCACCCACGCCCTCCACCTCCTCCAAAACTTCCAATTCCCTGGTCCCCAACACCTCATTTTTACCATGGACGTCCAGTCCCTATACACCTACATTCCCCATGCAGATGGCCTAAAGGCCCTTCACTTCTTCCTGTCCCGCAGGCCTGACCAGTCCCCCTCGACTGACACCCTCATCCGCTTAGCCGAACTCATCCTCACCCTCAACAACTTCTCTTTCAATTCCTCCCACTTCCTACAGACAAAGGGGGTGGCCATGGGTACCTGCATGGGCCGAAGCTATGCCTGCCTCTTTGTAGGATACGTGGAACAGTCCCTCTTCTGAAGCTACATTAGCCACATCCCCCCACCTCTCCCTCCGTTATATCGATGACTGTATCGGTGCCGCCTCATGCTCCCACAATGAGCTTGAACAGTTCATCCACTTCACCAACACTTTCCACCCCAACATTAAGTTCACCTGGACCATCTCCAATACCTCTCTCTCCTTCCTGGACCTCTCTGTTTCCATCTCTGGCAACCACCTGGAAACCGATATCCATTTCAAGCCCATGGACTCCCACAGCTACCTAGAATACACCTCCTTTCACCCACCTTCCTGCAAAAATGCCATCCCCCATTCCCAATTCCTTCGCCTCTGCCCCCGAGATGAGGCGTTCCACCCCTGGACATCCCAGATGTCCTCGTTTTTCAAGGACCGCAACTTCCCCTCCACAGAGGTCGAAAACGCCCTCGACCACGTCTCTCGCATTTCCCGCAATTCATCCCACACACCCCCTCCCCGCAATAACAACCAAAACAGAATCCCCTTCATACTCACATACCACCCCACCAACCTCCGGATCCAACGCATCATCCTCCGACACTTCCGCCATCTGCAATCTGACCCCACTACCAAAGACATGTTTCCCTCCCCACCCTTATCTGCTTTCCGGAGGGACCACTCTCTCCGTGACTCCC
This sequence comes from Rhincodon typus, assembly GCF_021869965.1. Taxonomy (NCBI): domain Eukaryota; kingdom Metazoa; phylum Chordata; class Chondrichthyes; order Orectolobiformes; family Rhincodontidae; genus Rhincodon; species Rhincodon typus. Next base: position 37,151,948 of record NC_063346.1, on the reverse strand, counting down.
TTGGCCACTCCACACTCCCCACCACCCCCACCACCCCCAGCACTTTTCCCTGCAACTGCAGGAAGTGCTACACCTGTCCCTACACCTCCCCCCTCACCCCCATCCCAGGCCCCAAGAAGACTTTCAAAATCAAACAGATGTTCACCTGCACATCTGTTAATGTGCTATACTATATCCGCTGTTCCCGATATGGCCTCCTCTACATCGGGGAAACCAAGCGGAGACTCGGAGACCGCCTACACTCGGTTCGCGACAAACGACTGCACCTCCCAGTCGCGAACCATTTCAACTCCACCACCCCCCCAACTCCTTGGACGACATGTCCATCCTGGGCCTCCTCCAGTGCCACAACGATGCCACCCGAAGGTTGCAGGAACAGCACCTCATATTTTGCTTGGGAACCCTGCAGCCCAACGGTATCAATGTGGACTTCACAAGCTTCAAAATCTCCCATCCCCCGACCGCATCCCAAAACCAGCCCAGCTCGCCCTTGCCTCCCTAACCTGTCCTTCCTCCTACCTATCCCCTCCTCCCACCTCAAGCCCCACCCCCATCTCCTACCTACTAACCTCATCCCGCCTCCTTGACCTGTCCGTCCTCCCTGGACTGACATATCCCCTCCCTAACTCCCCACCTACACTCACCTTTACTGGCTCCAACCCCGCCTCCTTGACCTGTCTGTCTCCTCTCCTCTCCACCTATCTGCTCTTTTATCCATCTTCTATCCGCCTCCGCCTCTCTCCCTATTTATTTCAGAATCCCCTTCCTCTCCCCCATTTCTCAAGAAGGGCCTAGGCCCGAAACGTCAGTCTTCCTGCTCCTCTGATGCTGCTTGGCCTGCTGTGTTCATCCAGCTCTGCACCTTGTTAACTCCCCAGTAAAGTTAGCCAGGAAGAAACTGAATGACATTTTCAAGTCGGTAATCCAAAAGAGTATGTATAATAAATTTGATTGCAGTCCCAGCAGACATTTAGTAGCATTGTACCATGTAACTTTGAGACAACAGCTGAAGAATAATTCCATGTTGGCTCTTTTTAGTTTGAAATGCATCTTGTGTATTAAAAGCATCAAGTGAAATATAGGGGCACTGTCAGTACTTAAATACTAAACACAGGAATGATTTCTCTTCCCACTCCTTCACCACAAGGATCTACCTTTGACCAGAACCCAATTCTCATCATTTTGTCCCTCACTTGCAGCTTCTGAAAATTTTGTCAGGTTCCACATGTGCACTGATGGTACATCACTCTATATTGCCAACAGTGGATTCCCTCCACTGTCTCCACTATGTCATAGTACTCACCCAATCTCCCACTAAATATCAGGAAGACCTAAGCCACTGTATTTTAGCCCTGCCACTATCGCTGTTCCCTAGCCACTGATTCCAACTTTCTCCCTAGAAATTGAGGTTGACCCTGATGTAAGCTTCTGACCACATCTCTATCCCATTATTAAGACGACTAACTTCCTCACCTCCGTTAACTTTGGTGCTGCTGGAGCTTTCAACCAAGCTTTTATTACCTCTAGACTCAACTGTTCCATTCTCTCTTGAATAGCCTCCCTTCTTTCACCTTCACAAACCTGAGCTCAAACAACACTTTGTTGCACATATCTAACTTGTGCCAAGTCCTGTTCACCCACCACCCTGGCCGACACTCGTTGCCACTTCACCAACACCTTTTAGAATTATCACCAATGACCTTACATCCCTGTCATGCGCTCCTCCAATACTGCTGTCCTGTAACCCCAGTCTCTAATCATTTCAACACTCTGCTAGCAAAAGGAGGACTGATGAAGCAGTAAGGCAAAAGATGAGCATGATAAACTCAAATGTAATGAGAAAAATGGTGTAAGTATTCAATAAGTATCTCATTTCAGTTTTTATTGAAGGTAACAAAATAGAGACTCCACAAGAGAAGGAACATAAGAAAAATGTTAGGATTGAACTGGAGCAAAATATTAGCAAACAAAAATAAGAGGGCAGAGGTTCCATTGCTGAGGCACAGAGTAAGGACTGGCAGGCAGCTCATAACGTTCCTACATACAGATAAAGGAAGCAGAACAAAACATGGGAACTACAAAGTAGCAGGCTTAATAGCAAGGACATGAAAGATATCCGAATCTATATATAAAGAGTGACAGAAGAGGATCTACAGACAAAAAAAAATTAGTCAATATGTATTTCAAAATGTTTAGCTAGCCTGATAGAATTCTTTAAAAGGAAACAGCACACTAGAATATGCAGTTATGTCAAATAAATACAGGGGTCAAAGCAACGAGGGCTTTGGCGAGATGTGTGGCAGATCTGGATAGGAAGTCCATGAGGGAGCATCTCACTCCATCTTTTTTTACATTCACATGCAGCGTAGCCAGCTGCAGGACACCAGTTAAAAGACTATCGTTTGCGAAACATCTTGCTAACGGCCAAACTTGCCAGGTTAGCATTTATGACATGGAAACTAGAGCTGGTAACTGGTGAATCCAGCTCACCACTTGCTCAGAAATACCACCATGTTAGACCGCTGCCACCAGCGTTGGCACAGATACGAATTGGCTAACAGCACACAGGGAATTGGGACAAGGGGAGCATTTTCAGGATGGACTGCCACACGGTTCAGTGTTAGTGCCACAATTATTTACAATGTATATTAATGACTTAGATGAGGAAAGTGAATGTCATATAGCCAATACAGACACAAAAATAGACAAGAAGGCAAGTGTTGCGGATGACACAGAGTCTACAGAGGGATAAGACAGGTTAAGCAAGTGGAAAGACTTGGCAGATGGAATATAATATGGAAAAATGTGAGATTATGCATTTTGGCAGGAAGAATACAGGAATGACTGTTATTTAAATAAAGAAAGGCGAGAGAAAGCGATGTAAGAGAGGAGTTTGGAAGTCCTTGCTCCTGAATTACAAGTAGCTAGCATATGGGTTCAGTAGACAAGATGGAAGGCAAATTGAATGTTGGCCTTTATTGCATGGGGAATGGAGTATTACATTGGGAGGCTTTGCTAGAAAAAGGCTCAAGTCAGACCCACACATGGACTACTGCAAACAGTTTTGGGGCCGTATCTAAGGAAAGATATACTGGTATTGGATACAAGGGACACCAGCAAATTCTGGGCTATCTGCTGATTGGTGAGTTGTCCCAGTAATGGTGAATTTGGTAAGATACAGACAGAAAACCTGTCTGGCCCCAGAGCAGAAATCCCTCCAAAAAACCTGATGCAACCCGCACATAGCCAAAAAATTAAGATTCAGCCCTTGGATTTTCAAAAGCCTTTAATAAGGAACAGTCCAGAAAATTAAAGACGAGTCTATGTAAAGCCAAGAGACAAGGAGCAAAATGGAAGAAACCTCAAATTTAAAAACGAATAGAGTAGGGATAATGGGAGTTATTTATATTGGAGGAAAGTTATATTGGACAACAGCAATTATGCTGGGATCACCGTTATTCATAACTTAATAATTTTGATGTAGGGACAAATAACTCATGATACCAGCAAACTGGAGGTACAGCTAACACTGAGGAAGAGTCCAATATAATACAAGAAGACATTTGAAAACAAAAACCGAAGTTTCTGGAAAAGCTCAGTAGGTCTGGCAGCATCTGTGAAGAAAAAATCAGAGTTAACGTTTCAGGTCCGGCAGTTCTGAGGAAGGGTCACCGGACCCAAAACATTAATTCTGACTTTTTTCTTCACAGATGCTGCCAGACCTACTGAGCTTTTCTAGCCACTTCTGTTTTTGTTCCTGAGTTACAGCATCTGCAGTTCTTTCGGTTTTTATTAAGACGTTTGAAAATGTGCAGACTAACCCAACTGACCTAGGAAGGTAATGAAAGCAGAAACACCACTGTCTGTCTTAGAAAATAAGAAACTGAATGGGTAGAAGAGCAAATGGATCTAAGGAGGCTGGTGAACACATCATTAAAAGCAGCATTGCTTAGCACCAAGACAATGAAACTGTAAAGAAAGCACTGGGGCTTATTCCTGGATGTGTAGAATTCAAAAGTAGTGAAGGCATGCTGAACTTAGTCCCAGCCAGGACCCAGTTAGCAGCAGTGTGCAAGCACTGTAGTCTCCATACTACAGTAGACCCACTGCAGAAAATGCAAACAAGATGTTCAAGGGTGGTTTCAGAGGTGAGAAATTACAGCCAGGAAAGACTACAGGTGCCTTTTACATTAGAAAAGAGAATTAGAGGTGATCCTGACAGGATCTGATTAAAGCATCAAAAATTATGAATAGTTCGTTAGGTTAGATATGGAGAATATGTATTCATTTGCTGGTTTGTCCAAAGACCTGTGTTACAACAGCGCAGAATAAAGTAATATACTGTCTCATGCAGTCATTAGTAGGGTACTCAATGTAACTTCTCAGGTGAATACTTGAAAATCACAGTATTTTAAGATATTGCATTAAAAAAAATTTCAAATGTTGGCACAGGCTAGACTTGGTTCTAATTCTAATTCAACGCTTTGTCAATACTATGAAAATTATGAATAGCTACACTGTACCTTACATTCTGGTGCCTCTTTACATACAAGTTGTGGAAATTATCGCGCTTGTGTGGATAATAGTTACTTTCTTTCAAACGTTCAATAATAGCAAGTTTCATTTCCATAGATATATAACCTGGCAACACTGATAACAGCAGGCTTTCCTGGAATAAAAGAAGTGGTGCAGGGTAAGTGTACATAACTCTTTCAATATTTTATTGTCACTTAAACATAGCCATTCATTTAATTTAAAAAACATTGATATGGCCTGAAGTCTCATTAACCAACCTCACTGCTCGTGAATGAATATTGAAGCCGCAGTGTCAGCGTCAAGCACATCCAAGCCAACGATTAAAATAACCACATCTTCAGGTGCCTTCAACATCTTACTGAGCAGACATCCCAAGAACCTTATGCGTAGCGTTGAAAATTAAGCAATTACACAGAACTCTGTTTGGACTGATTGTTCAACAATTTAAAGCATTCACACTAAAACCTTGTGACTGACCTACCTATATTTATAACAAACTCTTCCAGCCTGTGAAGCTCCCTGGCAGAAACCCAGAATTGGGCTAACTTTAATATCAGTCAGGCGAAGTTCACAAGAGTTATAGTGAATCTTTTTAAGACTAGCTTGGCATATTCTTGCATTCAATTCCCGGCATCACAGGAGGGAACGGAGATGGTGGGGGGAGTCGGGGTTGAAACATGATTAGTAGAGGTGTTCAAAATCATGAGGGATCTGGACAGAATTAGATAGTGCAAAATTGTTCCCATTGGTGGAAGTGTTGAGAAGTAAAAGTCAACAATTTAAGATGACTGGCAAGAAGAAGTGGTGGTAACAGAGGGAAGGAAGGGTTTAAGGTGAGAAAGGGAAAAATTAACAGGAACCCGAGGGGCAACTTTTTCACACAGGCAACGGTGTATATATGGAATGAGCTGCCAGAGGAAGTGACACAGGCAGGTACAGTTACAACCTTTAAAAGACATTCCGATTGGTACACAGATAGGAAAGATTTAGGAGATGGGCCAGGTGCAAGAAAATGGGATTACTTCAGTTTAGGAAACCTGGTCAGTATGGCCAAGTTGGGCTGAAGGGCCTGTTTCTGTGCTTAAGATTCTAATTATCGAAAAAAATTGTTTTTACACAGCAAATGAGTAGGACTGCAATGTACCACCTGAAAGTGTGGGGGTGTCAGACTTGATCATCACCTTCAAAGGGAATGATATAATTATCTGAACTGAAAAGAATTTCAGGGCTACAGGAAAAAGACAAGTGATTGGAATTAAATGCACATCACTATCATGGACATGACAGGCTAAATGATCTCTTTCAAAATTGTAACTATGTACGATGCTATGAAAAGTTTAACTAATGGGAATCCACATTAATCTTGGTGGAAGGGTAAAGTTGCCTCAATATTTACATAAAATACTGCTCCCCAAGATATTTTGGGAAAGCTTAGTCCAATTTTTAAATCACCATACTTTTAAACAGAAGGAAATCGATTACACATTACATTTTTCTCCTCAATAAAACTCTTGTTGTGAAGTGGAATTGAATGAAACTTTATTATCCTCACCTGCTGTTTCTTCTTAATGTCCAACTGCATCCTTATTTGTATACAGCTTAAAGTGTCCTCATAAGTTTGCTCTAAGGCACGTTCCATTGAGAATTTATGAAAAAAGCCAATCAAGCAACCACACAAAAATATCACAGCATTGGAAATCAACTGGAATACAAAAATAAAAGTTAATGTTTAAACATAGTATCGAATTTGTCTCACGTATTATTTACACAACACTTAAATGATACCCAAATCTTCATTAAAAAGATTGAATTGTCATATTTTATAGAACCTTTTATGAACTAAGTATACTCTTTTGGTTTCAAAACGCAGTTACATCAAATTTGACTGTACGTGTGCAGATTGACTTATGTAGGGGAGAGGAAAATATTGCTGGAGTCCGATAGTTTTGCGGCAGAGCAAAGTTTGGTCAAGTCATTTAAAGGCTGGGGTGTAGGGGGTCACAACCTGGCATGGTGGGCACTGAGCAGCAGACAGCTTACTGTGGGAAACCTGTGGAAACAGGAGAATTTTGGGTGACTAACAGTAGCCTCCTTGTAGTCCATTTAAGAACCATTGGTTTGCACACCCCTGGGTACCTAAAAATTGGCTTAGGTTTTCACAACAACCAAATGTAAATATTGCAATGAAATTCTTGCTTGGTGCAGCTTGGAGCCCTTGCCAACTACTGAGCGGCCCATTCTGAAAATTTGTTGGGTGGCCAGTAGACTTTAAATAAAATCACTTCCTTCTACCATGAATGGAATGATAAATGAAATTCTCAATATCAGATCACTTTCTTTTAATTTGTCTTCGAGTCTCTCCATGACATCTAACATCCTTAAATGATTGGAGAATGCTCGACGAACTGCTGTGTAATGTGCCTGGTTGGAGGATGGCAATGGTCGCACTTTCTTCCCACTCGTCTGTATTACCATGTTATACCAGCTGGGAGCATCCCAATAAATAAGAGTTTTATTGGAGGAAAAAATGTCTCAAGAATGCAAACTTATTTACAAAAGATAAAAATGCACTTCTTTCTGGTAGTTGATACCAGCTTCATAAACTGGTCTAGCATTTTTAAAGTCAGAAGTCACACGACACCAGATTACAGTCCAACAGGTTTATTTGAAATCACAAGCTCTCAGACTGCTGCTCCTTTGGAGGTGACTTCAAACCAGCACCTCCATATCATGGCATTTTTAGCATCTTGGTGACTCAGAGTTATCATTGCATAAACCACTTTGAAGATTAGTACTCAACTTTACAAAGCCTATATAAAACAGTTGTTAGTGGAACTCATCATGAAGGAGCACCAGACTCAAAATGTTAACTCTGCCTTCTCCCCACAGCTGCTGCCAAATCTGCTGAGTTTCGCCAGCAATTTCTGTTTTTGTTTCAGATCTCCAACATTCACGGTTGTTTGTTTTATATAGATAAATAAAACAATGTTTTCTAAGCAAATTCGTGTGTTGGAAACAGATTACACAAATGCAGATTACATAAAGGACACCAAAAATCAGCTTGCCATGAATTGATGTTTCCCTGCTCTGTTATGACCAAGTAAATTCTGCCAAACATTGGCGTTGCTTGCTCTCACACTCATAAACAAGTAAATACAACTGGTGTTTTGCTACAACCATTATATTGCTCAGATGTTTGTTGTTGAAGATGAGTCATTTATTGAGAAACATAAGTATTTGTAGTATCTCTTTATCCTTAAACATTGATATATCAAAGAAAAACAAACCTTAGTTAAAAAATCTGTCATAAACAGTCTAATTTCCTACAAAAAAAACTATTTGCAATTGCTCTGTACAGCCTATCTTTAGCTTTAATAACTGTAATGAAATTCTAGGATTGTGGGAATTCATAGAATCATAGAATTGTTATGACACAGAAGGAGGCCATTCAGCCCATCATGTCTACACCATTCCTATTATCTTGTGCCAATGCCCTGCCTTTTCCCCATATGCCTGAACACCATTTCTATCCAAATAACCATCCAAGGCTCTCTTGAATGTCTCAATTAAACCTGTTCCCATCGCATTTTTCAGGCAGTGCATTCGAGATCCAAACAATTCGCTAACCATTTTTCTCACATTATCCTTACTTTGTTTGCACATCACTTTAAATCTATGCCCTCTTTATTTCTTTTACGAGTGGGAAAAGCTTCTCCCATCTATTCTATCCAGCCCACTCATGATCTTGGAAACCTCTATCAAATTTCCTCTCAGCTTTCTCCTCTCTGAGGAGGACAGTTCCAAATTTGTCAATCTGCCCTCATGTCTGAGGCTTCTCATTTCCAGAACCATTCTTGCAAACAGCTTCTGCACTCTCTCCAATGCATTCACATCTTACTGTGAATGAGGTGCCGACAAATGAACATTATACTGCAACTGAGGTCTGAGTGTCTTGTACAAGTTTCACATCACCTCCTGCTCTAACACTCTGTGCCACAATTAATAAAACCAGGAACACCTTATGCTTTATTAACCACTCTTTCCACCTGTCCCACCACTTTCAATGATCTGTGCACACATACACCCAGGTTCCTTTGTTCCTGCACCCCTTTGGAATTGTACCCTCTATTTTGTATTATCTCTCACTGTTCTTCCAACAAAATGCATCACCTCACAATTCTCTGCATTGGACCTCATCTGCCACACCTCACCACTGTCAATGTCCTTTTGGAGTTCTACACCATCTTCCTCAGAGCTTACAATTCTTTCAAGCATAGTGTCATCTGCAAACTTAGAATTAGTCCCCTGCACACTGAGGTCCGGACTATTAATATAGATCAGAAAAAGCAAGGTCCCTGGGGAACACCACTATAAACCTTCCTCCAGTCTGAAAAGAATCCATTGCTCATTACACTGTTTCCTATCACTCAGCCAATATTATATCCAATTAGACTTACAAAATTCCTCTTTATTGGAATAAGGGAGTACAGTATCCTAGAGGGAGGTTTGGCTGATGAGCGAAATTAATTGAGCAAATTATATTTAATACTTTTCCAAATTCCACCACTACTAGCAGTGCTCACTTTAATTTGTGTGGTAGACTATGACCGAAAACTGCTTGTCAAATTTTAAAATTACAAAACTCTAAGCCCCTTTTCCAAACTGGAATTTAGATAGGCAAAGTTCAAAGCTCAGTAAATTTGCTACACAACACTGTGAACTACACAAGTAGCAAATTATAGTGTTGGATGCTTCACCATCATTAAATTAAATGGCTGCAATTAGTTCTCCCTTCGAATTGTGATTATGTGCCAATCAACCACACTTCACCAGCCATCTTTAGATATCCCTACTGAGTAAGGTTCAGGCCTGATAGTGATCAGCAACAACAAAACACAATTTTGCCCTCAACCTCACCATGTCTGGACAAGAAAAGCAAACAGAGGTAAAGACACTCCATTCAAAAGTTGTTGGAATTGTCCCTTTATGCCCCCATAGTCCTAAATGCTTCTCCGATTAGATCTTTCACAGGGTACAGTCTAGTTGCAGATCATAATTTCTGTGGCCAATCTTTTTTGGAGGTAAGCTCACTCGATGCAATGCATGACCTCTGCCAAATGCAAGAGTATACATTGTCATTTAAAATGGCGGCTGGATGATCTATACAGCACAAAAATATTAAAGTTTCAGCTTCATTGTTTACAATATCCATTTGCATTTCACAGTGAAATCAAATAAAAGCAAGAAAAGCTATCTAGAAACCCTCAAATGTGTTGCAAGACTGAAATGGAATCCAGAAATTTTGTTTAAGTCAAACAATGTGAAAGGGATCCAAATGATTTATGGTATCCAAAATTCTGTGTTACAGTCTCTAACACTCTGCCTGCTATTTCTATTCCCAGATGATACTAAACTAGGCGCAGCAGCTGTGTCAGAGAAAACAGCTGAGGCCCGACAAAAGGACATTGGTACAATTCTATCCATTGAGACTTCTGACAGACAAAGGAAAGGAAAAGCACACTGGGGGAAAAAACAGTCACAAATACATTATGTATGCTGCAGAAACAGCAAAAGGTGAAATGGAATCAAATGTTTAAGTGTGTTGCAGACTCACCTTTAGGTATATCAGATATCAGGAGGCTATTGAAAGATTGGGCAGGACTTTCCCATATTCTAAGTATTGGGCGAGTGGAGGGTGCGACAAGTGAGCTCTCTCACAGAGCTGATAAGAACAGCCCTGTAGTAGTCCTCAACATCGGTGTCCTGAGACACCAGCAACCACTGGTCAGAGACCAGCAGTCCCTGGCTTCTAAAGGAGCTCCACTCCTTGGGGGGGATCAAGCTGTGAGAAGTTGTCATTTTTATCTTCTTGTTGGAGGTCTGGGTGTTGCAGGGAGAGGGGAGCTGGTGCCTCCAATTATCCCCAGATCAGCTCAATTGGATGGCCCTCTAACTTGGCAGGTTCCATGGTTTCCCATAGTTTTAGGAAAATAAGCATCTTTTGTATGCCAGGGAAGACAGTGAATTGATCATTAATTGACAACATAAGGGCATTAAGTGGAGCTTTTCACCCAGCATTTAATAGCTCAGCCGACAAGGGAGTGAGTTTCTCTCCAGGACCAACTCGCACCATTATTTCTCTTTCTTGTCACCTCTTTCACTACCTCCAGCAAAGGGAGAATTGCTTTCATGATGGTATAAAGAAGAAAGCACACAGTTCGGAAATGACAATGACAGTTAGTCTTGGTTTGCCAGGATGCAAGAACATTGAAGCATAGTTGTAAACCGGTGGAGGGAACTTCACTCAAAATGATCAGGAAGATCAAGTTCATGCAAAAAATGTCAGCACTTAGAATGATCTTCCAGGTAGAAAGGTGGAACAGTGCAGATGAAAACCTAAAATTAAGTTAGTTAATGGAGAAAATGCTACGTTTTTATTCCTTGCACATATTTTAGGTTCTTCATTGCTTATGAGGGAACATACTGTTTATTATCATATGCCATCCATCACAATTAAAGAACATATCATTTATTGCAAAGTTTCTTTCATTTATAATGAGTGACAATTACTAATCTAATAGTACTGAACTTGATTTTGCTTTAAGAACTATAACAGGATTTCACCATACCACTTTTTTGTAGCTGGGCTTTCTCTTTTAATTCACTCATTTGCACCGTTCCATACATCATTTAAGTATCCTGTACACCAAATGCATAAAGTGAGATATTGGTGTATTCGCTTCTCATTTATTAATATATCACCATCTTTGATAAGTACATGTGTCAAATCCATTGACTTAATCATGGGGTTTTGACTTAGATGAGTAGCAGGTTCAAAAGGAAAGAGAAATTTATACAAACCACTGAGAAAGTCAAGGTAGACTCACCTGAGAAATGGAGGACATGTCTGGTACAACTGAGAAATGAACACTGAGGGCAACAATATGAGAGATGGATGACAGGACACTTGCAATGATGGCATCCCGCGTACATAATGGCAGCATTGTATACAAAACAAAGTTAATGTACAAAAAGAATGGCACCTTCAAGAAAACAGAAAATAAAGTTTATTATTTAAATCTCAAACTTGAAACCTGTAACTATAAAACCATCTTCCAAACAAAACTATTTGTTTTTGCTCCTTATATCACTGGACAATTTTTAAAATTTTTAAAAGTCCTCTTTTCTGTATCATATCCTCAACAAAGGCATAGTCCTTTGCTTTAGCCAAGTACAAACAAAACTGTTGCTAGGAGGTATGCAAAGGTGCTCTTCAATTTTATCTCTCTCCTGTGTGACGTCAACTTATTCAAGGTAATGGTTTGGTATTTCCATACAAATATCATAATAAATGGCAGAGCAGGGAAATTGGATTCCTCCTAAATGCAGAGGCACCACACTCTACTCAAAGGGGCAGGACAATAGGACTTTAAAATAGCTACAAGGACTGGAAGCAATTGTTATTCGTTCTTTATAAATATGTTCCTGGATTTCATTACATAGGATGTTGTGCTTCATCATAATTTAAACATGCAGTCTTGAGTTCATGGGATTTTTCATTGTGAGTGCAACTGTAATGTCCATGTTTACCAGCCAGAGGTTGCCCTGCTTTGACATGTAATTGGTTCTTAAAAGGATTCCACCTGCACTGTTTCACACCAACCTGTTCAGGTATATTATTACAAATTGTGGAGCAGGCGAAACTTGAACCTGGGCCTCCTGTCTCCAAGACAGTAATACTATCCCTTCACCACTTGAACCTTAAAGACTACTTGAAGTATATACTGGGATTAAATATCAGGCGGACTGTGCTTTTTAAGAAACGAAACACTGCCCCAAAGCAAAGCCCTCTCTTTTCTTTCTTGTGTGCGGCCTGCTCATTTCATAATTTATTTTCTTTTGTTTCCCACAGCTGCTTAAACAGGACAGCTTGTGATCAGGGTACTGCAGTCCTTCAGTTTTCTGCACAGTACCAATGTGTGCAAGCTAAATGAAGCATTGCTCAGAATATCGTTTAAGGTCCAAGATTGCAACTGTACCAAGTATAATTGTATAGTGGCGATATATTGACCTGGAAATCTTAGAAGATGGACTAATGATCTGGAGGCATAATTTCAAATCTCACCAGGACACTTGATGGAATTTAAAATCAGGTAAATTAAGTGAGAGTGGAACATTAAAAATACTGACATCACGAACGTTACTATGAAATTACTAGACAGTTAGAAAAGAAAAATGTCTGCTTTTAATCAGTCTTTACTCACCAGGGCCTAAATGTCACTCCAAACTGTTAACTGCTCTCTCAGTTATATAAAACCGATAAAAGAAAACAATAGTAAAACCAGAGACACTACCCAGCGCCATTGAGGCAATCGATGTGACAAAGGCACTGTCAGGCCAGTCAACCCTACAAATCTTCCTGAGGACTTAAGCTGAAATTGAACAGCAATCCTACAGACTAGTCAAGCAAGAGCAGCTCATGGCTTCAGGCCTCATGACATCGGGTTAACCTCAGGTAAGGTAACCTACTGATCACCATCTTCTTCCCCTCTTCGATTGATGAATCTGTCCACCAGGTTTAACATCAGATGGAAGAAGAACTGATGATAGCCTTGACATAAAACTGAATCTGTTTGTGGGACATCAATGCCCATTACCTAAAGTGCAGCACTTGTACTGACTGAACACTAAAGGATACAGAAGTAGGAAGAAAACCAACATACAGAAGAAACTAATTTGGCCACCACCTTACATAATCTACTGTGTCCATGACAGTTATTAGTAGGAGTGATGACAGCACAGTTTTTGTGGAGATGAAGTCCCATTTTTACATTCTTTTGACACCATCCACATGCTAACAGTCCAGTACAGCCACAACACCGGCAGCTAACAAACCAAATGGAAAATTACTTAGACATATCTTGTCTACAAAAAGCAGGACAATGCTCACCAGCCCACGACTTCCACATCAGCCTACTCCATCAATAAGAAAAAGTGATGGAAAGGGTCGGCACTTACACAGCAATAGCCTGCTCATTGATGCTCTGCTTGGATTTGGCCAGGGACACTCAGCTCCTAACTGCTTCACAGCCTTGGTTCCAAAATGGGCCAAACTCCAGAAATGAAGTGAAAGTAACTACCCTTGACATCAAGGCAATGCAGTAATCAAATGTGCCATCCAGACAGCCACATAAACCTGAATCCAGTGGAAATCAGGCAAAAACTCTCTACTACATTGAGTCACGCTCAATACAAAGGAAGTTGGTTGTGGTTACTGCAGAGCAATTATCTCAATCTCTGGAAATCTCTGCAGGAATTCCTCAGGTGAATGTCCTAGGCCCAACCATCTTCAGCTGCTTCATCATTAACCTTTCCTCCAGCATAACACGCTCTTGTTTATGATTGTAGTGTTTAGCTTCATTCACAACTCTTCAGCTTGGAACCAGTGTATGCCTGCATATAGGAAGACCTGGACCACATTCAGTGGCTGATACATGATAAATAACATTTGGTCCATACATGTCCCATGCAATGACTATCACCAACAAGATGAGGCCTATTTACCTCCCCTTGAAATTCAATGCCATTCGATTGCTCAATCCCCCACTATCAACATCCAGGGAGTGCAGAGGGCAAGCCCTATTAATCAGGGACTGAATTGAGCCTAATTAGTTTGGAATAAGTACAATGGCTACAAGTGCAAATCAGTAGTTTGATGTTCCATAGTGGGTTATTCAGCTGCTGACTTGAGAAATTAGTTCCAGAATTAACAAAGCACAAATCAGTATTATGCTCCCCACTTGTATGGATGAGGCTAACTTAAATATACTGAAGAATAAAGCAGCCTGCTTTACTGGCACTCCATTCCACACCTAACACATTCAACTCCTGCACATTGAGCACACTAAGACTGCAGTGTGCACCATCTACAAATTGCATGCCAGCGATGTGCCGAAGTTTTACATGACAGCATCTCTCAACCCCTTGATCTCAAGTATCTGAAGGAACTAGTGCAGCATGCACATGGGAACACCATTTCCCTACAGGTTCCCCAACAAGTAATGCACCATTCTGCTTTGGAAATACATCACCATTGTCATTGGATCAAGATACAAGAATTCCCTCAGGAACATCACTGTGGTGTTACCTTCACCACAAAATTGCAGCAGTTCAACAAGGCACCTCAACATCTCCTTTTATCCCCCCCCAAGAGCAGTTAAGATTGCAATAAATGCTGGCATGACCTGCAATAACACTATTCCAGAAATTGGGAAAAAAAAGACGAGATCTCTGTTTAAAGGTCTCACTTGAAGGACAGGATCTCCAAAAATGCAGCACTGCAGTATAGTTTAACTTAAATCAAGGGCTCCATATCAAGTACTGAACATAATTTCATTACATTTTTCAATGGTTACTAATTAAGAGAAATTGATACCACAAGGGTTGAAAAATGAGAAGCTAATTTCATAGTGGCTTAATCGCAATTTTAATAAAATTGCCAGTTGACAAACCTGTAAAAGTGATCGCTTAAGAGATATACAAGGTGTAACTTATACAAGGGGTCTCTTAAGCTCCCTTGGGAATTTTGGTAAAAAAACCACAGGAATAAAGCAATTTTCTGCTAAAATTACAGCAGAAGAATCCATGCAGAAATTCAACACCAAAGAATTTAATTCAAAACAAATAGCACCATAACAAAGGGTTAAAAATTGAAATGAGCTTACCTGGTCCCAAGCAGAGATAGCACCACCAGCAAAGATGAAAACGTACCCCATTGTAAGAAGACAAACCCAAATGACTAATGCAAATATCTTCATCCATCTTTGAAATAACGACTCAATGCAGACAAGCACAAAAATCACTATAAATATGCCCAAAGCAGTGCATAATGTAATAAAAAAGAGAAGGTGCATCTGAACATCCTGTTTGAAAGAAAAATGCATAATTAATATGAATTATATATGACTTGATTTCCATTTGTGAAGCATTGTCATTCTATATAAAGTTATACATTACCACAATCACATGAAAGGCTTGACAACAGTAACTGTTATGGTACCACATCAAAATGCATGTACTTTAACTAATGCAAATACCAAAATTTTTTCTAGACCTATGTTCAATAAAAGCATACCGAGTACAACCAGGTCCAAATTAATTTTTAAAGAGAAAGATTTTCAATGTTCAGAATTTTACTCATTAATCACACTCCAATTTACAACTTAAATCTCCAGTTGGTCATTATTTGAAAAATAACATGATTTTCTAAAAAAAATGTACACAATATATGTACACAATAGCCAAGTTGTGTTGTGCACACGTTAACAAAGACAGGCCTCCAAATTCTTTTTAATAAGAAATGGGTAAATGCCTCCTTTTGTCTTTAATTAAGCACTTAGTAAAATCGTTGAAAGCATGATTCCGAAACAGTTTTTTTTAAGGATATGATTTTTCTGAGTGAATCATTGATTGCAAAGTTGATCGGACACTCTCTTGCTTTAAGGTAAAATATCATTAAATTATACTTTTACAGGGATTATTGTATCTCAGCTTGCATTCTAATCATAATTTGTTTTATTAATATTAAAATAGACTTGTACTAGATCATAATTTTAGAGCAGGAGGGCTAGCTGGCAGTCTTACCTTGCAAGACCCTTTATCAAATACGTTTGTTAGAAACTGATCCAAACTCACCTTGAAATTACCGCATGGGCACACCAGTAAGAATACTTAAAATCATAAAATTGTATGGCATGGAGGGCCACCATTCAGCCCATTTGCCTGTGTTGACTCTTTGAAAGAGCTAATCAGTCCCATTCCCCTATCTTTCCCTGTAACTCTGCACATTTCTCCTTTACAGATACTTAACCCAAATCTCTTCTGAAAATTGAATTGTCTTACAATGCCCTTTCAGGCATTGCATTCTAAATCATAAATCTCAATGTAAAAGAAAACTCCTCAATGCTTAATTTGCTAAACATAACTTCCAGAAATCCCGCCCTGTTTTTTTTTTAGCCCTGTTCTTTTAACTTGTTTAAGTGGATTCACAGAGATACTGACTTGCAGAACTATCAAACATTAAAACTACAAATTGCTTTATTTAAGCCCTTCCCCAAAATCAATTTTCCCCAAGCTTGTACAATGATTTTTGCTCTACTTTCCACAGTGGATTTGCGAAATTTGCAGGATACGTTATTCAGTTGTATCTTCATCTTCCTTCCCGTCTCAAAATATTCTTCTTTCTAAACAATGTTCATAAAGGTTGCCTCGCTGCTATGCCTTCGATGATTATTTCTCCAATGGATGGTCAGTGCACGGACAGGACCACCTGATTAATTGTGGCTCAGTATCAAAGCTCAGTGTGAGCTTGGTACCAAAGTGCCTTGAACATCGAATTCTTGCTTCAAAATAAACACCAATCTCTCACTTTTCACACATGTCCATCAATGTGGTTAACTCAGCTTTTGGATCATGAATTAAACTGAAATTGTGGAGGTTTCTCTCCACTGTTTATATCTCAGTTAATTGTAAATGTTCTCTCTGGTTTCATGTGAAATCTTGACTGCTATGGATCCATAAGGAGGGCATGTAGTGTAACTAACTCCCATGACATGCATTCCATCCACGGATTGAAAAGCTGATCTAGATCAGCTGGGGATACCCACCATCCAAAAATTAGATGACGTTCCCAAGTTAATATTCCAGAATAGAAACAGAAACACTAAGTGAAAGAACATCTTACATCAAATGACCTATTTTCTGATCATATTTAATGAGTTTATTGCCCACACCATCCAAAAACATTAATTCATTTCAAAGTCTTTGTGTTATGTTAATTTATTCCCATCACCAAAGAGGGAAATGAAAATGGTGTCCCCCAAAAATTATGAAGGAAACATTTGACTAATTTGATAGACGTTTGATGGTATTTACAGGTTTATGATTAGTTGCTTTGAAATTAACTAATTGGGCAATATTATGCTGAATATTTATTCTTCTTCATAAGCAGTTAATTATGATTTTTTTGGTATGATAAACATTAATGAGGCTTTCGTGGTATGACAATTTAGAAATACAACACCTTGGTGACCAGAACATCAGATGGTGTGGCACCAGCTTCTGTCTAACATGAACAAAAGGTTAGCAGTGAGAATTTGGAAATTTATAAACCCAATTAGGGGTCATAATTCCAACTAGAGATTTCTCTCTTTTAACCAATGTGACTGACTTACCAAATGAAAGCGTGATTAGAATGAATATATTCATTCTCAAGAAAGTCAATATCTGTAACCTATTCCAACTTTCCAATGTAAAGGGAATCTTTGATTTTGCACCATGGTAATTCAAGCGGTAAACCAACAGCAGTACCCACCCTACCCCACTCCATCCCTCCACCACATCCCACCCCCTCCATCATTCTCAATCTGTCTGCAGCTTTTGGCACAGTTGACTGCCTGGTCCCATTCTTAATAATTTAAATCACCATACAGAATGACACTTGTACTTGCTTCACTTACCAGTCCTGCACCATTACCTCAGGGCTCCCCCTCCCACCTCCCCTAAGGAATCTACCTTTGACCTTCTCATCTACATGCTGCTGCTTAGTAACTCTAATCAAAAGCACAGAATTTTTCAGAAGTCTACTGACGCCACCCAGTTTTATCTCATCACTGCCTCCCTACCACTCCCACTATCACTAAATGATTAGACAGAGAAACTTGACATCTAGATGAGCAGAAATTTCTTCAAATAAATGCTGTGAAAAATTAAGTTGTTGTTTTCAGCTCCCATTCCAAAGTTTGTTCCGTAGATACCATCCCTCTGCCTGGCCAAAGGCTTTAACGAATCAGACTATTTGAAACCTTGGTAACATATTTGACCACAAGACAAAAATTCCACATTTGTACCTCATCATGATTGCCTGTTTTGACCTCTGTAAAACCGTCTACCTACATCCTTATCTCAGCGTATCTGCTGTTGAAGCCCTTATTCTTGCCTTCATTACCCTAGGCTTGACCATTCCAATACAATCCAGGCAAAACATTCCCCCATTCTACCTTCCATAAACTTTGAGATCATCCAAAACACTACAACATGGGTCTTAGCTTGCACATTCCCCTATCTCAGCTGGGCACTGTCTTGTGGTCAAGCAAAGGTTTGATTTCAAAATTTTTATCCTTGGTTCAAATTCCTCCATATCCTTGCTCATTTCTTCTGGCCGCAACTCTGTAATCTGCTCCAGCACTAAAACCTTCCGAAATATCCACACTCATCCAGTTCTGGAAACTTGAACATTCCTGACTTCAATTTCTCTACCACTGGTGACTGTGCTTCAGCTGCTTTGGTCTAAAGCTCTGGAATTCCATCCTATCTCTCTCTCTCCTCCCCTTCATGACACTCCTTAAAACCTACCTCCACCATTTGAACTAATTTGCATCGTGTCTTGGTGTCCTATTTTGTTTGGTATATGGCTGTCAGGCAGATGGGACATTTTGTTAAAGCACTGTAGAAGTACAAGTTCTCATTGTTGGTTAAAGTACTATTGTTGTGCTGTTAGGAAGGAAGGGAGTTTCAGGATTTTGACCCAGTAATGTTGAAAGAATGCTGAGACGCACAATTCCAGATACAGCACGGCTATATGGAGCTGAAGTGTTCCAGTGTGCCTGGCAAATGTGAGGAGGCTATAATGTCAAAATTTGTTCCAAGTATTTTCTTCAAAAGGAGACAATAATTGGACAACATAATTCAAAAAAACTTCAAAATACTACAGTTTAAAATGCATTTAGTCAATGTGTTATAATCGATTGTCTCTACATGTTTTCTGATCTAAAATATAAACCTTATTTACGCAGAAAAATAACATTGGAAAGTAGCATCCTTTATTTACAAATAATATTAACAATTCATAAAGTATAAATTGGCAAGATATTTAGAGTAACACTTACCAGGTCAATGGAAAACAAAAGAGCAATCAGAGCTATACAAGCCCCAATGATTATCACTAAGAAGAGGACAACAAGTGGAAATTGCTGGCTCATACAGCAATAAGTCTCATACAGTGAGTCAGTACTTCTACGAGCTTCATTTTCACTAATAAAGTATTTTCCCCTTGATGGCATTGTTATCATTCAATATTTTCCTTACAAGTTAAAATGATAGAAGTTCAAAACTCAGAGCATGGCTGTCAAGGTTCCTCGTTAAAGGAGATTTTCACTTCCCATTTGGTTAAAAAGCACTGTTCTTGGTTCAGTCGCATTCTGGTGTTTTTCTTCCAACTCAAATGCAGTGTAAAAGGTAGTGGGAATCATTCTGCCCAGTCTGTTCTGATGTTTTGACTCTCTGTGTGCTCTTCATCAATTGTAGTTAGCATGATTCTCAGCTTTGAAAGAACATCTTGTTTCCAGCACTTCTGAATGATCATTGCCAAATAAATGATATGCTTTACAACATCTGGGGCAGATGGTTACTGCTTTCTCCAGTATTATCTATCCTGCCAGGAGTCTAATAAAAGAGAAGAGAAATCAGTTAGATTGAGCGCTTCACATATAGGACAATTCATATTATGCATTTCAGCAAATTGCTATTCAATTATTTCTTTCTTAACTGGACTTTCACAAAATTTTTGTCTATTGAACTCATTTTTTCAAATACATAATTTTAAGTACTTTCCAACCCGTTGCTGATTTATTCTGAAAATGTTATACAATTTCGATAATCATACATAATGTATTAAAACTGTATCAACCTCAAATGTGTTAAATTTGTTTGGGTTCTGAAAAGCAGTCAGATTGGATTCAAAATTCTGTTTCTCTTTCCCCTGATGCTGCCAAACCTACTGGGTTTCTCCAGCACTTTATGGGTTTAAATTCAGTTATATTATCCAACTTAAACTAAAACATCACAAATATTTTCTTCTCAACTTTCCTATTATAGAAACTCAAAAAAGTACAGTGGATTATGAATAGTATTTTAGTGTTGATCAAATTACACATCTTTCCTATTTACCACAGCTATAAAACTTATTTGTGCAGCTTTAAATGGCACAACATGCTTGAAAAAGCTTGTTTCCTATTCAGACATTTAAACTGCTTCAGTAAGGTTGCTCTGATATTCAAAATTATAACATCAACTATAACAGTTATACAAAGACATCCTTATAAAAATGCCACACAAAGAGAAACTCAAAGATTCTTTTCTTGTCCCCAAACATACAAAAGCTGGCCCAAACATCTGAAAGTACGATTAAAGATTTAAAATACATTTTCATGCTTTTCGGAGAGCAGAGACTGAGAGAGACATGTGTGACTGCTTACATTACTAAAAGTTCCATGGTGACAGCAAAGACTAAAGAACAATGATTATCAGCATTGAGGGTTACGTTTAAGGACCTATGACCAACACTTTACGAATGGATGTTTGATTTAACTTCTTTCAGCACTCCGGAAACTGCGGTATTATAATTGTAGCATGAAGAATAGGATTTCTGAATAAAGCTCTATTAAGGACGGATAACTTGGTCACAGCATTTTCCCTACTAGATTACCATCACCATGGCAGTTTCTGGCCTTTCTTCATGGGAAATTATGTGCCAGAACAATCCTTACAGCAGACTTAGAATAACAAAAGATCATTTAACTAGTCTGTACATAGGGCTACATTATCATTTTTGTAAGATTGTCAAGAAATGACAGACAAAATAGACCAATCTGTATATACCAGGGACAAATTCTAGTTTCTCTTCACTAAAGGGATAAAGAGTACTGAATTTTTACTGTTAAAATTAGAATCTGACCCATTAATGATGCAGTACCATATAACCAGAATTCAGTTTAATGCAGCGTCAACTTGAGAGGGGTGTAAAATAGGCATCTGACCTAAAGTTGTCTTTCTCACTTGACAGGGCTGAAGTTACTTTCTTAATTCCCCCTATCCTTTACTGCTCATGTTTTTACTGTGCACTACCATTACAATACTTGGAGCTACCAGAGTACAATCTACAAACTTTGTTTATACACGAGATGTAAAATTTATTACATCAATAACTGTTTTAAATAAGCATTTATTAATTAATCCTACCAACATGGAAATTTGAAAGTTATTCTACCTGACCAGTAAAACTTCCTTCCCAGTTAATGGAAGGAAACAAAAAGGCAGCAAATGTCAACTCTCTGTCAACAGGTATACAGGATAAACACAGCAACTAGTACCAGAAAAACCCCAAGTTTTTTCCCTGTGCATGGTCAGCATATTAACATGGACATGCGGTATCAATTAAACATAGTGAGGAACGGAATGGTGAAGAAAATAATTGTATTTCATCATTTTAGAAGAAGGCAACACGAGCTTAGACATCCATGTTATAGCCGGCCTAATTTGACTCTCTATTAACCTGAACCCACCTGTTTTCCATTCAGTAGGTTATATCTGGAGTCCACTAATAAGTTATGTTGGTCCCCTCCTATTTCTCATCCATTTCTCATCCCCTCAGCAGCAGCATTCAAAAAGAGAATGTCAGCTTCCACATTTACACTAACAACATCCACCTCTACCTCATCGCTTGCAGTGCTACTTGTGCAGAAACATCCTCCACTTAAATATTGGGAAAGACAAGGGTCTTTCGTCTCTATCACAAACTCTGATCCCTACATTAAAATAGTGATTACAAATCAAAACTACATCATTTATTGTAAAGCATTTTGGGACATCATCTGGACAGCAAGGATGCTAGGCAAATGCATTTGTTTTCCTTTCATTCCAAGCAATGATTCCATCCTCCTCCTGAGCCATTTTCTGAGGATAACTAGACTACCATCAGCCATGGCATCTTATTTGACTCAGATTTAATATTTGAACAATATATCTTCATTACCTCCATGGGTAAGAACATCCACCTCCAATAACATTGCCCATCTTCGGTTCAGTTCATTTAGTGATTAAACACTCATCGATAACCCTTTTATGTGCAACCTCAACAATTCATATGCTCTCCTAACCGAGGTCCCACCTTGTACTTTCTGGAAATGAAGTCATCCAAAACTGCTGCCCTCTCATTGATACATTTGTCATGACAGTGTGGCTAGGACTGACTATTACAGAGTCCTTCCCGACAACAATTGGCATCAGAAACTAGATACACATTTCAGATCACCAAAAAGGCTTTGCAGAAGGGTGAGTATATTTTATTTACCACCTATAGTTAGTGCAGGAAGCCTGAGAACAATCTGGTCAAATATCAAATTAATCTATCACAGCACTTTCAATGATATTATGAGTTGCATTAATATTCTGGAGATTGCCATAGATCAGAGACTAAATTGGACTAGCCACATAATAACTACAAAAGCAAGTCATAGGCTGGGAATTCTGTAACTGACATCCTGCACCTGCACCACACACTGTCTCTCCCCACCCTTACCCCAACCCCACACCCCCTACCAAAGCCTGTCCACCATCTACAAGGCACATGTCAGCAGTGTATTGCAGTACTCTCTTGAATGAGTGCAGCTCCGACAAGACTCAAGAAGATTAACACCATCATCCAGTACAAAGCAGCCCACTTGATTGACACCCATCCACCACCTTCAACATTTACTCTTCACCAGCAAAGCACAGTGCTAATAATGTCTACCATCAACAAAATGTACTGAAACAACTTGCAGTACCTTTTGACACCACCTTCTAAACCCACAACTTCTTTAACATAGAAGGAGAAGGGCAGCAGATACATGGGCAACAAATCCAAGCCAGCAATGCCCATACCCCATAAACAAATCAACAAAAATAATCTTGATGATAAATTTATGAACTGGGGCAATTGCTAGTTTAAATATGATAGCAGCTTTCGCAGAAACAGGAACACACTCTCCGTTTCATCATTGTTTACGGCTGCCTTCAACAGGCAGAAAGTGGAAGACAAGGGTACGGCACATCTGCTTATTCCCGGTGTTTCTGAAGAAGCCACTGGCTTATTTTCAAATGAATCACAGTTTGAACTTCAATCAAACTCTATTGCAATCTATTAAAATTGACTATAATAAAAGCAGAAAGCACTGGAGCTATTCAGGAGGTAAGACAGTATCTGTGGAAATAAGTAAACAGAGTTAATGGCCTAGATCTTCAAATGGCTGCATGCTCAGAACACAGCACAGATTGTCTTTGGATCCTGTTGCCTCTAGTATTCTCCCAATGCCCATTTCTCGTGTGTTCTAGCATTTTGCACCTATACCAGTACATAGTGTACTAGATAAGTGTATTTTGAGGTAGCTTCCTGCCACCAATCCTTCTTTATCTTTGCTTTGTCTTGGGTCTATCTAATGATTAGTCGTTGAGAATACACTGCCATCAAGTTATCAACAAATGTTACACTGTTCTTTGCATTTGCAAGGTTTATTGCATTTGGTCAAACACTATAATTATGAGGGCCTTAGGGAGGTGGTACAGATACAGCTGCTCCCTACGAAAGCTACGGTAAAACGCCTTGTCTCTACTCAGAATTTGTGACAGTACAGTCAGTTAAATTAAGCATCCTACACATCAAACCAGGTCATATTTCAGATATGGGGTGACTCAGAAAATAGTGAGGCTTGAACTTCAGCAGTCTTCTCATCAGGGATTGTGACAAGTCCAGAAGACTGTAACATGCCTTAGTGTAAGATGAGGTATTGCTCCTCAGGTGTACTTTGAGCTTTATTAGAATAAGAGGCCAAGGCACAGTGGTCAGAGTGGGTGTTGATATAGTGTGCGTTTGTGGTCTTTCATGCCTGCCACCAGTTGCAGACCTAGCTGCTGGCTCTTTTTGGCCACCTTTCTGCCTTCTTCTTGTTTAAAATTTGCTCCAGCAAAACATTTCCTAATTCTGATCACAGGTCATGGAGCTGGAGCTTGAGCTTGTGTGCCTCTGATGAGTGTGTTTTTTGGGACGGTGCAGGTCATGTAACATAGCTTAGGTGGCAAGCCATCTCCATCCTGAGTTCTTCCAAAATCTAAATCTACCTAAATCTGCAGCCCACGCACCATGTGTAAATAAATGACTAAGTCAGCTAACACCAATATAACACTGCCCATGCCATAAGAAGGATGATGTGGTCAGTTGGGCAGGAGTAAAATACATTTGTTTGTTTAAAAAGTGCTTAAAACATCAGACAGAGTTGGTGTGCAGTAATCAGATGGTGCCCCTTACCTACTGGGGTACCTTCCTCGAAAACAGCAACACAGCTTCACTCCTACTTGCTTTTCAGCAACGGCTGTACATTGCTTCTATAATACAATGTGCTTCTTGAGTAGATAATGATAGCCGTTCATACAACAACATTTGTAAAGAATAGTGCCCACAGCTTAACAATGCAAATAAGAGCGTGCAGTGAAAGCTTTATCCATAATCTCCTCAAATCACATTTAAGTTTAAAACTATTTCATAAACCCGGAATTGGTTTAAAGCGGATAAAATAAGCGCTTTGTTCAATCCTTTCATAGATGTGTTATTGGCTCCAGAGCAGAAATCTGGTTAAGACAACCAAGTGAAATGGGTTATTTTTAAAACAACTTTCTTCTCTGGGCTTCATGTCCAACTGTTTTACAGTTCTGTATGAGGTGGCAGCTCCCTAGTGTCTTACCTAGGTGACTAGTCAATATCAGTGAGTTTACTGAACAGAAATTGGCAGGCTATTCACACAGTGGGGCATCACAGCTGTTCTAATTCTGTTCCCAGCTGATGTTCACATGTATCCACTTTACAGCATAGGTCAATATAGAGTGTTCGGGATCCAGGGTGCAAAATATTTTATTTCTTGCCCCACTCCTGTGGAACTGTACTTCAGTATGGTGTGTGCTTTCACAAGGAAGTAAAACAGCAAATGCAGTCTTGAGCACATAGAGATTTCTACACTTGAAATTGTTCACACCATACTCTTAACTTAAGCAAGGATACTAAGGCTAAGTATTTCACCTTCCCTCCTCCAATGAAACTCAGGGCTAATGGAGTCCAGAGGTGCATTTTTGAGGCAAACCAAGATTTTGATAGTTTTGCCGAACCAATCAGCATTATTCCAAACTGGTAGATTTACACTAGCTGCACGTTAATGGATTTAAAAAGTCTTTACAATTCAGAGGTACTGCACAATATGGCAATGTGATAGAATTTTTGACCCTCCATGATCACCCTCAGCCTGCCCCAGTCTCTTGGAAAACCTGCCGATATACAGAATTACTCAGTCACACCCTTGTATTGTTACTGACCTTTGGCAAGAGTAATGAAGCTTTGGCCTTGCTTAGGTAATGTATCTGTGGACAAACTACTTCAGAAGACCACGTTTCTATGGTTCTCTGAAGTGTCAAGTAGCTAATTATCCAGTGACCAGTACATACAATAACAAACATCATTGTTTAGGGTGGACTACTCATTCAATATGGAAGAATGGTTATTTGATGTAAAAATCGATTGAGAGCTATAGTCATTTATTGCCTTTTGTTTCTGTGCACTTCAAAGAAAGTTAAAATACATTCCTACCTGAAACTTATTTTACCCGAGGAGCAGCGAAGATAACTTCAGTGCAGCAGTTTGAGTTTACAAAGATACAGGCCAGTGCCGCAGAATTATAGGGTTGAATTTCATGCACAAGAGTCTGGTGCTAGTGGTGGACCAGAAGCGGAAGGAAGTGCTGCTCATTTCAGGAAAGGCTGGACACACATTATGCAGCAGTCAGCAGTGCAGAGATGTGGAACCTGGTCATTCATTGGTAGGAACAAGGGAAAAAATATCAGAGTCTAGCACCAGCTGACAGGTTCAGAGATCCAGGTAATACATTGCAAACTCTGCTGCCAAGGACATGGTGCACAGTTACCTCCCTGCAGTTTCCCTCCAAAAGTACCAGGAGACTCTCCAGGCTGATCAAGGAGGCTGCAGTGAAGGTTAGCAGCCATGGGGTCCACCACAGTCACACGTGGGTCCAATGTAGTAAAAGGGTCAAGAAACCTGCTTCACACAAAAAAGCTGGTGGCTCCCATGAGGGCACTGAGCTATGTCTCAGTGTGAGGAGAGAAGTCAGCCAGCCAAGGGTTCAGATTGTTAGCATCAGCAGCAGATGTAACTGAAGATCTGATGATATGAATGTGAGCCAAATCAGGAAAAGTTATACAATCAATGTAAGAGTGCAAATGTGGATCACTACCAAAGAGATCCCATTATCTGCGACCGGGGTGCATGCAGATACAGGGATTAGGTGCCCATTTAGGCCGCAGAAAATCTCCCCTAATGTCTGCAGAAGAAATTGATTCATAATGAGGCAATTCCTCCCGTAGGAGGGCGAACACCCAGTGAAATGTATACTGCAGCACTTAGACCGAGCGGTGCAAGCAGAAGAACTACTTCTTTAACATGATCTGCTCAATGAGCATCTTGTTGGACCATAGGTAGACAAACCGGTGGCTGGAAGAACACAGCAGGACAGGCAGCATCTGAAGGAAATGAGCAGCCAACATTTCGGGTTTGTCTACCTCGGATTCCAGCATTTGCAGTTTTTTTGTCTCTTGTGGAACTAAAGGGCTGGCGCACTGTACCTCTCTCCGCTGGGCTTTATGCATTCATACATATGGCACGGGCTACATTTTCAGTGGATAGTCCATGTCTATCAAGATCTATCTTTGCAGTTGCACAGGCTGTGGTGCCTATGAGTGACTTTAGTCTGGTGCTCACAGACATGATGCACATTGACAGAATGGAACACTTCCAGAGCAAACCCTGTGATGTAGACAACAATCTGACCCACACTAGCCATCCAGCCAAATTAGCCAACTGCCCACCCCTCTAAGGAGTCAGATTTAGTGGGGTAAATTACACATGTTGTAGCTAGGAGCTACACACCTTATGTTGGTGTCCGTTGGAAGGATTTAAAAGTTGATACTTATCTTGTTTGACCAGTTTATAAATACCACTCCATTGGGTATTAAGCCCTGAAATCAGAGTTGAATTTTGCATTCAGGTCAAGGGAGAGAAGAGCGAGTCCAAGACCAGTATATTAAACACATATAAGGATGATGATAAGGGCATGAAAGCAGAGCTTGTGAAAGTGAATTGCCAAATTATGTTCAGGGATAGGTCAATAGAAATGCAATGGTAGACATGTAGGTAGGATACTAAATGAATACTTTGTGCAGGTATTCAGTTTTGCAGGTAGTTGAAGATGGTGGTGTTCCCGTGTATCTGCTGTTGTTATCCTTCTAGATGGAAGTAGTCATGGTTTTGAAAAGTGCTGTGAGGATCTTTGGTGAATTTGTGCAGTGCATCTTGTAGATACTACAGATTGTTTCTGAGTGTCAGTGGTGGAGGGAGGGAGTGGATATTTGTGGATGTGGTGCGAACCAAGCGGGCTGCTTTGTCCTGGATGGTGTCAAGCTTCTTGAGTGTTGTTGGGGCTGCACTCATCCAGGCAAGTGGGGAGTATTCCATCACACTCTTGACTTGTGCCTTGTAGATGGTGGACAGGCTTGTAGATGGGGAGTCAGGAGGTGGGTGACTCGCAATAGTATTCTTGGTCTCTGACCTGATCTTGTAGCCACTGTATTTACGTGGTGAGTCCAATTGAGTTTCTGGTCAATGGTAACCCCCAGGATGTTGATTGTGGGGGATTCAGTGATGGTAACACCATTGAATATCAAGGGGTCATGGTGAGATTGTCTCTTATTGGTGATAGTCACAGATTGGCATTTGTGTGGCGCAAATGTTACTTGCCACTTGTCAGCCTAAGCCTAGATATTGTCCAGTTCTTGTTGTGTTTGAACATGGACTGCTTCAGTATCTGAGGAGTGGTGAATGGTGCTGAACGTGGTGCAACCATTGGTGAACATCTCCACTTCTGACCTTATGATGGAGGGAAGGTCACTGATGAAGCAGCTGAAGACGGTTGGGCCTAGGACTCTACCCTGAGGAACTCCTGCAGCAATGACCTGGAGCGATCTTCCTATCTGCCAGATATATCAACCACTGGAGAGTTTGCCCCGACACCCATTGATTCCAGTTTTGCTAGGCCTCCGTGATGCCACACTCGGTTAAATGCAGCCTTGATGTCAAGGTCTTTAGCTCTTTTGTCAGTATTTGAACCAAGGCTGTAATGAGATCAGGAGCTGAGTAGCCCTAGCAGAACCTAAATTGGGTGTCACTGAGCAGGTTATTGGTGAGTAAGTGCTCCTTGATAGCAATGCTGATATCAGCATCCATCACTTTACTGATGATCGAGAGTAGACTGATGGGGCGGTATTTGGCTGGATTGGATTTGTCCTGCTTTAATGTACATAATATACCTGGGCAGTTTTCCACATTGTCGGGA
This sequence comes from Rhincodon typus, assembly GCF_021869965.1. NCBI lineage: Eukaryota > Metazoa > Chordata > Chondrichthyes > Orectolobiformes > Rhincodontidae > Rhincodon > Rhincodon typus. The sequence continues at coordinate 37,123,092 of NC_063346.1, read as the reverse complement.
AGATGCCAGTCTTGTAACTGTACTGGAACAGCTCGGTGAAGGGAGCAGCAAGTTCTGGAGCACAAGTCTTCAGTCCTATTGCAGGAATGTTGTCAGGACCTGTAGCCTTTGCAGTATCCAATGCCTCCAACTGTTTCTTGATATCACGTGGAGGGAATCCAATTGGCTAGAGACCACGAGAGGCGGCCAAGATGGATCGTTCACTCAGCACTTCTAGCTGAAGACTGCAGTGAAAGCTTCAGCCTTATCTTTTGCACTGAGGTGCTGAGCTCTTCCATCATTGAGGACGGGGATATTTGTGGTGCTGCATCCTCCAATAAATTAATAGTCCACCAGCATTCACAACTGAATGTGGCAAGACTGCAGAGCTTAGATCAGATCCATTAGTTACAGGATCGCTTAGATCTGTCTATCACCTTTTTGACATGCAAGTAGTCTTGTCTGGTGGCTTCACTAAGCTGACACCTCATTTTCAGGTATGCTTGGTGCTGCTCCTAGCATCCCCTCCCACACTCTCCAATGAACCTCTGGCTTGATATGGTAATGGAAGCATGGGGGATATGCTGGGCCATGGGGTGACAGATTGTGGAATACACTTCTGCTGCTGTTGATGACAGACAGCCCCTCATGGATGCCCCGTTTGGAGTCACTAGTTTGAAGTCTGTTACACTTAGCACAAAACAATGGAAGTTATATTCAGTGTGAAGGCAGGACTTCACCTCCACAACGACTGTGTGGTGTTCACTCGTCAATACTGTCATGGAAAGATGCATCTGCAGCTGGCAGATTAGCAGGGATGAGGTCAAGTATGTTTTTCCCCTCTTGTTGGTTCCCTCCCCACCTGCCTCAGACTCAGTCTAGCAACTATGTCCTTTAGGACTGGACCAGCTCGATCAGCAGAAGCCAATCTTGGTGGTGGACATTGAAATCTCCCACTCAGAGTACATTTTCTACCCTTGCCATCCTCAGTACTTCCTCTAAGTGTTGTTCAGCATGGAGGAGTACCAGTACTCAGCTGAGGGAGGACAGTATGTGGTAACAAGCAGGAGGTTTTCTTGCCCATGTTTAACCTGAAGCCAGCGGGCTTTATGAGGTCTGGAGTCAATATTGAGGATTCCCAAAGCATTTCCCTTCTCATTGTGTACCACTGCGCTACCACCTCTGCTGGGTCTGTCCTGCCAGTGAGGCAGGACATATCCAGGGATGGTGATGGTGTCCGGGACATTGTCTGTAAGGTCTGATTCCACGTGTACACTATATCAAGCTGTTGCTCTCCCAGTTTTGGCAGTAGCCCCCAGATGGCAGACAGAGCTGTTTCTGCCATTGTCTTTACTAGTGCCTAGGTCGATGCCAGGTGATTTGTCTGGTTTCATTTCTTCAAAACTTTGTAGCGATTGGTACAACTGAATGGCATGCAGAAGGCAATTCAGAGTGAATCACATTGCTGTGGGTCTGGAGTCACATGTAGACCGGACCAGGTGACGATGTCCCTTAAGGACATTAGCGAACCAGACAGCATTTTCCGACAATCAGCAATGGTTTCATGGTTTAATTCTGGACTTTTTTTTTTAATTCAAATTCCACCATAGTAGGATTTGAACCCAAGTCCCAGAACATAAGCTGAGTTTCTGGATTAATAGCGTAGCAATAATACCTCTAGGCCATTGCCTCCCCTAATTACTCTGTGTTCAGAACAGAATCAATAAGAAATAAATACTCTGGAAAGTTAGAAGAGCATGGGTAAAAGCAGTCTCTGTTGAGTTTGGAAAATACAAATTGTGCTTTCAATTTTAAAATAACTACCCTGTATTAGGGAGTAAAATCAGGGGAGAATAGGTAAAAGCACAGTACAGTATTTAAGCACTGAAAGGCAAACTTACACTAATTTTCGAACAATAGAACGAAGTAATCAAGTCAGTGCAAATAAGAAAGCCATTTAACCCTATGTCATGTTGACAAATAGCAAATTTGTTCTGGTTATTCTTCAAGACATTGCCCATGGTTTTCCTCTTGCAATTAACCTGATCAACTTCCTATTCCATTTATCATTAAGAACAATACTTGTGTATATTAAACGCCAGATTCAATGAATATGTCCATAAAAGACTTACTTCAGACTTTTGACTTTGATAACTTCAGACCTTAATTATGTCTCATTAACGTTTTAGACTTGGGTGCACAGGAGCGCGTCCAGGAAACGTGAAACAGGCCAGCACTTCCAGCATGCAACCTTGAATAAAAAAACAACTTGTGGCAGGGTTCCATTCCCAGCGTGGTCACTTGGAACTAACTCCTTAATGAAGCAGCATGTGACCAGCATTCCCTGTTCTCAATTTAAAACAATGCTGCCCAATGCATTAATCACTAACCATATGTAGTCAATTTCATTTCTGAATATGAAATAAAAATAGACAGTGATCAGGCATGCGATCTAAATACTTATTTGGATGGCATATACACGTGTACTTTGATCTCGACGTGCATTTGTTGAAGAAGGACATTAAAAAAAGACAGCGAAAGTATTTTTGATTATTTCCAGTGTTTCACTTCTTTGACAGCTGAATGTAGATGTTTGTTCAGTATGTACGTGACGCATTTATCAGTATTACGCATACAAAATGCCTTCTCCTGCAAGTTGACGTGGCAAAAGCTGTTTTGCTCTGGCCATTATTTGTGGTCAGTTAGGAAATTCTATTAGACAACGCCGTTTTAAACCACCTGCAATCTTTGCTTCGTTTGGCATCTTCTTGTCATTCTTCTGTGAAAGTTCGCTCTACTTCTGTCGTCAGAACTGCAACAAATGGTTCTGCTCTTTGAATATCCTTTCATAATCTCACTAGATATAACCAGATATTATATCTTCCAAGGGACCTCTACTTTTCTGTATAATCAGTTTGGAGACTATCCGACTCATTGCTTGGCTCTCTGTGATTCAAGTGTTTGTTTCTATCCGACTTTCTCTCTCTTTCACCGATAAGATCCTTCCGTTATTACTGTTGAGGGGTTGAGTAGCGAAAATGTTAACTAGCTTTTCAGCTTACAGTTACTAACTGTCCATCCAATATTTTCTATTCTCTACTTTCATTTTGAATTTCCGGTATTTTTTAAAAAGTCGTCAGTAATGAACTACCACAAGTGGGAAAGGTTATTTGTAGAAGAGCGAGTACTGCTGGATTCAGACTACCATTTTAAAAGACAAAGACATTCTGCAGTTCGGGACGAAACTTCACAAGAGACAACTAAACTAGGTTGCGTGTTCACAGCAAGTAGTATGAACACTGCTGCAAAAACCTTAAAAGGTAAACCAAAGAACAATTGACTTACATTCAGCTGTTTTTATATGACCTCAAGATGTCCCACATCACTGTTAATTCAATGCAGTACATCTGAAGTGTAGTCATTTTATAATACTGTATAGGAATCTTGGCAGCCAATTTGCTCAGAGGAAAGCCTAACAAACAATGAGATTTTTTGACCTATAATCACTTTTAATGATTTTGGTAGAAGGTTAGCTATTAGCTAAGACAGAGCCCCATGTTCTTCTTTGAATAATAATACAAAGACTTTACCAAAGGTTAACTGGACAATACCTAACCCTACAATTGCTCATTTCTGTGCATCTACAAGTGAATTTTTCTCAAAAGGTGTATAATGTATATGAAATTTCAATTGCACATATTAGGCTGAACTTTAACTATTGTTTTTGCCTGTGTCAGTTGTATCAAGTACCATAGATGGTTTCTCTTTGAGGCCCAGAGGATTTTCTTGATTCTCTAACCAAATTCACCTCATTAACTACTTAGGCCATCCCTACGTAGCCCTGCTCTACAGTCTGACTCTCTCCCTTTTCCACACGCACCATATCCAGAAAAAACTCACCACTGCCAGGACATTCTAGAACTGACCAGCGTCCCAGCCACTGCTGCCATCTTTAAAAAGCCATTGTCTATCCAGACAAAGGGCTGTCTATTAGAACTGCTCTCCACATCTACCGGCATTTGCCCCAGACAAGGGAACATTGGTATCTCGTTCTGCAGGCATGGAGCTGGAGGCTCTTGTGGATAGATTGCAGAGGCAGAACATCCTCCTCATCCAGGACCAGCAAAGAGAGACATGACCTCAGAGCATGGCAGCCTGGCCTGAGGTTACCAGCCACATGAGTGCACTCTCAGCTGTCTGGAGAAATGCCCAGCAATACAGGATGAAGGTTAATTACCTTCTACATTCTGCCAATCTAAGTGTCACCATCTGCTTTCCGACACCTCTCTCTCACGCTCTCTGCTACTGTACCAACCTCCCAACTAGGTCCATGCTTCATCACTCTCATTATTGCCTGCAACATCTTTCACTCTCTTCGTCGCACATAGCCTACCCCCGAAACCATTAACTGTGCACTGTCGTAGAGGTCACCAATCAATGGCAGACACAATTTGACCCTGATAAATGTGAGTCGATGCACTTTGGAAGACCATGGAGTAGTCTACAAATGGCTGGATACTAGGAAGCTCTAGGAAGCTTTCCAGATATGGCAAACTGCATTGATACAGAAGTATGCAGCCACAAAATGCAAGCTTCCTCTTAGAGAAAAGAAACAGAGTGATCTTGGGGTGAAGCCAGCAAAACAGGTTAATAGGGTGGTTGAGAAGCTAATCAAGACGCTTGTACTAATCAATCAGGGCATAGATTATAAGAGGAGGGAAATTATGATGGACATGTACAAAACTTTGGTTAGGCCACTGCTGGAGTACTGTACGCAGTTCTGGTCACTGTACTTTCAAGGAAGATGTGAGTACACTGGAGGGGGTGCAAAAGAGATTCACCAGCATGTTGATGGAGCATTTTAATAAAGAAGAGAGGCTGGATAGGCTCAGGTTATTTTCTTTAGAGCAGAGAAGGCTGGGAGGGATCCTGACAGAGGTGTATAAGATTACAAGGGGCATGGGCAGAACATGGAACATAGAGAACATAGAACATAGAACAGTACAGCACAGTACAGGCCCTTCGGCCCACGATGTTGTGCCGAACTTTTACCCTAAACCTAAGGTCTGTCTAACCTCCACCGCTACCTTATACTATCATCCATATGCCTATCTAATAGCCGCTTAAATGCCCCTAATGAGGCCGACTCCACTACCCTCTCCGGCAATGCATTCCACACCTCTACCACTCTCTGAGTAAAGAACCTACCTCTGACGTCTCCCTGGTATCTACCTCCTCTCACTTTAAAACTATGTCCCCTCGTAAAAGCTACCTCCACCCTAGGAAAAAGTCTCTGGCTGTCTACTCTATCTATATCTCTGATCATTTTGTACACCTCTATCAAGTCACCTCTCATCCTTCGTCGTTCTAAAGAGAAAAGCCCGAGCTCTCTCACCCTTTCCTCATAAGACCTTCCCTTCATTCCAGGCAACATCCTGGTAAATCTCCTCTGCACCTTTTCTAACGCTTTCACATCTTTCCTGTAATGAGGTGACCAGAACTGGACACAATACTCCAGATGTGGCCGAACCAGGCTTTTGTATAGCTCGGTGAATAGAAGGCAGCTGCTCACAGAGTCATAGAGTCACAGCATGGAAACAGACCTTTAGTCCAACTAGTCCATATTGACCATGTTTCCAAATCAAACTAATCACACTTGCCTGCATTTGGGCCATATCCCTCCACATCTTTCCTATTCGTGTCCTTATCCAAATGTCTTTTAGGGGAGGAGGTTTAGAGAAGATTTGCAGAAAGTTGATTTTCATTCAAAGGTTGCCTGGAATGCTCTGTCTGAGAGAGTAGTTGAGGCAGGAAACCTCACAACTTTTAGAAAGTACAGGGATAAGCACTTGGAATGTCATAACATTCAAGTCTATGGGCGAAGTGCTAGAAAGCAGGATTGGTAGAGATAGGTTGGTGCAGATTTGATGGGCCAAAGGTCGCTTTCTGTGTTGAATGATTCTATGACTGCCCCACTCATACCAAAGTAACAGCTGGGTCACCACGTAATACCTGCCTCTCTCTCATTCCAGGAGGAAAACACCCCAAGTTGGGCAGAAAAACAGGTGGTGGTTTGCATGACATTCAACTTCACAACCTTGACTGGCCCAAGTGGCTGACTGACCATGTTCAAGCCCGTGGACTGAGAGTGGAGACTTCTCTTGACATACTGCACTAGGAGGCCCTGGCCAAAGGCTGTGACCCTTGACTGAGAATTACTGATGACCATTACAACATTCATGGCTTTGTGTGGCATGGCAGCACGCTGAGCCTGGTATCTCTGGCTGATAGGCAACATACAAAAAGACAAGGCAGGGATGTTCAAAGACGCTTCATCCAGGTTCAAAATTAGTGAGCGCTAAGAGAACAAGCGAAGAGCCCAGGGATGCAGCCTGGTCCAGTCCGTGAACTGGATGCAAGTCCCTGAGCATATATTGTCCTCACTGCAGCAAGGACAATGATAGTTGCTAGCGCAGCCCCAAGGTACAGCACTGAAGTGGGGAAGTGTACTGTATGTGGATCAGCAATGTGCTGTCAAAGTTCTTTGAGGCCGACACATGCCAAATACCAATGTCTATGGATATGAGGTGTGTGTGGCTCGTGTCCATTCAGCGTACCCTGAGATGTTGTTGCTGAGTGTCCAGCACGAAGGTCCTTGGAGCAAGTGGGGAGCAGAAGTAGTCAGGTGCCCACTCGGATTTCCATGTCGAGAATTCTCAGCATTGAATTTACTCACTGCAAATGGTATGATAGAAAACTGCAAATTAATGAGGCGAAATCTACAAATAAGTTGTTAAAGAGCAAGAATCCCCCTCATGATAGAGCTCGCCGCTGCCTCATGAGAATCACACCTCAACGGCCAAAACTTAGTTAAGAGATCTTTTAACTAGTTGTAGCAAGTTGTTCCCAATGTCAAGACAGGCCTCATTGGACATCTCACACATGCTGACACATTTCCTGCAATAGCCCAAGTTGTTCAGGCTCCTATGAAATTCCGCTCAAGATCTTTCCTAGTCTTCCAAGATGCATTCAGATCAGTCACTTACATGGATTGCCATCATAAAAATTTATCCAATTTTCACAATTGGAAAGAAAGCTCAGCAATGAATAACACAGTAAGAAGCTCTGTTAAGAAACGGCCCTCTGAATACTTGCCAAGTTGAACAACCACCCTTTCCAGATATATGACATAGCTAATTGTATTGATACAGAAGTATGTAGTCACAAAGTGCAAGCTTCCTCTTAGAGAGGAAGGAATGAATCGAAAATTACAAAATCAGTGCAATCAGGAATTATATCGACCATAACAATTTTAGCAAATGCTATAGTTATGCTGTAATTAATTGCAAGTGGACAGATCACATTTCTCAGAATTGGTGTTCACGTAAAATTTCCAGTCAGGAAATACGTGAAAAGTACACACTCAAAAGGATGCTGAAATTATAATTTAGATCGCAACTCATGCGATAACAGTTAGTCCGAGTCTTAAAACTGCACCTGGACTGACTGTGCCCATTTTCTTTCTTCTTCTATTCAAATCAAGGGAAATATTTAGAGCTACAATCTCAATCATTACTTAAAGAAACCCAAGTGTGCAATTGCAGAAATGTTAATTGCAACATTAGTGCATGTAGAGCAAAAAGGAAAAACAGGAAGTAAAAGCAGGGAAATGTTGCAGGGATATGTCAGTGCACTACTCCGTAAGTGCTGGTGCTCATAGTGAAGGTTTCTACCAGCCTTTTTATACATAGGAAACGACAGGGTCTGCATGAATAAAACCACTTCCTGGTCTAACCAGAGGAATGTCTTAAAGTCAACCATACATAGTTTACTGCATGTTAGCAACTAGTTACAGGTTACCTTGATATGATGTACCTTGTTACTGAGACTTTGAGGAGGGTCAGATGTTCGATCTCCCTCTTCAGAGATCTTAAAACTATTCTGCCCACAGGTCCATATGACACCATTATAGTGGGTGGTGCTTTTGGCATTGCTCAGCATTAACCCTTTCAAATCCATATACAGAAATACTATTACATATACAGAAATATTATTCAAACCGTACAACTTCCAACAAGTAAACTCTAAGCACAAGCTTAGGGAAGTGGAAATTAGAAGAAATGTCTGATGTCTTCACTGCAAAATCAAATGAGCATTAAATAGGCTCATAAAAAAGGAAGTTACCCAAAGAAATCAATGTATTTTTGGGATAACAAGGTGTAGAGCTGGATGTACACAGCAGGCCAAGCAGCATCAGAGGAGCAGGAAAGCTGACGTTGCGGGTCTAGACTCTTCTTCAGCATTTCCGAAGAAGGGTCTAGACCCGAAATGGCAGCTTTCCTGCTCCTCTGATGCTGCTTGGGCCTGCTGTGTTCATCCAGCTCTACACCTTGTTATCTCAGATTCTCCAGCATCGGCAGTTCCCACTATCTCTGAATGTATTTTTGGTTTGTGTTTGGATAGAAATGGAAAAAACTTTACTTTTTTTACACAGAAAAGGTTTTGAGTTTCAAAGTGAATAAACATGACCTAGTTTTATGGGTGCTTAAACAAAAACAAAGCAGAATAGATATAACAATAAGTAAGCTAAAATGTATTGATAGGCATAAACTTCTTAAAATTGTTGTGACAAACATCAGGATTCTACCCTCTTACACAATCTACAGTGTGATTTTACTGCTTTTAAGTAAGAATGCAACTTCAAGCATATGTAGAAGAACCAAAGTGAATTATGTGCCATTTGCACAATTAAAGCACCAAAAAATATCTCAAATAAAAAAAAGAGAATTCTGGAAAATCTCAGCAAGTCTGGCAGCATCTGTGGAGACAGAAACTGAATTAACGTTTTGAGAATCCCAAGGTTCACAGCATTCAAAAAGTGTAGAAGTGCGCTGTAAGTGGATCAGAGAGTCGTAGTATTATACAAGAGGTCTACAGTACAGAAAAAAGGCCCTTTGGTCCATCAAGTCTGCACCCGTCAAAAACGACCACCTAACTATTCCAATCCCATTTTCCAGCACTGGGCCCACAGGCTGGTATGCCTTAGCATGAGTGCATATTTAAATACTACTTCAATGTTGTGAGGGTTTCTGTTTCTACCTCCCTTGCAGGCACATTCCCACTACTCTTGGTGAAAACATTTTTCCTCACGTCCTCCTAAACGTCCTACTCCTTACCTTAAATCTATGCCCTCTGGTCATTGATTCCCTCCATCAAGGGGGAAAATGGTCTTCCTCTCTACTCTGTGTAGGCTCCTCATAATTTTATACATCTCAATCATGTCCCACCTCAGTGACCTGTGCTCCAAGGAAAACATACCAAGGAGCACCATCACGGCTCTCAGAGGCTAGCACAGTGGAGGTCAACGTCTGTAGATGTGGGCACATGTGGCCCGGTGAAGCATTCACAGAGCATGCCCCAAGATGTTGGTGCCTGGTGTCCAACATGGAGGTTGCTTGGAGCAAGTGATGACTCCAACCCACCAAGCAGCCATCTCTGGATTCCATGTCAGCTTTACCCAACATCGAGCTTATTGGGAGAGTTTGGCAAGATTGTAATCAAAAGGTTAATCAGGTGAGTTGAATCATCGACAGGGACCTTAACAAGCGTTAAACCTATAGCTGCCCAGCGAGATTCTTGTGAAAAGCATAAAATATCAGGCAAAACAATGTTGACAAGGAGATGTACCTTGCTGAATTTCTCACCCTACACTCCCATACATCTCGCCCTATAAGATTGGGCCCTGTGCTTTTTTAATTCATTCATGGATGTGGATGTTGCTGGATAAGCACGCACTTGGCACCAATCCCTAATTGTCCAGAGGGCAGTTAAGAACCAACCAGATTGTTGTCAGTTTGGAGTCATGTGTTGGCCAGACAAGGGAAGATTGATAGCTCCTTCTCCAAAAGACATTAGTGAACCAGATGGGCTTCTTCAACAATCCACAATGGATTCATGGTCGTCATTAGACTCTTAACTCCAGGTTTTTACTGAATTCAAATTCTACTATCTGCCATGGCAGGATTTGAACCAAGGTCCCCTGAACATTACCTGGGTCTCTAGATTAACAGTCAAATGATAGTTCCACTAGGCCATCACATCCCCCAAATGTATTCAGATATTTAAACAAAGAATTGAAAATGGGCTGTTTTCTGTCCTTCAAATGTGGTGAACTTAAAAATATGGCTTCATGTCCTGGATTTAAAGAGAAGTAGAAGAGTTTAGGGAATAGCTAATAAAGCCTGTAAGATCCTGAGATTTATAAAGTAGAAACAGAAAGAACAAAAATCACGAAAGTTTTGCTACACTTATTAAAAACACCAGGTCAGCCATAGTGTCCAATTCTGGGCACCACGCTTTAGAAAGGATGTAAATAAAAACTTTGTAGAGATTTACTGGAACCGTTCCAATAATAAGGGATTACTGTTTTATGGATAGACTAAAGAAGCTGGAATTGTTTTTCCCGTGAGCAAAGAAAAAGATTTTCTGAGATGATTAAAACCATGAGGGGTTTAGATTGTAAACAAAGAGGACTAACTTCCAAACAGCACAGACCTAAAGTGACTGACAAAAGAACCAGATGCAACATCAAGAAAAACCTTTTTCCCCTTAAAGAGGGGTTATGTGGAACACACTGCCAGGCAGGGTGATGGATGCAAATTCAGTAATAGCCTTCAAAGGGGAGAATTGGGTTAAATAATTAAAGGGAAAGAAATGCAAGGGTAGCAGAACAGAACCATGAACAGGACTAATTGGATTCCTTTCCAAAAAAGCTAGTAAAATCTTGACGAACCAAATGGTCTTTGTAAATCCTGTGGTATTATATGATTCTTTGAGGATCGGGGGCTAAGAGACAATATAGGTCAGCAATGACTGGAAAAATGGGTTTGGGACATTTAATGTGGGATACCAGTCATGGCTTTAAAGTTTACACTGCAAGGAGAATATCAAGGCAACCAGGAGGATATTAGCATAGTTGAGCCTGGAGTTAATAAGGGCAGTGAAAAGTGCTTCACCAGCAAATGGGCTAAGATAAGGCTGAGGTAGGCTCGGTGGAAAAAAATGGAAGAGGGAATGATGGAGAGACAGGCTATGGTGTCAGATTCTCAGGTCAGGGTCAGATAGTTCAAGCTCACTGGACTGACGGGGATAAATTCAGAAAACGCTTCTGAGAACAATTTAAAACAGTTATAAAATGCATTCAACACTGTATTCTGCATAAATACATAATAAGGTTCACAATAAAGGATGCAATATGGACTCGGTCCAAGGAAACAAACCAGAGCAGGTCAGCAAGGTGAAGGTAGGAGACAAACAGTTATCATATAATAATCAGCTTTAACGTTTGATCAAGGAAGGAAAAGCTTCAAACAAAAGTTGATCGACGAGAGAACAAAGTACAGAAGTCTGAAACAATTTAGGCTGAAAATTAGAAAGGAAAGTTCAAAAGAAAATGGCAAATATGTAAATGAGATTAGCAGTCTAAGAAAATTCTAGTTAACAGAAAATGAGACTGCACCTGTAAACACAGTTACATGAAAGAATGGTCAGATTAATCTATGAATAATTCCTAAAGAGGAAGCACACAACAAAAGTAAAACACAAATGACAAAAAGATTGTCACAAGAACTACTGAAGGGAAGAAATTCTAAAAGAACTTGAAGTTATATAGTGATTCTTAAGTTTCAACCTAAATTATGGGCTCTAGCGAGTAGAGGGATTTCAGTCCACGAATTTCTGATTCATGTGAGAAAAATATAAACACTAAGGTAAGTGAAGAGAGCCATGGTAGTGGCGAAGGGTTTTACGACCACATTAGGAAAATGGAGAAGCATCAAGAAGGGGATGGGATCACTCAAAAACGAGGATGAGGAAATGGTTATGGTTGATAGGGAAATGGCAGGTGGTGAGTGAGCACTTTGCATCAACATTTACCACAAGAGAGTGGAGGAAGTTAACTAAGGCTTACAAGATGAGGAAGTAGAACAGCATACACATGTGCTAATAATGAATCAGATATAAAAGATCTGAGGGGCTAAAAATGTATGCATGTCTAGGACCAGACGGTATGCACCCAAATGTGAAAAGGTTTGTGAAGGAGTATCATAAACATTAAACATGATTTCATAAAATTTGTCAGTGACAAAGGTTATGTCAAAATGATCAAAATATGGAAACAAAATAAGTTAAATGCAGGTGGACTTTTTTTTTTAAGAAAACTGTTAAGGAAGCACATTGCATTTTGGGATTTGTATCCTTTGGAATCAAATATAAAAGCAAAGAGGTCATGATGACTCAGTAGAAACCAGTAGTTAACCTACATCTAGAATGTACTTGCATAGTTTTGGACTCCTCATAATGCAAGAGGGAAGAAGGCAGGTTGGCTGGGAATATCTAATATACAATTAAGTTTGAGCGCCAGACCAATTTTAAAGAGTTAACCCAATGTCTACAGATTCATGTTTGATATTTTGACGCAGGTCATTAAAACATTACATGGTTTCGATTAAGCACCAGAACTGAATTAAAAATGCTCCTGCTCCAGGGCACAATAACAGGCTGGATTTTGCAGTCGGTGGCAATACAAGGTTCCTTGGAATTGACCTTTAGAAAAGATACACAGAGTTCTAAGGATTTCTGCATCAAGGATATCGCCATTTTTCAGGTAATAAACAATTCTACAGTCACTTTTGAGTTTGCCCCATGTCAAGCTGTCATTCACATTGTTCTAGCACCCACACACATTAAAGAATCCATAGCCTACCATGGAGTGAACAGCACCAAAAGACAAATCACTATTTAAACACAATATTCAGAGCGAATGAAAGAATAAAATGTAAAAACGGGGCTAAAAGAAAATTCTGTAACATCATGAACTAACTTCACAGAAACATGCTTCATATTATTTTGAAATTCTAGTCTAAAAAATCTAGTTATTATTCATATTGAAGACGTTTAACAACATTCCATCAATGTAAAATTACTTTTTTTTTTTCGGGGCCAGATCACTTGTTCAGCAATAGCCATTCCTCACATTGTTATAATTCAGTTCTTAACAGCCGTGTAAAAGGCTCAACTTTTTGTAATGTTCCTGCAGCAATATTACAATAGAAAGGCAGAAGTCCTCACCAGCAATGTTCTCTTTCAATTGAATCGCTATAGAGTGATGCAGAAACTCCCAGTAGGCCAATGATACATTGTTTATGTTACCACATGTACCTGGCTACACCAAAGAAATTAAAGGGCTCACTTACTTAAATAGCCCGTGTAATCAAATAAAAAATCTAAAGGGAAATTTTCTCATCAGATCAACCGGTTTCACAGATTTCCAGCTTTGATAGCTCTACAACACAGCTTGAGATGGAGCACAGCATCAAGATTTCCGTGTCAGTCTGCTAAATACTTAAGATGCAATCAGTTTCAGAGGAACAATGACAGTGACTGCAATAAGATCGCCATTAAAATTCAGCCTGCGCTCAGTCAAATCTTCCCTGTGACAGTGTTTTAACTCATCCAGTAACACCCATTATAGTCCAAAGCATATTCTTAATACACACAGCATATCGGTAACACCATGGCAGTGCCACTATGTTAAGGATAAAGTGATTGTCTCACAAAAATTATCCATCTTTCTTAATTTTCTATTTAAAAAAATGATAGAGATGAGCAAAGGTGGAAGGGACATGGAAAATCATGCTTGAAAACTTTACAAAAATTCATTGTGGATTTCAAGTTGATGAAACACATGTTCTCTTCTCAACAATTACACTCCTTTTATATGCATGGGATATAAATTATTCTCATCATACCCATGGGACGTGGATAACCCCGAGTCTTTGCTGGTGAAACCCTACAGCAATTGCAGCTGGGTATCTTGTTAGGCCAAAAGCACAACTTCAGTCTCTCATGTACAGATACAGATCCCAACCCTGAATAATATTAATGAATCATGCAGATTATACTGCCATTTAGTCATTTTATTGCCTTTTATTTCTGATGCATAACCTTAAATTGGTAGCTAAAAATTCAGTTTTATATTTTGCCTCAGTCGGATTTGCACTGATTTCATCCCATTTGATAATCTAGTACCATACAACAATAGGCTAAGACTTGTCCAGACTCTGAACTTGCTGGTCACATTTATCACCAAACAGGCTCTAATTAACAATTACATGAGAGTATTTATTTATTGTTTCCGTTTACAAAATTATGGTTATTTGGAATTGAGCTTACAGACAGAAATATATTGAAATGTCAACACTTGTTACCTATACAGGATGCAGAAATAGACAATTTAATCCGACAGCTTGTTCTACCATTCACTCACATAGTGGCTAATCTGCCTATTCAATTACATAAGGTTTATTTTATACATTCATTCCACAACCAGAACAGAATTTCTGAGGAAGGGTCACCGGACCCAAAGTGTTAACTCTGTTTTTTTCCTTCACAGATGCTGCCAGACCTGCTGAGCTTTTCCAGAAAATTTGTTTTTGTTCCAGAACAGAATTTGCTCTGGTATGATTCACCTTCTGTTTTAATACTGTTTAGTATTGGATAGACAAATGTGATAAACACCTGGATATTGTGTTATCCAAGTGCCTACATCCTACTCTATCCTGTGAAACCTGCAGTTTGGTTACCATTCAAGAAAAGCTAGCAGTTGGAACTCCAGGTACAAAAAGAAATAATCCCATTTGCTTTGGGTGTAAAATAACCAAAATTGTATGAATATTCACCATTTAAGGTCATGTACTCAACAATATTTAGCCAGTTATTTAATGTCTATGACATAACGTAAAGTGATAAAACAGGTGCACTCCGAGTGGTTATTCATCATGTGAACTTAAACAGTGATTTGTGGCAAGCTTTGTCACCATGTTAAGCTTTATTTGTCTTCACCCATTTGCCTTTATGCACTTTGGCACACACACACATTATGTTTACAGTAGATAATCGTGGATCTCCATGGTTTTTCCCATGAGAATCCAGACGAAACAAATTTCCCTCGGATTACTGTTGCCAGTTAAGCCTAGAATATACTAGTTGAGTGAGGCTGTCATAATCCTTATGGTTCAATATCATTTATCCACGAGCAACTGTCAGCAATCATGTGACTGCCAAGCCTTTTGTCTCTCACAGCTTAATAGGAACACGCACAAAAGGAGTAGGCCATTCAGCTTCTTGAGTCTGTTCCACCATTCTGGTCTGTATCTTAACTCTATCCACCCACCTTGGCTCTATATTATCTCGTGGAAAACGTAACTCAGATTAAAGTGAGGAACAAACACATTGTGCCATTGATGACAAGTCGCTGCATTATTCATGGTACTATTTTCTGATTCTTAAAAGTGTTGGCCACAAGGAAGTAAACATTTCATTCTTTACAATTCATATTAGCTCTCATTCCGGGTTACATAGCAAAAAATGTGAAAGAGATAACATTAGTGGAAATGTTATACAGAGAAAAGGTGAATCTCTTACGAGTTATGAACCATAGAGAATCTACTAATTTCTGAGGCACCTTTTTCTTGTCAGGCGATTTGTTCGGTATCAAGTACTGGATGAGCAGAAAGCTCCTCCAATTAAATACTGAAAAGACTGTAGCTATTGTCTTCAGGGCCCCATGACACACACTGCTTTCTAGCCACAGACTCTATACCTCTTCTTGTCAACTGTTTGAGGTTAAATCAGACCGGCTGCAATTTCAGTGAGTATATTTGTCCTTGACATAAAAGTTGCCAACCACATATCCGCCATATCACTAAGACTGTTTATTTCCAAGTACTCAACTTCACCCGAATTCATCTCATCTCAGCTGATCTGCTTCTATAAGCCTTATCCTTGCCTCTATACTTGGCTGTTCAAATGCAGTCCCGATGACCTTCCAATTTCTCCCAGGTGAGGGATGGATAACAAATGCTGATCTTACCAGAGACATCCACAACTCACCAAAGAACAGAAAAGCAAATTCTGCCCTTTAAACTAAACTTGCAATCACTCAAAACTCTATTGCTCATGTCCTAACTGGGACCAAGGCTATTTACCTACAATGACTCCTTAAGCCGCCCCTTGATTTTAAAATGTTCATCTTTTATATCTCCACATTTTCCTCCAAACTCAGAGATATCTGCACTCACTGAATTTTGGCCTCTGGATTGTCTTGGTCCAAAGATCTTAAAATCAATTCACAAACTTTTCTTTGTTCATTTTAAACAGTTTTTATCCTGGGCCTCTGACCACCAGTAAACGTTTCAATCTAACATATCAATTTCTTGAAAAACAACATGAAACTAGATTATGTAATCTCTGCTCATAATATAACTCTTTCAGCCCCAGTAATATCTTAGTGAGTCTACCCCAGACTCTTACCAACGTCAATATATCCTGAGGTCTAGCCCCCAGAACTGTACATACCTCCCCAGAGGGCAGCATGGTGGCTCAGTGGTTAACATTGCTGTCTTAACACTGCGCCAGCGACCCAGGTTCGATTTCTTGGGTGACTGTGTGTGGAGTTTGCACAATCTCCCAGTGTCTGCACAGGTGTCTAATTGGGTGCTCTGGTTTCCTCCCACTGTTCAAAGATGGGCAGGTTAGGTGGATTAGCCATGGGAAATGCAGGGGTATGGGGATGCATGGATCGCAGAGGGATGCTACAGGGTCAGTGCTGATTTGATAGGCAAAATGGCTTCTTTCAGAGCTTTGTACAGCTGTAATTGCAGCCTCCAGTTACAAAGATTAACATTTCATTTGTCCTTCTGATTATTTTTGCACTCGCATTCTATATTTTAGTGATTTGCACACCAGGATCACTAATTCTCTTTGGTCTACAAGGATGGTGTCATACCAGCTTGCGTTGAGATCATTCAAGCTTTTTACCATCTCAAGGGCAGCAGACACATTGAACACTAACATCTACAGTTTTCCCTTCAAAGCAACACACTATTCTGATTTGGAACTACATAGCTGCTCCTTCTCCATCACTGGGTCAAAGTCCTAAAACCCCTCTCCTAACAGTATTCAGTGTGGACCTATACTATGTCAGCTGCAGTCGTTCAAGGAGATGGCTCACCACCATCTTCTCAACGGGAATAAATTTTTTTCTTTATTCATTCATGGGATGAGGGCATCGCTGGTTAGGCAGCATTTATTGCCCATCCCTAATTGCGTAGAGGGCAGTTAAGAGTCAACCACGTTGCTATAGGTCTGGAGTCACATGTAGGCCAGACCAGGTAAGTATGGACATTAGTGAACCGGATGGGTTTTTCCGACAATCGACAATGGATTCGTGGTTATCGTTAGATTGTTAATTCCAGATATTTATTGAATTCAAATTCCACCATCTGCTACAGCAGGATTCAAACCCAGATCCTCAGAACATTATCTGGGTCTCTGGATTAACAGTCCAGCGATAATACCACTGGGCCATCGCCTGCCTTAAATGCCAATCTAGCCAGTGACACTCCCATCCATGAAAGAATAAAACAATCCAAATGACTTTATTACAAAGCTTACAACCGACGTGACAAACAAAAGAATTTAAACTGCTTATCATAACTCAGATATTGCAGAATCGTTACAGTGCAGCAGGCATTTAGCCCATTGTGTGTGAGCATTTTGATTTCGTGTCTAACCTGCGCCTTTGCCTACAAACCTTCACATTGTTTCTATTTAAATAATGATCCAATACTCTAGAGAGTGTCTCAGTTGAACCACACTTCCAGGCAGAGCATTCCAAACACAGACCACTCATTGAGTGAAAAAGGTTTTTTTCACGCCACATTTTCTTTTTTTGCAAAACACTTTTAAAACTGTGTCCTCTGAGTCTTATACAAGGAAAACAACTTCTCCCCATCTACACTTTCCAGGCCTTTCTTGATTTTGAGCATTTCTATCAGATATCCACTCATCCTTCTCCTCTCCAAGGGAAACAGTCCCAGTCATAACTGAAGTTTCTCACTCCTGGAACCATTCTTATAAATCTTTTCTGAATAGTACCCTTTATTTTATACCATCGCACCATGCTTTTTATATCAAAATGAGCTCTCTCTCTCATTTCTCCACACTGAACGTCATCTGTCAGCTCTCTGCTCACTCCACCCACTTGTCAACGTTTTGTTGAAACCCTACACTGCCCTCCTCTGACCCAAAACTTGGATAAATTGTAAACATGGACAAACTTTGACATTTGTACCCTTCACACCAGGAATTAGACAATCTGTTTATAACAGGAAAGCAAACATCCCAATACTGGCCAATGGGAACTTTCCTCCAGCCTGAAAAAATACTCATTAAGCATTACTGTCAGTTCCCTATCACTCACCCAATTGTGTACCCACGTCGGTCCTATCTCTTGTATTCCTTGGCCACCAACTTTCCTGGTGTGTGTTGTGCAGCACTTCATTGAATGCCTTTTGGAAGTCCACGCACAGCAAATAACATCCGTACCCTCACCAATCTTCTTGTATTACCTCTTCAAAAAACTCCAACAAGTGAGACACTATTTCCCCTTAACAGATCCGCGCTGACTCTTTTGAGTTAACCCACATTTTTCCACGTAACCATTAATTCTATCCCATGTAATTGTTTACAAAATTTCTCCACCATTGATTGATGTGTAATTGCTGAGCCTACCCTTACAACCCTTTTTGAACAAGGGTGTAGGTGCTCCTGAACCACTCCATAATCCATGGAAGACTGAACAAATGTTGCCTTTGCAATTTCCACCTCACTTCCTTCAACATCCTCAAATGCATTTCATCCAGCCCCAGTGCCATATCAGTTTTAAGCACTGACAGTTTAACGAATGCTTCATGATTATCAATTTTATTCTCTTCCAGTGACTGAGATTCCTCATCAGACACCAAGGCACGTGCAGCATCTGCCTCTTGGGTAATGACAAATGCAAAGTACTCATTTGGTCATGTCTCTTGCGTATCAGTATAAATCCTGCTTTTGCTCCCTAATTTGCCCTACTCCTCTTGTAACCACCTTTTACTGTTGATGTCCTTATAACAGGCTTCATGATTTCCATTCATGTAAACTGCCAGGCAGCTTAATCATTATCCCTCTTTGTTTCTCTTATTTACTTTTCACCTCCCTTCCGAACATTGTGTACTCAGTTTGATTCTCAACTGTATTTACTATCCGACACCTGTTGTAAACACACTTTTTGTTCTTTATCTTAATTTCTTTATCTCCTTTGTAATTCAAGAAACTCTAGATTTGTTTATACTACCTCTCCACTTTAAGGGAATTACACCTTGAATGTGCCCAAACCATCCCCTCTTTGAAGGTAGCCCGTTGTTCAGCTGTTACTTTTCTTGTCAGCCCTTGGTTCCAGATGATCAGGTCCAGCTTTACTCTGGCCCCATTAAAGTCAGTTCTCTGATTATTGTCACTTGGGATTGACCAATGTAATTTTCTACTGTTAACCTAAACCTCATGATACAATTGACCACTGTTCCCCAAATGTTCCCCCACTGTCACTTGATCTACTTCTTCCATCCCATTCGTAAAACCTAGGTCTAGCAGTGAATTCTTTCTTGTTAGACAGAACACACAACGCTGCAGTGAATTCTCATGAACACAAATTTAGGAACCTTTGCCCCTCACTGCTCCTTACACTACCAGTATCCCATTCTACATAAGCATAACTAAAGTCTCCAATCATAAACTGCTCTATGATGTTTACACCTCTCTGGAATTTTCTTGTAGATTTGTTCCCCTACATCCTTCCCACCAGTTGGTGGTCTGTTCATTACACTGTGAATGTAACTGCATCATACTTATTCCTTAGCTCTGGCCAAATTGATTCTGCCCTTGAACCCTCTGAAACATCCTCCTTCTCTAGTTTTACAAAACCTAAATCATCAAATGTCATCATTCCTCTTTTTGCCATTTCCTATCTTTTCTGTACACCAGGAGTATTTAACACTCATCAGAGACAAAAAAAACTGCAGATGCTGGAATCCAAGGTAGACACACAGGAGGGTGGAAGGACACAGGAAGCCAGGCAGCATCTGGAGGAAAGGAGCAGTCCATGTTTCAGGTATTACCCTTCTTCAGGACTGAAACATGGACTGCTCCTTTCCTCCAGATGCTGCCTGGCTTGTTGTGAGATAGCAATAATTGCAGGTGCTGGCGTCAGAGTCAACACAGTGTGGAACCGGAGGAACACAGCAGGTCAGGCAGCATCAGTGGAACAGGAAAGTCAGCATTTCGGGTTGGGTCCTTCATCAGTTCCTCCAGCCTCCTGTTTGTCTATATTGGCAGATTGCCCTTCCTTGAGCCAGATCTCTGTAAATCGCTACAACATCATAAGCACACGTGACAATCTGTGTCTGTAACTCTCCAATCTTCGTAACAATACTCTGCATCCCAAAGCACTTCATGGTGAGTAAAACACTTTTGAGATGTAGTTACTGTTATAATATAGAAGGACAGCTCTAATTTGCGCACACCAAGGTCCCACAAATATGATGATGTGGAGAAAATCTCAGTATTCAGTTATGTTGGTTGAGGGATGAATATTGACTGTTTCGAACAAATATCTTAGTTGTACCTTTTTTTAAAAAGAATCCCTAGTTGGAAGCAGAGATAGTAGGAACTGCAGATGCTGGAGAATCCGAGACAACAAGGTGCAGGGCTGGATGAACACAGCAGGCCAAGCAGCACCATAGGAGCAGAAAGGCTGACGTTTCGGGCCTAGACCCTTCATCAGAAAAGGGGGAGGGGAAGGGGGTTCTGAAATAAATAGGGAGAGAGTGGGACCGCAGGAAGTGCTACACCTGCCCCCATACCTCCTCCCTCACCCTCATCCCAGGCCCCAAGAAGACTTTCCACATCAAGCAGATGTTCACCTGCACATCTGCCAATGTGGCATACTGCATCCACTGTACCCAGTGTGGCTTCCTCTACATCGGGGAAACCAAGCGGAGGCTCGGGGACCGCTTTGCAGAACACCTACGCTCGGTTCGCAATAA